>NC_079508.1:49280512-49931550 GCF_030052815.1 Hevea brasiliensis | reverse complement strand
CATTTTTCAAATTTTATAACCTAAATCTTAAGATATGTTGATTGTAATTCATTTAATGGCAGCAATAAAAACAGTTATTCAAAAATGAGGAAATGTCAATAATAAGGAAATATCAATAAATTTTTTGTGGAGAGGATTATTAAATTTGATTTATACATAAATGTATATCAATCTATAGTCGTTGGTTTTATTAAAGCAAGTAACGCCAAAACCAAAAGGCACTTTGCGCTCCATTATGCAATGATATTGTTTGGGTAAGTGTCGACCTCTTGCAACTTTGTGGGTAATGGTCTCTTTTTGCCCACATCCCAATCCCAATTAGCTCCTTTGGCTTTGTTATGCCTTTGTTGGTGTAAAGTTTTGATTTGACGTTTCTTTCTTTTTTTCTTTTTTATTTTTTATTGTCATTAATTCTCAATAAATAATATATATTTTTTTTTAATTGGGGAAACTTTTATTAAAGAGATAAAGCAATAAAAAAAGTTGGAGTAGATTGGTTTAATCAATTGGCAACCTTGTTAGCATCTCGCCTTAAATTTTGGGGCAATTGGGATTTTATCCGTTGCATTCATTTACAATGAACTCAGTCTCTCATGGCAATTGAGTCTTCTAATTTATGAAAGAAATGAGCAAGTAAATTTCCCTTTTAATTAATTAATTAATTTGTTGTCCTTCTCCACTCAAATATCAATTATTGTCCCTGCACCAACAAATATCACCTTTTGCCCAACCAATTTTCCTCACCCTTCAAAGCCTCCAATGCACGCAAGATATGCTCAAATACGTCCTCTACCTCATTTGTGGATTTAATTATTTATTCGGCTAATTATTATAAATATTAAAAAATAATATTTTTTATATATAAAATAATATTTTTTTTAATTTTTAAAAAGATAATATTCATATTTATAGAGAGAGCATACATGTACACAATTATACCTAATAATTTCTCATTAATTTTATACATATTTTATTTTTTTATTGAAATAAATAATTAATTTTACACATTATTATATTAAATTAAAAATATATTATTCATCTAATAAAACTAAATTTAAGAATCTGTTCAAAAATTTCCCTGTGATCAAGGAATTGACCAGAACAAGACTTCTAGACAATGTATCCTTGAGGAGAAAGCAAAAAGGAAATAATTACTTCACCAATGATTTTTTTTTATTTTTTGTTTGGTAAGAATAGGGAAAAAAAACTTATTAGATCACCAAATTATAAATCATAGGCATATAAAAGGCGGACATTATCATTTTATAATAATGAAGGTATTGGTGTTAATTGGAGGTGTGCTTAGGATTGTTATGTTTTCTTGTTCTATTGATACCATGAACTCAAATAAAGCTGAACCATTGGCTGTGTGCTTAAACCTTCTGAAATTATATATAATATATATTATGATTATGATGTGTACACAAACTTAACAAGCTAACAACGTTTCATTTCATTTACTTTACAAAAATCTTAAAAAATTAAAACATGATTAATTAATTAATTAATTACACTAACTAACACGTTAATTCTCTGGCAAAATTATTAGTATCACCATTTGTTGGATACGTATAAAAAATGAAAGTTGGGATTCTGATTTTTGTCTTTAAGCAGTAATCTAGAAGGGTTTTTTTTTAATTATTATTTTATTATTTTTTTTCTTCGTCTAAGCCATTGTTTTCTCTTTTCCATATAATTTATCAGTTTTTGTCAAATATATATTATTGCTAATATTTGACAATTGGAGGGATGCAGCCCAATAATAGCATATATATATATATATATATAAATTTAATTCTAATTAAAATTTGAAGTTAAAGTCTTATAATTTTAAAGATCAATCTAATATTATTGAATTAAAGTTAATTATTTTATATTTTAAGTTGATATATTTAATTTATAAATGATACTAGTTAATACTTTTAATCACATATACAACCAATTAATTTGTTAATTAGACATTTAGTTGATATATTTATAAATAGTAATAGTTAATACTTCTATTCACATACTACCAATTAATTAATTTGGCAAGGAAGTACATAGTACATTTAGATAAACATATTCCAAGATCCTCGTGCTACTTTTAAGTAATGTAGTAGTTCATGTAATGAAAATGACCCATTACTGAAATAACCTAAAATTTTAAATAAAACACATTATTTATTATTATTATTATTTATTATTATTATTATTATTATTATTATGTTAAAAAATTTTAATTGTTATTAAATTTTTATTTATTTCGTGAAAAATATTTTTTTTTTATTTTTTTTAATATTTAAAGGAATTAGAAAAATAAATTAATAAAAAATATTTTTCTAATTGAAAGTGAAATTAAGTTATTTAAAAAAAAACTTGATATTTCTAGAATAAAAAGTTATTTTCTAGATTTTAATAATCTTATTAAAATATGAAAATATTTATACATACGTGATATAAAATATATATTATTAATTTTACATTACAACCAAATTACAAAAAATATTTTGATAAAAATTAACTTTTTAAAAAAAATTTTTTATTAAAAATATTTTCTATATATAAATTATTTTTTTTGAAACAAACATAGTCTTGGTAATGAAGCTATAGAATAAATGAAATCTCTAACTTTTCAAAATACAAGAAAACATTTTTTTTTTTGTTGTTCTTGGAGAAAAAAAAGAGGTGTACATAATTAATTTACTAGCTGGAAAGCTGAAATCCATGGAGCAGAGTCCGAATTCTTAGCCTAGGAAACTGTATTCATGGAGTTAGATTGAACAAGGATATAAGTTGCAACGGAGGATATGCCAACCAAAGAGAGTTCAAAACACTTGCACGACAAGAAAAAATGCAGAGAAAAAATCCCATTAGCATCATGAAGTACGCCACCTATGCCACTTCTGCTAAATTTCTCAATTCAATTGAGACTCAAACTTGACTAATATATTATAAATAATTAATAAGAAATGTAAGAAAATAAAATTTATGTGTTGGTATGGAAATTGAGGACTTAATTCTCTTCTATGAGGCACAAGAAAGGTTGGACAACCTTGGAAGCAAAGTAAAATAATGTAATGTGACTCGCCAGTTGCCAAGAAAATTTTGGACATGATGATCCTATGTGTCAAAGTCATTGCTTCGTAGCCACAATATAGTATTGGAAAATTTTGACATTGTTTTGTTTTTAATCCTTACAACTAATCTAGAAACCTAATTTTCTTGGTCTTCTTCACATTCTTTTTTACATCACCATCATCATCTTCATATTATTGCATTACAATGTATTAAAACGACCTGTCGTTTACCCGGATTATTTCTTCTGCATTTCTTTATGGACTGCTCGTCGTTTTACCACCACGAATAATTTTTCTTAGTCGACTGGTCAACAGACGGCGTCGTATTTACTAATAATACTACAAATAAGCTGCATTACGCGGTAAAACTTTCTTATAGACCAGAGATTCATGGGTCATTCTCTGTTGCTATGGATTTTGATCTCCAATCTTTAGCTCGCTTACTTCAATCCCTTAATACCCACCGTTCAATCCAACATGGCAAACAGCTCCACATTCTCTCTCTCAAAAGGGGTCTCATATATTCCACTCTTTCACTGGTAAACCGCATTCTGCTTATGTACACTCGGTGTGGCAGCACGAGCGATGCACATAAACTGTTCTATGAAATGCCCTATAGAAACTGCTTTTCATGGAACACCATGATAGAGGGCTACATGAAGTCTGGAAACAAAGAAAAATCCCTGGAGTTTTTCTATTTGATGCCCCACAAGGATGACTACTCATGGAATTTGGTCATTTCCGGGTTTGTAAAAGCTTGTGAATTTGACATTGCTAGGAAGTTGTTTAATGAGATGCCTAGGAGAAATGGGGTTGCATGGAATTCGATGATTCATGGTTATGCTCGGAATGGGCGTTCAAGAGAAGCTGTTAGGCTGTTTAAGGAATTGAATTTGAAGCCGTTGGAAAAATCATGTGGTGATTCGTTTGTATTAGCAACTGTTATTGGCGCTTGTACTGATTTGAAAGCTATTGAATGTGGCAAGCAAATCCATGCCCGGATTCTAATAGATGACATGGAATTTGACTCAGTATTGGCTAGTTCTCTGATTAATTTTTATGGAAAGTGTGGTGATTTAAACAGTGCGAATTATGTCTTAAATACGATGGAGGAGGCAAATGACTTTTCTTTGTCAACACTTATCACCGGCTATGCAAATTGTAGTAGAATGAATGATGCTAGAAGAATATTTGATAGAAAAAGTAGTCCATGTGTTGTGGTATGGAATTCATTGGTTTCTGGATATGTTATCAATAACAAAGAAATGGAAGCATTTGCACTCTTCAATAAGATGCAGAAAAATGGAATTCAAGTAGACTCATCCACAGTAGCAATTATTTTGAGTGCCTGCAGTAGCTTTGGGAATATACAACATGTTAAACAAATGCATTCCTATGCCTGTAAAGTTGGATTAGTTGATGATATTGTTGTCGCTTGTGCTTTTGTTGATGCATATTCCAAATGTGGAAGTCCTAATGATGCTTGCAAATTATTCAGCGAGCTCAAAGCCTACGATACAGTCTTGCTCAACTCTATGATCACAGTATATAGCAATTGTGGTAGAATTGAAGATGCTAAGCAGATCTTCAAGACAATGCCTAGTAAAAGCTTGATATCATGGAATTCAATGATAGTGGGTCTTGCCAAAAATGGTTGTCCAATTGACGCATTGGATCTTTTTTGCAAAATGAATAAACTGGATTTGAGGATTGACAAGTTTAGCCTTGCTAGTGTGATCAGTGCCTGTGCTGGTATCTCTTCACTTGAACTTGGTGAACAGGTTTTTGCAATAGCAATCATGATTGGGCTAAAATCTGATCTGGTTGTTTCTACCTCACTTGTTGATTTTTATTGCAAATGTGGTTTTGTTGACATTGGGAGAAAACTATTTGATACAATGACCAAATCTGATGAAGTCTCTTGGAATTCAATGTTGATGGGGTATGCTACAAATGGTTATGGATTGGAAGCACTAACACTGTTCAATGAAATGAAGCATGCTGATGTGATACCTACTGATATTTCATTTACGTGCGTTTTATCCGCCTGTAATCATTGTGGATTGGTTGAGGAGGGGTGGAAATGGTTTAATATTATGAAATATGACTATCATATTGATCCAGGAATTGAGCACTATTCATGCATGGTTGATCTCTTTGCTCGTGCTGGTTACATACAAGAAGCAAAGAATCTTGTTGAGAATATGCCTTTTGTGGCAGACGCCAGTATGTGGTTATCTGTGTTGAGGGGTTGTTTGGCTCATGGAGATAAGGATCTTGGAGAAAAGGTGGCAGAGCGAATCATTGAGCTTGATCCTGAGAGCTCCAGTGCATATGTGCAACTATCTGGCATATTTGCTACCTCTGGGGACTGGGAAAGCTCAGCCCTAGTTAGAAAGATAATGAAAGAGAAGCAAGTTAAAAAGCATCCTGGTTTCAGTTGGGCTGATTGAACAAGATATCTGGAACGTGAGCAATCAGGGGACTTGCATCATCATGAGAAGGAATCATGTTATTCATTTTTGTTTTTGCTGATCTTTTTGTGGGTTCAATTACATTCAATCAACTGTAAATTCGAAGCAATCTTGTCAATTTTGGGTTCACCTAGCTCTGTATTTGCTACTTAAATCATATCAAGATATCTCATTTAGACTATGAGCAAAGCTTGGTCTTACAGTGCATCCATCCTGCTACTTTTATCTTCTTGTCACTTGTGTTATTTGGGCAAGGTGGGCTACCATTTTCTTACACATTTTTGTAGCTTCCTTATGGGGGCATTGCCTGATCAAAGCGGCCACACTTTCTTCTTGGCCTATATGATTATTACAACAATTTATTCTAGGCATTTCCCTAGTGGTGAGTAAGTTCTCTGCATGCAATTAGAATTTAACTGGAAAGCTCTTGATGGTTATGCCTTGATTTGAAACCTATGATGCGTTTGGATCTTCCCTGTCTTTTGCAGTGATCATCATTGCATGGATTTGGAGTTGAGTAAAGGAGGCTTATGCATGGACTTGAAGAGGAAGAAAGTAGGGTAGCCATCGAAATCATGAGCATACACAGATATGACAATTCAAGCAGAGGTGCAAACATGAATTACACTAGAATTGTACAGTTATTTTTTGGGAAGCCCAAAGATTTCTTCCTCTATAGAAGCTCAATTATGCAGATGATCTCATAGCATCTTGAGATCTAGATATGTGATATATTGAAATTAAATTAGATAGTTATGAACATGACTTGCATCAGGAAAGTTCATGCCTCGCTCTTTGATCTTTGACAAAGTTAGTCCCTGCTCAACTACATTAGGTAATGTGTTTGAGTCATCAGCTTGAAAAAATAAAAAAATTGTTCTCATTACTTTGTTCTCATCTTACATATTCTGTAAATCTTGTAGTCTAAATTGAGGAATTTTTAATTGTAGCTTAAATTTTGAGCTTCAAATGCATAGTGGATTTATTTGTTTATTTATTATCTACGTCAGCCTAGGAACTGGACTGCAGCTTGCCGTAAACAGGGGAAATTATCAGGAATTTCAAGGTTAATTGTATATTGCTAGTTTGATTGCAAGTGGGGAAGACTCGATCTATAGAATTATAGTTCATCAAGTGGAAAAAGTCCTTAAAACAGCCTTATTATTTGGAATAAAATTCTAAGAAAGCTACTCCTACTAGATATTTACACATATGCTACCAATGAAATCTTTGCTCTGCAAAAGCGGGAAAACAATATTTTCTTTGTACATGAAAATTGATTATTACAAATGATGGAATTTTAAATTGTTTCATTCAATTTCCTTTTGCTAGACCAACTCTTGCAACCAAAAGAAGCATACCACAGGGTACAGCTCCATTAAACCCTTGAGAGTAGTATTGCACTAGCATGCCTATGTCAGTAGAAATGAAGCATCTATAAACTATTTGTACTTCCAAGCTCCAAACATTTTGAACAGTTGCACAAATTGTTGTTAAATATTAAAAAGTATGATATTTTATTCAATAAAAGCATGTTTAATTAGTTCAATAAAATTTACATTTATATAGGGGAGACTTACAGAGTTAATAAAACTATAGGAGAATTAAACTCATGAGCCATACTATGAAGTTGTGAAAGAGAGTTGTGGAACATCGACTATGTCATGACATTTATATCTCTTCCAATCAATTGGGCTTCATGCCCGGTCGTTCAACTATGGAAGCAATCTTTCTCATTAGAAGCTTGATGGAGAAATATAGAGATGTGAAGAAAGATCTACACATGGTTTTTATCGATTTGGAGAAGACTTATGATGGTGTTCCAAGAGATGTCTTATGGAGAGTGTTAGAACAAAAGAGGGTATCTATTAGGTACATACAAGTGTTGAAATATATGTATGAAGGAGTAACTATTATTGTGCACACAGTGGAAGGGGATACAAGAGATTTTCCTATCTCAGTTGGATTACACTAAAGTTAAGGTGTAAGCCCTTACCTTTTTACATTAGTTTTAGATGAACTGATGAAACATATACAAGTGAGTATCCCTTGGTGCATGATGTTTGCGGATGATATAGTTTTTATAGATGAGAAGCGATAATGAGTCAATAGAAAGTTAGAGCTTTAAAGAAGTACTCTAGAGTCAAAGGGATTTAAGTTAAGTAGAACGGAAATAGAATACATGCATTGCAATTTCAGTGAAGGCCGAACTGGTGATAGGGAAAGAGTTAATTTGGATAGAGTGGTACTATCCTAAAGTAATCACTTTAAATATCTCGGCTCAATCCTTCAAGTAGATGGGGGATATGAGAAGGATGTTAGTCATAAGATTAAAGCCGGATGGTTGAAGTGGAGATGTGCCACGGGAGTCTTATGTGGTTGCAAGATTCCCAATAAGTTAAAAGGAAAATTTTACCATACAGCCATACAACTGGCCATGTTATATTGCGAGTGTTGGGCATTGAAGGAGTCATATGTAACTAAGATTAGAGTTGCGGATATGAGTATGTTTAGGTGAATGAGTAGTCATACTAGGCTAGATAAAGTCCATAATGAGAGTATTAGAGAAAAGGTAGGAGTAATGCTAATTGAGGATAAGTTGAGAGAAGGGAGATTGAGGTGATTTGGTCATGTGAAGCGCAGACATACAGAGGCTCCAATTAGACAAGTATAGCACATTAGGTTAGAGGATAAAAAGAAAAGAAGGAGTAGACCTAAACTGACTTAGAGGAGAGTAGTACAACATGACCTAGAAGCATTACACATTTCCGAGGATTTAACCCAAAATCGTTTAGAGTGGAGAAAGAGAATCCATATAACCAATCCCAAATTTTTGAAATAAAAGCTTAGTTGAGTTGAGTATACTTTAAAAAAATAAATTAAATATTTCTTTAATTTTAAAGGAAATACATTTTCATTCTTCTGTGCTAGTCTATAGTCTCATCTAATAAAAATTTAGGCTGGCCTCTGCAGCTCCGCTACTCAAAACTTAAGCCTCTCCAGAACCTGTGGGTGCAGAGATTGAACAAGAAGAAGAAGGAGAATCACTGCCAGAGGATTCAAAACCTAGTTTTATTAGGTAAACTTTGAGGTTTCTCTATTTACAGGCTTCTTTAATAGCACATGGCATTTTTATGTAACCTTCTTCTAAAGTAAAGTCGTAAAATCTCCCAAACCACATTCTCCTTCTACTCTCAAATCATAGACCATTTTTTCTCAGTAAAATCATTATCTTTTGCCAAGATTGTCATACTTTTTTGGGCAATTGCTGTCTTGACCTATAGTTCCATTTTTGTGGTTCTTTTGATGATATTTTGACGGTGTTTAGTGATATAACTATTAAAAATACTATATCTTGTAACATTTTCTTGGAAGGTGTTTTAAATTTTGGCAAGTTTGAGATAGCTCATTCTCCTTTCAATGAAATGCCTGAAAGGGACATTAGGGGTGAGCAGATTTTGGTTCAAACAGAAAAATCGAATCGAACCAAATCAATTCGGTTCAATCAGTTTGATTTTAAAATTCATTCGTTTCGGTTCAATTTTATATTATAAAATTTTTAATTATTTCAGTTCAATTCGATTTTGAAGAGAAAAAATTGGTTAAACCGAACCGAACCGAATAGTAATTTTATATATTCAAATCGAACCGAATTGATTTTTGAATTGATTTATTTTTATGGGAAATTTATGAATTATATTTAATTTTTTATATATAAATTGTTTAATTTTATTGATTAATGGTTATTAAGTTCAAACCAAAATCCAAATTTGTAACACCCCCACTGTAACCATTCCGTACATTCTACTGTTCCGGTGACCAGTGTCAGTCCGAACAGCTAGAACGTTTGGAAAAATATTTAAATTAAAGTGAGAAACCATAATTAACTCAAATATTAACAAGAAAAATGTAGGAAAAATTTTAAAAATAAAATATAACCAAGTTAAATGAGCCGGTGCCCTAGCGATGGGTAACTTGATGGTAAGTTGGTATTTGCAACTAGAAGCTCTAAACCGGGAGAAAATTCATAAAATAATTTTTGGGACTGCAAAGAAGAGTTATTGAGGTTTTTATGGCATTAGAATGCCAAGAAAAGGTTTAGAAAAATTTTTCAATAAGTACAAACAATTTTAGTCTGTTAAGCCAAACGGAGGGCATTTTGATCATTTCGTCTTCAGAGATGATTTTTGGCTGATTTGTCTAGTTAAGTAAATAATTATTATGATCTAAAATATGAATAAATATTGCTAAAAATTAAATTAGAAATAAGTAGAGAAGAGAAGAGAAGAGAAGAAAAGAAAATGAGAGAAAATGCTAATTATGACATCATATGATGTCATTTAAATTTCCTCCACCAATCACAATTTATTAAACTCATTAAAAGAGATAAAAGAGGCCAAAAATTGACAAACAATCTGCATCTTCAACCTTTGGGCAGCAAAAAACATTGAGAGAGAGAGAGAGAGAAGAGGTTCCACTATTTTCAAGCTTAAAAGCTTGAATTTCCTCTCCATTTGTTCACCAAAATTGCCAAGTCCCTTCACAAAAATTTGATCTTTCAC
Organism: Hevea brasiliensis; assembly: GCF_030052815.1. Taxonomy (NCBI): domain Eukaryota; kingdom Viridiplantae; phylum Streptophyta; class Magnoliopsida; order Malpighiales; family Euphorbiaceae; genus Hevea; species Hevea brasiliensis. The sequence goes on along the minus strand of NC_079508.1, from coordinate 49,921,455 downwards.
CTAGAAAAAGCTATTGGCAGCCAAATAAGAAGAGATTAGGGAGGTTTAATCAAGGTTAAGTGAAGCTCAAAAAGGTTAGTGCTTATACTTACTTCCCTCTCTTTTTAATCCTTGTTAGGAAGACTAATTAAATGAGAGTTTGTTGAAAAATTAAATAAAACAATTATATTGAAGTGTGTATGAAAATTTGCAGCCATGGGAGAAGGATGAGATTGGTTAATTTGTATGACTTGAATTGTTTAGAAGTGGTTTGTGATGAGAAAACTTGAGTTAGATATTGGATTATGTGTGTTGAATGTGTTAGATGGCATGATAGCATGAAATGGACACTTGGAAATTAGGGTTTGTGAAAAAAATTAGGGTTTGCTCATGAAATGGTATATTAACCTTGTAATGGTCAATTAGTGACCATTTGAATGTGTGTGAGGAGGAATTGAAGTGAGTAAGGATGTTGGAGTTGAGCTTAGGCATGCTGCCCTTGGTGACCTGCAGGACTGGTTGTGAGTCCAATAAGTTTGGGCAGCCATAAATGGAGTTTCATAGGTTCAATTGGTGCAAGGCCAATTGGACATGAAACTAGACATATAATGGCATAACTTTGGTGAAGAAACCCTATCCGGGAAACCAAACCAAGTTGACCTAAAAATTACCCTAATTTGGGTGACTTGCATTCTGCCTGGGCAAAATGACCAAATGAATAGTATTTATTCATTTGGTCATAACTCCGTTTAGAAAGGTTTAATTGACCTGAAATTTTACCAGCAGATAGCTGAGACATAGGCCTACAACTTTTATGAAGAAACTAAACCCGGAATTTGATCATAACATGTTCAAAAACTGACCTGTAGTCAGTGTACAAAAAAGGGTAGAATTGGTTCTGCCCAGAAAATCTGGAAAATTTGTAATCCGGCCAGTTATGGTGTTTAGGCCATAACTTGAGCTACAAAACTCTAAATGGAGTGATTCAAAAAAAGAAATGTAACTAGACACAATAAGGAACAACTTTTATGAAGACAATTTTGTCAAATTTCTACTGTACAAATGACTAATGGAACAGTAAACTTAGTACTTGAAATCTAAAAATTGTAAAGTAACCAACCCTAAGCTTTAAAATGGTGTTGGCAACCAATACCAACAACTTTAGAATGTAAAATGTGGTATCTTGGTGAACATAGGTTCAATAAATTTATTATGTATTAAAAAGTCAATAATTTGAGTGAATAGTAATGTGAATTGTAATACAAAGACACAAAGTGTAATAACTAAATTGGTAGAGGAAATTAATGTATGAAATTTGGAATCCAAGAAATATTCATGGATTATTTGGAATAGGTAATTGAGATTTATACTCCCAACACTAGTGAAATTCATAATGTATTAGCAATACAACTTGAAGTATGAAATGTACTACACATGAATAGATTGTTGAATGTATAAATGAGACAGAAGTGTCATTTGGGATTTAGGTTCCCATTAAGAGAGAAAGGAAATATGATGAATGTAAATGGTACGTGAAACCAAATGAATGTGAATTGAAATTAGTATGAATATTATGATGAATGTATAAATTACGAAATTTGTCATGAAATAATGAAATCATAAAACACAATATATTAATATTTAATGATATTATGTGCCCTTGTATTGCCTAGACACGTGTGTCAAATTGGATAGTTTGGCATGCCAATAGGGTATTGTTTTAGCAGTACTGCGAAAGGCTTTATGCCTGTATTCATGGCTTTATGCCTGCATTCATGGCTTTATACCCGCATTCATGGCTTAATGCCCGATTATGTGTTATAATGGCTTTTTAGCCATACTGACTACATACATGGTTGAAGTTCTGCGTCCCATGGTATGACGGCTCGAGGCATCGCGGTGTCCAGTGCCAACGACCCGTTATCTAGTTTAGTCAGCCTGTCATAGGTTACTTGGGCAGTCTAATTTATTAAAATAAGTTATGAATATTAGCAATTAAAAATGCTAGAAAGTAAATAAATGAAAAGAAGTTCTGAAATAAATTAGATTAGTTCCAAAAATTTATTTCTTAGAATGATCTGAAGTAAATTAAATTAGTTCTAAAAATTTTAAATATTACAAAATAATTGTAAACAACTTAGAAAGTATCAAGGAAGTGATAAAAAGACTAGTAAAAAAATTATAACTTAAATAACAGTATAAATGTGACTTTCATAAGAAAAAAGTATAAGTATAAATTTTAGATTTATTTGTACATTATATAAATGATTATTGTAAACTTATGACAGAAGAGATTCTAGAGAGTAACATAAATGACGAAAAATATACTGTATGACAAATTTCATATGAACCAAATAAAATTCTTGAGTATAGAAAATATGCTCGAATTATTTTTATTTGTATACATTATTTCTTGTTATATTATTGCACCACTAAGCAGCAATGCTTAGCGCGATGGATTTGTTTCCTTGTGCAGGTACTAAAGTTAAAGCCTAGTTAATACTAAACAGAGATTTTGGAGTCTGATCTGCAGAGTGTTCAAGGTTGTCACCTTCTCAGCAATGCATGTAGATAGGGCCCATATAGATCATATTATATATTTTGTACATTATAATTAGTTATTATTTATAATGTAAACTATGAATTGTATGTTGAAACATAGATTATGGAACTGTAATTAATTTGTAGATCATGTAAATTATGAATTTCTGTAATCAGTTTGTAAATCATATAAATTAATGAAACTTGAGAACTTATATATATAAATTGTGCGTGAATGGAAATGCATGGGAATGAATATGAAATTGAGATATATGAATGAGATGTGAATTATGAAATGATTATGAAAATAATTGATGAGATTTTTATTTTAAAATATTATTGAAATTTTCAAACAGGTGAATAGTAAAACACGTCAAACGATAATAAAATAGAGGAAACTCTGCTAATTTCTCCTTCGAAAAATAATCGATATTAAATATAATAAGAACAAAATTTTTAAAGAAATAAAGTAAGATAAGTTAGGGTGCTCCGATACCGAATGTAGCACACCTCGCTCGGTTACACTGTAACCGGGTGAGGGGTGTTACAAAATTAGACCAAATAACTTGAAAATCAAGTCTAAATTAAAAAATAATCAAAAATCAAAACCAATCGATTTGAACCAAACCGAACAGAACCGAACCGAGATAGACAGTTGGTTCGATGTGATTGTTCATCCATTTTAGTTGATTCGGTTTCTAAAATATGTAATTTGGTTTTCATTATTTAATTCGGTTCGGTTCGGTTCCGTTCCGTTTGAACCGAATGTTCACCCTTAAGGGACGTCGTTTGTTGGAATTCCATGACCTCTAGATATGCTTCACATGGGTACTTCAATTATGCATTAAGAATTTTTAGGGAAATGCAAAATATGCGTGCAAGGCCAAGTGAATTCACATAGTTGATTATAATGTCTACACTCCATAGGATTTGATGCTCTTCATTGTAAGGAACTTAATGCTAGCATGATTCGAGGTGGGTTGAACATATTGAATGTGGTGCATGGGAATTCCTTAATTGACATTTATGGGAAGCTTGGCTACACAGATTATGCTTTTGGTGTGTTTTTTACCATGGAAGAGTTAGATGTTATCACTTGGAATTTGTTGATTGCAGAATGTTGTAAATCTGGGCCTGGAGAACTGGCATTAAGTCAGCTCTGTTGGATGACATGAGATCTTCAAGTTATTCACCCGAAGTAATCACTTATTGCTTTAATTTGCAAAATTTGGGCACAACTAAGTAGATTTTTTCCTTTAGTCTCAAGGCAGGATCTCTTTGTAATTCCATTGTTTCAAGTGCTGGTATTGACCTATTTTCCAAATGCAACAGATTGAAGGATTCAGAGTAGCTCTTTGAGGAAATAGATCAATGGGATTTTGCACTAGCAATTCCATGATTTCAAGCCATGCAGAGCATGTTTAAAGGAGGAAGCTCTCTAACTTTTTGTGATCTCTATGAGGGAGAATATTAGGCCTACTGAATTCACAATCAGCAGTGTTCTAAGCTCTATTTCCATTTTTCTAGTAGAGTAAGGCACTCAAATCCATTCCTTGTTGGTAAAATTAGGTTCGGAGTTGGACGCTATCATTTCTATCTCATTTGTGGATATGTATTCTAAATTTGGATTCATTGTTTATACCAAATATTTAAGAAGATGATTGTAAGAGATTTGATATCTTGGAATACCATGATTATGGGTTTGACTTGCAATGGTAGAGTACTTGAAACCCTGGTTATTTTCAAGGAACTGCTAAGTAGAGGCCCACCACCAGATCGAATAACACTAGCTGGGGCTCTACTAGCTTGCAGCTATGGGGTTTTTGTTGAAGAAGGAAAGACTATATTTTCATAAATGGAAGAAATCTACGGAGTTATTCCTGGCATTTAGCATTATGCTTTGTTCGGAATTGAAAGAGAAAATTATGGAAGAATTGAGAGAGAGCAGAAGACGTGGTGAAGGAAGAACCTCAATTACTTTTTTTCATTACAAAGACTAAGTACAATACAAAAATCAAAAGTTTGCTAATCAAAACTCCATAATGTAAGGAAGTTTGTCTCCCAAACTTAAGCTTCTCCACTCATTCTAAACTAACCCGAACTAATACAGATAAGGGAGAAAATACATTAAAATAAAAACAAAATATCTTCAAGACAAAGTAATTTCATCACTAACACTTGCATTAGACAACATGTTGGATTTAACACTCCTCCTTGATGCTAGTGTTGTTGCAAACACAAAGACGAGATCTGAGGTATTCAAACCTTTGCTTCTGTAATGCCTTTGTGAAAATATCTATTATTTGCTCCTCTATCATGCAATGCTTCAACAAAACTTCACCTTCTCTTTCAGCTTCTCTAATGGCATGATACTTAATCTTAATGTGCTTAGTTCTGCCATGAAAAATTGGATTCTTCACCATTGCTATTGCTGACTTGTTATCACAAAGAATTTTAGTAGGATAAAGTTGCTAAAATCACAAATCAACCAAAACTTTTCTCAACCATATTGCTGTTAGTAGTATACCCTAGAGCATATCATTTAGTATGTATCTTGTACATATTTTTATTAATAAAAGGCATTTCCACTTTTCCGTTTACATAATATATTTATGTGTAATAGAAAAGGTCCATTGATATTTTGTTAGAAATATTATTCTTAAGTTGTTAAGAATATGAGTGATAATATTTCTAGCACAAAGTATCATAAATAGGTTTACAATCGAGGATACTTGATAATAAGGACATGACTTATCCAGAAAGATTGTATTCATGTTTGTTCCCAAGTTATTTATATGAGATATAAATAAGATGGAATTGTGAGTCTCATGCCATATAACAAACATGATAGGCACTTATAAATGATAAGTAGGCCGAACCAGTGACACTTATGACAAGCACATGGAGTTTACTCTTGTCAATATTTTGTCATAAATCATATCAGTACATATAATCTTTAGACCTGAGATAGCACAGTTATCTTGTATATAGGTAGTTTGAGTTTGATACTGCTTTCATACTTGTACTATGTATGGGTATATGGGCATGTGTTGGCTCTTACTAGTTATATATGGAGGTAGGTGTTGATCAAGATGGAATCTGTTCCTCTAAGTAAATAGAGATAAAATCCTATGTTCATTTAATTGTTCTTGATGTTTCAAGTTCCTGGCCAGGACAGATAGATTTATTCAGAAAAGAGTTTCTGATGAGAAAATCTTTTAATCAAGAACTGGAATTAAAAGAGAACATAATATTCATAGCAAATGGAGTTTGACATAAACCATGACTCCAGCTTGAGTTGGGATTTTGTAACAGAAAGATTCTAGTGCATGGTAACATATGATTATAGGTTCATTTAAGGTAAACCTTATTACTAATTGGGTAGTCATGGCATGCTATGCTAGGTGTTAACCATGGTCTATGAGGTGCATAAAATGATTTAGAGAAATCATTTATGGTAAGAAAGAGTTCTGATGATATTAAGAGTTGATACCATGTCTCATTGCCAATTAATGATGAGCCTAGTAAGTCGCACACATACACAAGTTATCACCTATTTAAATATGATTTAATTAATTAATTAAAGAGTTTAATTGATTAATTAAATAGGTTTGGTTTGCAATTAAATTGCAAAGTCCTTAGCATGACTTGAAATCAAATCTAGATTATTGGATGTATAGTATAAGTTAAATTTATATTTAAAGTGTTTAAATATGAATTTAATTAATGAGAAATTAATTAATAGAGATTAATTAATTAATTTATATTTGATATAAATTAGAAGAAGAAAAAAAAATAATTATTTTGGGTTAAGAACTCAAAATTAAGAAACAGGGGCATTTTGGTCATTTCACAGTGTGACACGTAGCACCATGAGATGGTGACACATGGGATTACACATAAGCTTGCCAAATGTTTTTTAATCATGTAAGATGATTAAAATCAAGATTAAATATAGGTTTAACACTTGGCACAATGTGATTGGGTCACTTAAACCTAGAGCTAATCAAAGGATGACATATGGCAAGGGTTTAATGTGTTAACCTAGCTATTTAAGTGTTGTTATGAAAAAGAAAAGCAACCAGCAGCCACTCCTCTTCTTTGTCACGCCACTTTGAGGCTTTTCATCTATTCTTCTTCATCTCTTATCAATTCAAAGAGATTAGCCATCAATCTCTTGAATTAAGAACTCTAGAAATTGTTTCTAGTGTCCTGTTTACATCTCTAATCTCTTAAAAGGCAGAACTTGAATTTCTAATTAATAGAAAAAGCTTTAGAAGCTGTTCAAGGGCTGCCATAGGTGTTCTTGGTGTGGACAAGCTAGAGGGACAACATCTAGTCTCCTGAAGACGAATCTCAAAGCGCGAGACATTGCGATTGCATCAAGAGGTTAGTGTAATCGTTCTTGATTTAATCTAGGGTTCTAAAATTAATCTGATTAATTTTAAAATCTTAAATGGCAAATACAGATCCAAAAACATATTAAAAGAGTTTTAATATGTTGTTTATCATTGAAATCAAATAGATAAAAATAAATCTTGCATGATGCATGTGACCTTAGGTGAAAATTTTTGAATTCAATGGTATAAACTTGTGTTTTTCACGCTTCCATTCCTTCAATTGCTTAATTAACAGCATCAGATTTAACCACAAACTCTGCTTCAGCAGTTAACTGTGCCACCATGGATTGCTTCTTTATTCCCTAGCAAATAACTCCTGATCCAAGAGAAAAATAGTAACCAGTGGTGCTCTTCATATCCTCAACTAAACCAGCCTAATCACTGTCAGAAAATCCAAGTAACTTGACTTTGACAGATCTTCTATAAAGCAAAACATGATCACTGGTGCCATGAATGTATCTCAATACTCTCTTGGCTGCCATAAGATGAATCTGAGATGGAGCATCCATAAATCTTGACAAAATGCTTTTAGCATACATGATGTCAGGTCTAGACATTGAGAGACAGAGAAATGAACCAATCATGCTTCTATAAATTGATGCATCAGTTGGCTTAGAATCATTATTTCTCTGTAATTTTTCTCCGTGGACAATAGGTGTGCTGACTGGTTTACATTTACTGAAATTGAACTTCCTAAGAAGCTCTCAAGCATATTTTTTCTAAGAGACAAAGCATCCCTGACTTGTTTGACAAATTTCCATGCTAAGGAAATAGTACATTTTCCCAAGATCATTCATTTCAAAAACTTGCTGCTTCTTCAATCTAAAATCTTCAATCAAATTCTGGTTGTTTCCAGTCATTAACAAATCATCCACATATAAGGAGATAATAAGAATTTCATTACTTTGATTTTTCACATACAAAGTAGCTTCATTTACGCTTCTTTTGAAACCCAAGTTCAGCAAATAGCCATCAATTCTGGAATACCAGGCCCTTGGAGCCTGTTTAAGGCCATAAAGTGCCTTTTTTAACAAACACATTTGATTGTTTCCATCATTGAAGCCTTCAGGCTACTTAATAAAGATTTGCTCCTCTAAAAAACCATTTGAGAAAGCATATTTGAAATCAAGTTGGAACACTTGCCACCCTTGACTAGCTGATAATGCAAGAATTAACTAATGGTGTCAAACCTTGTAAGTAGAGCAAAAGTTTCAGAGAAATCCACCCCTTATTGTTGAGCATATCCTTTCACAACTAATCTTGCTTTATGCTTGCTGATGGTTCCATCTAAATTTAATTTCAATTTGAAAACCCACTTTGTTCCTGTCACTTGCTTGTCTACTGGTTAGGAACCAAAGTCTAGGTCTCATTCTTCATGATCATCTTTAACTCCTCCTCCATTGTAGCTTAACACATAGGAATCTCCAAGGCTTCACTCACCTAAGTTGGTTCAACTGAAGCAATGTTGCATCTGTTATAAATTTCATCTAATGACCTAGTTCCTCTCACTACAAATTCATCATCACAATTTTCATCAATTGCAGCTGGAACTACAAGATGTTGGATATGATCTTCAAAATCAGTTTGCTATTCTTGAAAATTAGTTTGCTGATTTTGAGCAGGTTCCATCTTACTCCAATCCCACTCATTTTCTTCATCAAATTTGATGCTTCTACTAATATACACTTGCTGAGTGATGGGATTCAGAACTCTATAGCCTTTTGACTCCTTGCTATAGCCAACAATCACTCCTTTCTCAGCTCTTTGATCTACCTTGTTTCTCTTTGCTTTAGAAACAAAAGGGTAGCATATGCTGCCAAACACTTTGAGGTGAGAAACTGAAGGTTTAACTCCACACCAGGCTTCGTATAGAGTCTTGCCATGTAATGCTTTAGTAGGCAACCTATTCTGCAAATATACTGCAGTGTTTACTGCCTCAATCCACAAAATCTTTGGCAAATTTTTTTCAAACAAGAGACACCTGGCCATGTCCATAAATGATCTATTCTTCCTCTCACTCACACCATTCTGTTGAGGTGTGTAAGTGACAATAAGCTGATGGTGAATGCTAGCCTTCTGCAAATACTCTTTGAATTGATCATTAGCATACTCAGTTCCATTGTCAGGCCTCAATATCTTGATCAATGAACCAAATTGAGTCTCAACAAAGGCTTTAAACTTCTGGAACATGCTAAAAACTTCAGATTTCTGCTTGAGAAAGTAAACCTAGCAATATCTACTATAATCATTAATAAAAAATAAAAAATATTTGTTCCCATTATAGGAAGATGTGCTCATTGGTCCACACACATCAGTGTGAATCAAATCCAGCTTGGTAGTGGCTCTCCAAGCTTGATCAACTGGAAATGGTGCCTGACTAGATTTTCCAAATTAACAGGCTTCACACACACACCATAATCTTCAATCACATATCGCATATTAGCAACTAAGCTTTTGCTTTCAAGCAACTTCAATGTTTTGAGATTGGTGTGTCCAAATCTCTTATGCCACAGAGAAGTTTCAACATTATGAGCAAAGCAAGATTCAACCTGAGTGTTTTTATAATCCAAAGGAAAACTTCTACCACTCATTTTTACTAGAAATAACTTCACACCAGTAGGACTGCTAACTTTACATGTTCTATCCTTAAAAACTAGTGTGTAATTTGTAATTGATCAACTGAAAGTAAATTTTGATTCAGGTCAGGAACATAAAGAACATCAGAAATCAGCTTGGTACTGAAAAAGTTTACACCACAACAACTCCTTTCCCTTTGACATCAACAAGTCTACCATATCTAATTTTCACTTTTGAAGAATAACTTCTATCCAAGCTCATGAAACTCTTCAAGTTTGTTGACATGTGATGTGTACAGCCACTGCCAACAAGACACACATCCTTAGCTTCAATTGAAACATCACATTTGTGAATTTCAGCAGCAGCAAGTGCATTATCTTCATAAGTTTCAAAATTTTTAGTAGCTTTGGTAGGTGTAGCATGCTGTAGCTATTGTTGATTCTAATTTTCTATTGCTGTTGTTGATTCTGATTTGCTGTGCAAACCTTATCAGTATGACCAAATTGTCTACAAATCTTACATTGAGCTCCAAGTCTAAACCAGCAATAGTTCTCAGTGTGAGTGGTCTTTTGACAATGAGGACAAGATGGAAATTTATCAAACCTTTTCCCTTTCCTCCTATAGTTCTTCTTGTTCCTGTCTTTCTTATCAGATTGCTTATTCGTAGATCCTTCTTCATTTGATTTCAATTTTTGAGCTACAACTAGTGCCTTCTCCCCTGCAATTTCTTCTTCTCTGTAAGCCTTCCTCCGTTCAACAGCTTGCAGAGCATTGGAAAGCTCAGTCAAAGTGATCTGAGTCATATCCCAAGTATCTTCAAGTGAAGAAATCTTAGCTTTAAATTTTTCAGGAAGAGTCACCATCCCTTTCTCCACAATCCTCTTCTCTTCCAACTATTCTCCCAACAACCTGATTTGATTCACAATTTTCATCACCCTATTAATGTAATCCTTTACCTTCTCAGTATCCTTCATCCTTAGCAACTCAAATTCTTTCCTCAAATTGAAGACCTGCATCTGATGGGTTTTATCAGACCTTTGAAACTCCACTTTTAGCTTCTGCCAAGCTTCATAAGCTGTGTCACAGGCCATGATTCTTGTGAAAACTGAATTTGATATGGTTGCATGGATGTAGGATAGGGCTTTTGGAGCTTTAGCAGCTTCATCTTCATGTTGCCTAATCTAATTCAGAGTTGGATTTTGACATAATAGAAGTGTTGCTCTATTTTCCTCTACATACTGCCATAATCCCAAACCTTTGAGATAAGCTCGCATCTTCACAACCCAAATGTAACACCCCTATATGCATAGCCTGGTACATTTTACTGTTACAGTGACCAGTGTCGGTCCGGATAATTAAGGGGATTAGAATCACATCTAAGACACCTAGATAAGCCTTGAATGAAAATAAATAGTGACTACCTGATAAGTAAGTATAAATAAGAAAAACATAACATAAAAGGTTAAATGAGCTAGGAGTCACAGCGATGGGTGACCTTCCCGGGAAGTGACTGCGAGGTCAGTCTTAACCCGAATTTTGAACCTGAAAATGTGATGCCGCGGTCCTTAGGACTATTGTGAACATAGTGGAAAAGAGAAAATCACGAAAAAGAATTGTTAAGCAGGTCAAATAATTAGGTCAAGGATCCAGAAGAAATATCGAATAATTTGCAAATCGGATTGAATCAGCGAGGGGCAATTTGGTCAATTCACCCCTAGAGCTAACTCCTGACCTAACTGTCCAATAAAATAGGAGAAACAAAAATTTTGGAATCGAGAATTAAATTAAAGAACTATTAAAAAAATTTAAGAAAAAGAAAAAGAATAAAACTTTGAGTTATGACATCATGTGAATGACATCACACATGATGTTAAAATTCATTTTATTTTTCTCACCAATTTTGACTAAGTCAAAAATCATTATTAAAGACATAAAAATACAAAAATTTAAAAGAAAAAAACCCATTTCTTCTCCTCCTTCAAGCTTTGGCCGAAACCTGCACCTCTCTCATCCATTGAAACACCTCCATGAAAGCTTGGCTACAAGCTTACTTCTTCACTTATTTAACCCTAATTTCCCAAATTTCCTTCATAAAGCTTGTTAATTCAACTTGAGAAAGAGATTAAAGAAGAAAAAGAAAGGAGAAATTGAAGAATTGGAGCAATTGGATACCAAAGTTTGAGGTTAGTAATTTAAATTGAAATTGTTAGTTTAATGCCTATGTTTTGGTTAAGTAAACATAGAAATTATGGAAAGTTAAAACAAAAAAAATTGTTGGGGGACTTTTAGTGAATTTTGGCCAGCCTATGAGGGGGTTAAAAGTTGCATGAATTTGGTGAAATTGAACGGCTCATTGAGGTGAATTGGGTGTATAGACAATGATTATACACTTTAATTACATTAGTTTACATAATTGTGTAATTAGGGTTTTTAACCTCTTGAAAATTTGAGAAAATTTGAGGAAATAGTCAAATGATGCAAATGACCTTGATTGAGGTTGAAAATGGTCAATTGGGACCATTTGTGATGTGTTTGACTTGGTAGAATGAGATTGCAATTCGGATTGGTTAGGGTCACTATCCTGGCAGCTTGACCTAGGTCCTTTTCAGGGATCAAAACTAAAATTTATCAATTCAATTGGTGTAAGGCCAATTGGGAATGAAATTAGACACGTAAAGACACAATTTTCATTCAGGAACTATGCCCAGAAAATGACCATAATATAAGGAAAAATTAGGTCAAACCCGGGTGTAGTGCACTATCACTGTACCAAAATGACCAAATAAACAATGGCGATAACATGGGCTATACAGGTCCAAATGACCTGATTTTTATGGCATTGAAAAGGTATGACATAGCACTACAACTTTCATGAAAAACATTAACCCAAATTCTACCCATAACAAAGTTATTTTGCCACCCAAATTTAGTGGTCCAAAATTGCCAGAACCAAAGTAGGTGCCCAGAAATCTGGGTTAGATCAATCCGGCCAGATATGTTCTAATAGCCATATCTTGGGCTACAAAACTCCAAATGGAGTGATTCAAAATGGGAAGTAAAGTTAAGACAATAAGGAATAAGTTTTATGAAGAATACTTTGCTAAATTCCAATAGCAACATGATTAATGGAACAGTACAAAATAGGACATTAAATCTGGAAAATTTGAAATTGTACTTAAGAGACCTAAAATTTGAAAAAACAATCAAAACCAACAAATTAGGCACCCAAAATGTGGTATGTGGGTGTAATTGGATTTCTCATACCTATTAAACATAAGAAAGTCAACATTTTGACTTGAATAGTACCATAAATAGTAACTCCGAAATGAAAATTTTCAAGAGCATTAGTTTAAGCATATTGGAGCTAGAATTGAGCATATATGAATTAATTATTGGATTTATTGTGAGATAAGATACTGAAACACTGTCAATTGTGTGTTTCAGCTAAAAAAGACCCGAAAGTGACAAAGGACCGAGTCAAGGCCTAGAGGCGACTCACGTCAGGTTTGTGCACAATAATTTATGCAATTGTTTTCCAATTGAAAATTTGCATTGCTATGCTTTATGAAATCACTGTGTTATTTATGAATTGTGTTGCCACTTTGTGACTGAAAAAATGACTTTGGAAATTATTTGGGATATCTCATAAATTGTTGGAAATAATTGTTTTAAATTGATTTTGGATTCACACTTAGCATGACAGTATCACATTATTCCTCCTCCATTTATGGGGTTGAGATCGTTTATTTTCCTCCCTCTCTAGCTTACTAGCTGAGGTCGAGATCGGATGAGTACTCATTAGCTAGCTAGCCACCTTACTCATTAATTTCGATTAGTGAGGTTGTAGATCGCTTTGTCGTGGTGTACAACACGGCATTGATCGAAAATTTTGTGTCATGACTTAAGTTGTGTATGGATTGGCAATACTGTATTTATTAAATTGTTTGATCAAAATTGTGCTAAAAGACGCTTTAAAAAAAATTGTGGAATATGATTATGAAATTTTTGAACTGTAAATTGTTCAAAAATGTTTTATATTATGCCTTTACATTTTATTGTGCACCACTGAGTATTTTTTTACTCAGTGATAGCTTCTTTTGCTGTCACAGATAGAGGCAAGGAAAAAACAGCAGAGTGAGTTGCTGATTGTGGGGACTACCCAGAGACTTTCGTACAAGTATTTGATTATACCCTTATAATTTCTTGATGTAAATAATTTTGTAGTCATATGTACTTTTGTAACTAAGCAGTTGTACAGTTATATGTAATCATATTATCTTTTGGCTTTTTATGTTTGTGAACTAAATTGTGAATGTAATTAAATATTTTAAATGCATGGTGTATAACTTATTTTTGGAAAAATTTGGGATGACAATCTTATTTTGAATTGTGGAGATTGGATGGATTTGTGTTGATTGAGTGATTTGGTGGTTGAGATTTGATGAAGTGTTATTATTGGAAGTGTTTTTCCACTGGTAAATTTTTTGTTTTTCTCAATTACTGTCGGCACTCTGCTGAAATTTTTTCAGAATTTGCGAAAAAATAAAATGGACAATAATTTTAACTAGTTTTTAATCTTCAATTAAATGTTTTTAGTTCCTATCAAAAATGCTCACCACTTCCAAAAAGTAAGAAAATGGTTTCAAAATCCCTTGTAGTGTACTTAGTGAGTTATCGGTATGTGAAGTTCGGTAGTTCATTATGTATTCTACGGGATCATGTTATGCCTTACAGAGGGGTAAGGTGTGACACTAAACATGGTAGTTTTCACAATTAAAATGAGAAGGTGATGGAGTGGTGTTGCCGAAAGCCATTTGAGATGGTAAAAAACTTCAACAAAAAGAGTGATTGGTAGTTTATTTGGTAGTTTCTCACTGGTTTTCTCTCAAACTCTCTAACAGTCCCTCAAGATCATGGTTGCTCTGATACCATTTGTTGGGAATTGAAAGAGAAAATTATGGAAGAATTGAGAGAGAGCAAAAAACATGGTGAAGGAAGAACCTCAATTAACTTTTTTCATTACAAAGACTAAATACATTACAAAAGCCAAAAGTTTGCTAATCAAACCTCCATAATGTAAGGAAATTTGTCTCCCAAACTTAAGCTTATCCACTCGTTCTAAACTAACCCCAACTAATACAGATATGAGAGAGAAAATACATTAAAATAAAAAAAATATCTTCAAGACAAAATAATTTCATCACTAACACTTGCATCAGACAACATGCTAGATTTAACATGCTTGTGTTATGGAATTTTGTTGTGTCATGCTGGTAGTCTTGATGAAGCAAAGAATATAACAGAAGCAATGCCTTATGAATTCTTTAATTTGGAGATCGACACTTTATTCTTGTGCAATTAACGAAGACCTGAAACTGACACAGAGAGAGAAGCAGAGGGATTAATGGACTCGGAAGTGTTGAATCGGTGACTTGAATTCTTAACTATTAAGAATTTTATTTCTTAATCTTGAAGGACGTGAGAAGTTTAAGCCAGCTGATTCTTCTTTGGATTTACAAATGAAAATATTAAAATAATAATAATATAAAAAGGAAATTTAACTTAAGTTGATGCGGCAACTTTTGCAAGTTGCATGTGCCGACTTCCTTGGCACAAAAGTGACCAACCCTTGTGTGCTCATAAATAGGAGATCATTTCTCCATTTTGAAAAGTAACTCAGTATTTGATAGGATGCACAATTTTGAAAGAGAGAAAAATTAGAGAGAATTTTTTTTGTGAGGTTTTGTGCGTAATTGAGTTTGAGGGTTTGAGTGATTTTCAAGAGAGAAAAATAGTTAGTGTTTGTAATTATTTGTCTCATAGTAAAATATTTATTTGTGGACTGGGCTTGCGTTGAACCACTTTAAATTTTGTACTCTTTAATTGTGAGTTATTATTTTTTTAATAAATTGGTATCAGAGCTAACGTTCGTGAGATCTAAAAATGATGAACATAAAATTTGAGGTGAAGTCATTCAATGGGAAAAATAATTTTAGTTTGTGGCAAAACACTGTGAAAGACGTCCTTGTACAATAAGAATTAATTAAAGATTTAAGCGAAAAGCAACTGACGACTATCAAAGATGAGGATTGGGAGGAACTTCAATAAAGGGCGGTGAGTACGATTAGATTAATGTTAGCTCTCGATGTGAAGTATAATGTCTTGAAAGAGACTTCACTAATTGTTTTGTGAAAGAAGTTGGAGAGCCTGTATATTTCCAAATCACTTGTATTTGAAGAAGGAATCTACCTACTCAGAATGGAGGAAGGTACTGATGTTAGACATCACCTCAATTGCTTCAATAAATTAATTACTCAGGTGGCTAATGTCGGCATGAAAATAAATGAAGTAGATAAAGCCCTTTTGCTTTTAACCTCTCTCCCACAATCTTACAAAAGCCTAGTGACGGCTCTAATATTTGGGAAAGAGACATTAAAGGTAGAGGAGGTCATTGCAGTTATCTTAGATGATGAAAAGTTCAAGAATACAAGTAGTAGCAATGATGATGGAGTTTTTGTAGCAAGTTCTAGTCGTGAAAGAAGCAATAAGCGTGGAAGCAATTCAAGAAAAAATAGTAGATCGAGCTTAAGACCAGGAATAGACATTACAGATGAAGAGTGTTACTACTGTCATTAGAAGGGCCACATTCAATATAATTGTAAGAAGATGAAAGAAGACCTTGCAAAGTTCAATGAATTTAAGAAAAGTCACGGAAAATAAGGGACTGCTGTAATTACAACTGATGAAGAAATTGAATGTGATGTTTTAAGTGTGGATGATAGCAAGAAAAAGACAAAGGATAAGTCACAAGCTAACTGGTTAATGGATTTTGCGTGTCCTTTCCATATATGCTTAAAGGAGTGGTTTGATAAAATTGAAGTTAAGAAAGGAAAGAAAGTGAATCTAGCCAATGGCAAGAAGATGGAAGTTGAAGATATTGAAAGAGTGAAGATCAAGTTGCAAGGTGAGCATGTGAAAATATTTGATGATGTAATTAGGTATGTTCCTAAGTCTAAAAGGAACTTAATTTGTTTGGGAAAATTGGATTCCTTAGGGTATGGGTGTTCCATTCAAGGTGGAGTCAAGAGAGTTAGTTGAGGTGTTCTTATGATTATGAAAGGCGAGAAGTTTGGCGTGAAAAATCTCTATAAATTAGAAAGTAGCACACTGATTGGAAATATGCAATTTGAGGCAAGGGGTAATATCGACAAGTAGAAAGAATTACCCAAACAAAAAATAACTTTTGCAGAAATTGTAAGAGTTAATTCTATATGATTTGAAAATGTAAAAGATTGAAAAAATCAGTGCAAGAGAATTCAAGTCAAGGTGGAGATTTATCGAATCGGTGCCTTGAATTCTTAACTATTAAGAATTCTATTTCTTAATCTTGAAGGACGTGAGAAGTTGAAGCTAGCTGATTCTTCTCTAGATTTACAAATGAAGATATTAAAATAATAATAATATAAAAAGGAAATTTAACTTAAAGTTGATGCGGCAACTTTTGCAAGGCGCATGTGCCGACTTCTTTGGCACAAAAGTGACCGACCCGTGTGCTTATAAATAGGAAATCATTTCTCCATTTTGAAAAGTAACCCAGTATTTGGTAGGATGCACAATTTTGAGAGAAAAAAAAATTAGAGAGATTTTTTCTTGTAAGGTTTTGTTTTTAATTGGATTTGAGGGTTTGACTGATTTGTGAGAAAGAAAAATATTTAATATTTGTAATTATTTTTCTTATAATAAAATATTTATTTGTGAACTATATTTGGGTCAAACCACTTTAAATTTTTGTGTTCAGTTATTATTTTCTTAACTGGTGAGAGTGCTGTCATCTTTACCTGGTTTGGTATTGGCTAGACAAGGGGCCAATGAGAATGCAAGGATCGAGTCAATAAAACTATGAAAAGGAAAAAGGTGAAAGCCATGATGGGATACTGTTGGATTGGAATAAAAAACCATGTATGCACATTCAAGGCAAACCAGTTACAACATAATGGAGGCCCAAGGCACTTATATCTTGTTAAGATTGCTAGATGGGGAGATGGAGGATAACGGTTGTTTACGTGACTAGCATTATAAAGCGAGTGCTGAGGAGGGTACTTCTCCATGATGTGGCTGTAAGATTCTGGAATGGCAGATTTTACACGTTCATCATATAGAATTTTGCGCCTCCACCATCTTACTGAACTACTAACCCAAGATCAGTTCTTCTGGTATTAATTAACTTTACGTCCAAATCCGCAGGAATCCATTACCTGCTCAGCGTTTTGTTGGATGCAAGATAAACCGATACCTGTAATCGCTTGATATTATCTTTACTGTGTCCCAACTGATCTCAATGGTTCATCACTGCACAGGGACTACTGCCAAATTCTATTTTTGGTAATTTAGCTTGGTTTATGTGAATTTCGGATTAAACTTTATCACTGCCCCGATAATGATCTTATAGGCTTCTTTTGGAATAAATCATTTGCAATGTAAAAATTCAATTGAATGGAATATGAAAATTGATAAAAAAATAAAATCAATTAAATTGAATCCTTGTAAGCAGCAACTTCAGGAACTGCTTTGTTTGCTTTCAGATTTCTTTTATTCCAAAATGCTCCATCACTGTAACCTGGAATTGACCAGAATTTGCAAGCATTATTCTAACTGGTGAAACTCAAGTAAAGGCATAGAACTGGAATATTTCAACTGCTGGGTTTTCAATTCAAGTTGTAGGCTTCTCTGATGCATTTCCAAGGATAAGCTTCAATATCAGTCCCAGCAATCTGTGATTCTGCGATGAAGAGAATAAAAGGGATTATGTTTCATTCGATAATTTAAAAATTTCATGGACAATTTAACTTTTGTTTTAGGAGAAATATATAGAGTGCATCAACTTCCTTCCTCAGAATTCTGTTGGACCACTGTTGCTGCATGTCAGCGTCTTTGTTTTCAATGTAAAGATTCTTTCCTGATGTTTCCCCTACCTCAATTATTTTTTCCTGAAAGTGACGAGTAATGGAAACTTAATTAGGTAATTGCTCAAGATATAGACCCCAATAAGTCACAGGAAGGCCTTCTTTGCAAGAAAGACGTTTCCCTTTTTTTTTTTGACATTCAAACTGTTAACAAAAATTTTTATTGGCCTCTTGTTCCACATCATTTTTTTTTTAAGATAGAAGATTGGTGATAAAACCCTTAAAATAAAGAATGTCAACTTATATATTTATACTCATTGAAAAAGTTGGAAAAAAAAATACCCCTTATAAGGATTAAGAATAAAAACACATTTTTTTTACCTCTACTTTTGCATACACCAATACTGTAGACGAGTGAAAAAACACATTGATCTACCATCTGCAATCTGGTGGCATTACATAAGTTTACCTTGATTTTTGTTTGAAAATTTTCATGTGCACTTGGTAAGCTGAGCAAGGATTTTCAAGAAACTATAAAGATAACTCTTCTTCCAAGCTTAGAATTCCCATCAAAAGGACAAAACCAACGGTCATAGGAGGCCAACTCCACAAAATGAAGAGAAAACTAGGCAAAATCAATTAAAAAAAAAAAGTCTATGAATATGGAAGAATTACATTTGTTACTAGGGAAAATGGCTAAAAATTCAAAGGAAAGAGAAGCAAGGGGCTACTGCCAGCCAAAGAAAGTAGTAGCCTTTAGTGGTGTTGCAAGAGAAGATAACGTTACTTACTTACTCTACATGCATAAGAAGGATGCTTTTCGTTACTTACTCTACATTAATTACTTATAGATCTTGGGATCTCGTTATAATCTATTAGCTTTTACCTTAACACCTGAGTTTAATGTTAGGTTTCGGTTTCTAATATGGTATTTAGCTTGCCAGATCTTTTGCTTATAGACTTTAGTATATGAGTTTTAGCATTTGTTTGGGAGTAGGTTTTTTTAAGGTTTAAAAACCTTAAACTTATATTTGGGAAAACATAATATTTTTTGAAAACTTCTAAACCTTCAATTTTTTAACTCACTGAATAGATGAATTAATAAGATTTTCTCCTTAAAACTTTCAAATATCTCAAAAACCTTTTTCCTTTCTCTCGAATATGAAAAAATTATGAAGGTTTAGAAGTCATGAAAAATTATATTTTAGAAAACTTTACTTTAGAAAACTTTACTTTGCTCTACCTACTTTTAAATAGAATTATAAGATTGGGTTTGGGTAGTTAATCATAAACTTACAAGTGAGGCTTGTAATAAATTTTAGTAGTGAATTTTTTAAAAAAATAAATGTTGATTGATCTTAAAGTATAAATAAGTAAATATTCATTTTAAATGAGAATTCAAGAATTGGATTTAATATTTTTAATCTGTGAAATTTTTGTACTATTTTAAAAAATTGTTAAATATAATAATTAAATTGTAAGTAAAATCTAAGAATAGATATGAAAATCTAAAACAAACTAGACAGTATGATTACTTGGTGAGACTTAATTCTAAAAAGGAGATGGTTCAAAAATAAGAATATGCATGTGAAGCACAAGCAAGTCAACCTACAGCACCAAGTGCAGTTGGGTGCATTCGGTCCCAACAATAAATGAAATTGTAGAAAAGAAAAAAGAATTGGTAGTAATAAAATTATGTTTGGTTCTGAAATAAAACGTTACAATTCTTAAAATGAGATTCTATTTTCTTTTTGATTCACAAGAGCTCTTTTAATTTATTTAAATAATTTAAATATCTATGAAATTTCAATTTTAAATATTAACAACTAAATTATATTTATATAAAATAAATTTCAAATGGAAGGGACATATATTTTGATCTTCATCTCATTGTAAAGTGAATCAAATGCCCAAAGGAAAAAATAAAAAATAAAAAATAAAAGAAAAACGAAAATCGCAGGCTGCTCGTGGTTCTAGGCTTGTGATTGTGATAAATGTGTTAGCATTAGTATTTTTCTTGGTTGTTGCTGCAATTATATACAAAATTTTTACTTAAACTCGGTTGGTTATAAATTTAAAAATGTAAATCTATATAATTCATATATTTAATAGGTGAATTCTATTATATATCTTATATTTTAGATTTATAATAATTTAAGTTTAGATAAATAACTTTTTAATAACTTTTAATTAATTTATTTAAAAAAAATATTTTTCTCCACAGCTTATTCAAGGTTTTTCCACCTTCTACTGTTCAGAGACGAACCCGTAATAGCATAACAAGATTTCAAAATCACAGGGAGTCTGGATGGATGATGAAAATGACATCAAAGTTACTGTTTGTCATTTTTCAAAAATATATACAGGAACTTCTACCAGCAATTCCAGTGAAGTGATAAACCTCCGTCCTCGGCTAGTGACTCAACAGATGAATGACAAACTTGTAGCTCCTGTTAGTGATGAAGAAATTAAAACTATAGTCTTTGGATTGGGTGGTTTGAAAGCGCCGAGCCCGGATGGCTTTTCAGGGATGTTCTACGAGAATAGTTGGGATGTAATTGGGCATGATGTTTGCCTTGCAGTTAGAAGTTTTTTTGAAAGAGGGTATATGTCGAGGGAGATGAATAGAACAAATGTGGTGCTTGTTCCCAAATGCAAAAACCCAGTTTCTGTACAATTTTATTTATAAGGTGGTGTCTAAAGTTATAATTAATCGCCTTAAACCTTGGATGGATTCCCTTATTTCACAAGATCAGGCTGCTTTCATTCATAATAGAGCAATTCAAGATAACATTATAGTTGTCCATGAAGTGTTCCACTACTTAAGATGTTCAAAAGTTAAGAACCATTCAATGGCTATTAAGCTGGACTTGCATAAAGCATACGATCAAGTTGATTTGGGGTGTCCTTCAAATGGCTCTAGTTCAATTCAGGTTTCATTATCGATGAGTGCAATGGGTCACGCAATGTATCACAACTGTGTCTTATTCAATTCTTATCAATGGTTGCCCCTCCAATCCTTTTGCCCCTTCAAGAGGACTCCATCAAGGAGACCCCTTTTGCCCATATTTATGCTTGTTTGTCTCACAGGCTTTATCATGCCTTACTAACAAAGAGTTTCAAGTGGGGATGCTTCAAGGAATCAAACTAGCTCGAGGTACTCCTAGCATTACCAATATTCTTTTTGCAGATGATTCTCTCTTGTTGGGAGAGCTACCTATTCTGAAGCTGGTGTGATAAGGGACATCCTTCAGAGATACTCCTTGGCAATAGGGCAAAAGGTCAACCTTCACAAATCTAGCATCCATTTTAGCAAGAAAGCCACCCTAACCGTGAAGTGAAGCATAAAAGATCCTTGGTATGGAAGAAATGGAGCACTCAGAAAAATATTTGGGTTTGCCCTCATGGTGGGGAAGATCAAAATCGCAAACACTTGAATTTGTGAAAGAAAGAATTTGGGCTAAGAAAAAAACATGAAAACAAAAATTGTTGTCTCAGTCAGGAAGGGAGGTGCTTTAAAATCGATGCTGAGCGCCATTCCATCCTCCTCTATGGCTACTTTCAAATACCACAAAAGTCTAGGTGATTCTTTGAATAGCACTATATCTAGCTTTTGGTAGGGTAGGAAGGACAAAGAAAAGAAATGTGTTGGGTGAGTTGGGAGAAAGCTACATATCCTAAATTTTTAGGGGGAATGGGCTTCAGAGACTTTAACAAGTTCAATCTAGCATGTCTTGCAAAGCAATGTTGGCGTCTCTTGGAAAACTCTTCTAGTTTGGGGGCTCATATTATCAAAGGTCTCTACTTTCCTCACAATTCTTTCTAGCAAGCTCAGAAAACTCATAAAGCTTCCTGGGTATGGCAGAGTCTCCTGGCAGGCAAGAATGTCTTAAAGAAGGGCTTTAGGTTCAATATTAGAGATGGTAGCAAAACTCTAATTTGGGAAGATCCGTGGATTTCCTCAATCTCAAACTTTAAAGTCCCTAGGCCTTCTCATTGCCCTATTGGAGCTAATCTCGTGGCAAACATGATTGATCATAGGAGCATGATACAGAGAACCAACTTAGTTAACAGTGTCATGACCCGATTCTTAGGCCAAATTGACACTAGGACCTGTAGTAAGCCTTACTGTTCTCCAAATCCATAATCATGACCAAAATCTGAGGCTCAATATGCAAATAAAATAAAAATAAAATATTATATTTTATTTGAGCCAAACTAACTCGATAACCATCAGATACTAAAGTTAGGAGAGTCCAGCTTAATCCTGATACCACAATTTGCAAACAATTTAAATATCATAAAAATTTTACATTTATTTAAATGCACAAAAACTTAAATTTACATAGCACTTGACAAGATTATTACTATTGCTAACACATGTGGAGTTTTAGATTACAATTTTAAAAAATAATAATACAAATAAATAACTGCTAATAAACCCGAGATGAAGGAAGCAGGTTATAAGACTATTGCAAAAAGCATTATAATTTTCTAATTACTCATAAATATTTTATGAATTTTTATTCTAAACTTGATAGTAGGTAATTAAGGAAACTTAGAGTTTGAATTTACCTACACCGATTCCGATGCTTGGAACGCGTTCAGATCATCTGAAAATGCTAGGATCGACTATAATATTGATCATGTTCTGGGACAGGCCGCCGGACAGTCGGATCTGGTCGAAAACATGGCCCTGGGCGTCAATGAGCTATCATCGATCCGATCGCACTTAAATTAAACCCAAATATCGTTAATAATTATCATAAAATTATTTTTATTTTTTAGGAATTGAAAAAGTTCGAAAATCTCATCAAGCAATCTAGACTGTTCGATGATTGCCTTTTTCACACAATGTCCGATTGGAGCGGGGCTGGTCCCATCTCAAAGATTTCGTAGCTCTGAGTCCAATGGTGGTTTTGGATTTTTGATCCAACGATCAAATCACCGGAAAACTCATCGAAAATTTGCGAAACATCGATTTTCTCTCTCCTCATCGGTGCCGAAAATGTCACGACCCAACCTATGGGCCGGACCGGCACTAGGACCTGGGCCAGCCTAAAGCCCCCGAGGCCCGTAGTAAGCCTTAACTATTCATTTACCCAACTCTAAGGCCCATTTGGGCCCAATTTCAAGAAAACAAACGGACAGAGTCCGGCCATAAAATGGACTTACCAACGGGGAGTTTTCGACTCACCCGACCTGTAAACACAATATATAGTCAATTGGGGAGCTCAGCTCACCCTCCACATACTCATCAACATAATAATAAATGGGAGCTCAGCTCCCTCATCCAATCCATCAAACATGCATATCATTATACGTTTACAGGTCCAACATGATAATAATATTACAGACCATAATCAAATAAATACTTCTAACACATGCGGAAATTCTAGGAGTAAATAAAATTACACAAATATTGATAAACAACCTGCGAAGGAGAAAAGCAGGTTAACCAAAATAAAATCCTCCTGTAGCCTGAAAAAATATTGAACAGGAGTGAGCGTTCGACTCAGAGAGTAAAATATCAATTTTAACCATAATCTCTATAACTATCTAAAACTAATGCACCCTGTAGAGTGAAATGCAACATCCACATCATTTTCACATCATAACATCAAAAAGGTAATTTGGAGCACTCACGCACCCTGTAGCATCAATCATAACATATGGGAGCTGATCCCCTATACAGCTCTCTTAAATCCAACCTGGTGCCAGCGAAGAACTCAAGCCGGACTTTCGCTTAATAAGCCAAATCGAGGGTCCCAGCGAAGAACTCAAGCCGTGACTACCCCTCGAAGGATCGGGTCCCAGCGAAGAACTCAAGCCGTGACTACCCGTCCTATCCATAGTCCACACCACATCACACGCACGCCAACGCACGCACACTGCTCCAAATTACCACAACAACATCATGGCACTTTAACATTTATCAATGCATCATAAATCGTGCCTAGAGTTTAACTACATAAATATATGCATATAAGTGATGCATGGGCATGTTGAACATATAATAATATCGAAATTACAATTAAAATTAATATTTTACTCACAGACTTGACGATAATCACCGTGTGGCGGGCGGAGGAAGAAGGTCATTCCGCTCACCCGACAATTATATTACAATTATTTAATACAACTGACTCAATACAAACAAAGAAAAGACCAATACGCCCTAAGTCGTAAGAAAATCCAGAGAGTCTCCCCGCACCTAGGACCTACCCAACTCGCAAAAGGGTTCAAAACACTCTTCTATATACACAATCCATATATCCACAGTTCAATCATATCACACAGCCCTCCCAGGCCCATCAAATCATCATCCATCACAATACGCAAAATTTCAATTTAGTCCTTATTATTGATCATTTTTGCAAAACCGCCCAAACAAGCTCTAAAAATTATAAAACTTTGCCTCATGTCCTTAGCAATATTACTAAGCTATTGCAAAAAGAATCATAATTTTCTAAGCTACCACGAATATTTTACGGATTTTTAACCCTATTTAAGCACTAGAAAATTACGTAAAAACAAGGTTCGGGTTTACCTTTGCCGATTCCGACTTCGGGGACGCACTCGGGACGTCTGACAATGGGGGGGTAGCCAAAACCTCGGTCCAATTCGGAGACTTTTCCAGAACGGTCCATTCGCCCGAAATTTGCGATCTTGGCCAATTGTCGAATTTCCGCGAATCGAGGATACCTACACGAAGCCCATAACACGGGGGTTAGTACATAAATTTTTCAGAATTTTCTAAGCTCATTAAATGCTCGGAAAAACACTGCGAAGTTCCGTGGGACCCACCGAAAAATGGTGTCGGAAAAATTCGAAATTTATGTCGTTGTAAGCTCTCGACGAGTGGAGCGTCGGGTAGCCTCGGCTTTTCGTGGATTCACGATTTTCGAGAAATCTAGACCAAAAGTCGAAATGGGCTAAAATCTTCCCGAGCAAAAATCGGACAAACCGCTAGATGGATTTCGGCGTTCTTGGTGTCTATGGAAAGCTCTCGCCGAGTAGATGATTTTGGACACAAGACCCGGTCCAATTGGTGGCCGGATTGGCCGGATTTGGCCGGGGAAGCTGAATCGACGCTGCAGGGGGCGTTGCGCGGCTTTTCGCCGTTTAGCGCGGCACTTGGCCGAGGGTCAAGGCGGCGCCGGCTACCGGGGTCAAGGTGGTCGCCGGCTACCGGGGTGGGAAGGAGAGAGAAAACGCGAGGAAGAGAGAAGGAGGAAGGAACGCGCGCGGGAGGAAGAAAAAGAGAAGAAGATCGGTCCGATTCGACCGGTCCGATCCGGTCCAGTTCGATTCGGCCGGTTCGATTCGAAATACAAAATTTTGAATTTTTATCGCCTCGGACCAAAACGAGGTCCAAAATTCAAAAATTTGTAAAACTCGTAAAAATACGTAGACTCCAAATATATTTTTAGTTTTGCCACGTGGTCTTTAAATTAATTTTTAAAAATCATCAAAGTTTATATTTTCGAAAAATCGAACCCGATTTTTAAAATCCGAAAAATCTCAAAAAAATTCCTAATATTTAAATAAAATTAAAATACCAAAAATGCTCATAAATTTAATATTTTTGGGGTGTTACAGAAAACGACTACCAAATTCGGCGAAGTTGGTCTCATCTAAAAGAGCTCTCTATCAAGAGTCCATAGCTACTAGAATCACTCTGATTAGACGTCGGGATTACCGGATATATGCATTAAAAATTTAGAACCTATTTTTCTCTCTCTAACAAAAACCATTGGTACCACAGCCCATCACTGCTAGTCCTTGACTTGCCGGCATCGCCTGAGGTCCCTAGTCACTCGCCGGTCGGTTACCGTCCATGGAGGTGGTGTTGGCTAGAGCAAAACGGATGAAGGAGGGAGGGTGACGAGAGAAGGAAAGAGATTATTATTTTTTTTTATTTGGATGCTTAAAACGTCCAGATGCATGCATGGGAACTTTCAATCTTTTCCTTTTTTTTTTTTAAATAATTGTTTAATAAAGCATCTTTTAACTTCCCCCCATATATATATATAATAACAACTTTAATTAAATTCAATGATGACAATAACAATTTAATATTATAAAAATTTCTTTAAAGTCCAATATACTCAAATTCAATAATCCAAAATAATTTTAATTAATTATTTTTTTTTTTTTAGGGTATTACAAATAGTTTGTTCAATCCTGAAGTGGCTAGAACTATTTTAGCTATCCCGATTGCGCTAAGAAGTTGTGATGACCACATCGTGTGGCATTTTGAACGGAATGGAAGTTATTCAGTTAAGTCAAGCTATTGGCTGTTAGCAATAGAG
This sequence comes from Hevea brasiliensis, assembly GCF_030052815.1. NCBI lineage: Eukaryota > Viridiplantae > Streptophyta > Magnoliopsida > Malpighiales > Euphorbiaceae > Hevea > Hevea brasiliensis. Next base: position 49,894,740 of record NC_079508.1, on the reverse strand, counting down.
AATTTTGTGTCATCAAATACTAAGCCGAGACATTCTTTCATCCCTCCAACAGAGGTATGGAAAGGAATATGGAAGTTGGAAATCCCTCAAAAGGTGAAAACCTTCATATGGAAATCTTTGCATAATGCACTGCCAGTCAAAGTTAACCTCCACAAAAGGGGAATTCTAGTAGATCCAACTTGTCCTATATGTTGAGCACACCCTTTTCTGGTGTGAACATGCAAAAGCAGCCTGGTTTCTAAGCCTTTGTAGCTATAAACCTGACCCTATTGACTTCTCATCTATTTTAGCTTGGTGGCATAGGCTTTTTAAGGAAGAAAGTAATGGAAGTATTCCCCATGAGCTTCTAAATTTTGCAGCAATCACTTGTTGGCACATTTGGAAGGAAGGGAATACTGTAGTCCAAGCCATCAGTCAATGATGCATGCATTTTAGATCATCATTTAGGAGTAATTTTTGCACATAATTTACCCTTATTCATAGCTATTATTTTAGATATTAGTATATATTTAGTCAATTTTGCAATTTTCACGTTTCTTAGTTTAATTTTTGAATTTATTTGCTTTGTAGGTTAAATCTGGAGAAATTTGATGAATTTTGATCAGAATAGCCATTTGGAGGAGATTAAAGTCGAAATGCAAAAATTTTGAAGTTGAGTTAAAAATGGCCGAGAGCGACACAACTGCAAAGACAACCAAATTAGCTTATGTCGAAGGTTGTGTCGATCGTCAGATATTCACACCGAGAACGACACAACCCGCGACACAACCGACTCGGCTTATGTCGTTTTTACTGGAAAATTGTTGACGTGGCATTTCCGTTACTCCAGCTTTTTACCTCACCTTTTCTGGATCCTTCCCCCTTTTACCCATTCTAGAACAGTCCCTTAGCCTATATAAAGACCCATTTTATCACTTTCTTTCCATATATAGAGAGCAAGGGAGTCATTTTCGGTAAAAGTGAGAAAGAGGGAAAGGGAGGAGCATCTTCTGCATCTTCTTCCAAAGCAAGAAGAAGGATCACGCCAGACTTTTCTCACAGAGATCCTGCTGCAAATCACTGGTTTTTCTACCCCTTTAAGCTTACATTTCCATTATTTCTTCATTTCTTCATTTGGGTTTATTTTTAAACAATGATTTGTGAGTAGTTGATTGAGATTCTAGAGATGGGTTTGTAAATATTGATTTGTTTTGTGGTTTTGAACTGATTTAGCCATTTAAATGAAGATTGTTATATTTTGATTTATTGCTTGTGTGCTTATTTCCTTGCTTGATGAATGGGCCCTCATTAAGTTAAGTTTTAATCCTTAATAGATGGACTGAAAAGTGAATATTGGGGATAGATAATCTTGCAATAAACTTTATTTTCTTGGTGTTAGAAATAAGCTAAGAAGATTAAGGGGAACTTTCCAAAATCAATTAGAGCATTAATTGGGTTTTGTTAGATTTGAAATACCGTGAAAACAGGGTTTGATTTAATGAAAACAAATTTTGAGATGCTTGAAAAAATGTTTCAAAAATTTAAGAATTGATTTCCTCAAAATTGCAATTCTCATGTGTGTGGCTAAATTAGGGAAAAAACACAAGCAAAAAAAATTGAAAATCCAATCTCTAGAATCAATTTATTTTTCATTGAAATTAGATATAAATTCTCCAAACCTCATAAATAGCAATTTCAATCTAAATCCAATTTAAATTTAATTCCAATTTAAATCCAATTTCTATAATCACTTTATTTTTATTTTTATTGAATTTAGATTTAATTCCTCTCAATTTCATAAATAGATATTTCAAATTAATTTTTGGGTAATCTAGTTTAATTAATTTTAGTTAATTGATTGATCTAGTTTTAATTCCTCAAATACCAATTTTAATTCCAAATTTCATTTTACATCTTTAATTTTTGTCTTAATTTTAATTTTTAGATTTTATTTTTAATATCTTTTAATTTTTGTCATTCTAATTTGCTTATACTTTTATTTCCAATTTAAGCACAATTCCCTGTGGGATCGATATCATTTTAAAACTATACTACTGTGACCCGTGCACTTGCGGACACACCGTATCAAGTTTTTGGCGCCGTTGCCGGGGAATTGTTTGTTTTAAGTTGGATTTTAATTGTTTTAAGCTAATTAGAATTTTTATTTTCTTTTATTTTCACTATTGTTCCTTGTGTTTTTCAGGTACTTTTCTTGTTTATGAGACGATCGAAAAGCACAAGTGATACTGAATTGTTGTTCAACCCAGAAATTGAAAAATTCTGTCGAGCCAACAAAAAGGAATACAAAAGAAGAAAAGAAGCAGAAAAAGAAGAACAACAAATATTTGAGCAAGAGGAGACAATAGAAAATATGGAGAATCAAAATAGAGCTATTGGAGGAGATAATGGAGGAAACGAGCAAAACGGGCAAAATGCTGTTGTTAATCAAAATGATCCTCAAAGAAGATCCATGTTAGATTATGCTTTTCCTAGATGTACTGATGTGAGAGATAACAGACCTATTATTGGAGCTAATCAATTTGAATTAAAAACTGGTCTTATTCAAATGGTTCAGAATTCACAATTTGGAGGTAGCCCACTTGAAAATCCTCATTCTCATTTGAAGAAATTTTTGATGATATGTGGTACACAAAGACAACCTGGAGTTTCTGATGAAGTTATTTGGCTCACCTTATTTCCATTCTCTCTTGGGATTCAAAGATTGGAGTGGTATGATTCATCGCCACAAGCTATTATAGCTACTTGGGAGCAAATTATCTCAAGCTTTTATATCTCAATTTTTCCCACCTGGGAAAACTACTCAATTGAGGAAGTTGATGGTATCTTATAAACAAAGAGATGATGAAACATTGTATTAATCCTGGATGAGAGTTAAGGAGCTTGAAAGGAAATGTCCTCATCATGAAAAAACCAAATGGATGATTGTTCAGAATTTCTACACCAGAGTTACTCCACCATAAGAAACACAATTGATTCACAAGCAGGAGGAGATTTCATGAGAATGACAAGTGAAGAATGCTATGATCTATTAGAGAAGATTGCTCATAATACCCATTTATGGGGAAATCCTAGAGCACTTGAGCCAAAGAAAGCTGGGATCTATGAACTAGACTCAGTTAGCTACATGAATGCAAGATTTGACCAGTTAACTCAGCTTCTTAGTGATTTTTGCATAAAGGCAACAACCTCAACTCCTACAACTATGCAACAAGTTGCCTTCACAGATGGAACTCAAAGTTGTGGAGTTAATTACTCTTCTTATGGTGATGATTATTTGCAAGAACAAGCTGCTTATGCAGGAGGTTATCAACAGAAACCTATGGGAAATGCTTATTCTAATGTGAACAACTCAACATGGAGACCACAAGCAACTTTTGCTCAACAAGGCCAAAGCTCAAATTATGCTCATAACCAGCAGTTTATGCAGCAAAATAAGCCTCAATTTCAGCCCACAAGGCAGCCACCACCTGGATATCAAGCAAGAGCACAACAATCCCTTCCACCTCATGAACCGAAGCCATCTTTGGAGAGCATGATGGAGAAATTTTTTGCTGAACAAAGCAAGATGAATAGCAAATTGGAGGAAGAAATGCAACACATGAGACAAACCATGGATCAATTACAAGTCCACAACCGCATGTTGGAGACTCAATTGGCGCAACAAGCAAGCTCATCAGGAAGCAATTCCTATGGGAAACTACCTAGCCAACCACAAAACCCTCATGAGCAATGTAAGGTTGTAACCTTGAGAAGTGGTAAAAAAGTTGGTCAAGAGAGTGAAAACAAGAGAGAAGAAAAAGAGAGCACAAAAGAAGAAAATTCAGTTGAGAGCAAGAAAAATGAAAAAGAAGAAGAAAGCAAAAGTGAGCAAGATGAGGGAGAGAAACCATACATCCCACCTGAACCTTACAAACCCACCCTTCCCTACCCTCAAAGATTCATCAAGCATAAACTAGACAAACAATTTGGCAAATTCCTTGAAGTGCTAAAGAAGTTGTATATCAATGTGCCATTCACTGAGGCACTATCCCAAATGCCAAGTTATGCCAAGTTTTTGAAGGAGATTCTTTCCAACAAGAGAAGGCTAGAAGATTATGACACCATCAACTTGGGAGAGCAATGCAGTGCTATAATCCAGAAGAAGTTACCTCCCAAACTCAAAGATCCGGGTGTGTTTTCCATTCCTTGTCATATTGGTGATAATTGTGTGGCAAATGCTTTATGTGACCTTGGAGCTAGCGTCAGCCTAATGCCTCTTTCAATATATGAGAAGTTGAATATGGGAGAGTTGAAGCCCACAAACATGTATCTTTCATTGGCTGACCTTTCAATTAATTATCCTGAAGGCATTCTTGAAATTGTGTGTATCAAGGTTTGTTAATTATACATTCTGTTAGACTTTTTGATTTTTGATTTGGAAGTAGACACTAAAGTTCCTATCTTATTGGGAAGACCCTTCTTGGCAAATACCGTGCATTAATTGATGTGAAGGGTGAGCAATTGACACTTAGAGTGGGAGATGATCAAATGATATTCAACATCAATCCTGCCATGAAAAGGAAACATGAAGAAGTTGAGTCTTGTTTACGGGTAGACATTATTGATGAGATTGTTCAAGAGCATTTCAGAAAAGGCTACCCACAAGACCCACTTGAAAATTGCTTAGTCCATGGTGGGAGCATTGATGATGATAATCACAACATAGCTGCTTTTGCACAACACTTGGAGAGTTCTCCACCACATCCTGAAGCCACAATTTTTCAACTTGAAGGAGTGCAAAATTTGGAGATCAAACCACCATCATTAAAGGTAGAGGATGCCCCAAAGGTAGATCTTAAACCTCTTCCTTCCAACCTCAGGTATGCTTTTCTTGGACCCAATGAAACATATCCTGTTATAATTAATGCATGTTTGACTGATATTGAGATTGACAAATTGTTGAGAGTTTTGAGAGAATATAGAAGAGTTTTGGGTTATGCAATTGATGATATAAAGGGAATTAGTCCAACAATTTGTATGCATAGGATTTTCCTAGAGCCAAATAGTAAACCTTCCATTGAACACCAAAGAAGATTGAATCCTACAATGAAGGATGTTGTGAAAAAGGAAATCCTAAAATTACTAGCTGCTGGAATTATTTACCCTATTTCCGATAAAGGAGTGGGTTAGTCCTGTGCATGTTGTACCAAAAAAGGTGGGGTGACAGTTGTTAAAAATGAGAATAATGAATTGATACCCACTAGAATCAAGCATAGTTGGAGAATGTGCATAGACTATAGGAAATTGAACAATGCTACAAGAAAAGACCATTTTCCTCTTCCTTTTATGGATCAAATGTTAGAAAGATTAGCCAAGCATTCATTCTTTTGTTACTTAGATGGATATTCTGGTTTCTTTCAAATTCCAATACATCCTGATGACCAAGAGAAAACTACCTTTACCTGTCCCTATGGCACCTTTGCCTATCGAAGGATGCCATTTGGATTGTGTAATGCACCTACCACCTTTCAAAGGTGCATGATGGCCATTTTTTCTAATTTTATTGAAGAAATTATGGCGGTCTTCATGGATGATTTTTCAATATATGGCTCTAATTTTGATTCATGCTTGACTAATTTGTCTAAAATCTTACAGAGGTGTGTTGATAATGATCTAGTGTTGAATTGGGAGAAATGCCACTTTATGGTCCAAGAGGGGATCGTTTTAGGGCATTTAATCTCAAAAAGGGGAATTGAAGTGGATAGAGCTAAAATAGAAATTATTGAAAAAATGCCCCCTCCAACCACTGTCAAAGGAGTACGGAGTTTCCTTGGACATGCCGGGTTTTACCGGCGATTTATTCAGGATTTTTCTAAACTTGCTAAACCCTTAACAAATCTTTTGAATCATGATGTTAAATTTGATTTTAATCAAGATTGTATGGTTGCTTTTTGCAGGTTAAAGACGGCATTAACAATGACTCTATCATGCAACCCCCAGATTGGACTTTGCCATTCGAAATCATGTGTGATGCAAGCGAGTTTGCTGTTGGAGCTGTCCTTGGCCAGCGAAAAGATGGAAAACCTTATGCCATTTACTATGCAAGCCGAACCCTTGATGAAGCCCAAGTCAATTACGCCACAACTGAAAAGGAGTTCCTTGCGGTAGTATTTGCACTCAATAAATTTCGTTCTTATTTGGTCAACTCAAAGGTAATAGTTTTCACTGATCATGCTGCAATAAGGTATTTAATGAGCAAGAAAGAAGCTAAATCTAGGTTGATTAGATGGATTTTATTACTTCAAGAATTTGATTTGGAAATAAGAGATAAAAAGGGTGTTGAGAATGTGGTGGCTGATCACCTTTCTAGGATAAAAACTGAAAATAAAGATGATGAAATTGTGCCAATTGATGAATTTTTCATGAATGAGCAGTTGTATGTGTTGAATTCTGCACTTCCATGGTTTGCTGATATTGTGAATTTCTTGTCTTGTGGTGTCTTGCCACCTGATTTATCTTGGCAGCAAAAGAAAAGATTCTTGCATGATGTTAAATTTTATTCTTGGGAAGAACCTCTTTTGTTTAGGAGATGCAATGATGGAATAATTAGAAGATGTATACCAGAGGAAGAAATAAATGATGTTATTTACCATTGTCATTCCTCTGAATATGGTGGTCATTTTAGTGTCTCAAAAACTGTTGAAAAAGTCTTGACATCAGGTTTCTATTGGCCTAATATGTTTAAACATGTGAGAGACTTTGTAAGCAAGTGTGATAGGTGCCAAAGAGTAGGCAACATTTCCAAGAGAGATGAGATGCCCCAACAATCCATATTAGAAGTTGAATTATTTGATGTGTGGGGAATTGATTTCATGGGGCCATTTCCATCTTCTTATGGAAATAAATATATCTTGGTAGGGGTGGACTATGTATCTAAATGGGTAGAAGCTATTGCTACACCTACCAATGATGCAAAAGTTGTGGTGAAATTTCTAAAAAAATTTGTTTTAACCAGGTTTGGTGCCCCACGTGCCATAATTAGTGATGGTGGTAGCCATTTTTGCAACCACCAATTTGAAAAATTGATGAGAAAATATGGGGTAAAGCATAGGATTGCCACACCATATCACCCTCAAACAAATGGCCAAGTAGAAATCACAAATAGAGAAATCAAGCAAATCTTGGAGATAACTGTAAATAAGTCCATAAATGATTGGTCCCTTAATTTAGCTGACACTCTTTGGGCATATAGAACAGCATTTAAAACCCCCATAGGAACTACACCTTATAGGTTAGTTTTTGGGAAATCATGCCATTTGCCCGTAGAGTTAGAACATAAAGCTTATTGGGCCATAAGAGCAATCAATTTTGATTTACAAGCTGCTGGACACAAAAGACTTTTGCAACTTGATGAATTAGAAGAATTGAGACTTGATGCTTATGAAAATGCTAGGATCTATAAAGAAAGAACTAAAAAATGGCATGATAAGCATATCAAGAAAAAGGACTTTAAAGAAGGAGATTTGGTTCTCTTATTCAATTCAAGGTTAAAATTTTTTCCAGGAAAATTAAAATCAAGGTGGTCAGGTCCATTCAAAATTGTGAAAGTTTTACCTCATGGTGCTGTGGAAATTTTTGGTGAAAAATCTGGTAATTTCAAGGTAAATGGACAAAGATTGAGGCACTATTCAGTTGGTGAGCCAATCGAGAAGATAGCAACTTGCTATCTCTCTCATTCTCCATAACATCTTGAGTGAGTATGGTCAAGCTAAAGACCTAAACTTAGCATTTTTGTGCATAACTCCCAATTTTTCTTTCATTTGTTTTAAGTTTTTTTTATATACTCCGTATTCAGAATTTAACATTGTTCTAATTTCCTTGTGCAGATGGGATGCAATGCATTGCAAGCAAATGAGCATAAAAAAAAAAAAAAAAAAAAAAAAAAAAAAATTTCATGTCTTTATTTTAGTTGCTTAACTAATTAGTATTTTGAACTTGTTTAGTTAATATTTTGCTTGTGTTGTTTTTATTTTACTTGAACCATTTACTTATTCAGTTTTTTTTAGTTCCTCATAAAATACATTTTTATTTTATGATTTTAGTACATTGCTCACTTGCTTTTATGTGCTACTTCGAATTCACACTTGATGGTTACATTTTTGAGCTTAACTTCCTATTTCAACTTTTTGAGTTTAATTGATTTAATGGCTTCCATTGCACTGTTTCTTTTGCAATAAGTGCAGCAGCTGTCCAATTTTACCTAATTGGCTGCACTTCAATAAGGTAACACTTCTTATCTCAGCTTGTGTCACTTTCAACACAAGTTGTGCTATCGCTTATGCAACAGGGTAATAATTCTCTATGCACATATAGCCAAACTATCCCATTCCTTGCAATCTTTTAACATTGAGGACAATGTTCATTCTGAGTATGGGGGAGAGGGTAAATTTTTTGCAAAAATTATTTTTCCTTGCAAAAATTATTTTTCTTTTTCATTTGCATATAGCGACACACTCATTACTTCATACTTGTACATATTCACATACATACACTGCATATAGCTTCATATACTTAGTTATGCATACTTAGTTGCATATAGGTTGACTATACATTTATACTCATGCATTTCATTTAAAATTTTTGGATTTTTAAACCAGTCTTTGAACTCCATAAGCCACTTATTCAAGCAATCCAACTTGTCTTTAGATGGTTAGTGGAATGAAAGTTCCAGCTGGGTACAAAGTCTTAAGCATTATTCTTTCTCTTACTTAATAGCTGAAAATTAATACATTCATCTAGGTATGCAGATTCTGATTAGTTATTTTGAGTTTTGAGTGTCTGGATAAGCCTTTAAGAAAGAAAATGGTCATTGTCGTCTCACCATTCCTAGAACAAGCATCTTAGATCTTTCAAAGCGAAATTTTTAACTTGCATTTGATAAGAATATGATTTAGGCATTTCTTCATATTTTAAACCTCACATTTAGCCTTAACCTACCTTAATTTCATTTTAACCCTTGCAAACCCCCTTGAACCTTAAATCCCTAATTTCTTTGGAACCCAAATCATTTACCTAGCCATTAAACCTAAACACTACCACCTATCTATGAGAATAATATTTTAGCAATTAAGTGCATAAAAAATGATAATGATATAGGCTCGGAGGATTGAAACATCTTGAAAAGTGCTAGAGTAATTGTGAAAAGTTGAAAAGGTCACCAAAATATCCCAAAGGTAATTTTGGGTGTGACATGAAATAGGGACCAATACAAAATCAAAATAAAATAAAATAAGCATAAAAAAAATAGTCCCTTTGTATAATCATTGTGATAGCACTTGAGATTCATTGTGAATTTCTTTCCTCTTGATATTAAAAAAAAAAAAAAAAATATTGGATGCACTTTGAGTTTCATGATTAATATTATTCTCATATTTTGTTTACCTTATTCCCTTTCTTTGTTAACCACAATTTAACCCCATTAGACCCCATTACAACCCTTAAAAAGACCTAATGATTCTTTGAAAAATGCTCGTTACATTAGTAGAGTTAGATCTTTTATGCTTGCATATGGGTTTGGCAATATAATCTTCCATACATTACTCACCATCTATTTGAGACACATTGGCTATCTATTTCATTTAGGTTTGTTTTGGCACAATTGACTCTTGTAGTTGGTTGGTATTTGTTGCTTGGGTTGATTGGTTAATTCTTAGCTATTCTGTAATAGTTGAGAGTGCTTGCTTCATTCTTTGTGCTTTTGCTGGTGGGAATTTGGAATGTTGGTGGCTAGAGGTAAGTTGGTAGTTTGGATTAGTGAATTTTTGAGTTTTCAAAGACTGATTCTATTCCCTTCCAAATGAGTTTTAATGAAATTTTGCTTGAGGACAAGCAAGAGTTTGAGTATGGGGGAATTTGATGCATGCATTTTAGATCATCATTTAGGAGTAATTTTTGCACATAATTTACCCTTATTCATAGCTATTATTTTAGATATTAGTATATATTTAGTCAATTTTGCAATTTTCACGTTTCTTAGTTTAATTTTTGAATTTATTTGCTTTGTAGGTTAAATCTGGAGAAATTTGATGAATTTTGATCAGAATAGCCATTTGGAGGAGATTAAAGTCGAAATGCAAAAATTTTGAAGTTGAGTTAAAAATGGCCGAGAGCGACACAACCTGCAGCACAACCAAATTAGCTTATGTCGAAGGTTGTGTCGATCGTCAGATATTCACACCGAGAACGACACAACCCGCGACACAACCGACTCGGCTTATGTCGTTTTTACTGGAAAATTGTTGACGTGGCATTTCCGTTACTCCAGCTTTTTACCTCACCTTTTCTGGATCCTTCCCCCTTTTACCCATTCTAGAACAGTCCCTTAGCCTATATAAAGACCCATTTTATCACTTTCTTTCCATATATAGAGAGCAAGGGAGTCATTTTCGGTAAAAGTGAGAAAGAGGGAAAGGGAGGAGCATCTTCTGCATCTTCTTCCAGCAGCAGCAAGGATCACGTTTCTGCACTTTTCTGCAGAGATCCTGCTGCAAATCTGCTGGGTTTTTCTACCCCTTTAAGCTTACATTTCCATTATCTCTTCATTTCTTCATTTGGGTTTATTTTTAAACAATGATTTGTGAGTAGTTGATTGAGATTCTAGAGATGGGTTTGTAAATATTGATTTGTTTTGTGGTTTTGAACTGATTTAGCCATTTAAATGAAGATTGTTATATTTTGATTTATTGCTTGTGTGCTTATTTCCTTGCTTGATGAATGGGCCCTCATTAAGTTAAGTTTTAATCCTTAATAGATGGACTGAAAAGTGAATATTGGGGATAGATAATCTTGCAATAAACTTTATTTTCTTGGTGTTAGAAATAAGCTAAGAAGATTAAGGGGAACTTTCCAAAAATCAATTAGAGCATTAATTGGGTTTTTGTTAGATTTGAAATACCGTGAAAACAGGGTTTGATTTAATGAAAACCAATTTTGAGATGCTTGAAAAAGGTTTCAATAATTTAAGAATTGATTTCCCTCAAAATTGCAATTCTCATGTGTTTGGCTAAATTAGGGAAAAATCACATGCAAACAATATTGAAAATCCAATCTCTAGAATCAATTTATTTTTCATTGAAATTAGATATAAATTCTCCAAACCTCATAAATAGCAATTTCAATCTAAATCCAATTTAAATTTAATTCCAATTTAAATCCAATTTCTATAATCACTTTATTTTTATTTTTATTGAATTTAGATTTAATTCCTCTCAATTTCATAAATAGATATTTCAAATTAATTTTTGGGTAATCTAGTTTAATTAATTTTAGTTAATTGATTGATCTAGTTTTAATTCCTCAAATACCAATTTTAATTTCAAATTTCATTTTACATCTTTAATTTTTGTCTTAATTTTAATTTTTAGATTTTATTTTTAATATCTTTTAATTTTTGTCATTCTAATTTGCTTATACTTTTATTTCCAATTTAAGCACAATTCCCTGTGGGATCGATATCAATTTTTAAAACTATACTACTGTGACCCGTGCACTTGCGGACACACAGTTACCAGTCAACTTTGAGGAGAATCCAAAATATGGCTCAAAAATTATGGCTATATCACTATGAAGGGAATAACAGTAGTAATAGGCCTCTTATTAATCCCATTCTAGTGCGATGGTCTACTCCTAACAGAAGCTTCATCAAACTCAACTGTGATGCTGCTTGGAAGGAGTCCTGCCATTTGACTTCTGTTGCTGTTATAGCTAGGAACCACACAGGGAGGATTCTTGATGGGGTGACAAAAAAAATTCCCTTACTCATTAATACATACATTTTATATAGTCATTTAAATTAAATTTCATAGTTATTTTATTGATTTCTTAGTCAATTTTAGTTAATTTTAGTAGTTATTTAGTTACTTTTGTATAATTATTAATTTTTAGACTAATTTATAATTTTGCTTTTATTTTATAGATTAAAAGTATTTTTTGAGAGACTAAAAGTAATTATACAAGTGAGGAGTGATTTTCAGGTCCAAAAGTATCAAAATGAAGCTTGAAAATTAAAGAACATGAATTGTCGAAATCTGCACAATTTGCTACACAGCCTATGCAGCTTTTGCACAGAGATCATAAGTAATTTTGGACCTACCGAAATTTTTACAAAGGACTACACAAGCTATGCACATGCTTATACAAGAACTTGGAAGAGATTTTGAGAATTGTCGAAACCTACACAAGGGACTGCACAACCTGTGTAGGTTGCCTGTGCACCTTCGAGGGAGAAATCTTGCACTTGCCGAAACTTGCACAATGTACTGCATAGCTTATGCACTTTTCATGCCCACCTTGTGCAGCTTCACGAAAAGGAGTTTTCAAACTGTCGAAACTTGCACAACATGTTGCACAGCTTGTTTAGTTCGGTTGTGCACCTTCATGGAAAATTGCCAGACCTACTAAAACTTGCACAACACAACCTGTGTAGCTCAGTTGTGCACTATCACGAAAGACCTCCAAACATGCTGAAACCTACACAGGCAACTCGCACAGCCTGTGCACCTTCATGGGAAGCCTCTGGAGAGTGCCAATTGTGCACAAGATTCTACATAACCACTTGCACAGCCTGTGCACATCTTCATTAATTGTCTGACAAGGGATTTTCTCACGTGAAGACCTCACACACACCATTTTTAGGGCTCTTGTCAAAGAATATAAATAGGACTCTTACATTATTTTTGCAAGAGGAGGAAAATAGAGAAAGAGGAGAGAAAGGAGGACAACAGTTGATATTTTTCATTTTTGGACCAGAATCTAACTTCTTCCTCTCTTCTTCATTATTTTTTACATTTCTCCTATCAGGTTTCTTTAGTTTTAATATTCTTCCACTCTTCTTCATCATTTTTTACATTTCTCCTATCAAGTTTCTTTAGTTTTAATATATTTTTATGATTTATTTTCTCTTTTGCTTAGAATTTCTTGTATTAAATATGGATAGTGAGTAAGATTCTGGAGTTGGATACATAATATTTAAGATATTTTGTGGATTTAAGTTCATTTATCCAGATTTTATAGTTATTATAAAGTTTTATTCATTTCTTGTGTACTTAATGACTTCTTAGTGTAGGATCCCATTAAGTATTATTCTTAATCCTTGGTTGAAGTACCAAAAGGAGAAAACGCAGTGATAAATAATAAAAAAATTAGACTTAATTAACTTAGATCTATAAATAGACTAAAGATTAAGAGGGCTAATAGATCGATTAAGGCACCTAATGAGTTTTAGTTAATTTCAACTCCACGAAAGTAGGATTAAGTTAATTAAAGCACTCTTTGTCTCACTCAAAAGAGTATTTAAAGGACTTAAGAATTAATCTCCTTGAAGCTTATGATTTTCATATATTTGGATAATCAATTTGAAATCCCAAAATAGCTTAAATATGAACTCCTAACTTCCGGAATCATCTTTTTATTATTATTAATTGTTAATTGATTTAGATGGCTTATTTCTTTGATTTTTGTCATTTTTCATTTTGCTACATTTATTCCTTACAATTTAGTGGTACTTGCCATTCAATTAATTTCTTTGTTGAAATTGCATATATACATTTTACATTTTCAAATTCTTCACTTAATTACTCATAGTTCAAATTTAGTTTAGATTAGTAAACTTTTACACCAAAAATTCAATCAACACAACTCTTTGTGGGAATGATATTTTTATCTATATTACTTGAATAACCCATGCACTTGCGGTTGAGCCACATCACTTGTCTCTGTTATGACCCAACCTATGAGCTAGACCGGCACTAGGACCTGGGCCACCCTAAAGCCTCCGAGGCCCGTAGTAAGCCTAATTATTCCTTAACCTAATCCTAAGGCCCATATTGAGCCCAATTTCAAAAAATCAATCGGACAGAGTCCGACTATAACATGGACCATCAAACGGAGAGTTTTTTACTCACTCGACCTGTAAGCACAATATATATAACAATTTGAGGAGCTCAGCTCACCCTCCACATACTCACAACAATACTATTTCAAATGGGAGCTCAGCTCCCTCATTCAACCCAATAATCATCCATGCATACTCATATTTCATGCTTACAATTCCAGTTAATTCATACATAACAGATCCAAATGAATACATCATTTGTAACACCCCTAAGTTCGGTAGTGCGTTCTGCTGCTCCAGTGACCAGTGTTGTCCGGACAGCTAGGATGCCTAGAACCACACTTCAATGAGAGTGAGGAGACATAAAATAATGAAATAAAAGAAAAGAAAGTACAAGAAAAACAAAGGAAAAATGATTGCAAAGAAATGTGATCAAGTTAAGCAGGCAGAAACCTAACGATGGGTGGCCGTCTGGAAGTCACGGCGTGGACCGTTGGATCGTACTGCTGAGGAACCACGGAAAATATTTTTGGGACATAAATAGACCCTTGTTGAAGAATAAATATCATTAGAAATATCAAAGAAAAATTAAATAATTAGTACAAAGAAAAGTGAGAAATCGAAAAACAGACAAAACCCAGAATACTGAAAAATCAGAATGCCACCCGAGCAGGGCATTATGGTCATTTGACATCGAAGTGTCTTTTGACCTAAATGTCCATTAAAAATAAATAGTATTACACTTAGAAAATAAAATGAAAAATTAAATTGGTGGTACCTAAAATAAATAGTGGAAATTATGGGTTAAATGTGGAATAAATGAATAATTACTTTATTATATGATTAAGTGACTAAGTGGACCCCTAAGGGGATTAATTAAATACATAGTGGGACATGTGTACACTTAAAATGCAGCTGAATAAGTCATCTTCCTCATTTGCATTCAAATTGCCGAATTGAAGAGTGAAGGAAACTCCATAGCCATTTTTCATGCAAGCTTTCTTAACTCTCCATTTTCAACTCCAACCTCTTAGTGTTCTTCATTAAACTTTGTCTACACATCACAAGGAAGATATTGATACTAATTTTGAGAAGTTTGATGAAGGTTTAGCAAGTTACAATTAAAGGTAAGTTTGCATTTTTGAGAATTTCTTTGTTAAAGTTTATGTTCATGTTATGGGTGTTAGTTTGGTGAAAGAAAATTTTGAGTTTGAAGGGTTATTGTTGTTTTCATTTTGGACAGCCATGAGTCACGTTTTTGATGAGATATTTGTGCATATAATTGATGAGAAATGGTGTTGATCATGATGAATTAGTAACCTAGTGAATTATTTCATGTTTATGTGGTGATTTATGCACTTGGATGGGAAATTGTAAAATGGACGGCACTTTGATGTTGAAGAATGGTTTGTGGCAGCTTGGGGACACTTGAGTAATGGTATATATTGAAGGAAATGTATGCAGAATATTAACCTAGAAGGATTGATGATATGTATGTAGATTGATCTTGTAAAGTGTGTGTAAAGTTTGTAATGTTTAGGTGTGTTTGTAATGGTACTTAGAAATTGTAATTGTGAATGATATTTGGTGTGTTGAGGGTGATTGGAATCTGCCCAAAATAATGCTAATGTAATGTAGAAAATGCTTTTGGTAATGTGCCAAAACAGTTTGGTAGGTAAGTAAACAAATGGCAAAGGTAAGTGTGTGTTTGAAGTTGGGGTGTGAAATGCATATTGAGGGCAGTGTATATTTTAGCCTATAACCTTGAATGTGTAACCTCAATTGGTATGAGACCAATTTGAGGTGAAACTAGGCACAAAATGTGCCAACTTTCATTGAGAAACCATGCCAAAATTCTGCTTGCAAGGTGACCTAAAAAAATGACCAATTCGGATTAGGTGCAATTAGGACCTGAAAAATGACCAATTGGGCAGCAGTGAGTGTTTAGGCCATAACTCACTCAAACCAGGTCCAATTGACCTGAAATTTTGACCAAGAATAGTTAAGACCCATACCTACAAGTCTTATGAAGACACCAAAGCCCAGAAATGACCATAAGCAAGTCAAACAACTTGCACAAGTTCGGGTCCAAAACTGGCCGAACCAGAATTGACCAATTTGACCTAAAATTGACCTAAAATGGTACCATTTGACCAGCAAGAGTGTAATGACCATAATTTGGTCTACTTAACTCGGATTGACCTAAAATTTTGCACATGATCCATAAGACCTAAATCTACAAGTTTGTAGTTTCGACCGAGACCAAAATCGAGGAACTAGATCGTCGGTTAGGTCAAACCGGTGTCGGAATCCAAAGAATTTGCATTAAAATGCACTAAGCAAGAAATGACTTTGGTAAAACATACCAAACCTAAAACCCTATCAAATGTGACATATTAACGATACTAAAACCTAATTTACCTAAACGCAATGAGGGTCGGTATATTAGGTGATTAAGTGAATAATTGAGTTGATGCATTATTTACCAAACACCATCGATAGAGACAGTTTAAATTAGTCTTGAAACACTTCAAATTGTGTTTCTCGATTACCAAAGACTCAGAAAAGGGAAGGAAACACGAGTCGGATCGAGGGACGATCATCGGAGGTTTGTGCACAACAAGCTGTTTCTTTTGAATTATTTTCAATGGAAATAAATATTGACTATTTGCATATCATTGTTTTAAATTGTGGAAATGTGTTTGGTGGACACTTATTGATTGAAAAACATTGTGAATGGTTTGAAATCGTGAAAAATTGTTTGAATGGTATTTGATGGATACTTATTGATTGAAAAGCAACGTAAATGGTTTTGTGGAAATTGAAGTGAATTACGAATTGTGTTGCCATTTTGTGAATGAAATTATAACTTTGGAAATTTATTGGATTCTTACGGATCATTTGAATAAAATGTTTGGAATTGTTTTGACTCACAATTGGCATGACACTGATAATATGTTCCTCCTCCATTAATGGGGTGAGTGTGATTATTCCTCCCTCTTTGACTTATTAGTGCAGGGTGAGTATGATTATGTTCCTCCCTCTTTGACTTCGATCTGAGGTGAGTATGGATGAGTTCTCATTATATAGCTAGCTTCCTCCCTCATTGATTTCGATTATTGGGGTGAGCATGTCTTGTCGTGGTGTACAACACGGCATATATGGAAAAAATTGTGTCATGGCCTAAATTGTGTTATAGATTGGCAACACTGTATTCTTCAGTTATTTGATCGAATTGTGTTATTATGTATTGTAAGATTGTGAAATTGATTTAAACTCTTATTGACATATCTGTCTATTGAATTCAACCATGATCGACTTATTGAAAATTATTGTGATATTAACAAATGGAGTTTAAATTCTTGTTGACATTTATTGTCTTGAATTTAACTATGGTTTTAAGTATCCACTATTGATATGATTTATGAATTGTGATTTAAAATTTGTATTTGGTTAATGTTGTGCACCATCGAGACATTGTCTCGTGATAGCTTTATTCTTTGTCGCAGTAGAGAGACAGAGCGTGAGCTCGCTAGTATATCGCCAATGAGAGATTTTTGGGTATAGTGAGTATACCACATGTGGCATTTTGTCTTTGTAATGTATATTCCTTTGTATGTATATCTTGTTCTTGGTTTTGAGATTGTAAATTTAAGTTGTCTGATAAAGTTGTAAAATAATTATGAGTTATTTGGCTTGTAAAAATTGTGTTATATCTTTGTATCTTAGTCTTTGAAAATCACTGGATTTGACTTGAGAAATGTGTTGTGTTGATAAAAATATTGGAGTTGAGATTTGAAAATATATTGAAGTGCTTTTTGAGTTTTACAGAACTGTTTTGTCCAAAATACAAATGGCACCTTGCCAAAATTTTCTGAGATATTCCAAATAAATCAAATGAGTTAGTTGTTTCACTTGATTCACCAAAGTCTTTCACACTGTAAATAGTGCTCACCACTTTGTAAAAGAAGTAAGAAAAGTTTTAAAATCCACAGTAGTGTATTTAATGGATTATCGATGAAGCGGAGTTGGTAATTCATTAGGTATACTGGGATCATGTTATGCCTTCTGGAGGGTAGGGTGTGACATGTTTTAGTGGTATCGAGTAAAGTTTTTAAATTACATTTTCACTGTCATTTGAATATTCTTTCTTCACGATTACAACTACTCAATATCATTGTTTGATATATACTGACATTACATTATAAATATGCACTAACGGGAGAAATCTCCTTGTGTTATTGGTTTAGGAGATCTAAAATCCTCGCATTGACTATGGAAGAGGGTGATCGTTGATCGATCAATCTATTGAGGTGAGGTGCAAGGGGATGCCCCATGCCTACATAATGTCGGTGGTTCAAGAGCACCAGCCCTGCGATCTGCAGTTCTCTGCTCGATTAAGCTCGCAATGTTCCAACAAATGGATGGTGATGTGCCTACTCAAGTCCCAATACAGACACCGGTGGTACAACCACGATCTTACGCTAGACAATATGACAAATTGATGAAGTATGGGGCTCTGAGTTCAAGGGACGATAGATCCTCTAGAGCGAGAACAATGGTTAGAGAGGATGGATAGGGTATTCAAGAAAGCGCATTGCACAGAGGAGCTTAGATTTGAGTACTCGTATCTTTGCTACGGGGATGCTTATGGTAGTGGAAAACCATCCCCACGATCGATAGAACTGCAGTGCTAACATGGAATGACTTCCTCGGGAATTCAGGCAAAAATATGTCCCGATGCTTATGTAGACCGAAGCTGCAAGAATTCCTAAGTCCAAAGCAGAGGCGGATCGGTGGTGAGTATGAAAGGAATTCTCCCGCCTAAGCCATTATGCAAGATAAGTCTACTTTCTACCAAAGAGGAGAGATGTAAGAGGTTTGAAACCGGCTTGAAGCCTAGTATCAGTTACAAGTGGTCGGATTCAAACATAACAACTTCTCTAAACTTATTTCTCAAGCACTAGAATTAGAAAGAATTGAATCAAGCGGCTCTTGAGAAAATGAAATCGAGAGAAGGCGAGAAAAAGAGGAAAGTCAGTGACAGAGTTCTAGTGGTCCCTCTTGAAAGAGGAAAAACTTTGGGGATCTGACGGAGATAGTAAGAAGTCCGGTAGAGATAGATCTTTTGAATGAAACCACCTCGATCCGATCACCCAACTCAACAGAAACCTAAATCTGTTGTCGGATCGACTTTGTGAAACTTGTGGTAAACCACATAGTGGGGTATGTTATAGAGCCGTAGGAGCATGCTTTAATTGTGGAGAGCGGTCATTTTGCTAAGGATTGTGTAAATCCAGTCGTTCGGATCATTTACTACACCAAAGGGATCAACCCAAGTTTCTACCCCAAAGAGTTCACCATCGGTTAGTAGAGGCAAAGGTAGAGGTAGGGTAGTACACCTAGAAGTCGGACTCATCGTGAATCAGCCAAAACATGGTGATGCTTCAACGAGTATACGCTATCTGACGAGAAAAGAAGTGAGACTTTTGACATCATTCTGGTACTTTCTCAATTAGCAACCGAGATATATATATGTATTGTTTGACTGGAATTTTCATATTTTTACATTAGTGTTAGAACTATATGTTCTGTTGTTATTCGTTCTGAGAGAAATAAATTTTGACGCATTAGTGATTAGCCCTTAAGATAAGGATTGTGATAATAAGTGAAATTAGTTTTGAAAGAGTTTATCGTGAAAAGTATTTTCTAACACACCATAAATTATAAAGCTAATTAGTGAGCCTACTTAATGTAAGGCAAGAGGACGTAAAAGTAAGATGCGAGAATGGAATTGCTCTTGATAAGGGCAAGGAGGTTCTTGTTAGAAATTGCTAATGGATATTGTAATCGAATAAGATTCGAATATCGGTGAATTCAAAAAGAATAAAAGATAACAAAGTTTGATCTATTGGGATGTATCGTAGTAACTATGCAATGTTCTTGATGTTTATCTTGTAAGTGCAGATTACGATTACTAACTTGAGATTATTGTGTAGAGCTACGCACTAACCGATAGTACACCTAGATGAGAATAGTTGCCAACGGCATACATTTTGGCATAGTTATGCGGGGCAATTTAATTGTTAGAAATAAGTTTGAAAATCCTACTTAGGGATCTAAAACTCAAAAGTTAAAATATCGAAGGTTATAGTTCAGTACAAAAGGAAGTAAGTTATAGAACATTGTGAGATAAAAAGAGTTATGGAAGTAGAGACTTGAGCAGTTGATTCATATGTAACAAAGAAATATTCGAATGTGAGGAAGACTATGGACTAGAATGGTCAGAGGACCAATGCACGATGAATGATTCTAATATGACCTCAAGGGTCATTCAAGAAGGAACGTGGTGAAATATTAGACAACATAATAGTAAGAGGAGATTAGTGTTATCCAAACAAAGTAAACATTGTATTAGATTGTTAAAAGTCTTACGATCATATAGAAAGGAGAAAATAAACGTATGACTATTGTAAGATGATTCTCGGGTAAAATTTCGTGGACGAAATTTCTTTAAGGGGGGGAGAATTGTAACACCCCTAAGTTCGGTAGTGCGTTCTACTGGTCCGGTTACCAGTGCTGTCCAGACAGCTAGGATGCCTAGAACCACACTTCAATGAGAGTGAGGAGACATAAAATAATGAAATAAAAGAAAAGAAAGTACAAGAAAAACAAAGGAAAAATGATTGCAAAGAAATGTGATCAAGTTAAGCAATGGAAACCTAACGATGGGTGATCGCGACTTGGAAGTCACGGCATGGACCGTTGATTGCCGGATCATGGAACCACGAAAATATTTTTGGGACATAAATAGACCCTTGTTGAAGAATAAATATCATTAGAAATATCAAAGAAAAATTAAATAATTAGTACAAAGAAAAGTGAGAAATCAAAAGCAGACAAAACCGTGTCACAGAAAAATCAGGAATGGCACCCGAACAGGGGCATTATGGTCATTTGACATCCCGAAGTGTCTTTTGACCTAAATGTCCGTTAAAAATAAATAGTATTACACTTAGAAAATAAAATGAAAAATTAAATTGGTGGTACCTAAAATAAATAGTGGAAATTATGGGTTAAATGTGGAATAAATGAATAATTACTTTATTATATGATTAAGTGACTAAGTGGACCACTAAGGGATTAATTAAATACATAGTGGGACATGTGTACACTTAAAATGCAGCTGAATAAGTCATCTTCCTCATTTGCATTCAAATTGCCGAATTGAAGAGTGAAGGAAACTCCATAGCCATTTTTCATGCAAGCTTTCTTAACTCTCCATTTTCAACTCCAACCTCTTAGTGTTCTTCATTAAACTTTGTCTACACATCACAAGGAAGATATTGATACTAATTTTGAGAAGTTTGATGAAGGTTTAGCAAGTTACAATTAAAGGTAAGTTTGCATTTTTGAGAATTTCTTTGTTAAAGTTTATGTTCATGTTATGGGTGTTAGTTTGGTGAAAGAAAATTTTGAGTTTGAAGGGTTATTGTTGTTTTCATTTTGGACAGCCATGAGTCACGTTTTTGATGAGATATTTGTGCATATAATTGATGAGAAATGGTGTTGATCATGATGAATTAGTAACCTAGTGAATTATTTCATGTTTATGTGGTGATTTATGCACTTGGATGGGAAATTGTAAAATGGACGGCACTTTGATGTTGAAGAATGGTTTGTGGCAGCTTGGGGACACTTGAGTAATGGTATATATTGAAGGAAATGTATGCAGAATATTAACCTAGAAGGATTGATGATATGTATGTAGATTGATCTTGTAAAGTGTGTGTAAAGTTTGTAATGTTTAGGTGTGTTTGTAATGGTACTTAGAAATTGTAATTGTGAATGATATTTGGTGTGTTGAGGGTGATTGGAATCTGCCCAAAATAATGCTAATGTAATGTAGAAAATGCTTTTGGTAATGTGCCAAAACAGTTTGGTAGGTAAGTAAACAAATGGCAAAGGTAAGTGTGTGTTTGAAGTTGGGGTGTGAAATGCATATTGAGGGCAGTGTATATTTTAGCCTATAACCTTGAATGTGTAACCTCAATTGGTATGAGACCAATTTGAGGTGAAACTAGGCACAAAATGTGCCAACTTTCATTGAGAAACCATGCCAAAATTCTGCTTGCAAGGTGACCTAAAAAAATGACCAATTCGGATTAGGTGCAATTATGACCTGAAAAATGACCAATTGGGCAGCAGTGAGTGTTTAGGCCATAACTCACTCAAACCAGGTCCAATTGACCTGAAATTTTGACCAAGAATAGTTAAGACCCATACCTACAAGTCTTATGAAGACACCAAAGCCCAGAAATGACCATAAGTAAGTCAAACAACTTGCACAAGTTCGGGTCCAAAAACTGGCCGAACCAGAATTGACCAATTTGACCTAAAATTGACCTAAAATGGTACCATTTGACCAGCAAGAGTGTAATGACCATAACTTGGTCTACTTAACTCGGATTGACCTAAAATTTTGCACCGAGGTCCATAAGACCTAAATCTACAAGTTTGTAGTTTCGACCGAGACCCGAAAACCGAGGGAACTAGATCGTCCGGTTAGGTCAAACCAGTGTCCTGAATCCAAAGAATTTGCATTAAAATGCACTAAGAATGTAAATGACTTTGGTAAAACATACCAAACCTAAAAACCTATAAACTGTGACATATTAAAGACACTAAAACCTAATTTACCTAAAACTCAATGAGGGTCGGTATATTAGGTGATTAAGTGAATAATTGAGTTCATGCATTATTTACCAAACACCATCGATAGAGACGCTTTAAATTAGTATCAAACACTTCAAATTGTGTTTCTCGATTACCAAAGACTCAGAAAAGGGAAGGAAACACGAGTCGGATCGTGAGACAACATCGAGGTTTGTGCACAACAACTGCTTTCTTTTGAATTATTTTCAATGGAAATAAATATTGACTATATGCATATCATTGTTTTAAAGTGTGGAATTGTGTTTGGTGGACACTTATTGATTGAAAAAAATTGTGAATGGTTTGAAACTGAAAAATTGTTTGAATGGTATTTGATGGATACTTATTGATTGAAAAGCATCAGAAATGGTTTTGTGGAAATTGAAGTGAATTACGAATTGTGTTGCCATTTTGTGAATGAAATTATAACTTTGGAAATTTATTGGATTCTTACGGATCATTTGAATAAAATGTTTGGAATTGTTTTGACTCACAATTGGCATGACACTGATAATATGTTCCTCCTCCATTAATGGGGTGAGTGTGATTATTCCTCCCTCTTTGACTTATTAGTCTGGGGTGAGTATGATTATGTTCCTCCCTCTTTGACTTCCCAGTCTGAGGTGAGTATGGATGAGTTCTCATTATATAGCTAGCTTCCGCCCTCATTGATTTCGATTATTGGGGTGAGCATGTCTTGTCGTGGTGTACAACACGGCATATATGGAAAAATTGTGTCATGGCCTAAATTGTGTTATAGATTGGCAACACTGTATTCTTCAGTTATTTGATCGAATTGTGTTATTATGTATTGTGAGATTGTGAAATTGATTTAAACTCTTATTGACATATACTGTCTATTGAATTCAACCATGATCTGACTTATTGAAAATTATTGTGATATTAACAAATGGAGTTTAAATTCTTGTTGACATTTATTGTCTTGAATTTAACTATGGTTTTAAGTATCCACTATTGATATGATTTATGAATTGTGATTTAAAATTTGTATTTGGTTAATGTTGTGCACCACTGAGACATTGTCTCAGCGATAGCTTTTATTGCTGTCGCAGGTAGAGAGACAGACAGAGTGAGCTAGGCTGCTAGTATCGCCAGCGAGAGATTTTTGGGTATAGTGAGTATACCACATGTGGCATTTTGTACTGTAATGTATATTCACTGTATGTATATCTTGTTCTTGGTTTTGAGCAGTTGTAAATTTAAGTTGTACAGTAAAGTTGTAAAATAATTATGAGTTATTTGGCTTGTAAAAATTGTGTTATATCTTTGTATCTTAGTCTTTGAAAATCACTGTGGATTTGACTTGAGAAATGTGTTGTGTTGATAAAAATATTGGAGTTGAGATTTGAAAATATATTGAAGTGCTTTTTACAGGTTTTCTGAAGAACTGTTTTGTCCAAAATACAAATGGCACCTTGCCAAAATTTTTACAGATATTCCAAATAAATCAAATGAGTTAGTTGTTTCAATTCAGTTCAAAAAAGTCTTTCACACCTGTAAATAGTGCTCACCACTGTAAAAGAAGTAAGAAAAGTTTTTAAAATCCCTGGTAGTGTATTTAATGGATTATCAGTAGACGGAGTTGGTAATTCATTAGGTATACTACGGGATCATGTTATGCCTTACAGAGGGGTAGGGTGTGACATCATTAATAATAATAATACATGCGCAGTTCTAGAACAGAATAAAAAGACAAATTACAATTAAGTGCAATAATAGACTTGCAAAGATGAGAGCAAGTTAAACTCAATAAAGAGCCTCCTGTATCCTAGAAAAATAGGTGAACAAGAGTGAGCGTTCGACTCAGAGAGTAAAATACCAATTTTAAGTATAATTTCTATAGCTATCTAAAGTTAATGCGTCCTAAGAAGTGGAATGCAACACCTTTATAGTTTTCATACAAATCACATCATAAACAACAAAAAGGTAATTTGGAGCACTCACACACTTATAAAATATTCAAATAGTATATATATGGGAGCTGATCCCCTATACAGCTCTCTTAATCCAACCTCTACCAGTGAATACATCTCAAGCCAGACTTTCTCTTAATAGATCAAATGCGGGTGCCAGCGAGATCATCTCGAGCCTTACCTACCCCTACTTATCCATAAAAGGATTCGGTTTCAGTGAGTCAAGCTCCAGCCACGTCTACCCGTCCTATCCATATCCAATATCACACACCACATGCACGCCAACACACGCACATTGCTCCAAATTACCATAAAACAACATTCATAACATTTCATCAAATAAAGATGCAATATAAAATGTGTTTAGTATTTAATTACATAAATATGTATATATATATTTATAAGTGATGGATGGACATGTTCGAATATATAATAATATTGAAATTATAATTAAAATTAATATTTTACTCACAAACGTGAACTGAGGTCACTGTGGTAGCTGGGGTAGAGAAGGAAGGCTATCATGGCTCACCTGACAATTACATTACAATTATTTAATATAATTGACTCAATGTAAGTTAAAAAAAACCCAAAGACATCCTAAGTTGTATCGAAAATCCGACAGAGTTTTCCCTATACTTAGGACCTACTCAACCTGCAAAATGGCTCAAAAATACACTTCTATATCCACAAGTCACACAACCATATCTCAATCACATCACATGGCTCATCTTGGGCCCATCCAAACAGTCAATAACCATAATTTTAAAAAATTATAATTTAGTCCTTACAATTAATCCTTTTTGCAAAAACTATTCAAATGAGCTCTAAAAATTCTAAAATTTTTTCTCGCGGTCCTTAGCAATATTACTAAGCTAATACAAAAGGAATTATAATTTTCTAACTACCCACGAATATTTTATGGAATTTTATTCTAAACTAAACACTATAAAATTGAAGAAACTTGGAGTTCGGATTTACCTATACCAATTCTAACACTTGGAACGCATCCGGGGCATCTGAAAATAGTGGGGTAACCTATAACTTTGACCCGGTTCCAAAGTGATTCCGACAGCTTATCTGCTCAGTCTGAAATTATAGATACGGGTGACGATTGAATTGCCACGAAATGAAAATACCTACGTAAAACCCACAATACCAAGAATTAGACTAAAATATTTATATTTATATATAAAATAATTATTTAAAAATTATGAGTGTTATAGTCCCCGCTAATAGGAGAAGCAACAGCTATGAGGGTGGCAATTAAGCTGGCGCATGCCATGGGATGTTAAGCTATGGTTTTGGAATCTGATTCTCTTGTTCTAATTGAAGCTATGAAGAACAGACGTATTAACCAGTTCCCTTGGGAGATTCAAGCTCTTATCGAATCCATAAATTCCTTAATCCCCATGTTTCAGAAGGTGATTTTCTCTCATGTCAAGAGACAAGCAAATGCTGGAACACACGTGTTGGCAAAGTTGAATATGCTTGATCAGTTGCCCTGTAATTGGCTAAATGCCTTACCCCAGAGACCCTCTGGAAGGAATATTTGTTGTTTTGATGCCCCAAGGGCCATGTAATGCAAGAATTATGTTTGCTTCTAAAAAAAAAAAAAATTATTAATGACTCATCCGAAGTACCATGGGATTGGAACAAATAACGTGTCACATCCAACAAAGCCAGGCCATGCCCATTTGATTATATCTGTCCACTCCCCATTGTATGGGATTTCTAAATCTATCGTCCCATTTAAAAAGTGAGTGGCTACGTGTGGGATACGACCAACTTCTCCACCAAAAGTTAAAACACATCCACAATTCATCACTGCAGTCGAACGCCACCCCTTCCTCCTCCTCCTTTTCCATTTTACCATGGCAATTTGGTTCACGAGATCAAGAACCATCACCTACTATTTAAAGAGAAAGATGGGTTTCATGGGAATTCTCAACCAAGACTCTTGCAGTAATTCTTATTTCGAATCTATTTCTTCTTCTTCTTCTTCTTCTTCTTCATCAAGAATCCCAGACGTTAAGAATTCTTCAATTTCGCGCTACTCATCAGCCTTCACTTTCTTGGTGCACCGATTCAAATCCACCAAAACTTCAGGCCAACTCGATCAGTTTTACTCTAGTGATGATGAAAACAGTCAGGTAACTCCAACCACCCTTCAAGTCGGTGTTTATAATTAATTTCCTATTAATTATTTCAAGTTTTTTTAATTTTTTTTCTGATCCTTTATGCGTTGAACATCTATGATTATAATGATAAAATTCATAAAAATATTTTAAATAAAAAAAAACTGTTCTTCAATTAGCAGTACTGGATAAGAGTTCATTTTTTTTTTTAGCACTGGATAAGAGTTGAGTCACCAAAATTCGCTGAGCTTTGAGCCAACTGGCGTGCTCAAAGAAAAACGTGGAGGGTCAAATGACAAGTTTGAACCGATTTAGGTGTCTTGAATAAGTTCTATATTTGTAGATATATAATCTAATTTACTAAATAAAATTACATTTAATTTTTTTATCTTATATTTATATAAATAGAAAATGATTTATTAGTAAAACTTAAAAGTTAAAATAATATAAATTATTATATATTATTTGTTAATAAACTTTCATATATATGAGATGAATATAATTAAGCTTATTAATGATTTATAATTTCTTTTAATAAGTTTTAATATGTTTAAGTTGTTTTAACGGCTATCAATTCCTGTTACTAATTCGTCGTGTATTTTATTTATAGATAAAAAAAAGTTTTAAGTTTAATTTACTTTTTAATATTCTAAATTAATATATTCCTTATAATTTCATGAATGAATCATTAAATATATAATCTTAATTTAAAAATAATAATTATGTTTAATTGGTAAGCATTTATCTCCTTAAAAAAATTAAATTTATATTTAAAAATATCTAAATGCATCACATGAATATAGAATAATATATTTTTAAAATTATTTAAAAACATAATAAAGTTATATGAGAATATATATATATATATTTATTGGCTATTGCCACCAAATATGAAGGTGGAAAATTCTTGTTTAAATCTAAATTACCATAAATTGCGTTCCAAACCATATTTTTTGTTTTGAATTTACAATAAATCTAATTTAAAAAATGAAAAATCTGTAATTAATAAATAAGAAATTAAATAAATTTCTTAAATGGTCTCGAAAACATGCATGGATGTATATCCAGCCTGCTTTCCAATTATTTCATGAAGAAAGAAATGGAAAAAAAAAAAATCTGAAATTATTTTAGTGAGTCATTTCGAATCATTACACTTCTTATCAGATAGGCCTTTTCCCCTGTGTGGGTTGTTCTAATCCTTATCCTCGTACTTTGTCCAAATCTTTGCTAGAGAAGGAATACAAGATGGTATTGAATTCTTGTGTTGTGTAGATATGTTCCCTTTTGGATTTAGCTCCTTAATTAGTCCATTAATTTGGTTTAATTAATTATCATTTTAATTATCTAATCTTATTTTTTCTAATGATTAAAGACAGTAATTTTTCTCTTAAAAAAATATCATTTCAATTAATAAATTAATAAATTATATATGAAAATACTATACCGAATAATAAAAATAGTCTTTTCTTGTTTTACTCAAATTCTGAGATCTTTTTATTCTTTATACCTTAAGAGTGTAAAAAAATGTCAATCAGACTATTTTTTTTTTTGTATTAACGAATATTATGAATATGCTGAATGCTATGTTTTTTGGATTAAACTTAGCTACATAATTCATGAATATGGTTAAGAAAAATTAAATAGGATTATTGATGTAGATGATTAGGATATGAGAAAGAGTTTTCGTCTTCTTGTGGAATCAATTAATCAGAAAAACAATCTCTTTCTGAAATAATTAATAGGGATGATCAATAATTTAAAGGGAAGCTTTTTCTACCTAATATTGACCTCGACTTGACCTGTTATGGGAATGGGTTAGGACTTGCTTGTTTGTGTCGGCTTCACCTTTGAAATCATCACTTTCTTTGAGGTTCAAAATGATGTGACCAATAGTCACCATTTCATTCTCAAAAAAAAAAAATTGATCAGTTTGTAAAATATTAAACAAAAATGAATTTAATTAATCTTGTTTAATATATTTACGTGGATTTTGAAATATTTACTCTTGTGCATCAATGAAGCACAATTACTATAAACTTGTTGTGTCAGGCCTTGGATTTTCCTGGAGGGAAAGTTGCATATATTTCTGAAATGAGATTCATTTCTGAATCTAATGACAAGAGAATACCCTGTTACCGACTTCTTGATGACAATGGGGAGCTAATAGAGGACAGTGATATTGATCAGGTATCTCCCTCAAATATATAATGCCTATGATTGACTATAAACCCAAATTAATAATGTGATTTGCATTGCATTTCGCATTCCATTTCTTTATTTTAAAACTCCCAAGCAATGCATTAGATAAGCAAGGAAGTTGCAGTAAAGATGTACAGTGAAATGGTCACCCTTCAGATGATGGATACCATATTCTATGAAGCACAAAGGCAAGGAAGAATTTCTTTCTATGTCACATCTGTTGGTGAAGAAGCAACAAATATAGCATCAGCAGCTGCACTTGCTGCAGATGATGTTGTCCTGCCTCAGGTGATTTCTTTTTTTTTTCTATATGTACTATAGAATTCCAGTTCTAGGCCAAACAATAGGTTGCTTAATGATCATATAATGAAATGTCAGTACCGGGAGCCTGGAGTTTTATTATGGCGTGGTTTCACACTTGAAGAATTTGCCAACCAGTGCTTTGGAAACAAGGCTGATTATGGGAAAGGCAGGCAGATGCCAATCCATTATGGGTCTAAAAAGCTTAATTACTTCACTGTTTCCTCACCTATAGCGTATGTAGTAAAACCTGTATATCTCATC
Source organism: Hevea brasiliensis (assembly GCF_030052815.1). Classification (NCBI taxonomy): domain Eukaryota; kingdom Viridiplantae; phylum Streptophyta; class Magnoliopsida; order Malpighiales; family Euphorbiaceae; genus Hevea; species Hevea brasiliensis. Next base: position 49,865,320 of record NC_079508.1, on the reverse strand, counting down.
ACCATTTGATTTGAATCTCTCTCAATTTTGACAAGCCTCCAATAGTTTTCATTAACAATGCTTCTCAGTACTCAACTTCCTCAAGCTGTGGGTGCTGCTTATTCTCTTAAAATGGATAAAAAGGATGCTTGTGTAGTCACATATATTGGGGATGGTGGTACCAGTGAGGTAATGGCACTATAATTTCTCCAGTGTTTCTCCTTGTAAGTTTTGAAGTTTTCATATCCAATTTCTGATTGTTGACAAATTTTTCAGGGAGATTTTCATGCTGCTCTGAACTTTGCAGCAGTAATGGAAGCCCCTGTCATTTTTATCTGTCGCAACAATGGCTGGGCCATTAGTACCCATATAACAGAGCAATTTCGAAGTACCATTTCAATCCTTCATCTGATTCATCCTTTCTTTTCCAAATTGAAATCCAAGATCAAATATTTTGTCATCCAAAAATAAATGGGCACACAGTGTCTTTTGTGATCTTTTCTGATACAAAGTTTATGCTTGGCAGGCGATGGCATTGCTGTTAAGGGTCAAGCTTATGGAATCCAAAGCATACGGGTAGATGGAAATGACGCTCTTGCTGTTTATAGAACGATTAGGGCAGCTCGTGAAATTGCTATAAGTGAACAAAGGCCTATATTAGTTGAGGTGAGATTGAATTTCCTCATGATTTTAGATGATCTTCGGAACTCAATTCCTGTGACATTCTGCAGCATGCCAAATGCCTTGTATGTGTTCTTATTAACAAGTATTTTCCACTTTCAGGCCCTCACATATAGGGTAGGACACCACTCCACATCTGATGATTCCACCAAGTATCGTCCTGCAGATGAAATTGAATATTGGAAAATGGCACGAAACCCTGTAAATAGATTTAGAAAATGGGTTGAAAGAAATGGCTGGTGGAGTGAGAAGGAAGAATCAGAGCTTAGAAGCAGCATCAGGAAGCAGGTGAAAGTCTAACTTCATTAAATAATCCTCGGTTGACATCTTAACTTTTATGGAATATTATCTTCTAAATAAAAAAATGTTCCTGCAGCTATTGCAGGCGATTCAAGTTGCAGAAAAAACAGAGAAGCCTGCACTAGGAAACTTGTTCTCTGATGTATATGATCTTCCACCATCAAATCTTCGCGAGCAAGAGAAACAGCTTAGAGAAACCATCAATAGACATCCACAAGACTACCCTTCTGATGTTCCTATGTAGACTGTCTTAGCCAATAATAAGAAAGGAAAAAAATAAGAAATATTAAAGAAAATAATGCATCTGTAAAGTTTGAAAAATTGTTGTTCACAGCAATATAAATAATTTATCCCTTTTAAAATGTGTTCAATTTGCCTTTGTTACTTTCAAAGAACAACTTCTGGGCTTTTCCATTTTAATACGCCACATTTAAGCACTTTAGCTTATTCATATCAAGCACTTAAATGATATTAAAATCATTTTTAGAAGTGAGATCTCGATTTTGAATCACAATCGAAGTTGATTATACTTTAACCTAATAAATTCTTAATTTTAATTAATCTCAATATATCACTCGATTTTACATGTATATAGTTGGTAGAATTACTTGATAGAATGAATGTTGTTTAAGAAGCCTGGTAGAATGAAGTTGGAAAAGGAAATAAGGTATAAATCTTAATATAATTGATATAAATGTTGAAATATATAAATATAAAAAAAAAGAACCATTTAATCCTAAACTTAAAATTAATTTATAAGTGAAAAAATTTAAAAAGTAATTTTATAGCTCTAATAAAACATACATAATGGAAATTATAATAAAATATTTTGTTCATTTTATTATCAGAATTTAAATATTATAATATCGAATTATATTGGAGCTATATTCTTTTTTGTGAATTATTTAATTTTAACATAAATAATTTATTCTTTACTAAATTAAAGGTGTGGATGTAACAACACCCTTAATTTTTAAATTACTTATTTTATGGGTAAATATTAATATTTTATTTTATTAAAATTTTGAAAAATTATTTGAAATTTTTCGAATTTTAGAAATCGGATTTGATTTTTCAAAATCAATAAACTTTGTTAATTTTTACAAATTAATTTAAAGACCACGTTGCAAAACTAAAAATATATTTAGACTCTACAAACTTTTTTGAGTTTTCTGAAATTTTTTCAGAATTTTTAGGTCTCGTTTTTTGTTCCATGGCATAGTAAAAATTCAATTTTTGGGTATTTTAAATCGGACCGACTGAATCGAATTTGACCGATCGAATCGGACCGACCTTCTTCTTTTTCTTTTTCCCTCTCCCTCGTGCGCTAGATCTCCTCTCTTCCCTCTCCTTTTTCTCTCTCCTCCCTCCTCCTCTAGCTGGCCAGCCACCACCCCAGCCTTCCCTAGTTGCCGACGCACCTCCAGGACACCTCCTCGCCGCCGGCAGACGCCCCAGCTGGCCGAAAAATCGCGCCAAAGCTGCCCTTGTGTACATGTGCCTTTTCGACTTCCAAGGTCGATTTCGGCCAATTTGGCCACCAATTAGACCGGGTCTTATCCCAAAACCTATTTACACCTCAAGAGCTTTCCATAGACACCAAGAACACAAAAATCTATCAAGCAGTTTGTTCAATTTTTGGTCGGGAAGTTTTAGTCCATTTTGACTTTTTAGCTAGATTTCTCGCAAACCGTGAACCTCATGAAAAATTCGAGAGTATCGAAGTGCTCCCCTCGACGAGAGCTTCGCGGCAATACCCATTTCAAAATTCTTGATACCGTTTTTCGATGGGTCCCACGGAACTTTACAATATTTTTCTGAGTATTAAATGAGCTTAATAAATTTTATAAAAAATTATATATTAACCCTCGTGTTGTGGGCTTCGTGTAGGTATACTCGTTTCACAGAAATTTAACAGTTGCTTGGGTCTGCAATTTTAGGCCGGGCAGGCAAGCTACTGGGAAAGCTTCAGAATCGAGTCAAGGTTATAGGCTACCCCACCGTTTTCAGACGTCCCGTATGTGTCCCAAGGGTCGGAATTGGCATAGATAAACCCAAAACCTCATTTTTCATAATTATCTAATGTCTGATTTTGATTAAAAATCTATAAAATATTCCTGGTATGTTAGAAAATTATAATTCATTTTGCATTAGCTTAATAATATTTCTAAGGACCGCAGGGCAAGCTTTTAGAATTTTTAGAGCTCATTTGGACAGTTTTTGCAAAAGGGTTAATTTTAGGGACTAAATTGTAATTTTTCAAATTATTGTTGTTGACTGTTTTGATGGGCCCAGGAGGGGCCATGTGATGTGATTGAGTTGTGGTTGTGTGACTTGCGAATATAGAAGTATATTTTAAACCTTTTTGTAGGTTGAGTAAGTTCTAGATATAAGGGAGATTCTGCCGGATTTTCAGCACGATTTAGGGTGTCTTTGGTCATTTCTAAACTTGTATTGACTCAAATATATTAAATAATTGCAATGAAATTGTCAGATGAGTCAGAACAGCCTTCCTCCTTCGCACAGCAGCCGCAGTGACCTCGGTTCAAGTATGTGAGTAGAATATTGATTTTAATTATAATTTTAATATTATTATATATTCAAAGCATGCTCATGCATCATCTATAAATGTAATTATGTAGCTAAATACTAGACATGTTTTATGTTGCATCTTTGGTTGATGAAATGCATATGGATGTTGTTTTATGGTAATTTGAAGCAGTGTACGTGTGTTGGCATTCGTATGGTGTGTGATATGGGTTATGGACAGGACGGGTAGACGCGGCTGGAGCTTGACTCACTAGGACCTGATTCTTTTTTGGATAAGTCGGGGTAGGCACGGCTCGAGATGATCTCGCTGACCCCTGCATTTGGTTTATCAAGCGAAAGTCCAGCTTAAGAGACACTCGCTGGCAGAAGTTGGATTAAGAGAGCTGTATAGGGGATCAGCTCTCATACATATACTGTTTGAATATTATTGGGTGTGTGAGTACTCCAAATTACTTTTTTGCTATTATGATGTGATTTGTATGAAAATTTTGATGATGTTACATTCCACTCTTCAGAATGCATTAGCTTTAGATAGATATAGAAATTATGGTTAAAATCAGTATTTTACTCTCTAATTCAAATGCTCACTTCTGTTCACCTTATTTTTTTAAGATATAGGAGATTTCTTGTTGAGTTCTAACCTGCCTCTCTCCTTCGCAGGCAATCTATTAATATCTGTTATGCTTGTATAATTTTATTAAATTCTAAACTCTGTATGTGTTAAGAGTATTTTAGTCAATTTGAAACTATAATATAATATTATGTTGAATTTGTAACAACATTAAATGCATGTATGTGTGCGTGTGATTGGATTGTATGAGGGAGCTGAGCTCCCATTTGATTTTATGACATGATGAGTATGTAGAGGGTGAGCTGAGCTCCCCAAATTATTACATATTGTGCTTACAGGTCATGAGAATTAAAAACTCCCCGTTATATGATCCATATTATGGCCGGACTTTGTCCAATTGAATTCTTGAAATTGGGCTTAAAATTGGATTAATGAATAATTAGACTTACTATGGGCTTCAGAGGCTTTAGGCTGGCCCAGGTCCTAGTGCTGGTTCAGCCCATAGATTGGGTCGTGACAGTGACAGTGGGATTAGAACAATATACAAAATTTGTCTAGTTATATTATATTTAGATATTATGAAAGTTGTTAAAGAAAATTTATGATATAGAGATGTTAAAAAAAAATTATTACGTTAAAAATAACAAATTTAATTGTGAAAAATATTCATATACTTGATATCAATTAATTTAAAATTAAAATTTATATATTATTATTCATAAGAATATCTTAAAATTATATATGCCATAAATTAAAAATATAAATGCTAGTAAGTAATAAATATTAAAATTTAACTTGGTTTGATTTAATGGTTAAAAACATATTATTAATCATATAGGTTCATAATCGAGTTCTATCAACCATTTACTAAAAAATAAATAAATATTTTTTATAAAAGATTTAGCAATTCATTAATAAGTAACAGAATGTAAGTACATCATAATATTCGTATAAGAAAAAAAATATAAATATAGACAATTAAAAAGTTCTGTTTAAAGATGATATAAGTAAAAGTGAATAGCCTTCTAAATAGCAATAGGTTCTTATTCATTTTAAATGATAAAAAAAATCTACAATATTACTTTTTGGAAACTTGTTAACTCTGTGCCTTGCAAAAAGGTTTAAACTACTAAACTTCAATTGAAGAACCAAGTCGCACTATCAAAATTTATTAATAAAAAATTATCACTCATACTTAAATATCTAAAGTCTCTAATTAAAAAGAATCGATGATCTACGTTATATTTTAAACTACTAAAAAACCTATTAAATACTAAAATAATAATAATAATAATAATAATAATAAATCTTAATAAGGAGAGATCGGACTCCTAATAATGAGAGAATAAGGCTTCAATATTGAGAAGAAAACTTCATGTCCGATGAAACACATGTATGAGGAGATGAACACACAATATTAAACACATATCTGTTTTCTTTCCATGTTGGATGGCTACTATAATTTTATTTAACTTAATTAATAATATGGTTACCAACAAAATTTTTATTTTATATATAATATTAAAATAAAAATAAATTCCTTTATAACATTAATTAATTATTAACAAAGGACAAAACAAAGTGGGTGCCAATAAATTTCAACAAATTGAAGCTTGGACTTGCACATGAATCCCAATGGAATATATAAAGAAATAACTTTAGAAAATATTGTTGATTCTTTTTGGTGCTCTTCATTAATTCATATCCATAAATTCATTTAATTTAATAAGTGAATTTATATTAAAATTTATATAAAATAAATTAAAATACATATAATGAATATATAAATTAAAAAAATAAATATTTAATATAATTATTATTAAATTTATGCTGCACTCAAAATAAATAATAATTCAACGGTGGATATTGACCCTTGTCATATAAAAAAAACTCGAGAACAAAACAAAGTAGTCATTCTGTAAAGTCCCAGTTGTACTTTGTTGTAATCTACCTAGCAAAACGACACAGACAACAACGAACCAGAACATAAAACGGAGACCTGCACTCTCCTAATGTCTCCTACAATCCCACTCTCCTGGGAACTGCAAGTAAAGAGAGGACCACGCCCAGTTTGTTCAATTTCAGTTTGAATTAAAAATATTGTAAAATTTTAAATTAAATACTAAATTTAATATGATTTTAATTCAATTTTTTATATTTCAATTTAATTTTTAAGGCTTTAATTTTAGGTTCAATATAATATGGTTTCATCGGAGAAAATTCTGCCGTCCTCCCCCCAAACAAGCTATAAATAGAGAAATTATATGGTTACTCTAAATAACAGGGAGGTGTTTCTCGCCTGGTTAACTGACAGAGGATTTTTTTTTTCTCCCGACACAAAATTGTCAGGTGAAGGTGTTTGGTCGCTGCGTCCTTTCTCAAGAATAATGTCCAAGAATTGATAAATATTTAGAGAGTTTTTTACCTCTCATCTCCACGCAATCTTCCTCTGTTTCGATTCAATTCATCCATTAGAGGAGGCAGAGACAGAGAGAAATCCAATGGATGCTTTTTGAGAGAGTACTTCCTCTGTTTCTTTGATAAATCTCTCACCTCTGCCTTTTTTGCCCCCCGTGTTTTTAAGTATGTGAATAGGTGCCTTTTCACATGTGCTTTCTGGGATTTTAGAGGTAACTTTCAAATACCAAATGATCCTTTCTTCTCTCTCTCTCTGTTTTGTTTTCTGTCTTGAGTTTTTCCTCTGCTCTGTACTCCAATATCCATAGCTGCTAATTTATAGTTTCTTGAATGGATTCTCTACTTATTTCATTTTCTTGATTCTTTTACTATTATTTGTAGGTTCATTCCATGCATGATTTCATTTTCTTTACCATAACAAATCCCAGATATTTCACACAACTGATTTACACGTAAAACTTAGCATGTTCTCTTCCATTTCCTTCCTTGCTAGTGGACTGCTGATACCAGTTCTCTCGACGAATCTGCTCCTCGTCTTTGTTGGTAAGTTCCCATATAAATGTTATAGTTTTAGTTACATTTAATGAATAGATTTCGTCACAAATTTGCTTCAAATACAACAGTCCATAAACAGTCTTTCTTTGTTTTTGGTTAGTTCGTAAATAAGTTGAATTCTCTACCTTTTGAACAGCTCTTGATGGATGTTTAACGCAAGAGACGATGTAAGTATACTGTCGTTTTGTTGTTAGCAGTGTCAAAGAAGAGAAGATAAACGACAGTAAGTTTTGTTTGGGCAGTTGGAATATTATTGTTGGTATTAGGTGGGTAATTGAACGGGCCAAGAGGGTGATGAATAATTCTGGTGTAGTGGTGTAAAAATGGAGTGGAGTGGTGGACGGTGGAGATGGATGAAGCTTTAGATTTTCAAGGGACTGTAGGGATACTGGAGATGGTGGGTCAAATATTAAAGCTAAGGAATCAAAATCTTTTTATGTCACCTCACAAGTGATTTCTTTCTAGTCTGCTTGACTCCCTGCTTTTTATTTGCAGACTTTATTCTGTGTTGGGAGTGATGAATTAAGCACATGATAAGACCTTTGTTGCCACTTGCCATGACAACACAACCTTACCCAGTAAAACCTGTCGCCCACTTCTTTTGTTTGTTTTGTTATGCTTAAGAAAATCTATTGAGATATTTAACTTGAGATCCCACAAAGCTAGAGATGACTTTATTATCGCTGAGCTAAAGCTCATTGATAAGTACTAATATAAATTTGATTTTTGTTAAAAATTGAAAAGGTTCAAATTGTAAATTTTAAATCATGCACTAATGTTTCATTTTTTTTATTTATACCAAAATATAAACTCCCACTTGGTCTAAAATTTTTGCATTAATAGTTTGGATTGTTGTGTCCATGGCATGCAAGTATGACTGCTTGTTACGTCTGTTCCTCTGAAAGCCACAGATCTATTCCTATGTTTAATGCTTTAAATGCAATAACTATTGCTATGACAACATCATCATCTGACTACATACTAATTAATATGGAGTTCGTTTATTTTTATCATAAGCTGTTTTCTATAAGTCTATGATTCAGGTGTGGTCCTGCAACTCATTTACTACTCCATAAATCTATTTCCTTTTGGAACACATTAATAAGCAACCTTCTCTAGTGCGTATCACCCCAAAAAAATTAATAGAATACAGCATTCAAATGGGTTTTTATAGTGGAAGAGATGAAAATTTGAATGCCTATGCCAGTGAAATTGTATTGTAAGAGAGCAATGGTTAGAAAGTTTTCACTTTTGTTAGAATACTTTCTTTGTTCAAATATATAACAATTGAGATCAGTCATTTCGCTAGTTTCTCAATGGTTGAATGCCTATCTCATTGTCCAAGAGGTTAGGTTCAAACCCAGATTTTCCCTTTTACACTGATCATCACCAAGTGTTTTTTGTTTGCAGATGTTCTATGTGACCATGTAGCCTGTTTGTCAACAAGAAGGGATTGCTATTGTTATATTTGTGGCTTTGAAATTTAGATATATTTTTTCATGATCCGAATTGTGACTCGATCCGAAAGTTTTCGCGCTGCGACCCGATTTGAGATAAAAAGTGAGATCTGTGGTGGTTGCTAGGCCCGAGCCCGAAACTCACTCATGATCTCCTTAGAGGTGCGGGGGCAACGCCCCCACGTTATGGACCGGTATAAATATTGTAATATTCTACCATTTGCGGTAAAGTTGTGAGATATTCGGGAAATACACTGAGGTTAGAGTTTGAAAGTTCTAATTGATTGTATCTTGCTCTTTTCATCATAGTAGAACTTTTTTCTCTTGTCTTGCCCGTGGACGTAGACCTTACGGTTGAACCACATTAAATTCTGTATTATTCTTCTTCTCTTTTCAATACTGTGTGATTGTGCGATTTGTGTGCGTGCCTTAGATTTGCATGCTTGGTATAACAAATTGGTATCTGAGCTTTGTGCGCAAAACCTAGGGTTTACAGATGGCTTCGTCTTCAACGAACTATGAGATGGAGAAGTTTGATGGTGGATCGAGTTTCAGTCTGTGGAAGATTAAAATTAAATCTTCCTTGATCTTACAAGATCTATGGAAGGCAATCGAGAATAACTTTCTAGAAGGTATGAAAGAGGAGGAAAAGGCGGATCTAAAGGAGAGAGCATTGAGTGCGATTTTCATGAGCGTAACTGATAATGTCCTACTCGAGATTACTGGTGAAAGCTTAGCATTTGCGGCATGGAAGAAATTAGAGGAGTTGTACTCTGCAAAATCGTTGACCAACCGCCTGTATCTGAATAAAAGATTTTACAATCTGAGAATGAGCGAAGGTACGCCCATTAAAGAACATCTGGATGAATTCAATTCAATCATTATGGACCTGAAGAATATTGATATTGAGATTGATAGTGAGGATCAGGCCCTTATTGTGTTATGTTCTTTACCACCCTCCTATGAAACTTTTGTTGATACTCTGTTGTATGGGAAAGATAGTATTTCACTAGACGACGTTAGTAACTCTCTAAAATCGAAAGAGTTAAAAAAGAAATTTTCAGATAATAAAGAAAAATTTGAGGGGGAAGGTTTGGTGAGCAGGGGAAGAACACATTCAAGGGAGGGTTCTTCCAGCAAGAAGAAATATAAGGCCAGATCTAAGTTAAAAATGAAAAGGCCTACTGTTTTGAGTGTGGGGAGCAAGGTCACTACAGGAGAGACTGTCCCAAGTTGAAAAATAGAAAGGGAAAGCAACCAGAAAGTTCTGCGAATGTGGTTGATAGTTTTATTGATTTTGATGGTGATGACAGTACTGGAGAAATTTTATCCTTGAGTTCAGATCATGGACAAAATTCCTGGATTCTTGATACTAGTGCTACTTATAACATGTGTCCACACAGAAACTGGTTTGTCACTTACAAACAGATGAGTGGCAAGGTATTTCTGGGCAATGATCGTGCATTATCTGTTGAAGGAATTGGTAACATTAGATTGAGAATGTTTGATGGCGTTGTTAGAACTATAGAGTGTTGGCATGTTCCAGGACTAAAGAGGAACCTGATTTTTCTTGGGACACTTGACTCTCATGGATTCAGATACCATTCAGAGAATGGAGTTCTCAAAGTGTGCAAGGGCTCTATGGTACTCATGAAGAGCAGTTTGGTTTCAGGATTGTATTTTCTTCAGGGCAGTACAGTTTCAGGGGAAGCTGCAGTAGCATCCGGAAGCAATAATCAGAATCAGACTCAATTGTGGCATATACGTCTTGGTCATATGAGTGAAAGAGGATTATCTGTGTTAAGCAAGCGGGATTTGTTGGACGGGCAGAAAACAGAATCTATGGACTTTTGTGAACACTGTGTGTTTGGCAAACAGACCAGGGTGAAGTTCGATAAAAAGGCAGTGCGCAAGACCAGAGGAACGGTGGATTATATCCACTCAGATCTATGGGGTCCTAACAGAATTTCTTCCAAGAGCGGTGCCAGGTACTTCATGACCTTGATTGATGATTACTCTCGGATGGTGTGGGTGTATTTTCTGAAAACAAAAGATGAGGCATTTTCAACCTTTGTAAAGTGGAAGACGATGATTGAGAAGCAGACAGAAAAGAAGGTCAAGCGTCTTAGAACTGATAACGGGTTGGAATTTTGCAATCGTGAGTTCGATGCATTCTGCAGCAATGAAGGTATAGTGAGACATCGCACTTGTACAAGGACACCACAACAGAATGGTATTGCAGAACGCATGAACAGAACGCTTTGTGACAAAGCACGAAGCATGCTCTCACATTCAGGATTGGGAAAGGATTTCTGGGCTGAAGCAATTAATACAGCCTGTTTCTTGGTTAATAGATCTCCATCTACAGCTATTGAGTGCAAAACTCCTTTTGAGATCTGGTCCGGTTCACCTGCTGATTACTCTCAGCTGAGAGTATTTGGTTGCCCTGCTTATGCTCATGTGAGAGATGGTAAGCTTGAGCCGAGGGCAAGAAAATGCATATTTCTAGGGTATGCATCTGGAGTGAAAGGCTACAGGTTGTGGTGCAATGATCCAAAGTCTCCAGGATTAATTATCAACAGGGATGTGACATTTAATGAGTCTGCTTCATTGGATAGTCAGAGGGAGAAGTCAATAGCAGAATCAGATCACGGTGTCAGAGAACAGGTGGAGCTTGATATTGATACTTCAGCAGTTCAGTCCAGTGATTCAGAGGATGAGGTGCAAGATCCTGATCAACAAGAGGATGCACCTGAGCAACAGCAACAGGAACCATATAGCATTGCAATTGGTAGAGAGAGAAGACAGATTAGACCACCGCAAAGATATGCATATGCAGATCTAATTGCGTTTGCCTTATCAGTTGCTGAAATAGTTGATGTGCATGAACCCAACAATTATAGAGAAGCTATTTCTTGTTCAGATGCAGATCAGTGGGTCGGTGCTATAAGTGAAGAAATTGAATCTCTTCACAAGAATCAGACTTGGGAGCTTGTAACATTGCCTAAGGGAAAAAAAGTGGTAGGTTGCAAATGGGTGTTCAAGAAAAAGGAAGGCACTCCAGGGTTGAAGCACCTCGATATAAGGCACGGTTGGTAGCAAAAAGCTTTACTCAGAGGGAGGGAATTGACTTTAATGAAGTGTTTTCTCCAGTTGTGAAGCACAGTTCTATCAGAGTCTTACTTGCTATGGTTGCTCTTCATATTCTAGAGTTTGAGCAACTAGATGTGAAGACAGCATTTTTGCATGGTAAGTTGGAGGAGCAAATTTATATGAGTCAGCCTGAGGGATTTGTCATTTCAGGTATGAAAAACCGTATTTGTTTGCTTAAAAAATCTTTATATGGTCTGAAACAGTCTCCTAGGCAGTGGTACAAAAGATTTGATACATTCATGGTTCGTAATGGCTTTAATCGTAGTTCATATGACAGTTGTGTGTATCATAAGAAGCTTTCAGATGATTCCTTTATCTATTTGCTGTTGTATGTGGATGACATGCTTATTGCTGCTAAAAGCATGTCACAAATTAACATTCTGAAAAAGTAGTTGAGTGATGAGTTTGAGATGAAGGATTTGGGTGCTGCAAAAAAGATATTGGGAATGGAAATTACCAGGGATAGAAATGTTGGAAAGCTTTTCTTGTCTCAATAGGCCTATGTTGAGAAAGTACTTAAGCATTTCAACATGAATAATGCTAAGCCTGTGACTATTCTGTTTGCTGCCCATTTCAAGTTATCTGCAGACATGTCACCAAAAACAGATGAGGAGATGGAGCACATGTCTAGTGTTCCCTATTCGAGTGCTGTTGGTAGCATCATGTATGCTATGGTATGCACCCAACCTGACATTTCACATGCAGTTAGTGTTGTGAGTAGATACATGGCGTGTCCTGGGAAAGAGCATTGGCAGGCAGTGAAATGGATTTTGAGGTATTTGAAGGGTACTACAGATGTTGGTCTGACATTTGACAGGGCCAAGATGAGTGATTCAGTTGTTGGCTATGTGGATTCAGATTTTGCAGGGGACTTAGACAAGAGGAGATCTTTGACAGGTTATTTGTTTACTCTTTCTGGAAGTGCTATCAGTTAGAAGGCAACATTGTAAACTACAATTGCTTTGTCTACCACAGAGGCTGAATATATGGCCTTAGCAGAGGCAGTAAAGGAAGTTTTATGGTTACAAGGTTTGGTGGGTGATCTTGGGTTGATACAGAACAAGGCAACAGTGTTTTGTGATAGCCAGAGTGCAATACATCTCACAAAGAATCAGATGTACCATGAGCGAACTAAGCACATTGATGTCAGATATCACTTCATTCGGGACATTGTATCTCAGGGGACTGTAGTTGTGCAGAAAGTCTCTACACATGATAATCCAGCAGATATGATGATCAAGGGAGTCCTAGTCAGCAAGTTTAGGTATTGCCTAGACTTGGTTGGTATTTGTAGTGCTCAGTAATGCCCTTGTGAGAGTATATGGTAAGACAGAGTGTTTTTGTGGTTATTTTGTTAATGATAAAGGAAATTCAAGCCAATGGGAAGATTTGTTATATTTGTGGCTTTGAAATTTGGATATGTTTCTTTCATAAGCCAAATTGTGATCCGATCTGAAAGTTTTTGCGATGCGACCCAATTTGAAATAAAAAGTGAGATCTGTGGTGGTTGCCGAGGGCTCGGGCCTGAAGCCTACCATTGATCTCCTTGGGGGTGCGGGGCAACGACCCCACGGTATTGACCAGTATAAATATTGTAATATTCTACCCTTTAAGGTAGAGTTGTGAGATATTCGGGAAACACATTGGGGTTAGGGTTTGAGAGTTCTGATTGATTGTATCTTGTTCTTTTTCATCATAGTGAAACTTTTTTCTCTTGTCTTGCCCGTGAACGTAGATCTTATGGTTGAACCACATTAAATCCTGTGTTATTCTTCTTCTTTTTTCAATACTGTGTGATTGTGCGATTTGTGTGTGTGCCTTAGATTTGCGTGCTTGGTATAACAGTTATATTGTACTCACTTGGACACCTTCCCAGCTATCAAGAGACCATTTCTTGTCTTCCTTGAACAGGGTATTGCTCTATGATTAAGATGCTTTTTCCTAATATGTTACACTAACACAAAATCACAGCTCAGTGATCCCACATTTTAAAGCATCCGTCCAAGTTTTAAAATATTTTTAGTGTTCTTTGAACATTTTGTTCATTTCATGAAATAGAGGATAAAGAGTCACCGTGACTATGATCTTGGAAGCCTGAATAGTTCATCTTGTGGTGATTCAGGACAAGAGATCTGCTGGTTGATTGGAGAAAGTCAGCAACTGCAATGGCTAAGGTTTGTTGGCCATATTTTGATCCCGAGTATGAGAACTTGAGCACTGGAATCAATCCTCCAAGGTATTTACTAAATGGATTATCCTTAAAATCTACTGTTCTAGGTTCCTTTTCATTTTTCAGTCCATGCCTCCTCAATTATTGTCCCTTTTTTAACTGCAGGATATCAGTTGATAACACTAGTTGCAATGACTGTACTCTAATAAAGGTAACCTTTTTCATTGTAGCTATTAAGGATTTTGCTTCCTCATGATCTCCAAGGCGAATCTGTATAATATGATCAGTCCAATCTTGCAAAGCCATATTGTATGAGATTAAGGGTGGAGTTCTCACTTTTATTAAATCCTTGAAACATAAAAAAGTACAGTGGGTTTTAATCAGAAAGCAGATTTATCTTGCATGCTTGCTATACTTTTTTGCTCAGCAATATTGCATAGTTATTAGTAAATATTCATGGAATGTGATGCATATAGGTTGACAGAATGAACAAACCAGGAATTCTACTGGAAGTCGTGCAAATCCTAACAGATATCGACCTCATCATCACCAAAGCTTACATCTCCTCAGATGGAGGATGGTTTATGGACAGTATGTACATGCTTCTATTTTCCTTGTTCCTTGAAGATTAGGCAAGGGATGGTGTTCTTTCTATGCCTAAGAATTTTTATTTTTTCTAATTCAAAAATATATGTTTTAACTTTATTATAAATCTACAATGATCCTCTCTTGATGTGTTTAATTCTAAAATACTAGGACATTAACTAAGTATTCAAAAGAAGGCACCATTGTTATAGCCTTATGTTAATATTTCTTTTAACCTTATTTTTTTCTCACTTTTCCCCCTATGAATAGTATTTCATGTCACTGACCAACAAGGAAAGAAGATTATGGACAGTAAAACCATTGACTACATAGAGAAGGTATATGCTTTTTATCTTCGTAATGTGCTATATCTTTAGGTCTTACAGTGGATGAAGGAACTCTATATAATAATTTGGTCAAGGTCTGATCAATTTCACTGGTCAATCTAATGATATGAATTATATAATTTTCTCCATCTGACATACTAAGCAATTTCTAATACAATTTTGGTTACATTAATAGGCTTTAGGTCCAAAAGAGTTCATGAAGGTGAATTGAAGACTTGGCCTGGCAAACGGATAGGAGTGCACTCTGTTGGCGATCACACGGCATTGAGCTCATTAGCAGGGACCGTCTAGGTCTCTTATCTGAGATTACTGCTGTCCTTGCCAACCTTCATTTCAATGTGGTCGCTGCTGAAGTTTGGACGCATGATAGATGGATAGCATGTGTTGTTTATGTTAACGATGACACTACATGCCGCGCTGTTGATGACCCAACCAGATTGTCTGTTATGAAGGAGCACCTTAAGAACATTTTAGGTGGATGTGAGGATGATGAGAAAGCAGCTCATACCAGCTTCTCCTTGGGGTTCACCCATATTGACCGAAGACTACACCAATTGTTTTTAGCAGATAGAGATTGCGAAGGTGGAGGAGTGGCAAATGAGGTTGATCATCCTCCCTCCTTCAAGCCAAAGATCACGATTGAGCGCTGCGGGGAAAAGGGGTACTCAGTGGTTAGTGTTCGGTGCAAAGATCGAGCAAAATTGCTGTTTGATATTGTGTGCACACTCACAGACATGCAATATGTTGTCTTTCATGCCACGATATCATCTGATGGCCCCTATGCACTACAGGTATATTTATCTTTTCTCAAGGAATATGATAGTTGCTCCTTAACAACTTGAAGCAAAATTGAACAACATTTCTCATTTCCATAGAAGGTGGATCATAAAGCATGTTCCGTAAGGTTCAATCCTCAACTTTCTTGCTGTCCCTTCATAAAAATATTACATTTTCCATGGCAGTATATGTGCTCATAAATGTTCCATACTGATAAATATGAGAATCAATTACTTAGATAAAACTTTTAAATGGACTGCTATCATAGATAGACCTATGTATTTAGATGGTAGAATAGCTGTTTCAGTACTTAGCCTTCCTTCTAGGACCATTTGAATCTCCAAAAATCAGTTCAACAATATTCACATTACTTACTTCCAATTTTAATCCATATCATTTGAAATGATCTTATGCTGAAGTCTAGTTTGAGGGATTTAAAAATCTTATGCTGAACTGTGTTGATTACATCTACACCTGAATACTTCATTTGAATTTGGTTGAAGTTACTGACCAAGTATTGACTTATAGGAGTATTATATCCGTCATACTTGATGCCGAAGGAGAGAAAGAAAGAGTCATAAAATGTCTTGAAGCTGCAATTCAAAGAAGAGTATGCAAGGTGAGTGAAGTAATATTTCTGTGCTCAATATTAGCACATGTATTAATGCTGATAGAGTCCTATAATTGCAGTCAACCAATATTTCTCGCGCACGCGCACAGATATGAGACTATGTTGTAGTTAACCCTTGGCACTCTTTAATTTTTCTCAGCAATTTTCGTAGTAATCAAGAATGTCACATAAGAGAAACAGAGGTTATAAAATAAAAATCTTATCACATTGATTTTTGGATATACTTCTCCATGTCGTTCATGGTTGATGTAACTCTCATCTATGATGGATTGGTTTTTGCTTCTTAATAACCATCCAATTTATAACTTCTAGTCCACTGAGATGTTATGGGGATGACATCTAAATAATTCACCATCACAGAATAGCATCATTAGCTGATATCAATCTTCTTAGCTTCCTGTTACACATACAGCTACACCTTGATTGCTCTGCAAATCATTTAATTTTATGTCCTGAAATTTATCTTCTTGATCACTTAATCACATATGTGTGTATTTTTTAACATGAACTAAGGGTCTGAGCTTAGAGCTATGTGCCAAGGACAGAGTAGGATTGCTGTCCGAAGTAACAAGGGTTCTGAGAGAGAATGGATTATTGGTTACAAGAGCCGGCGTAACATCCGTGGGAGAGCAAGCAGTGTGTATTTTATGTGAGAGATGCCTCAGGGAATGCAGTGGACATGAAGACTATTGAAGCTCTTCAAAAAGAAATTGGACACACCATGATGCTTAATGTGAAAAAACCTGCTGCTACTGCAAGGGAACCTGAAGCCAAAGGATGGACGAAAACGAGCTTCTTCTTCGGGAACTTGTTCGAAAAGTTCTTCGCTTGAGAAACATGTCCATATGTTATAAATGAAACAGAAGCTATGAATATGGGGCAGGGCTTGTAATTTAATGCTTGTTTGTGGAAGCAAGGCATAAATATGCTTGCAAGCTAAATGAAATTTTTGCTTTGTTTGTTCCTGGTGTTATGCCTTTGATTCTGGACATTGCTTATTAGTCCATTGGATTTGTGACTAGCCAAGAATATGTGATTGAACGAGGAATGAAGATATGTGCAAAAGAAGAAAGCACAAGACAGAAGAAAAAGATTGCTTGTGATATAATTAGTTGCTCCTTAATTCAATTAGTTGGAAAACATGTGAGTTAGTTCTCGTTGACCCAAAATAATACAATATAATTTAATAAAATAAATTCAGTCAAAATAAATAAATAAATAAATAACTCCATCAAAATAAAAGGAAATATTTTTTTTTACCTTATTTTTTTTTCCACATGCCACTAATGAAGGTTATTATACGATAGGGAAATGGGAAGCTTGCATCGATGGTCAAGGTCTAGTATGAAAGAAAATCCCATTCCATATTATATGCATGGCACTCAAAAATAAAAATTCAAAAAATTATATTATAGAAGTAATACGAAGACATTATGGGGTTATGAAGTTTGGAATCTTTTGCAAGAGATGAATATATTAATTATTAAGTTACTAATTTAAAGTGAAGATAATTAATAAACAAATAATTTAATCAATTAATTAATTACTTTAGCTAGAAAGATTTTAAATAATTTATTGTTTATTAAAGTAAATAATCACCATTTATTCCTTCTATAGTTAATGAAGGCAAAAACGAAAGGATCCAAAATGGAGAATATAAAATTAAGTTATTTATAAGACAATTGCAAGATTTTTATGAAAAAGAGTATTTAAGATGAAATTGTATATGTGTGGGGCAAAACGAATTTTCAGTGAAGTTAATTTATATATTTCATATTATTTTTGTGTTCGTGTTAAATGATTTTTTTTTATTTCAGTATATTAAAAAGTTGTTTAACCTTTTCTTATGAATGAATTATAACTATGCTAAAAAATTAAGATTTTAATATAAACTAAATATAAAATGCGACTCAAACTTTTAATTATATTGATTGTGTAGAAGAAATAAAAAATTCAATTTTTCTAAAAATTCTCAATAGCACTTGATATTGCTATGACTTTTTGAAGACCGGTTAGAATATCAAATCAGCCTGAAAACAAAGAAAATTATAAGGTCGATGACCTATTAGCCAATTATTTCAATACTCAAATTAAAAGTTTGATCAAAGATAGAAATATTAATAAATAATAAAATTCTTCAATCATCAATTTGATAGAATAAGCATATCTAATTAATACTTGATTTTCATATTTATAAAACTTTTCATAAAATCATGATTTTATATGTTAAAAAAAGTCATTTAAAAAAAGTTGTTTATTTATTTTGGAATTATTATAGATAAAATAAGTCAAATTTAACTTTGAAATAATTTCTAATGCTCTCTAATTAATATTTTTAATTAGGTATTTTCTCGATAACAATTTTATCAACAATGCCAAAGTGAAGTTGTTTGCTCTTAAAAAGTAAATTAGTCGTGCTTTAGAAAATAAATCATTTTGCATGTATAAGTAAATAATTTTTATAAAAAAAAATCACTTACAGAAAATATATTTGCACGTAAACGTAAATAATTTTTATAAAAAAAAAAATCACTAACAGAAAATATAAATTATTGTGCTTAAAAATGTAAATCTTTTGTGCTGAAAAAAGTAAATAATTATTTAGAAAAATAAATGTAAATGGCAAAGTTTTAAAACGTAAATTATATATAGTGAGAAATGTAAAGCAAGTGCGATTGAATAACTAAAAATTCATGCAATAAAAATAAACGGGAAGCTTGATTGAACTTAAAATTAATAATTATATTTAATAATAATAAAAAATATAATATATAATTAACAAGTATGGCAATATAAAAATAAATAGGTTAAATTAAACTAAAAAAATATATATTAATTAGTTTAAAGAAATTAATTTTTTTTAGAAATAGGGCACTATCAGCTGTAATTTATATGAACTCTACTTTTAAAACTTTTTTTTATCGGTCATTGATTTTATTTTTTATTTAGATCATATTATCTTTTTATAAATTTATTAATCATAAGATTTTTATGTCTTTAAAAAATTTTTTTACATCAATATATTATTTAAAATTATAATAAATAATAAATAAATAAATATAAAATACCATAAATATGATAATTATAATTTTTTTATATATATTTTTAAAAAATAATTATATTTTTAATAAGTTGTATAATAAATTAATAATTATATATTTTATTTTAATAATAAAATAAATAATATGATATATACTCTTATTAATTATTTTATCTATAATAATAATAATTAGATATTATTTAATTAAATACTTAAAATATATTAATTACAATAAACTATTGACTATTAATCATCAAAATAACTATTCATTATTAGCTACATTTAACTATAAACTAAATATACCCTTCTATTAAGTGTGGTGGCTTAATGATAAGTCTTGAGAGTTAGAGGCATTTGACCCCAATTCGACTTCTCGTATTGTCATTCATGACTTAATATTATCTCCACTCATGATGAATGGGTGAATCGATTGTGGATGATTTGCTCTTACTACTCTTTAAAGATCTACTATAGTTCGATAATAGGTCTCCCTATAGAAAGTTAATGAGGAATTAAATACAAACCCTAACTTAAAGATAATAACCCTCACACCTTAAAAAACTCATTTTTTATGGTTAATAAAATAATAATAAAAATATATGCCCTTAATGAGTGATCTCGGTAATGCTATAACAGACGAGAGAGGGTGAATATGACAACCACTAATCGACAATCTATTTCACATCGCCTCCAAACATAGCCACCTAAAGGAAACATAAAGTATAATTGGAATTTGATTTGTACATATATGATAAAGAGAATGTACCTGGACGACTACCACTCCTCAATTCACAATTCACTATGTTTGGAGATGAGAAAGTGTTCATCGCTCAAGCAAAAGTTTTGTTCCCCTCTAGTGGAAGAAGATAAACATTAATGCGAAAAAATAAAAAAAAAAATGCAGGGAATTTTTTTTTAAATATGATGTGACACAACAACTTGATCATCCATCACTTGAACATAATTTTGAATAATTTAATTATGTCTTTTAAGATTAAAGAAATTTTATTAAAAATCATAAAATTTAGATTTATTTAATTAATAAAACTGTTTTTTATTAAACCGTTGTGGAATTCAATTCTATACAAAAAATTTTTAAAAAAATTATTAGAAAATGTCTTTAAAAATATTAATTTTCTTTAAAGAAAAACAGCCTCTACTTAGAGAAATTCCAATTAAGAAAAAGAGAAGGGAACATTATGGTCTAACATTCCTCTATTTTTTGCTTCTTATTTAATTTTTTTTTTTAATTTTTCATAATCAGTCAAAGGCTAAAAATATCTGCTAATTTGACAGATGGCAAATTATAAACTATATTTAGTATATTAAAAATTATGTATTAAATATTTATAAAAAAATTAATGAAAATTTAAATTAAAAAAATAAATTTTATAATTTTATAAATAAAAATACACATACAAAAAAGAGCATCCAATGATTTATCTATTTGGACAGCACTTTCATTTGGAGTTTTGCTTTTCGTTCGCGGCTTCGATTTTAGACAAACCCAACCGAACATTATACCCAAAATACCCCCAACACCCACCTCCTCAAAAAATAAAAATTCATTTTATTTTTTATTTTCCTTCCTTTTTCTCTAGCTTTATGGAACGTCTTCGATTTTTCTAGTCGCTTGTGAAATTGTTTAATTACATAATTAAATTAAAAAAAAATTGGGAATATCAAAAGCATTCAAAGAGACCACTTTACGTGGGACCTACTTTGTTTTTGCGAAATCATATCACCGATCATTGAGACACGTGGCACCACAAACGTCGCTAAATCTCTTCCCTGCACGTTTCTGCCTCCCTTTGCAAAACGGCTTTTCGCCTTAATAAACGAACCTCTTCTTCCCTCTTCTCCACGCTGACTCAGGTAATGCATACGCTTTGTCGTTTTTTCTTCCATTCTTTCTTGTCTTCGTCTTCTTCTCTTCAATTATGCTACAGAAGGGAATTGATGAACTCTCTACGGATGGTTTTTATTTTTCTTGATCGGTTGTTTATTTATTTATTTTATTCTTTTCGGTTTGTTGAAATGGTCTGTCTGTATTTCGTTTTCTATTGACGAAAATGAGCTCCTTCGTTTTCTTCTGTTTGTTTGCTTCTTTCTGTTTCTGGGTTCTTCGTTTTTATAATTATTGGTTTGTAGTTCATATTTCATAGGGATTTGTTGGGCCTATTGATTGCGATTGTTACTATCCTTCATCAGTTCCACGGCTGACGAAAGAAAGTAACTTATTATGGTGTTTTTCCACATGGGTTTGTGTTGTTCTTTTCTTTGTTATCTTATCGCTTTACGAAATTCGATGTCTTTTTGGTATTTGTTTTGCCTTATCTGTCTAATTCTCTCTCTCTCTCTGCTGACAGAAACAAGAAATACTCTTTTAATAATTTCCAGCGGTAGCGGTTAAAGACGGTGGTGGGTTCAGAGTGAAATGGTGGGTGAAGCAAAATTGAGGAGTGAGGACTTGAACCAGTGCTTTGAGAAGCTGATGATGGTTGGTGGTGGAAATAGTGGGATTGGTGGTGGTATTAGTCAGGGAGGAGTGAAAATGGAGGGAGTGGTCATCACTGAGTGGAAAGATATTCCTATGGAACTCTTGCTGCGAATTGGTTCTCTTGTTGATGATCGGACCGTAATTATGGCTTCTGGGGTTTGCAGTGGGTGGAGGGATGCCCTCTGCTTGGGCCTCACCCATCTCTCTCTCTCTTGGTATTGATCTCTCTTCCTCTCTAAGCTGCTGTACTTCTAATTGAGGCCTTATGTCATCGATGGTTTTCTTAGTTGTGTTGGTGAATTAGGAATTTTGATTTTGGTTTCAGGATTTCTAAAATATTGTTGTGTGCGCATGTTTTCTTGTTGACGATAACAATGAGATATGTTGTGTCAGTGATGCCATTTTAGATTTGAAGTTTCTGCCTATTTATTTATTTATTAATTATTTATAGGCTCATCCAGGTACCCTGACTAATGAGGGGATAAGAGAATGGAGGAATTCATGGTCTGCAGTTCTTTTATGGACTGCTTGTTAGCTGCCCAGAATTTGTTTTTCATGGTATTTCTGAAGTTGGAGTGGTTGTTACTGGATTAGAATTTTATTGTATAGAGTATCTTAAGTTTTTATTTATTTTTTTTTAGTTTATGCCATATTATAATTCATTCATCCCTTTTGTTCCCATATCCATAATGACAGCCTTGACGCTCCTTTAAACACGATATCAATTCCTAAGAGTAGTTCTATTTTCTTTTGGTGTCCTATTATAAAGATTTTATGGTTTTATGGTGTTAGGAAGTAATATGCACCCCATAGTAAGAGACAGCATATACAGTTATGTGAAAGTTCTTTCAAGCGCAATAGATCAGGCTAATCATCTCATTTTGTTGCGATTGCTTCAGTCATTCTTTGTGATTTGTGTTATACTGTTATTCCTTTGAAGTTTTTATGACCAATGCCAATTATTACTTGAATCCGAAATTAAAACATAGGGAAATTGATTGCAAATGGTAACAGAAGATGTGCACACCTGTTTCGTTTGCAAAAATAGTCTGTAGAAACAAGTAGGCAGTTATAGATTTTGTTGAATTTCCTTATAACTCCTTCAAAAGATGAAGGTGAGCTCTTTCAAGACATTAGAGATGTTTTCACAAATTCTTAACGTATTTCTGAAATATAATGTTGAGGCTTTTTGAAATCTAGTTTGTTCGTTGGAATTAATCATGTTTCTTTAGTCATAATTGGGTTTTCTTCTGGGGCAGTGGCGCAGTGGCTGAATACCTGCCTGTGGTGATGTCAGTGAGAGGATCAAATAACTGCTTCTATCACCCTTGAACTGGGGAAAAAAAGTGGAAAAAAACTTATGTAGAGGCCTTATTTTGTTAGTTAATCCTTTTTTCTTAATTTTTTAAAATAATTTGGGTATAAATGGCTTTAAATATAAATCAGTGCCTTTTTGGGTGAGCGAGATGTTAGGGAAATGATTTCCACCTTCCGCCTTCACCAATAAGAAGTTACATGATATCATCTTAATAATTTCTGGCATACTCTTTTTCAGGTGCAAAAACAACATGAACAACTTAGTCCTGTCTCTGGCTCCTAAATTCACAAAACTGGAAACTTTGGTGCTGCGCCAAGATAAACCACAACTTGAGGATAATGCTGTTGAGGCTATTGCAAATTACTGCCATGATCTGCAGGACCTGGACCTCAGCAAAAGCTTTAGGCTTGGTGATCGTTCCCTGTATGCATTAGCTCATGGTTGTCCTAAACTTACCAAACTCAACATCAGTGGGTGTACATCATTTAGTGATGGTGCTCTTGAATATCTGACTGAGTTTTGCCAGAAATTAAAAATTTTAAATCTTTGTGGATGTGTAAAGGCTGCAACTGACCTTGCTTTGCAGGTCCAATAAGTCTCTCTCTTTCTCTCTGTCTCTCTCTCTGAATATGCATCTTGATGGAAGTGATTTATAAGCTTGAATGAATTATCTGCAGGCTATTGGACGGAACTGCATTCAGTTGCAATCTCTGAATCTGGGATGGTGTGAGAATGTGGGTGATCTTGGAGTAATGAGTCTAGCATACGGATGCCCTGATCTCAGAACTCTTGATTTATGTGGATGCATCTGTATAACAGGTATTTCATGTTTGGGAAGGCTATTTGACAATTAGAGAATTGAATATGATCTTAATATTTTATTGATTCATGAATGGATTGGTTTTACTGGTCAAACTTCACTAAATTACAGCTGTCTTAAAAAAAGTCTTCAACTTTATACATTTTCTCTCTGTGTGTGGTCTTTAGCTGTGTGCATTACATGGGAATTGCTGCCACTGTCAAACCTCATCCCTTAGTTTTAGGATTCAGAGAATTGAATATGCACACATGCACCCACCAGTGCTTAGATCTCAATTTTTGGCTGTCTGCCTTGTTTGATTTCTCTAAGGATGTATTCCATACTTAAGATTATGGTTGCTGGAAATAAATAGGTTTCCTGGTTTTATACTTTTTTGAAGTGTCAAGGTTGAGAGTCAAGAACAGAATATTGGGGATTCAAAATCCTTTTTTTCTTGAGGAAATATTTAGTGACACCTTTCAGCAATTGTATGGAGTGGCCTACAGGATTATTTTCACTGGCTGAGGACTTTGACCATTCTTCTAATTGAAAATTTTAATTGATAAAAGATTAATACAGTGATAGCAGTGAGAAATTTTAATCAGATGTCATTGGATGCTGACAATACAGTTTGCTACTTTTGTGGTGGTTTTTTTTTTTTTTTTTTGTCAGAAGGTTATTTTGGCATTTTCTCTGATGAGGGCTGACTTTATTTATAATTTCTTTTTTTTTTTTATGTAGATGATAGCGTGATTGCTTTGGCATACAGGTGTCTCCAACTGAGATCCCTCGGCCTGTATTATTGTCGAAACATCACAGATAGGGCAATGTATTCACTGGTACATAGCCGAGTGAAGAACAAACCTCCAATGTGGCAATCCATGAAGGGCAGGTGCAATGAGGAAGGGTTAAAGAGTCTCAACATCAGTCAGTGCACAGCACTCACCCCACCTGCTGTGCAAGCACTATGTGACTCATTTCCTGCACTTCACACCTGCTCAGGGAGACATTCCCTCGTCATGAGTGGCTGTTTGAACTTGACCTCTGTGCATTGTGCCTGTGCAGTCCAAGCACACCGCACAATGAGTTCTATTCCTCATCCAGCTCATTGAGCACTTCATTAAGTTTCAAAGTTTTTCTTTCAATTCCTAATCCAGTCCATTGAGCAGTGCATTTAGTTCAAATTATCAAGTTTGTTAAGAAGCCCACTGAAAGGACTATGCCCCTGTACATACATGGTTGTGTTTAAAACTGGACTCTTTGGCTGCAAATGAGCAGCACTTTTGTTGTTGGAAGTGTGGTATGTACAGTTTGTTTTTATGCTGCCCGCCCTAGCTTTCCGAATTGCCCAACATTTGGGTCTGTTGAAAGCCAAGCTTCAACCGCCTGTGAAAATTCATCCTTTACTCGAGATGTTCCTTCATCTCCTGCAAATCCAGCCTTGTTTCCTGCTTGACGTACTTCCATGAGATTTTTAATTTACAAGCTTGCATGTTCATTTTCATATTTGTAGTTAGAATCCTTTGTCCATTTTGGGATTTAACAGGGAAACAAAAAAGAACCAAAGAAGCAAAAACCCCTCAAGGCATAAAGGAACAATCTTGAAATGAAGTGAACAAACTGGTTTCTACGTTTATACGCAAGTCATTTTGATAAAGCAGATACCAAATGATGTGATTGCAATGGTTTCTTGTCTTGGGATGACAAAAAATACAGAATAAATCATAGCTTGCACCGATCCGTCTATCAATGACAATTTCTTCATTCAACATGATGCCATGGGCCGACTGTTGCTCTGGCTCTCATAAATCATATAGCGTCAAACCTTGGTTATGTACACGCTATGCATCACTTGCTTTTGTACACGATCTCTTCATCATCCACATCAAATGCTGGATTACACAGGCAGCTGAAGAGTCTACCAATGCCCTGGCAATATAAAACAAGTTAATGATATACATCCGCATGCAAGGCTTCTGTCCTACTTTGGAAACTACAGAAAGCTTTTCTTTCCAATTCACTCGAGAGTGTTTCTGCATCCTTATGCCTTCTCTGTATAAAATGTGAAGGCAAATATTGGAGTCGAGAAGAAAAAGATGTAAATGGATATGCGTACGTATCGTACATTTGGCTTTAAATATGTAATACAGAGACATGCCTGAGAAAGTAAAGGAGTTCGGTATGATATTGCTCTTGGTGAATCCTCTTTACTACTGCTAATCAGAACTGCTTCCATCATCATCATCGTCGTCGTCATCAATTTCAGCAGCACTTTTTCCTTGCGATGTTGCCCTGTTTCTTGCTTGCTTTTCCTGCTGAAAATGAACCAAAAATAAAAAAACATCATTAGTTCTATAACTACAAGCTGGACCTGGACATAGCAACATCTGCTACTTCCTTTGACAAAAGCTCATTTTCAGGAACCTGCTTTGTTCTTATCAAAGCAGTCTCTTTTCTCTTATTCACAACACATAATTCACATTGTAAGCATGATGAGTCTACATGCAGTAACTCTCTTTTCCTTTTTCCCCATTTTAAAAGTATGCGGTAAAGCTCAAGAACAATACGGAGTTTATTTGCATAGAAAATTATTGCACCTGAAAGATTTTGCCAAGAATTTTCAGTGCCAAGGCACGGGCTTTAAGTTCTTCCTTTCTAACATTGCTTTCCCCAAGGACCTGCGCACAAAAACAAGTTTAAAAACATGAAATATATATATATATATATATATAATTTTTTTTTCTTTTTTCTTTTTTCTTTTTTTTTCTTTTTCTTTTTTTTTTTTTTTCTTTGAAGGGGTTGGGGACAAATGTCTCTCCCATGCATGACAAGCTATCCTAGTTCTCCATCCTAATAATGACAAAATTCATGAATAACTTCCATCTATGATAAACAAAGGACAGAAATAAATTGAGAGATTTCCACCATTTGACAAACGTGTACAAGGGTAACTTCAATGTCGACTACATTCAGTTTCCATAACGAGTTCATCAGTATATCTTTATTTGAACGTAGATTTGATTCAACATCATTCTCAGGGCCACTTCCATCCATTTTTAATTGCTTGCGGATATCCTCTTGAAGTTGCAGTTGCTGAAAAGCACCTGAATTTGTTTTGCTCATGTGGTTAGTAGTCAGGTATCGAAAAGAATATGCAAGCGCACACATGCTAGAGGAGAAGATGGGATGTGGAAGAAGAAACGTCATTGTACCTTTTGCTGCTGTGATTTGAGACTTCCAGAAGTGGCCCTTATTGCGAACCTACTCAGCCAAAATGGCACCCCTAGATAAATTGCTTTCTTTCCAAGCTCTTGGGCTGCTTGTCTTGAATATATATAGCCAATTGTTTGTAATATATCTACTCCAAATGCTGCATGTTTAAGTAAAAAATACAATGTTAAATTATGCTATTAAGTTTTCTATCTGTAATAAACAATCAAAATAAAATTGCAGTAATCCAGAAACGACATAGTGATACTTCTCTGAAATGTTTGGGCACACAGTTAAAAGTCTCTAGTACAGCAAATATAGCATACAGGTTGCTATAGTAAGAAACTTCACAGTAATTTAATGGTTGTCACATCTAAAGAGGTATAGTATACATCTCATGGAGCTATGCCAAAATGGGAAGTGGGAAGACCTGCATCAGAGAGCCGTTTAGCTTCAGATTCAACACGCTTTAAGAATCCTTTCTTGTCATCTTGAACATACTGGTTACGGAAATCTTTAAGCAATCTTGCAAGCTTTTCTTCTCTTTCTTTTTGAACAGGCTTCAATCAATAATTGCAAACCATAAACACATCGTTTGTAATTTATGAATACAAGGATGCATTGAATTTAAGAACCTCCATACCTTGAATTTATCATGTATTTTTCTCAGGATTATCTATTTCAGTAGCTAATTCTGAAGAAGCCATTGATGCCACAGATAGATGGCCTATGTAATCTTAAGATAATTCGCTTCTGAACAGAAGAGTAAAGGCAGTTGTAGTATCAAGCATTGTCTCCCTGATAGACATCATATTATTTTTTATTAGTACATATAACCTTCGGGTAACACAGCTAAATGTGTGCACAAGAAGTAAAAAATCTCAACCAGGAAAATTATACAATTCTGCACGTTTTAGGCCAAAGCAGTTATGTGACCATTTCAAGTGAATGCTGATACTAGACTCTGAGATTGGTAACAATCTTTCAATCCTTTGAATCTTTGTCCAGAAATAGTAATAATAATAATAAAGACTGTAACAGCTGATAAAGTATTAACTTCACAACAAGTAATATATAATTAAACAAACGCAGAAGGCTTACCTTGATATGCAATACTTCCCATTCCTATCATAAGCATCTCTTTGTATTGGATCACTCAAGACTTGATAAGCTTCACCTAAGACCTGTCAAAATTGTCATTCTTTCTGTAATTCTGTTTTAAATTTGTTGATGAATAAAAGCATGTAGATCTTTTATGTTTCCAATCAAGAATGTGCATCCGCATTCTCTATAATCGCTCATCATACAGGAATAATATGCAGGTGTGGTGCTGGCACAATGGGCACTAGGAATTTCAAAAAGAGTGTAATATACGAAATGGGACGTTTCTGCAATATCGCCAGAACAAATACTGAAGGAGCGAACTTGCCTGAAATCTTTCTGCAGCCTGAGGGTCATTTGGATTTTTATCTGGATAACTTGCCTGGCCGGTAAAGTATAAGATTTCCTTCTTTTACATCTTAGCTATGATAGAAGACTATTACAAATTCTTTAATACCAGAACTTCATATCATGAGGAAAAGTTTCAGAGTTTCTCTCATAAGATTGAAGCATGAATATAGCCTGAAACACAATGATTTGAAAGAAGCATGCCAGGTTCCAGTCATCAAACAATCATAATTTGCAACTACATTTTGAAGTCAACTAAGATCCTTTTATAAAATAACAGCTTTAACAGAAAAAAGCAAAGACTTTAGGGAAAGGAAAAGAAGGGAATAACAAAAGAATATAGTTTATCTAAACTGGACAATTGATGAGATTCATCTATTCATCTTGTATACGAACACACCATCATAAAAAAACATAAACTAACTTCAGTCAACAACATAAATCCAGTCAGTAAATAAAAAAGGAAAAAGATCAGCACCAATACATATATACATCAAGAACTAATCAAACCTTAAGATAATAAGCTCTGCGAATCTGCTCCTCTGAAGCAGAATGGCTGACACCAAGAACATCATAATACTCAGTCTCTTTCACCATTCTTGAATTTTCCTAGATGATGAAAGTGAAACTGACCGATGGTGAGGTCAGGATCAGGTTTCCAAAGGAGAGTCACAGCTCAGAAATGTTGGCTAGGAATGTGAAATGATCAAAAGAAAGACAGAATCTAGGAAAAGTGAGTGAGAAAGAGAGAGAGAGAGAGATATGGTGATAGATAGAGCCCCACTTGGCTGTGTTGCCTTTCCAGTTATTCAGAGCAATAAAGAAATGGGAGAAGGCTCTTTTTCGCGGGAGCAAAACAGTATTTTTAACTGTCACCAAGATGGCGATTATGATACTGCTGTAACTTTGAATTGCCATTTTCAAGTGTCGAGTGGGCTTGGGTTAACTCCCCTTTAAAAGGTTGGGAAACCAAAAAGAGGTCCTACCGGGAGTCGAACCCAGGTCGCTGGATTCAAAGTCCAGAGTGCTAACCACTACACCATAGAACCATTTGCTTTGAAGTTGTTGAATAACTTCTAGTGGTTTAATTATTAATTTTTTTTTCCACCTCCTATGCGAAAGTAATTAGCTTCCATTCAGAAAAAAAAAAAAAAAAAAAAAACCTTCATGGTCCATTTTTTTTAATAAATTTGAATAATCATTATTATTGTAGTCATTATTTCAATAATTATTATAGATGTATTATTTTAACAATTAAGCAATGATATATAATGAAGATTTTCTAAAATTTTCAATTTTGCAAGAGTAGAATTTTATGGTATGTGATAAAATATTTTTAAATAAAAAATATATTAACTTTGATTGTTTATAATCACAAAAATATTAAATAAATTTTTTTTATTAAATAGTTGCTATATTATCATATATTGCAGGTTTTATTATTTTAATTTTATTACACTATCTTGATAATAACAAAATTTAATAGTATTAAATTAATTTAATAAAATTTAGTGAAATTTGAGAAAAAAATTGTCATCAAATTATAACATATACACTAAAAAAATGTTAGAATTAACAATAAAAATATACAGCAACATTAATTTTACTGTTATAAAAAAATAATAATATAAATAATTATTACTAATGATACAATAAAAAAAAGATAGAAGAACAATTGTTGCTATTATTGATAAATTTTTTATAATAATAATTATTGCTGTCAATAACTATTATTTTCATAGCAACTATAATTTTGTTATAAAATAAATACAATCATACTTATATAGCAGTAATATACAGCAATTCATGTATTGCTATTACTATAAATTTATAACAATAAATTTTATACTTTTAGCACTAAAATTTTAGTGTTAATTTAACATTTCTGGACAAATAATTCTAGTTGCCCTCCAAATGAGCAACAAATTTAATGACTCTTAAGTTGCTAGAGGCCTACATAAAGCTATATGACTGAATCTTTGCATGACAGTTAGCTGTTCTTAGCTTTTCATTTAGTTAGATTAACCCAAAATATGTCACCACAAAATCATGAAACCTCATTAAGTTGAGAAGATAATTCCAGTGGTTGAAAACAATGCATTTAACCAAATGCTACTTGCTTGACAATGAGAATGGTAGGGTTATTGTTCATGTATTGTCAATTTATAATAATAAAAATAATAATAATAATAATAATAATAATATCTTACTACTTGCTTAACATTTATTTATTTTAAAATTTCAAATTACAGGGAGAAGCAATGCATGGGTTCCATTAACTATTGCATCCATAATCAGTGACAAACATATTTTAACAAGGTGAAAAATTCTTTGGGCTAAAATTAAACTGCAATTCATATAAATTGTGTCATCTGTAATTTACCTTGTTTTTGTTTCTAAAGGAACAGTCAAGATCTGAATGGTGGCAACAAAACACAATCTTTTATATCAAGGTACCATGAAGCTATCCATAATAAACACATGGATCTACATCAACAACTTGGAAATTCAATTGTTAGTCTGCATTGTACAGTCCATCCAAAGGGAGGGCTAAATAAAGCACTACTTGATGCTTCTTCCATTTTGAGCTAGGATGACTATCACCTTGATCTGTCCGCTCATGAATTGTCAAATCGAACTACAATGCAGGTAATGTTATCAGAGCTACCCCTTGCATAAGCTTCTTGTATTAGTTTTCTTGATGCTGCTTCTGCATCTGTTATGTCCTGCACTAGGTCAACTGCATCCTGGAAGCAGATAAACTAGCATGTTAAGATGCTGCATGCATTCTATAGCAATAGAAGTGTTCAACAATTATTTCCAACCCTTCTTATACAAGGAAATATAAAATGTCTTCTAAATTTCGATAAATGCAATATTGGTTTAACACTAAATTATGCATCCTACTGCCTGAATTCATGAATTTCATAAATGCTACTTGAATCTTAGTGATAAGTGGCATGTTCAGAGAAGAAAAGAAAACACACCTTTGACACAGCACAATCTCACCATTATAATACGCACCCTTATAAAATTCAAGAAATGCAATGCCAGTGTCTCAACTTAAGTGTGTGCATGTGAGATATACCTACAAACAATATATGGGTTCTACACAGTAATATTTTTCAACTTTAGCATGAATTATTAACACTATGCCACTAATTTGGAAGGAAAAGTTACATAATACTTCTTCAAAATAAAAATCACAATATTTTAAAAGAGTAGACAACACTGACCTTATTTGATAAGACATTCCAAAGCCCATCACTTGCAATAATTATAAAATCCACACCATCAATTTCTTCTTCCTAAGCATTGGAAGGGAAACAATTATGAGTAGCAATGTAACGCCCTTTAGTAATAGGAAGTGAGGTAGTAAAACCATAAGTAAACTAACATTCCTTAGTGGGAACGGAAGCAATATGCAGAAGGAAAGACATGAAATGATGGTCAAAGTGCAGGGCTGTAACATATCCCTAGTTCCACAAATAATTAAATGGCAACAAGAAAACACTGGCACACAAACGCAACCAAACCAACCCTCCCACAAACCACCAAAAAGAAAGAAGAAAGAAAAAAAGAAAGAAAGAACAGCGCATATGAAATTCAAAATGCCCAACCCCAAATATGGGCTATCAACAGTCTCCCTTGTTGATTCAATGATTTTAAGGTATGAAAATGGAAGAATTAGGGAATTCAGAGTCGCAGAACAACAATAATAATAATAACAATAATAATATGGGACAAATTAAAAAAATGAAATATGAAGTTAGTTTCAATTTAGGTCCCCTTGTTTAAAACATTACTTCTTAATGCCTGAAATTTTTTTTAAAATTCCAATTCAAGTCGAAGTCGTCCTGAATTTTTTTTCCCCCAATCTCAATTCTCCATCAAATCTTGCAGTAAATGTGTTCAAATAAAATATCCATCAAGTAGAATAAGTTTATAAGTTAAATTTTTACAGACACTAATTATGATGTGAAATATAGTCATATTCAGTTTCAAACCATTTTAACTATAATTCACAGATAATTGTTCTCTATAAAATTTGAACTTGTAATTTTGTTTTCTTGATGAATATTAGTATTAAGATTTAAGAGAGAATATAAAAGGAAGTGAATTGAAGAAGTTAAATTGTTAAGGCCTTCTCTTTTTCAAATTATAGGACCTAAATGAAATGGAGCCCATGCATCAGGACCTTTCTTGTAATTATCCCTAATGAAAATTGTTCTGGTATGAGAGAGGTACAATTGGCATGCAGACCTATCCAGTAACTATAGGATTCTCTCCTTTACCAGAAACAAAACTTTGTTACTATTTTCTGATACATGCAGAACATATTTGATTTATACCCGACTGTTTCAGTCATGTACCTAAATCCAATACAATTATGATACTGACACAGTGACACCCATTAATATTTGGAATATTTGTGTTTTCTAGGATTACCATCCTAATTTTAATATTCACATGAAGAGGTTGCCTGATTATTCAACACATGGATTTACATATGGCAGTCCAAGAATTTCATCAATTGACCCAAACAATGCCCATGTATTGAAAACTCCAACATCAAACCTACAACTCCATAAATTACCTGAATTTCTGGCTCAGCAACAACATATGGCTTGAGTAATTTGTCACCAAATGCACGAGAAACAGCAAGAACACCACCAACCCGCCATGTTCCTAGCCATTTATGAGCATGTTAGACAAAAGTATTCTGAAAGTTGTTAACTAAGTACTTAATCAAGCATTTATCATACGAGGTTAAGTGTCGAAAATAAAACAGTTAGCCATAATAGAAAATCCATTATCGCTTCATATTGTTAAACAAACTAATATCAACCATTTGAATTGATTTTCTTCCTCTCAACACTAAGGTCCAATGTTTTTCCTTCCACAAGAATAAATATACTTGGCAAATAATGAAATAAATATATTCAACAAATGACCTAAGAGAAAAGCTAAGAAACCTCTCTCACTGGTATTAGAAAATATGGAAAACTTTTTGAGCTCAAAAACAAAATGTTCATGATTAGTAAAATGACACAACAAATCATACAGATGTGTAGTTATTTAAGTTCACTTATACTAGTTAAAAACCTCAGCCACAACTGAATTGTCACAATTACATACCTTGAGTGGCAAACAACGATTTTCAATACATATTACATACAGTCAGTAATATTACATTCATCCTGAATGGGAATGCAACAAATGCAGTCATGGGCACAATAAATAAACACATAACCCAGGAAGATTCAATTTCACCTGCCCATATGACGAAACCTCCAGCATCTTCAATCCTTTGGCGCTCATCAGATCTATCCGGTTTGTGATCAATAGACAATGGAATAGCTACAAAAAAACCCGTAACAATTTTCATAATTAATAAAATTAAATAATCATGATGTTGCAAGTGAACCTTCGAAAATTTTTCACAATAAAGGCATCATAAAAGTATCTGATAAATGTCATTAAGCAACATTTAATCAAATACAAATCATGAGATTGAGTGATTCTTATTTTAAATATTACCATTCTCCCTTTACATTTAGAATTTTATCACTTTACAACAATTATCAGACTATGTGACCCTTATAAGTACAACTCAACTCAACTCAACTAAGTTTTTATCCCAAAAATTTAGGGTCGGCTATGTGGATTTTCTTTCTCCACTCTAAACGATTTTAGGTTAAATCGTTTGTGCTTAGCCGGTCCCAAGCCCGGATAAAGGAGGAGGGTTGCGGCAGGTGACAACCAGCGTAAAAATTTTCGTCACACCTAATAATATGGATTCGAGTGACCCTTATAAGTAAACCCAAAAAAAAAAAAAAAAACCGTTAACCACAGAAAAGAGAAGAAGAAGAACAAGAAGAAAGGCAACCTGAACCAGCTCTACTGGCTACCACTCTAGAATCACCAACATTTGCAACAAGAAGCCGATCCCCTAGGAGCATAGCAGTTGATGCAGTTGACCCAGCATCTTTTTGCTGGCCTTTTTCTTCATTGAGGTAATCAGCATCTGTCTGTCTAAATGCTTCAACTGCAATCAAGTACTTGTTCCTATGAAACATGGGACAAAAGAAAATAGGCATTCCATACAAAAATGATGGGAGAAGTAAAGAAACTTCATACCAATAGCTGTCTTTGTGTCTTTGATAAAGTCTGGATGGCTACTTAAATTCTGAAAAAGGTTTTTTTTAAGATATTCAGCAGTTCTGGCACCTCCATGACCTTCAATAAGATAATATATCCGTTAGAGCAGTTAAGTAAGAAATACAATTGGTACTTGGGCGCCTGCCAATTATTAACAACAAAGGAGTCGACAATAAGTGTAATCACGAAAAGGTCCTCAAGGAATAACCCTTTAAAAAAGCTTAGTTCCCAAGATGTATCAATACATTACAGCTGAAATATCTCATGCTGTACTTGCGGTCGCAGAGGCTCACCCTCTTGTAAAAGTAGAGAAAAGCCTAAAGGAATTGAGGATACAATTAAAGGGAAATAAAGGAAGACACATTTAGGAAATATAAAATTGGAGAGCAAGATATTTTATTTGAAAAAGCACCCAGATTATTGATTTGATGGATTGAGAAATGAGAACAAACACTGCAAAGACAAAACTGTACTAAATTAGCAATGAAAACAAGGGCCATACCATCAAAAACACCAAAGAAGGCAACCATTTGACCATTGACTTCAGATATCCTGGTCTCATAGAAATCCTCCATTGAAGCCCTTTTACCCTTAAAACTTGAATATCCATAGCTGAATTTAGCAGTTTGGCTCTCAGAAAGAAAGCTAAAAGAATATTCAAAAAAAAATAAAATAATTAGGCAACAGTATAACTCGCACCAATTTCTAGATTGTGATAAACCCCAATGTAAAGTTCTTTTGGCTTTAGAACAAACTGTCATGCAACGTGAGATATCACTAGCTCATCCAAATGTCTACATTGGACATGATAAAACCATCTGAGCTAATCCTCCCTTAAAACTTACACCCACATCCACCTTCCTACTATGCACTCTTGTTTCAGGAGTTAAGGTTTATTCTTGTATTTTCCACACAACCATCTTTCTAAGCAATTCCTTGATCAATGCATAGAATTCTCATAAGAAATTAACCCAACTATTTTACTGAAAATCCTCAATCCTTCTGGTCAAAAACAGTAAATCAAGGCTTCGCTGGAAGTTATGGATATGGCCAAGCGTAGATGAAGGTAAGAACAACCTAGGCATAGGGTTCCACTGGTACCCTAAATTTGCAATGCCAAAATAGGTTAAGACATAAGGAAGAGAATAAGAAGACACAAAATTTAACAATGCTTCTTGCCACATGATGTTACTTTCTATTGGATCAACTAGAAGAGGTTAAGTCCATCCTGCACCTTTACATTCACACCCCATTTGGTTCAAATAAAATAGAGATGTGGAATTCATTTGGAATGAATCGTAGTTAAAATTTATTTGGAAATAAATGACCGTGTTTGGTTTTATACAACTCAAAACGCAAAATTCAATTGAATTCTATATAATTCATATTTTTATAATTTTATGATTGGATTTTATTTATCCTTAATTCCCAAAATATCCTTTTAAAAAAAAAAACAAACAAACTTTAATTCTTAAAATATCCTTATAACAAAATATCCTTCATAAAGCTTATTCTTATTATATAATTTAGAACTAAGTTTGTCTTATTTTTAAAATATTCTCAATATAACAAGATTTTTTTGCAAGTGATAAGCTTATTTTAATTATGCACAAATTATTTTTAATATTTAATTTCAAAATATTTATTTTAAATGCTGTGTGAGAGAGAGAAAAGTAGGGGAGAGAGAAAGAGAGGTGTAGGAGAGAGAGAGTGTGTGCGTGTGAAGAAGACGTGGATTTTAGTCCAAAAAATGTTATTTTCTTAATTTTGTGAAATTCATTTGAAATTTAACCTATTATGATGGAATTTGATTTTGGGTATAACCAAATTCATAGCATTTATTCCTAGAATTAAAATCTAAATTTTTTGCAAACCAAACATACAAAATATTACTTATTTCATGTTCCCAAAAATAAGTGAAGCAAATTTGCAAATCTATCTTTGTTTCGATTTCAAATTGGCTGTATAGGATAAAGAAGCCGAACAACAACTTATCTTTAGAATTTGAAGAATCAATACCTGTGCTGCTCTACTTTTCTAAGCTTAA
Source organism: Hevea brasiliensis (assembly GCF_030052815.1). Lineage (NCBI taxonomy): Eukaryota > Viridiplantae > Streptophyta > Magnoliopsida > Malpighiales > Euphorbiaceae > Hevea > Hevea brasiliensis. The sequence goes on along the minus strand of NC_079508.1, from coordinate 49,828,621 downwards.
ACTTGCTATCCCTGTAATAAATCAGAAGCAAAGCAGCAATTTTGCGCCAAATTTCATAAATTATCATAGCCTCAACCGCAAAGCAGTTCAGTCCAGTCCAGTCAAACATTTTGAATATCCTAATTAGACCATAATCACGAAACTAAACGCCTAAAGGAGAAAGGAATACGAATAATCAAGTAGAAATGCACTTAAAAGCACCATAAAAACAAAGACCTAAAGGAATAGACAGAAGTAGTAACTACTGAAACAAAAAGTATCTACAGCATAGAAAGCAAAACGACTGAAACAAAAGAAATGGCCATAAAAATTAATAAATACTGAATTTGATCAGGAAAAAATGCATAGAATTCAGGAACCTGATACCCCCGCCGCTGAAAAAAGCATCAGGATCCCTATTCGATATCATAATGTCCGAGAGTGGTGATAATGATTGCGACTGAGCCGATAGTGGTGGTTCGGCTGATATTGGCGGCAGTTGTGAAGGTGCTGGAGGTAGTGGACGTTGAGAGGCCTCAGCATCGGCATCCCCCGAGGAGGGCGCAAGGAAGCGGAGAGAAGCGGAGTCCTTCAGATTGATTGATTGAGAGAACAATCCAAAAGAAAATCAGTAAAAAGGGTAAAGAGCGGAGGTGTCGGTGGAGCTGCAACGGCGGCGGAATCTGTATTTTTACGGCGACGGGATGCCTGCTGTTCTTGCTCTTGCTGCTGCTGCCGTTGTCTTTATTTATTATTATTCATTTTCCTTCTTCTCGTCGTCTATTAAGCGGATAATTTGGATACTCATTTTTTTTTCTTTTTTAAATAATAAAAGTGAAGTATATTTTATTTATTAATAATTATTTTTAAATAATTATCAATCTGTATATATAGAAAATTAATAAAATTTTAATAAGAAATTATTAGATACATCAAATACACGTATATATAAAATTTATATTGTAAAAAAAATATAAAAAAATATATTATTTTTATGTGTATTAAAAATATTTTTTAATTTTTTAATTTTAATATATATTTTTAATTGTTATTAAAATTATTGATAAGAAAGAGAGAAAAAAAAGTGGGAATTCAGATTATTGGAGGGCGCATTTAATATGATTATTTAATTTTAAAAAAGTTGAGTTAGAATTCATATTTTTTTCCTAATTTTTTAAGTTTAATAATTGATTTTAAATTATAAATTTTTCAAAAAAAATTAAAATCTTATATTCTTTTTAGTTTTCGATTATAATTTTAATCATTTGAGTTAAATAAATTAAGTTTATAAAGCTAATAATACAAAATTTCAAATTTATATTCTTGTCTACACATATATTATATATTGTTTTATAAATAAATTAAATAAAATTCATTTATTTCAGGCTATTTTTTAAGACTATTATAGGGAGTATGAAAAATTTTTTAAAATAAAATTAAGTAATAGAATGTAATGTATTAAATCCTTAGATTTGTTGAAATGAGAAAATAGCATTTTAATTTTTTTAGAAATAAAAAAATATGGTAATTCATTAACAAACATAAATATATGATCATTTGTTTCATAAGAGAAAAAAATATAAATATAAATAATTAAATTTTTATAACAAGTCATTTTTTATTTTGAATGATAAAAATATTTTATGTAATATTGACATTTGAGGAACTTCACATTGTCTGCTTGGGAGATGCCAAGAGGTACACAACTTGCTTATGAGACTCAGCAAAGGTGCACACCCTGTCTGAGAAATAGTATTTTTGGCTCTCTTTTACTCAATTACCTTTTGACACCTTGGCAAATGGATAAGAAGAGTTAAGATAAGAATTAGTTGAGGGTTTTTGTTGAATGAGAGGGGAGAAGAACAATTTTTGGGGTTTTTAACATTCATTTTTCTCTCAAAATTAGGTGAAAGAAGAAGGCTCAATAGGAGATTTGTGGGGGCTTGCAGGTAGATTTTGGCATCAATAATAGAGTTTTTTTATTTCTCTTCATTTCTTTTATTCTTAGTTTCTTTTATTATATTTTTTTGAAAGATGATGTTTAGTTTTAATTTGAGAAATATTGTTTTTGTTCTTAATATCATGAGTGTCTAAATTTTTTAGCTAGGGATTTTGATGTAACTTAATGTTAATCTCTAAATTTTAATTTAATTTTATGTACTTTACTATTAGTTGTTTTTTTGTGTTTAACGCTTGTGGGTATTTTGGCTAAATACTTAAATTATTTTGAGATTTGTAATTTATAGTTGAAAGACAAGATTATAAAATTTAATTTTATAGCAATTAGATTTTTAACTGAGAGTAGGAACTAAGGTATTTTTGAAAGATAATATTAAATCTTAATGCTCTAATTAATAGAATAAATCTCTATTAAAAAAATAGAGACTAATTTATTAATTAGAAAGTTTGATGATACCTAAAAGGAATTATTAAATGTTTTTTGTTATTAAATCTTGCAAGAATGGTTAAATATGATTATTAAACAAAATCCCTAGCCAAAAAGTGATAGATGTCTGAAGAGATTAACCATTGGGTCAAGTGAAATCAAATCCCTAGTTACCTTTTACTTGGTTTTAACTCCAATGTTTTTATTGCTCTTATTAGTTAATTTTCAATTGTAGTTAATTTTAATTAAATTTTAATCTATTGAATTTAATTCACATTAATCGTCTAGATATTAATAAAATTAACATTTTGGTAATTTCATTACTTATACAAATTTGTGCACTTGCGGACGAGTATAAAAGATAAATCCATGTATATTTCAAATAGACACAGGTCTAAGAGTAATTAGAAAAAACGACCAAAAAAAAAAAAAACCAATCTATGGAACAGTCATCGGTGAGCCAACCACCTAAGAAAGAGATCTAAAGTTGAAAAGGAAAGATAAAATAGGAAAAGATGAGAAAGATGAAGAGAGGAGATTTCTAAAAAGAAGACAGATAATTATAAATAGATTATAAAAGTTCAATAATTTTGAAGTTTTGGAAACCTTTAAAAACTTAATCTTCCTAAAAAAAACACCTTACAAACGAGACACCCATGTACCCATTGTTTTAAAAAAATCATCCTTAAGTTGTTTGTTCACACTTCATTCAATTTTAAAAATATGGACATAACCGCATAGAGGAGTAAGAGAAATTCATGGGCCATGGCATGAAAGGGATAGCCAAGTAAACAAGACAACACAAATAGATCTCATCTCCAACATAGCCATTTCACAACAGTTCACTGTCCAAGGATGATCGTATAGTGGAAAACAAAAGAAGAAAACCAGCGGCTGCTTCTTCAATAACGAGAGCAGCAAGAATAACTTAGGCAATCATTATGAGCAACAACTACTAGCTGGAACGTCCTGTGGAGGTTTCTGCTTGAAGATGTTCTTTGTCACACTGCTTGAACCTTCGGCCAACAGACTTGGTGTTTCTAAAATCTGCATTAAATAATATCATCATCACCAGCATTAAATATCATCATCACCAGTATTATCTTTCACTATACATACTTTAGATAGATACACAGACCACAAGGAGATCTTAGCCAATTTGTCAGGTACAGTGTTATGTAGAACTTAGCAATGAAGTAACTCATTACATTTCTTCCTCAACAACAGATGGTTATTTTAGTTATTTCAAGAAAAGAAAATGAACAAAGCAGTTATTTCTTGGCTTTCAGCGCGTTTCATGATGAAAAATCTTAGAAACAGCAATGAGAAAGAGGAGAAGAACCAGACCATCAACATTTACATTAATAGGTGGATACCTTGTTTTGTCAATAAAAAAATTGTTCCCAGTAGAATACTCAAGTAGAAAGAGAAATGCTAGCTAAACTCAAAAACAAACCTATACAAGAAAGAAAAGATAGGGGAAAAAGCTAGCATCTGATTTACCTTTAAAACAAGCTCCTCAAAGCATTGTTCCACGTTGACTCTAGTTTTTGCACTACATTCAAGAAACAGGCATCCATATTCCCTGGCAAAGTCAAGCCCCTCCTTTTTGGTGACAACCCTTTCACTTTCCTGAGCAGGATATCCATAGATGTGGATCAATCCATTGTGATATAAGAACATTTTGATGCAGTTTATCTAATAAGACCATAAGACAACAAATTATGAAAAAACTACTAAAAAATATATCAGAAACTAGAGAGAGATTGCAATTCTGAAAAGGTACTAATTTGTCCCTATCTAGCCAACAAAAATGGCATTGAATTTACTAAATTCCCATCACATTCTACATAAAACAAAATTATTTATATGAATGGTTTTAGTTTTGGAAGAAATGTACCTTATCAACTTTATTGCCGACAAGCATCTTGATGCAATCCTGGTTTGTTGAATATAGATCAATTTCTTTAGCCCATATTTCAGATAGATTTGTGAATGTTTCTCGTCTTGTTACATCATATACTTTGCCAATTCCCAAAAGAAGAGTCTTGAAGTTAGAGAAACATAAGTATTACAAAAACAACCACTTAGACGATTCCAAAAATTTGTTATATAGTTTTAACGCAGCTACAGGTAAATTATTTACAATTCAACACAATTGTACCCCTAAAATCTAACAAAATTAATTATTCATGAAATTGAAGTGAATCTAATCTATACAAAGATGCTAATTCCCTGGCAAGAAGATGCATGTTCATGATGTAAAAAACTAATTTATGCAATTACTGTCACCTCCACTTGCAAATATGGAGAAGCTGCAAAATGAAATCTGTATAATCAATAATGCAGAACTTTTAGCACCATTCAAGATGGATTGGAGTATTTAATTATTCCTTCCATAGAAACAGGAGAACAGATACATAATAGTTGGCTAAGGACAAGGTAACAACATGAGGAAGAGGAAAATTAGATGAAACCATATACCCATTATCATCCCCTGAGCTCCTCTGTAGTAAGAACTAGTAAGCGTTCTAAATCTCTCCTGTCCAGCTGCAAAATGTAACTATTCATAAAATTAACTTTTACTAACCAAAGCATGGCAATGGTAACAGCTAAACCATACTCTCATAACAGATAAACAATTCACATTATTGAGAAAAGAAGTACATTCTTTTAGCAAAGAAAACACTATCTATGGTCAAAATATTGGAAGCCTCATTTCTCTCCTTATGATCTGGCATCTTTGAATGATCAAGACTAAGCTGTAAAGCTCTTCTATTAATTCATCCTTCTTAGTGGAGAAACATTTCAAACAAATGAGAAACTGCCACTTCCTAATCCACAATTTAGGTGGATCGTGACATATCAATAATTGGAAAAATCACATCTTACAGCATCATATTAACAGCATATAAACCTATTGCAGTTCCACTATGATTGTCCCATGACAAGCATAAGATTATTTATAAACAAGAGACATATAAACAAGATTTAATAAATATATCTGGAAATAAATCATTAAGGAACAAGGTAATACCTGTGTCCCAAATTGCAAGTTTCAACTTTTTCCCACCTATGGTAACATGTTTTACCTTAAAATCCACCCCTACAAAATTTAGCAAAACTGACAATAATCAAGGTGCTTCAATAAAAATTAATCCCACAAATGAAATGTTGATACTCTAAAACCAGAATTATACCATTGATAAAGAATATTTCCCTTTTCCAAAGGCATGATACCACATAAAGATGGGCACTAACTTCACACACGCTCGAAGTGGAAATAGAGCATAAACAGTTCATTAACGCTCCACTATTGCATTTTGAGCATAATTGCATTACTGTGAAGATGTGAAAACTCTCTCTCTCTCTCTCTCAGAAAAGACTATTTCTTTTTTCTTGTTTCCTCAGCGTATGGGTTAATCAAGAAGCACTAAAACATTACCATTTCCAATTACATTCCAATTCACATACAGAAAAATTGAAAGGACCCAGATAAAATTTAGGGAAGATAAAGGGAATAAAGTTAGCTGACCTATGGTGGGAGAGAGATCCTCAAAAGTCTTGGAAGTGAAACTCAACAGCAGACTACTCTTCCCCACACCAGAATCCCCAGTTAGCAACAACTTGAACAAGTAGTCAAACTCCGGTTGACTTGAAGACGATTCCATTTACAACACAACAATCCCAATACAAAATCCCCAAGAAATCATCAATGCACAGCTCATCAATGCACAGCCTCAAAAACACAACCACAGAAAGCAATAACTGCTCTATAGACAGAGAGAGAGAGAGAAGATGCCTGGGGAACGGAAATTGGTGATGGGGAATATTGGATTAGATCCGAAGTTGATGTTTTGGTATTGGAAAGAAGAGTAGAGACATGGAGAGGGAGAAATTGGAAATTAGAGATTGCAGAGAGGACAAAGTAAGCTCTAAAGTCTTCTTCTTTCGTTCTCGTAAGCTGCAATGGCTGTTCTCAATTTTGTTAACCAATTGCATGCCACCAAGTTACGGTTATGGTATGCTGATACGAGGACTAGGTTCTTACACTGTCTCTGAGAGCCCGTAGCCGTCCGATGAATGTAAAAGAAATTTATAATAGTATATAATAATGAGTTTTATAATCACTGAATTAAATATTTTTATTTAATGATTATCACTTTTTTTTATGCCATTCTTAATCATTCATTAATTTTATGATTTAATTTAATTAATTTTAAATTCATTTAATATTAATTGAATAAAATAAATTAATAAAAAATTATATATTTAAAATAAATTCATTACTTATTTATAAATTAAATAAATTTTAATTAATAGATTTTATAATTTAAATATATATTAAAATACAACTGATTGGTCGGAAAGAATTACCCTTGATCTTTTATAATATTTACCGTATAATACTAGAATTTTAATATAATTATCAACAAAATTTTTAACTATAGCATTATTTTGATTTAATAAGTAATCCAAAACTAAATAAAGTTATATTTTCCTTAAAAAAATCTCTATTAATAAGTAAATTTTATCCATTAAATTTTTTTTTTTATATTTGAATTGATATGTTTTATTTTATAATTATCTCTTATGTACATTTTTAAATTTTAATATTTAATTTTTTATCATACAAAAGTTAGGATGGTAATGAGCCAGATTTTTACAGATATTTGATCCGATCAAATCTTAATAGGACAGATTTGAGTAATATATAATCGGGCTCAGATTTAAAATTTGAGTTCAGGTCGAATTTAAAATTTACATGTCGGGTATCCTTTATCTTAATTCATTTATATAAATATTTAATTAAATATAAAATATATATTTTTATATATTTTATTTTATATAAAATAAAATTGAAATATTTAATGAAATTAATAAATTTTTCAACTATAAATTATCAATAAAAATTATTTTTTATATAGATTATTAATTAAAATATATAAAACTAAACAGATCCAGGTATTTACCAGGTAATAATAATCGAGTTTGGAATGGATTCGAATAATTAAGAATAAATTTTAATTGAGTTTGGGTCAAGTTCAGATTTTGAAAATATTAATCGAATTTAGATTCGGGTAGCATGATTTTCATGGGTACCCTACCCATTGCCATCCCTGAAGAAAACATATGAATAATCGATAAAGTTAAAGGTATTTTTATTGCTTTGTAAAAAGTATATTTTATTGAGTAAAATAAAATTACTACATAAAAATCAATTAAATAAAATAAGAAATTGAATTTTTATTCTTTTTTAGGTATTTTAAAATAAAAATTTTTAATTTTATTTAAATTTAATTATTTAAATATTCTATGAAATTTTTTTATTTTAATTTATAAAAATTTTCATAAAAGAGTAAACTTTTGAGTGGATAAAAGTATTCTTCATTTTTAAAATTATTTATTATATTAGTATTGTATTTAAATTTAATGATTTCTATTAAAATTTATAAAATTCCTTACTTAATTAACTTAACGTTTCTCAAATATATAATTTCCTAAAATACTAGTTCAATTTATATATTAATTAATAATATAATATATTGTTTATGTACTAGAAATGTATTTAAAAAACCATAATATTTAAAAAAATTACTAAATTACTCCTTTCTAATTTAAATTAATTTTTATTAAATATTCTTATTCAAAACATTAATTAAAATTAGTAATTATAAGTTCTTAAAAAAATTAATTAAATCACAATATCAATTTATAAACTTTTAAAATATAAAATAACATTTTTAATTTAAGAAAATCTTTATAATCTTCAATGAATAATTATATTATTAAGCATAAGTATACATATTATATAAGTATTATGATCACACTTTCATAGTTTAAATTTTCATAATTCCTAATAAGTTTGATAGATTTTTGATAATTTCCTTTTCTAATTAATTATCAATGTTAATACTTAACATGAATTGAAGCCAATCAATATTAATAATATATCATAATTAATTATGGATGTTTTTATAATTTTTTAAATTTTATTTACTAATAATAAATTATTACATTGGAGATGTAGAGAAATAGATAAAAGGAAAGAGATAAAATAGACATAAATGGTGGAGAGAAGAGAAGGTGAAAGTGAAAGAGACAGGAGAGTGAGAGACAAAGAAACAAAGGGGGCATAATATGTATAATATTTTTGCTTTTTCATAGCAATATCATGTTTTATTGTCCACACGAAAATTTTCAAATAAAATTTTATTATTAATATTAATATTAATAATATTTAGATATATATATTTTTATTTTATATAATGATATTAAAAAATAAAATTTAGGACTTCTTAAAAAAGTTTTACAATTATTAGAGAAATGAGTGAATAGAAAAATAATTTATGAATCGGTAAAAAACTATTTGATTAATTTTATATATTTAAAAAGTTATATATATATATATAATTTATCATTAATTTATTAATTTAAAATATTCAATTATTTTTATGTCACGACCTAACTTATGGGCCGGATCGGCAATACGACCTGGGTCAGCCTAAAGCCCCCGAGGCCCGTAGTAAGCCTAACTATTTCTCAACCCAACTCTAAGGCCCATTTGGGCTCAATTTCAAGAATTCAACCACATAGAGTCTGGCCATAAAATGGACCATTTAACGGGGAGTTTTTGACTCGCCCGACCTGTAAACACAATACATAATAAATTGGGGAGCTCAGTTCACCCTCCACATAATCAAAATGTTATAACTCAAATGGGAGCTCTGCTCCCTCATCCAATCTCATCATGCATACAATTAATAATTTTACAGGTCCAACATAACTTTTATAATACAGGTCCAAAATAAAAATAAGTGCTTCTAACACATGCGGAGTCTAAAAATTTAACTCAATTGTACAAAATATATTAAATACTATCAATAGACCTGTGAAGAAGAAGAGCAAGTTAGCCATAACAAATAATCCTCCTGTAGCCTGAAAAAATAGATGAACAGGAGTGAGCATTCAACTCAGAGAGTAAAATATATTTTAACCATAATCTCTATAACTATCTAAAGCTAATGCACCCTGCGGAGTGAAATGAAACATCATCATAATTTTTATATCATAACAACAAAAAGGCAATTTGGAGCACTCACACACCCAACATTGTTAAGCAATATATATATGAGAGCCGATCCCCTATACAACCCTCTTAATCCAACCTCTGTCAGCGAGTGTCTCTCAAGCCGGACTTTCGCTTAATAAACCAAATGCGGGGTTCCAACGAGTGTTTCTAAAGCCTTGTCTAGCCCAAAGGACCGGGTCCCAACGAATGTCTCTCAAGCCGTGTCTACCTGTCCTGTCCATATCCAATACCATACCACACGCACGCCACGCACACACACTGCTCCAAATTACCACAAACAATATTCATGGCACTTCAACAATTATGAATGCAATATAAAACGTGCCTAGTGTTTAACTACATAGATACATATTTATAAGTGATGCATGGGCATGCTTGAACATATAATAATATCGAAATTATAATTAAAATTAATATTTAACTCACAAACTTGAACCGAGGTCACTGCGGTGGCTTGGCGGAAAAGAAAGGCTGTCCCGGCTCACCTGACAATTTCATTGCAATTATTTAATATATTTGAATAAATATAAGTTTAGAAAAGACCAAAGACACCCTAAGTTGTGCTGAAAATCCGACAGAGTCTTCTTATACCTATGACCTACTTAACTTGCAAAATGGTTCAAATAACACTTCTAAACTCAACCCATATCTCATCATCATTATATGGCCCCTCTTGGGCCCTCCAAATCAAACAATAATCACAACATCAGACAACTCAATTATGAGACTTTAAAACTAATATTTTTCAAAAACTATCCAAACTACCTTTAAAAATTCTATAAATCTGCCTCGTTGTACTTAACAATATTATAAGGCTATTTCAATCGGAATTGTAATTTTCTTATCATCCACAAATATTTTATAAATTTTATTCTAATCCAGTACAAGGCAAAAATTGAGTAATGTAGAGTTCGAGTTTACTTATGCCAAATCTGACAACTGGAACGCATCCAGAATGTCTGAAAACGGTAGGGTAGCCTATAATCTTGATATGGTTCTGAAATGTTTCCAGCAACTTATCTGCTCAGCCTGAAATTGCAGATCTGGGCGACGATCGAATTTCCACGAAATGAAAGTACATACGCGAAGTTCACAATACCAGGGTTAGAATAAAAAGTATATATATAAAATAATTATTTGAAAATTAGGGATGTTACATTTTATATATTATAATTTTATTTCGTAAACTATATAAAATTTTCTTTATTTTATTTATTACTTTATAAAATTTTTATATATCAAAATTTCCTTTTTACTAACATAAATAAATTTATCATAATAAAAATTTTATTTTAAATATTTTTTATTATAAAATATTATTACTTAAATATAAAAATTTAAATTATTTTAATAAATTATATTTAAAAATGTAATTAACTTTATTAAACTAATTATTTAATGATCGTAAAAATACATAAAGCTAAGCATTCAGTTCGAATCGAATAGAACCATTAAAATTGAATTATTATATTTTAAAAATTGAACTGAACCGAAATGAATGAAAAATTAAATCACATCGAACCACTCTATTTCGATTCGGTTCAAACTGATCAGTTTTTGAGTTTTTGATTTTTTTTTAATTTAGACTTAATTTTTAATTTATTTGGTTTGATTTTGACCTTGGTTTAAATCTAATAACCATTAATCAATGAAATTAAATAATTTATATATATATAATTACATATAATTCATAAATTTCTTATAAAAATAAATTAATTAAAAATCAATAAGGTTCAGTTCAATTGATTTTTTTCTCTAAAATCAAACTGAACTAAAATAATCAAAATTCTTAAAATATAAAACCTAACTAAACCGAATTATCTTAAAAATCAAACTGAACTATCAAATTAAAACGGTTCAATTCAATTTATTCGATTCAAATTGGATAATGCTCGCCCCTAAATATAGTATTATTGTCTTTAAAAATTATTAATTATATAATATATAATTAATATTTATTTAATTGCATACTAACTTAATTCAACCTTAAATTCTCTTTATCGATTTAATTTAAAGAGTCATATTTAAAACCTAAAAAGTACAAAATAAATTTATTGATGAGTAGCGCTTCTAGACAGCCAATTGTGTGACAAAACTAGGGAAAGTCGCGCTTGCATGTGACAAGCGATTGCTATAGTCTTAATAATTGATTATAATAAAACTCATTTTAATTAATTATCATAATATAATTATTATACATATAATAATTATATTTAAAATGTTTTATACCCTTAATTACGAGATAGTGATGCATTTCATGATGCACACTAAATTTAGCCGTGAAATTAAAAAGATAATTTATCGTAGTCTAAGCGATCGTTATTGAAATAGAAATCTAATAATTTTTAAGAATTTGATTTCAAGTTTATTTTTTAATATAATTAAATAAAACTTAATAATTTCATTTGAAAATAAATTTATTAAAAAATAAATTTTAATAATAATAAATTTAAAATAATATTTAAAAATAGATGTCATCTTAAAATAATAAAATATATTGTTAAAAAAATTAAATTCTTCAAACATCGAATAAAATGCAATTTTTGACAATAGAAATAATATGATTAAATAAATAAATAAAAGTAAGGAATTAATTTCCATTTTCAACATTTTTATACTCTAGAGTGAAATAAAATGTGCCACAATTTTTTTTTTATGAACTTCCTAATTTAGATGCCAATATTTTTTTTTAAATTAATATATATATATATATATATATATATATATATATATTTAAAATTAGAAAAAAAATTTAGCTTTGATACATTAAGTTATCTCCTTTATATATTCTTATGGTTGTGGTTGAGGAAGACAACTAATAAAATATGATAAAATTATACTGCCCAGCAGATTTTGTTACCAAAATTGATAATTAAATCATTGGCCTCACATTTAGTCTAAACATGGCAAGAAATCTTAAAAAATGGCTCATATGGCTATATCATAATTAAGAAAAATATATAAATATCATATTTATGAAATTTAGGGTAGGAATAACCACACTCTATAATGATACTCTATAATTAACTATAATTTTTTTTTTATTTAAACCTTATTTATCATAGTTTTAAAATGCAAAATATATGTGGGAGTAATGAGTTTCTCCTGTTTATTATTTTGTATGAAAAAAGGTATCATTTTAAAAGAAAAGAATTTAATTTTAAAAGAAAAGAATTTAATTTAATTCTCACATGCAATTATATTATTTTCGACATGATTTTTAAATTTTTTAAAATGATTTTTTATTAGATTTGACAAAAGATAAATTAATTAAATTAAATTCTTATGAAATTCATTTTCCAAATAGGAAATTAAGATTTAGCTAATAATCTTGATTTTTATGTAAAGGCATGCTTGCATATGCCTTCGGATGCATGTCACAAGACGAAAGAAGATCACAAGAGACTTTGATTTTTCTGTGTGTTGTGTGTTTGGTTTAGTATTAGCGATGGAAAAGGTCACCATGCTGATAGTTGGTGCAGGCCCTGCTGGTCTTGCAACATCTGCATGCCTAAACCTTCTTTCCATCCCCAATATTGTCTTAGAAAGAGAGGATACTTACGCCTCCTTGTGGAAGAAAAGGGCTTACGATCGACTGAAGTTACACCTCGCTAAGCAATACTGCCAGCTTCCTCAGATGCTCTTCGCTCCTGATACACCCACATTTGTCCCCAGGAGTAGCTTCATTAGCTACTTGGACAACTATGTTTCCCAATTTAATATTAGTCCACGATATCATAGGTCAGTTGAGTCTGCATATTTTGATGATAAGGAGGGTGGGAACTGGTGTGTCACAGTTAAAAATCTTGCTCTGGAGGCGCATGAAGTTTATTTAGCCAAATATCTTGTAGTTGCTACCGGTGAGAATAGCCATGGGTCTATCCCTGATGTTCCTGGGCTTGATAGCTTTACCGGAGAGTTCATTCATTCAAACCAGTTTGTTAATGGCAAAAAGTATAAAGATAAAGATGTTTTGGTCGTGGGTTCTGGAAATTCTGGAATGGAAATCGCTTATGACCTATCAAATTGGGGGGCTGATACTTCCATTGTTACTCGTAGTCCGGTACTCTATCTCACCCTTGTCATGCAGATGGTTATAAGAGATTCAAAGTTTGTGAACTTGCATGCATTAAGTACAAAAATCTGCTAAACTGTTACACCGTTTGTTTATGTTCATGCAGGTCCATGTTCTCACCAAGGAGATGGTGCACCTAGGGATGTACTTGTTGGAAAATTCCCTCCCCTGCAAATTAGTAGACTACATATCTGTGATGCTTAGCAAATTAAGGTATGGAGACTTGTCCAATTACGGGCTTGAAAGGCCAACAGAAGGTCCTTTTCATATAAAAGCAAGAATTGGTCGATCTCCTACCATTGATGTTGGGACAATTGATAAGATCAAAAGAGGGGAGATCAAGGTTTTGCCCACTATAACAAGCATCAAAGCTAACAAAATCATGTTTGCAAATGGATCCATTGATCAGTTTGATGCTATCATCTTTGCCACTGGCTACAAAAGCACTGTCAGACGTTGGCTTAAGGTCTACCATTTCTTCTTTTCTAGTTAAATCAAAACTCCATGCTTTTAATAAATTAAATTAATTAACGGGTGATTAATCTTGATGGGCTTTTGTTAATGTTGCAGGGCGGCCAAGACCTCTTTAATGAAAATGGAATGCCGAGTAGAGATTTTCCCAACCACTGGCAAGGGGAAAATGGCCTTTATTGTGCTGGATTTGCAAGCAGAGGATTGCATGGGATTTCCATGGACTCCCAGAACATAGCGAAGGATATCAATCTGGCGTTGAATCAACAAAAAAATTAATGTCATTTGACTGAAAAATTTTCTTTGCCGACTATTGATTTATATATATATATAGACAGAGGTCATTTATCTATAGAAATAATAATAATAATAATAATAAAGCCTTTGTGTGTTTGTAATCTTGAACAAATAATAAAATTAAGTTTTCTTAGCATGCGAGCTGAATAATTTCTCTCACCTGTATAGTTTTTTTTTTCTTCATAATTCAAATTAATTTTTTAGCTACATATCATTTAGTTTTTCGGTTTACAAATTCTATCGTCATATGGTTGTCGACATCTAATCCATTTGAATTAAATGCACTGCGATTCATTAATATAACGTAGCGTATTCTATGATATGATATGATTTTTATTATTAACATATTTGAAAATATGATATGATAAAATAGTTTAATAAGTTTTCCTAGTTAGATGATATGATATGATAAAATAAATATGAAGATCACCAAAATATATTTTATTACTATTTTAAATATATAAATTATTTAAAAATATTTATTTAGATAAAATATTAATTTATAAATAATATTATCATAATAATAATTAAAGAAATATTTTATATTTTTTTAATTAACCACTAAATATACTTATAAATATATAACATTGAAGTTATATAATTAGAATTTTACATATTGCACAAGTATGAAATGGAAAAAAAAATTTTTAACAATATTAAATCATCAATTTGATGATTTGAAAAATTATAGTAAAGTGATGATTAGGAAACTATCATTTTACAACCATAGACCACCATTTTTGAGAAATAATCTTCCTAAATATGTATAGCAATCATATCATACAATATAAAACCATCATAAATTATGATTCAAATATAAGTGCCCATTTAACATTACCGTTAGAATTGCTGTTGAGAAAAATAATTTTAAAATATAATAGTTAGAAAATATTAAAAAATAATTTAAAATTAAATTTAATAAGTTTTAATTATAAAAATATTAAAATAATAAAATAAATTTTTTTAAAATTATTTTTTTAATAACATTTAAAATAATTAAAAAATAATAATTTTAGCCCTTCATTTGCAATGTTAATAAAAAAATTATATATGTAATTTAATTTTTTTATTAACATTGCCTACTCTAGTTGTATGACCACCCTCTTACCAATTAAATGAAATTCATTATTTGAAAATTTAAAAAAAAAATTAAATAATAAAAGTCCATCATTATTTTATATAGAATTATATATTAGATTTTGTTTACTATAATTTGAGGAGTTTGGTAGTTGGTACCACATTCATGAGGGTATTCTTTTTAAATTCATTAGTAAATCCATTGATATTAAAAAGTGATTTAAAAAGAAAGGATTCATTAATACCCCATTTAGGCTGATCCATTTTAGGTTGTATTTTAAGAAATATTCTCATACACATGTAATATTTTTTGCTGAGTTAGATGAGTTAATTAGAATATGTACACACTTAATTTTTTTTATTTTAAAAAAATCCCATATCCGATAACATTTATTGTATTTGAGTTTAATATTTTATCAAGTTTAATTTTTAATATTTATTTTGAGGTTGAGTTTGAGTTACCAATAACAACAATTAATGGGTAAACAAATCTTTGCTAGCGTGTATTTTATAGTTACTTGATTTCATACAAAATATAATTATTTTTTGTTATGGAAAATAAAATAATTTTATATAAATTTATAACTTATCATATGAGATTTTTTAAAATGATTTTTTTTTTCATAAAGTAGTTAATTACAAAAATTTTATTAACTTAATGCATACAATATTTTTTAAAATTTTAATAAATAATATTTAATAAACCTAAACTCATTCTCATAATTTTTTAACAAAATTTACAATACATAATTCATGTTTTAGATTTTTTAAAAAATATTATATATTTTATTTTGTTTAAGGAAACTTTATTTTTTTAAAATTAATAAAATTTTCTTAATTAACTAATTTATAGAAAAAAGAATGATTTTATGAAAATTTAATAAGATAAGTGATAAATTTATTTAAAATTATCTTATTTTTCGTAATAAAATAATTATACTTTATATGAAACTGTCACGACCCAACCTATGGGCCAAACCGGTACTAGGACCTAGGCCAGCCTAAAGCCCCCGAGGCCGTAGTAAGCTTAACTATTCCTTAACCCAACTCTAAGGCCCATTTGGACTCAATTTCAAGAAATCAACCGGACAGAGTCCGGTCATAAAATGGACCTTTCAACGGGGAGTTTTTGACTCACCCGACCTGTAAACACAATAAATCATCAATTGGGGAGCTTAGCTCACCCTCCACATACTCATAACAACATAAAATAAATGGGAGCTTTGCTCCCTCATCTAGTCCATCAAACATGCACATAATAATAATTTTACAGGTCCAACGTGATAATTATATTACACACCCAAGTCAAATAAATATTTCTAACACATGCGGAAATTCTAGAAGTTTATAGAATTACACAAACATGAATAGACGACCTGCAAGGGAGAAAAGCAGGTTAACCTTAAAAATATCCTCCTGTGGCCTGGAAAAATATTGAATAGGAGTAAGCGTTCGACTTAGAGAGTAAAATATCAATTTTAACCATAATCTCTATAACTATCTAAAGCTAATGCATCCTGTAGAGTGAAATGCAACATCAGCAACAAATTCACATCATAACAGCAAAAAGGTAATTTGGAGTACTCACACACCCAGTAATATCAATCATAATATATGGGCGCTGATCCCCTATACAGCTCTCTTAAATCCAACCTGTGCCAGCGAAGAACTTAGCTCGAACTTCCACTTAATAACCAAATCGGGGTCCCAGCGAAGAATTCAAGCCGTGTCTACCCGTCCTATCCATAGTCAACACCACATCACACGCACACCAACGCACGCACACTGCTCCAAATTACCACAACAACATCCATGGCACTTTCACAGTTGTGAATGCAACATAAAATGTGCCTAGAGCTTAACTACATAGATACATACATATAAGTGATGCATGGGCATGCTTAAACATATAATAATATCAAAATTACAATTAAAATTAATATTTTACTCACAGATTTGACAGCAGTCACTGTAGCGGCTGGGTGGAGGAAGAAGGCTGTCCCGGCTCACCTGATAATTACATTACAATTATTTAATACAATTGAATCAACACAAATCAAGAAAAGACCAAATACGTCCTAAGTCGTGTCGAAAATCCGGCAGAGTCTCCCCTATACCTAGGATCTACCCAACCTGCAAAAGGGCTCAAAACGCACTTCTATATTCACAATCTATACACCCACAATTCAATCATATCACACAGCCCCTCCTGGGCCCATCCAAACAGTCATAAATCACAATATGTAAATTTACAGTTTAGTCCTTATAATTGATCATTTTTGCAAAAATTGCCCAAATAAGCTCTAAAAATTCTAAAACTTTGCCCCGCGGTCCTTAGCAACATTATTAGGCTATTGCAAAAAGAATCATAATTTTCTTAGCTATCACGAATATTTTACGGATTTTTAATCCCATTTAAGCACTATAAAATTATGAAAAAGTAAAGTTTGGGTTTACCTATGCCGATTCCGACTGCTGGGACGCGCTCGGGACATTTGAAAATGGTGGGGTAGCCAAAAACTCGATCCAATTCGGAGACTTTTTCGGTAGCCGGTTTGTCTGGCCGAAAATTCACAGACCTGGACAACTGTCTAATTTCCGCGAATTGAAGATACCTACATGAAGCTCACAACACGGGGGTTAGTACATAAATTTTACGGAATTTTCTAAGCTCATTTAATGCTCAGAAAAATACTACAAAGTTTCGTGGGACCCACCAAAAAACGGTGTCGAAAAATTTTGAAATTTATATTGCCACGAAGCTCTCGACGAGTGGAGCGCTCTGGTACTCTCGGTTTTCTCGTGGGGTCCACGGTTTGCGAGAAATCTAGCCCAAAAGTCAAAATGGGCTAAAATTTTCCGGGCAAAAATTGGACAAACCGCTTGATGGATTTCGGTGTTTTTAGTGTCTATGGAAAGCTCTCGACGAGTAGATGGATTTAGATATAAGACCCGGTCCGATTGATGGCCGGATCGGCCGGATTTCAGCCGGGAAGGCGAAAGGTCGCACATACTGCCGTGATCGCTTCATGCGATGCTTGCCATAAAGCGGCCGGAGAGGGAGGTGGTCGGGAGGCGCCGGCGGGTTGGGGTAGAAGGGGAGGCGGCGGCGCGACAAGGGGAGGAGGGAGGAGAGAGAAAACGGGAGAGAAAGAGAGAGGGTTCAGGACACGCGCGGGGAGGAAGAAAAAAGGAAGAAGCCGGTCCGATTCGACCGGTTCGATCTGGTCCAGTTAGATTCCGTCGGTTCGATTCAGGATACAAAATTTTGAATTTTTACTCTGCCTTGGGACAAAAAACGAGGCCCAAAAATTTCGAAAAAAATTCTAGAAAACTCAGAAAAATTTGTAAACTCCAAATATATTTTTAGTTTTGTCACGTGGTCTTTAAATTAATTTTTAAAAATCATCAAAGTTTTATATTTTCGAGTAATCAAACCCGATTTCAAAAATCCGAAAAATTTCAAATAATTTCCTAAAATTTAAATAAAATTAAAACATCCATATTTACCCAAAAATAATAAATTTAAAAATTAGGGGTGTTACATTCTTCCCCCCTTACAGAAAATTCGTCCTCGAATTTTACACAAGGCAGAATAAAGTACAGGATTGCACATTGAACAGATAAGGGTATTTGCTACGCATGTCCCGTTCTGACTCCCAGGTGCACTCTTCCACTGACTGGCTCCTCCACAAAACCTTAACCATAGGGATCTGTTTTGATCTTAGTTGTCTCACTTGGTAGTCCACTATGGCTACAGGTTGCTCCTCAAATGTCAAGTTCTCTTTTAACTCTATTACATCCGGCTGTAGTACATGAGAAAGATCTGGAATGTATTTTCTGAGCATGGAGATGTAAAACACAGGATGAACATAAGAAAGGTTGGGTGGTAGTTCCAACCGGTAGGCAACTGCTCCAACTCTGTCAGTAACCTCAAAAAGTCCAATATACTGAGGTGCCAATTTGCCCTTCTTTCCAAATTTCATGACTCCCTTCATCGGAGAAACCTTCAGGAATACGTAATCGCCTACTGCAAACTCCACATCCCTCCGTCTGGGGTCTGCATAACTTTTCTGCCTACTGAAAGCTGTTTTCAATCATTCCCTGATTAAAGGAACTATCTCTGAAGTGTACTGCACTAGGTCTACATCATGCACCTTTACTTCTCCCATTTCCGTCCAACACAGAGGAGACCTACACTTTCTTCCATATAGTGCCTCATAGGGTGCCATCCCTATGCTGGAATGGTAACTGTTGTTGTAGGCAAACTCCACCAAAGCTAGTTAATCATCCCATTGACCTCCAAAATCCAAAACACTCATGCGAAGCATGTCTTCCAGTGTTTGGATTATCCTTTCGATCGTCTGTCTGCATGCGAGGGTGAAAAGCAGTACTAAAGTTCAACTGTGTGCCAAGTGCCTCCTGCAACTTTCTCCAAAACTGAGAACTGAACTGGGGTCCTCTGTCAGATATTATGGAAGCAGGAACTCCATGCAATCTGACTATTTCTCGAACGTAGAGTCGAGCATACTGTGCCACAAAATATGTAGTCTTCACAAGTAAGAAGTGAGCTGATTTAGTTAGGCGGTCTACAATTACCCATATCGAATCATATCCTCGCGTGATACGAGGCAACCCAGTCACAAAATTCATAGTAATCATTTCCCACTTTCATTCTGGAATAGGGAGCTCTTGCAGCTTCCCTGACGATCTCTGGTGTTCAAACTTCACCTTCTGACAAGTCAAGCACTTGGACACAAAGTCCGCTATGTCTCTCTTCATGCCATTCCACCAATAGCTATCTTTCATATCATGGTACATCTTGGTGGAGCCTGGGTGGTCACTGTACAGTGTATAGTGTGCCTCTCGCATGATTTCATTTCTGAGATTGTCCACATCGGGCACACATATCCTAGAACCTTGCACTAGGGCGCTATCGTTGGTGAATCCAAACTCACCACCTTCACCTTGCTGTACTTTTTCTATGATCTTCATCAATTGTTGGTCTCTGTGCTGGGGAACTCTAACCCTATCTCGCAAGTCTGGCCTCACTGAAAAATGAGCCAACAATACCCCCTCATTTGAAAGATCTAGGATTAAACCTTGATCCATCAACTCATGTACTTCCTGAATCAACGATCTCTTCTCTGCTGAAATGTGCGTCAAACTGCCAGAAGATTTTCTGCTTAAAGCATCTGCTACTACATTGGCCTTCCCAGGGTGGTACTGGATGGTGCAATCATAGTCCTTTAGAAGCTCCATCTATCTTCTCTGTCTCAAGTTTAAATCCCTCTATTGGAAGATGTGCTTCAAACTCTTGTGGTCGGTGTATATCTCGTACACTTCACCATACAGGTTGTACTTCAAACTCTTGTGGTTGGTGTATATCTCGCACACTTCACCATACAGGTAGTGTCTCCAAATTTTTAGTACAAAGACTACAACCGCCATTTCCAAATCATGGGTGGAATAATTCTGCTCATGCCTCTTCAGCTGCCTTAAAGTATAAGCCACTACTTTTCCATTCTGCATCAAAACACAACCTAAGCCAACTCTGGAGGCGTCACAGTACACGGTGTATCCTTCACCACTCATAGGTAGTGTCAACACAGGGGTGGTGGTTAGACACTCCTTAAGCTTGTAGAAACACTCCTCACAATCATCTGTCCAAATGAATGGAACATTCTTCTGAGTTAACTTAGTTAGGGGAGCCGCTATCCTGGAAAAATCTTGCACAAAACGCCTATAGTAGCCAGCTAGACCCAGAAAACTTCGCACCTCAGTGACTGTTGTGGGCCTAAGCCAATCAATTATAGCTTCAATTTTCTTGGGATCCACTTGAATACCTTCACTAAAAACCACATGTCCCAAGAATGAGATGCTTTTTAGCCAAAATTCACATTTTGAAAATTTGGCATATAGCTGGTGCTCCCTCAAAGTTTGCAACACCATTCTCAAGTGCCACACGTGTTCTTCCTCGGTTCGAGAGTATACCAAAATGTCATCTATGAATACGATGACAAAACAGTCCAAAAATGGCTTGAACACCCGGTTCATCAAGTCCATGAAGGCTACTGGTGCATTAGTGAGTCTAAAAGACATTATCAAGAACTCATAATGACCATATCTTGTCCTGAATGCCATTTTGGACACGTCCTCATTCTTGATTCTCAACTGATGGTAGCCTGATTGCAGGTCTATCTTGGAAAAGAATCTAGCCCCTTGGAGCTGATCAAACAGATCATCGATCTGAGGAAGTGGATACTTGTTCTTCACAATTACCTTGTTCAGCTGTCTGTAGTCAATACACAACCTCAATGACCCATCTTTCTTTCTCACAAATAGAACAAGAGCGCCCCAGGGTGAAGTGCTCGGACGTATAAAACCCTTGTCCAAAAGCTCTTTTAGTTGCTCCTTTAACTCTTTCAATTCTGCTGGCGCCATCCTGTAAGGTGGCATTGATATGGGGTTCGTACCCAGCACAACATCAATGCAAAACTCTATTTCCCTTCCTGGTGGCAACCCTAGAAGCTCCTCAGGGAAGACATCCATGAATTCTCTGACAACCGGAACATTCTCCATGTTGACACCTCCTACAGATGTATCTCTCACCAATGCCAAATACCCTTGACATCCACGCCTTAACATTTTTCTAGCACTGATTGCTGACACCAAATTATATGGAGCCACGCTCCTGTCACCGTCAAAGCTAAACTCTTTCACACCAGGTATGTGGAAATACACCTTTTTGTTCTTGCAGTCTAAAGTGGCATAATGAGCTGCCAACCAATTCATTCCCAGAATTACATCGAAGTCTATTACTGGTAGAGGAACCAAGCCTGCGGGGAGGATCTTTCCATCCACTACTAATGGGCTACCCGGAAAAACCATAGCTATATCTATGTTGTCACTAAGCGGGGTAGCTACAGACAAAGGGTATTCTAAAGTGGTAGGGTTTCTACCCAATCTCATGGCAAACACAGGGGAGACAAATGAGTGCGTAGCACCCGGATCTATTAAAACATGAGCCTCATAGGAACAGACCAGAAGAATACCTGCCACAATTGCATTGGAAGCCTGAGCATCTTGATGGGTCAGGGTGAAAATCCGAGCTTGACCCCTACCCTGAGTGGCGTAACCACGACATCGACTTCTACCTCTGATTTGCCTCCAAATCCACGCCCCTTGTCCTCGCCTCACATCGAATCGATCATCGCCATGCTGGAAGCACCCGGATACAACTGACGAGGAACATTTGCAACAGAACCCTGTGAACCCATCTGTGGCTCACTGAACACGGGGCATTCCCTAGCAAAGTGACCTGGTTGGCCACACCTGAAGCATACTCCTGAACCCATCATACAAGATCCTAAATGTCCTCTCCACATCAGGCGCAAGGTGCCAAGGAGGATCTGAACTGCACCGTAATCGGCTGTACTCGAACTGTGACCACTGCTGGATCCGTACCCTGGTCTGAACCCTCGAGATTTGTGTCTAAAACCACTCCTCTTATTCCTGCTTCTTCCTCTGTAATTAGTTTGGCACCACTATCTGTAGTACCCATGTGGGGAACACCTGAAGAACCCTCTGCTCTATTTTTCTTTGTCCTTCCGCTGTCATCCACAGCATAGCTAATCTCAATTTATCTGGCTCAATCAACCACCACATCAAAAGACTGATCCGACATCATGGCCAGGTTTGCATACCTCCTGTCAAGCCCCTTTAGGAACCTCTTCACTTTCATAGTTTCTGTAGCTACTGCTGTAGGTGCATACCTGCTCAATTCCAGAAATTCTGTAGCATATTCATCTACAGACCTGCCATTCTGTCTTAAGGCCTCAAAGGTCCACTGCTTTTGATCTCTAAAACTTTCTGGTACAAACCGGTTGATGAACAGTTCTATAAACTGAGTCCACGACAAACCCTCCATCCGAGGTAATACGTAGTCATTCATCCATTGTCTTGTCATAGGCCCCATGACATGATGCACACACTCAATAAGTCTTCTATCAGTCAACTGCAATTCTATTTCTGCCTGTCTGCAGGAATCCAAAAACCGATATGCATCGTCTGACACATCATAAGTACCAGGCACCAATTTCTTGAAATTGATGATCTATTTGTAAGGTTCCCCTTTTGGTGCGGTGGACTGCTGCTGCTGTGGAGGGTGGACCATATACTGCGCTATCATATCGATGGTTCTCTGCAACCCAGCTAGAGTAGCTGCCATTGGGTCCATGGGACCCTGTGCCATAAAAGACTGATCTCGAATCGTGGCTGCTCTTCTACTTGAGCAGCTCTAGGCCTACCCCGCCTCCTCGGGCAAAGGCTCATCTGGCCGACACCTTGTCGGTACATCCGCTCAGTGCGGGCGCCTCTGCTTCTACGCATTTTCCTGAAATTCAGTTGCATTAGCCCACAAAATTTCAAACAGCATGTTACACAGCTCTATAGACTCATATTTATACACAATATATGAAGTAGAGACTAGAAGCAAAGATGACAATGCAAGACGAATGTGGACCCTATTTTCTGCATGTGACTCCTAGTAGACTCTTCCCAACACTTTAGACAAGCATTCCCTATGAATCTGGAGCTTAAGCTCTGATACCACATTTATCACGACCAAACCTATGGGCCGGACCAGCACTAGGACCTGGGCCAGCCTAAAGCCCCCGAGGCCCGTAGCAAGCCTAATTATTCCTTAACCCAACTCTAAGGCCCATTTGGGCCCAATTTTAAGAAATCAACCGGACAGTGTTCGGCCATAAAATTGACCTTTCAACGGGGAGTTTTTGACTCACCCGACTTGTAAACACAATAAATCATCAATTGGGGAGCTCAGCTCACCCTCCACATACTCATAACAACATAAAATAAATGGGAGCTCTGGTCCCTCATCCAGTCCATCAAACATGCATATAATAATAATTTTACAGGTCCAAGGTGATAATTATATTATAAACCCATGTCAAATAAATATTTCTAACACATGCGGAAATTCTAGAAGTTTATAGAATTACACAAACATGAATAGACGACCTGCGAGGGAGAAAAGTAGGTTAACCTCAAAAATATCCTCCTGTGGCCTGAAAAAATATTGAACAGGAGTAAGCGTTCGACTCAGAGAGTAAAATATCAATTTTAACCATAATCTCTATATCTATCTAAAGCTAATGCATCATGTAGAGTGAAATGCAACATCAGCAATAAATTCACATCATAACAGCAAAAAGGTAATTTGGAGCACTTACACACTCAGTAATATCAATCATAATATATGGGAGCTGATCCCCTATACAGCTCTCTTAAATCCAACCTGTGCCAGCGAAGAACTCAGCTCGGACTTCCACTTAATAATCAAATCGGGGTCCCAGCGAAGAACTCAAGCCATGTCTACCCCGAAGGACCGGGTCCCAGCGAATATCTCAAGCCATGTCTACCCGTCCTATCCATAGTCAACACCACATCACACGCACACCAACGCACGCACACTGCTCCAAATTACCACAACAACATCCATGGCACTTTCACAGTTGTGAATGCAACATAAAACGTGCCTAGAGCTTAACTACATAGATACATACATATAAGTGATGCATGAGTATACTTAAACATATAATAATATCGAAATTACAATTAAAATTAATATTTTACTCACAGACTTGACAGCAGTCACTGTGGTGGCTGGGCGGAGGAAGAAGGCTATCCTGGCTCATCTGATAATTACATTACAATTATTTAATACAATTGACTCAATACAAATCAAGAAAAGACCAAATACGTCCTAAGTCGTGCCGAAAATCCGGCAGAGTCTCCCCTATACCTAGGACCTACCCAACCTGCAAAAGGGCTCAAAACGCACTTCTATATTCACCAACTATACACCCACAACTCAATCATATCAGACAGCCCCTCCTGGGCCCATCCAAATAGTCATAAATCACAATATGTAAATTTACAGTTTAGTCCTTATAATTGATCATTTTTACAAAAACTGCCCAAATAAGCTCTAAAAATTCTAAAACTTTGCCCCGCAGTCCTTAGCAATATTATTAGGTTATTGCAAAAAGAATCATAATTTTCTGAGCTACCACGAATATTTTAAGGATTTTTAATCCCATTTAAGCACTATAAAATTACGAAAAAGTAAAGTTCGGGTTTATCTATGCCGATTCCGACTTCGGTGATGCGCTCGGGACGTCTGACAATAGTGGGGTAGCCAAAACCTCGATCTAATTCGAAGACTTTTTCGGTAGCCGGTCTCTCTGGCCGAAAATTCACAAACCTGGACAACTGTCGAATTTCCACGAATTGAAGATACCTACATGAAGCCCACAACACGGGAGTTAGTACATAAATTTTACGAAATTTTCTAAGCTTATTTAATGCTCGAAAAAACACTATGAAGTTTCGTGGGACCACCAAAAAACGGTGTCAGAAAATTTCGAAATTTATATTGCCGCGAAGCTCTCGACGACTGGAGCGCTCTGGTACTCTCGGTTTTCTCGTGGGGTTCACGGTTTGCGAGAAATCTAGCCCAAAAGTCAAAATGGGCTAAAAATTTCCGGACAAAAATTGGACAAATCGTTAGATGAATTTCGGTGTTCTTAGTGTCTATGGAAAGCTCTCGACGAGTAGATGGATTTAAACACAAGACCCGGTCCGATTGGTGGCCGGATCGGCGAAGGTCGCGCATGGCCGTGGTCGCTTTCAGCGACGCTTGCGCTACAGTGTGGCGCCGCGAGGGGAGGTGGTCGGGGAGAGCGCTGACGGGGTGGGTGGCAGGAGGCGAGCGGCAAGGGGAGGAGGGAGGAGAGAGAAAACGGGAGAGAAAGAGAAAGGGGTCAGGACGCGCGTGGGGAGAAGAAAAAAGGAAGAAGCCGGTCCGATTCGATCGGTTCGATCCGGTCCGGTTCGATTCGGCCAGTCCGATTCAGGATACAAAATTTTGAATTTTTACTATACCTTGGGACTGAAAACGAGGCCCAAAAATTCCGGAAAAAATTCTAGAAAACTCAGAAAAATTTATAGACTCCAAATATATTTTTAGTTTTGCCATGTGGTCTTTAAATTAATTTTTAAAAATCATCAAAATTTTATATTTTCGGGTAATCAAACCTGATTTCGAAAATCCGAAAAATTTCAAATAATTTCCTAAAATTTAAATAAAATTAAAACATCCATATTTGCCTAAAAATAATAAATTTAAAAATTAGGGGTTTTACCTAAGTAATCATAGAATTTCCCCTTTAATGGAATAACCAAGAATTTTAAGCATTATAAAACGAGTATCCACATGATTATTTTATTAAAAAAAATCTAAAAAAATAACAAAAGGCGAAATTAAATGATCTAATTTGAGCTTATGAGAAATTTTTATCTAAATCTGATTTATCATAGATCTAAAATATATAATTTATTAAATTTATATATTTAATAAATAAATTTTATTATAAATTATGTATATTAGATAATGATAAATCAAGTTTAAATAAGAAAAATTTTAAAAATGAAAGCAAATAAGAATCATATCTAAATCAACATGAATTGACGAATTCAATTAATTCAGTTTAGAGTTAAAATTGAATTTTTCTTTAAAAAAAGTTTAATAACTAAATTTATAAAAAATATATGAAAACAAAAAGGAGGGGACATTAAAATTATGAAAAATATCTATGACAATTTTATTATTTAATTATTATTTATATAAATTAAAAATGTTTAATCTATACTTAAATTAGGCTTAATTAAATTTTTTATTATAATTTAAAATAAAATTTTATAAAAAATAACTAAAATCGGAAATTTATATTCCTTTTTAAAAAAAATGTTACTTTCTTGTTTTCAAATAATTTAGATTGATTTTTAGTGAATTTTATAAAATTAATTAGTATACATGCGCACGATCTTTTTTGTTTTTCTAGAAAATATACATGCAAATTGTGGCATATAAATATTTATATACCTCTTTTATAAATTAAATAATTAATTTTTGTAATTATTATTTCCGATTGCAATATGAATTCCTATTAAAGAATTTTTTATTTAATTTTAATTATTTATTAAATATTTAATTTAAATAGTTATTATTTCATATTGAGATATGAATCCTACAATAATTAATATATTCTTAAGTGTAAATAAAATTTTGATTTTATAAGGAAGTTTAAACGTAAAAAATTAAAAATAAACCAAAAAAAAGTTTAAAATTAAAAAAAAAATAAAAATAAAAATAAAGTTTGGAAATCACAATTACTGAGAAATCTTTTCATGCAATAGCGAAGGCTTTGAATAAATATTAATGGCATTAATTAGGTACAATTAGTTGGATTTTACAGACAATTTATGACTATGACAGCACACATTATGCCATTTTTAAATTATCAAAGAATTTCAAAAAATAATTAACTAAATTTATTAATTTAATTCATATTATTTTATATAAAGTAAAATAAACAATTATATATTCTCAGCATTAACAATATTTGAAGTTTTATATCTATTTTTATAATTAAATTGGCTAAAAATTAATATAGAAACTTATTATTATTGTTATTTAAAATTTTTAGTTTGATTGGTTAGAGTTTTCTTATTCTTATTTAAATTTAAATTTTATTCTATTAAATAATAGAATAATTAGATATAAAACGTCAAATATTTACATAATTTTATAATTTTATTCGGATATAAATACAATAAAAATATTTCAATATATGTAACGAGCATAGTATTTTTTTTTTATTAAAAATATATAAAATTTATTTTACATTGAAAACGAAATGAAATAAAATAATTTAAAATTTAATTAATCAAGTGAATTACGGTTTTAATTTACGATATCCATAGTTAAATAAATTGAATCCAATGAAGTGAATGTATTTTATTTTATGAATATTTTTTTAATTTTTTATGTTTTTAGATATAGATCCATCTAATAATTTTATAATTTAAATTTAGAAGAATTAAACAGGCTATGCTTGTCCAGTTTTCATTAAATAAATTAAATTAAAGATTTTAAAATCAATTTAATTTATACGGTTTTTTTAATAATTATTTGCTTGTATATACACAATTAAAATATAATTAAATTATCTTTTAAGTATTTCCACAG
The DNA here is from genome assembly GCF_030052815.1 of Hevea brasiliensis. Lineage (NCBI taxonomy): Eukaryota > Viridiplantae > Streptophyta > Magnoliopsida > Malpighiales > Euphorbiaceae > Hevea > Hevea brasiliensis. The sequence continues at coordinate 49,800,129 of NC_079508.1, read as the reverse complement.
TTTTAATTTGGATTCTTATTATAGTTTTCTTTATTTTATTGTATTATTATTATACATGTTATAATAGAAAACTTCTATTAGTTTCAAGGTTTATTAGTTAATTAGAATGATTTTTTTTAGTTATAAATAAAAAATTAAATCATAAATACATATGGTGAGTACAGTTAACATGCACTGCACGTTACATCTATGAGTTACTCGGACCGTCGGGGCAGCCGACCCATGGCTTTGTTGGGTCTTTTTGAGCAACTAGCATCAATTCTTACTAGCCATTCCATAAACAAACCAAGAAGCAGGTTACATCTATGAGTTTTTAATACATATTATGTAACTAAAAAACCGGTGCTAATTGATGGATGCCTCATGCCACTGCTTTGTAGACTATACAAGGTCTCAATATATAATAAGAGTACCAAGTAACATCAATGTGTATTCTCAGCCTTCTCTCCGCTACATTTCGCTTTTCAAGGGTGGAGCAAAAAGAGAAATTTTCTCTTTTTAACTTTCATACTCTTAGAAACTAGGTCTCTTTTTCTGTCGAGCTACATCAACTGTCTCCTATCCCTCCGGACGAAGGACAGCTTTTCTTTCCTAGCACGGTGTGGGTTTCCCCTTTCTTCTCTGAGGTTTATAGATATTTTTGGGTTGGTTTTGTTTGCTTGCAAGTTTGGGGGTGATTTTGGGGGTTTAAATGAAATCTGCAATGGCTTGGTTCTCAAGCTTAGCAGCAGTAGTGCTTTTCCTTCTGTGGTCATGTTTTTGTTGATGGGTAAGCGACATTTGTTCTCTAACTTAAAGCCAAGAGTTGTTGTCGATCAACGGGTCTCATTCTTTTAGTCTGTGTGATAACTCTTGGAGACGTTACCGGTGCCACTCTCTAAGCATCCAGTCTCTCAAAGGCAAGAGGTGCAAAAGAGCTCTGTCTCGCACCCATATGGTCCCCTTGGCTTTAGATCTTGCCTTTCACCTTAGCTTTGTGTTTGCTTCTTTGATGCTAAAGGTTTCTTTTAGGTTACTCATCTTTCGAGAGCGGGTATGCGTTTGGAATCATTGAATTTGGCTTTGGGTGATTCCTTTGGGCTTCTCCAATTATCTATCACCTGCTCTGGGGTGGCTTAGACAGGGTTCAACTGTTAGGGTGGGAGGTTGTTCTCCTTCCACATCTAGATCCTCTCTTCAGGTCAAGCCAAAGTTTAGGGCTTTAACATTATTGGGCCTCATTCTTATTTTTGGTTCTGGGTTGGACAGCCTATTAGGGGCTGTTTATACGTTCAGGCCACGGTTATCTGGCTTTATGCTTGTATTGTAAGAATTAGTATGATGGGCTAAGTTAAGTTAGTTTTGGGTCTTTTCCCGTTTTAGTGAAAGTCTATGATATTGTAGTAGGCCTGAAGCTCTTTTCTCCCATGCTTTGAATTTTATTTTTGGAAAAAGAACTTTTTTTTCACTTCTCAAAACTTGCAAATTTTAATTAATTAATTAACACCGCCAGAGAAATGGAAGAGATAATCGTAGTCAATGTAGGAGCAGGCCTGCAGGCTTAGCAGCCTCTGCATGTCTTGATCGTCTTAACATCCCTAATATATATATATATATATATATATATATATATATATATTAAAAGAATCTACTTTTTTATAATTGTTGGTTATATTCTATTTGATTTCAACTGTACCGTTAAATTCGAATTTATAATATTTTATATTATTGGAATCCATAAATTATTAATTTAATATTGTTGAAAAATAATTATTTATGTCATTATCTTAATTTTTTTAAAAAAATCTTAAGCAATCTTATTATTATTATTATTATTATAAGGCTTTAGAATGAATGTATTAAATTGAGCTGCTGGCTACTGATTAGCTAATTTAGATGTTTTTCTATTGTTAACCTTTTAATAAAAAAGTAACTTGAAGGTACGCGTTACTAGTAAATAGGAAAAATCGCCTAATATTAATAGAATAAATTATAATTTAATTTTTAAAATTTAATAAAATATATATATTAATTTTTATATTTTTAAATTCACTTATTTAATTATTAATATTTTAATAAATTTATATATTTTTCTCTACTTGGATGTATATAGATGCAAAAGTTTTCATATTATTTTTTGTATTTTTTAATTATAAAATAATATAATATAAAAAATAAATTTTCTAATTACATTCTTTTAGTTTAAATATATAATATATCTAAAATATTGATAAAATAAAATGATAATATTATAATTAAAATAATAAATATTTTAAAATATGAGACTATTTATAATATTATTTTGATATTTTTTATAATTAATGATAAATTAAATAAATATTTATTTAAATATCAATAACTAAATAAATGAATATTAAAATTACAGATTTACTAAATTTTAGAGACTAAATTAAAATTTACCTAACCTTTTTAATGACAATTTCCCTCATTTGCTAACTGCAGAATACTTTTTTATTACAAATTTAATCTCATGATCTACTTGATAAATACGATAAATCACAATATAGTAAAATATAATTTTACCTATATAAAAAAGTTCTAACTCAAATTGAAATTCCAAATCAATTTCAGGAATCAAGCTACCTATCGATTAAAATTCACTGGTAACATAAAGGGTAACTTTTAACTTTTTTTTTTCTTAAAAAAAAAACTTTTTGACCATTGTTTTCATTTTTTTTTTTTGCTTTTCCGCTTCAAATAAGCATTGCTTTGGATAGGTTCGCGAAGTTAATATTCTAGTAGTTGGTATGGCACGTAAACGTAGCATTGCCTGGTAGTTTCAGCTTCCTGTTAAAGTCTAAATCTACTAATGAATTTCCTGGAAAAATTCCCTTCTCGATGGTTATCGTCAGAATACAAAATCTTGCTTTAATTTCTTGTGGACAAAGTCAGCTTTACCTGCCCCACCAAACGCAATATGAAATCGAATGGGTCTTGGTCAAACACAGATTTTCCAGGAAAGTTTCATACAAAATGAAAGAAGAAGAAGAAAATTCCGAAGGGAAAGAAAAATCACAAAGCAACAATCAGATCGATTTGATTTATACCGTCTGAAGATTAAAAAACTAATACAGGAGTAGTATTGGATAAAGAAAAAGAACTATTACAGCTTATTATTGCGATAAATATATATAATGGCACGAGATACGAACTGGCTCAAACTTGAAATTGTTCAAGCTGGACATCCTTAGACTTCAGAGGGACATATTCTCCCAGATAAACTTCAAGATGATCTGATAGTGCAGATTTGTCGATATTCTCATGGTGATAAGATTTGCAGACGAAGTAAATCACTGTTTGGATAACAAGTCCGAACAGAAACAATATAAAAAGCAACAAGAAGCAAATGATCCCATATGATACCCTACTAACCGTTCCTAAGGATCGACCATGAACCACCAGTATCTTAAATGCTACCTGAATTAAGAATAGAGACAGATTGAGCAAGAAAAATATAATTCCTGTCACCAACAACTTCCCTTTGATTAGAGCTCTGCTCTTCTCCATGGCCTTAAACCCACAAGCCTCCTCTAGCACAGACACAACACTAGCCAGCTGCCAAATTATGGTCAAGTACACAATACCAACGGCGTACAAAATCCAGAACGCAAAGAAAGTCACAGCCCCAATACTAGTGTCAGAAATCAAAATTATCCATGCGATAAAGATCAGGAAAGCAACTATGTTGTAGGCAAAAAGAGCACCAAAAATACACAAAAATGTGACCATAAGCCTCTTCCAAACCTTAGGGACAACGCTCATAACCTTGGTGAAGGTGATATCTCGCCCAGTATAAATGCAAGCAATGGTGTAAACAACTGCTGCGGTTGATAGAAGGGAAAAAATAAGAAAGAAAGTGAAGTATGCAATCTTGAAGAGCCAGAAATATGTCCATTCGGAGGAGATTAGATCGTTTAGTTTCTTGGATCGTGGAGAGCCAGCTGTTGTATGATCTAATTGTATTTCATCATGTATAATATTGGAGAAGATGAGATCGGTTATCTGGATGTGAGCTAGGAAGATGAAAGACAGAGGAAGAATCAGGGCTAGAGTTATCTGGGTGAAGATCTTTCTCCATGTGAATATGATCTTGTAGGATTCTTTGTAGATATCGAAGAATCCAAGAAATTGCATCTCTTCTTGTTCTCTATCCATGCCTAAGTGATCGCTGATTTCTTGAATGAATGAGTTTCCTGGGGAAGGAGGAGGAGGAGGGTTGGGGGAGAAGAGCAAATTGAAGGTGAAAGAAAGAAGATAGTTTTGGCAAAGGATTATAGGCAGGAAAACTGGACTTTCTTGCTATGAAAACTGCCCCTGTTATTCCAATCAACTTCCAAAGTCAAATGACAAAGTCTATTACAAAAACTTACAGAAAAAAACAAGAGCACAGTCTGTATTAATAGATAATTAGAGAAATGGAGGTCTTTTGCTCGTAAAGGACGGCAGATGAATATGTGGACTACATATTTAATTGATAAATCTCGTTATATTATATATTTTGTATCTTTAAATTTATAATAAATCGAATGAAAATCCATAAAAAAGCATCGGGTCGTTCACGTCGAAGCTGAATATTCTACGGATGGGAGTCAATTTCCATGCTTCTTCATCGTCGAAATCGAGCCCCGTCAACACGATTGCGGTTTGCCCTCTATCTATCATTTGCTTGGAAATTTCCATCTCTCTAGAATTACTGACAACTCCTTCCACTCCATCACCATTTCCATTTAGCCCCCTATTCTACAATAATTCACATTTTAGATAATTTTTATAACTAATCCTTGAATTTTATTTGTATTTTATTTGTATTTTTTAATTTTAATTTATTATTAAAAAATTTCTAAAATTTAATTTCATTTTATAAAATTCTCTCTAATATACTATAACAAGTTTCTAAATAAAAAATAAATTAAAATTACTTTTTAATCTCCTTTTTTTTCTTATTCAATTACCATTTAAAATTATCATAAAAATACTAATATCATCAAAGGAAAATTTATTTTTTATTATAAAATATTAAAATTATATTTGAAACATCGTACTGAAGAGATTTCCTTTTTGTAAAAAAAATTAAAGTAATGAATTAAAATTAAGAGGTAAAAGTGAAATACAATATTAATTTTGACATTTAAAATAATTATTAAGCATAAAACTTATATATGGAGATAAGAATGCATATTTAAATACGCTCACATTTATGAAATATATAATAAATAATAAAATTATCAATCAGGGAAAAATATTAGTATTTTGTCAAATCAATAAATTAATAGTCTGTGTAATCACATCAATTACGATTTTAAATCCAATTATTCTAATTTAAATCCATTATATTCTAAGAAAGTTATTTTGTCAACTTGGTCTATAATCAAATATTTTTTAAAAAAGAAATTAATATATTTTTATAATTTATATGTAACTTATAAAAATAAAAAAAAATTAAGATTATGAGAATTTAAATTTTTAATCTCTTGTACTTAATAGTTATATTTTTTTAATATGCAATTTATTATATTAACAAGGTCCATTGGATAAATATAATAAGATCAATAAAGGGCAAAGGTCCAAAATTAACCCTTAAAAAGCTATCTAACTAGTTAGTAAAATTGCCGAAATTCCTTTCATTTTAAAAATAGAGAAAAATTAATTAGACTTTTCATTTTAAAAATAGAGAAAGATGAATTAGAATATCTCATTTTATATATAACTTTTTATTTATAATAAAAAGAAAATTTCATATATAATATTTATTAAAATATCTAAAAATAATTTCAAACTTAATTACATTAATTCTAACTCATATTAAAATTAATAAAAATAATAATCATTAATCATTATAAGAAATTTTACCTATTCATTATTTTATATCCTTCAATAATTATAAATTTGACTTAAAATCTGGTTCATCAATGGAGGAGAAATTATCAATTCCATATATTCCAATATCATTCAAGGAGCTAAAATAATTACTTATAATGTCCTAAATCTTATTTTCATTTTCCTAAATTCAAATGTAATTCTCTTATATTGGCATCAAATCGTGGCCAATTCCAAGCTCCGATGCCGGAGAATTCATACTCACAGCGAGAATTTAAAAATAATTTACAATGAGCTAAGCCAATAAAAATTTGGCACATCAAAATTAAAAGAAAATTTCTGAAATTATATTAATAAATAATTGATCCATAATATTTCTGAACTTAAATATATTTATTGTAGAGTTTTTTATTCTCGTACAATAGGAAGTAACTTAGCTAGTACTAATCCACTTAGCTAATATTAATCCTAATTTTGATCTTGAAAACAAATTATTTTAATCCCAATCCCTTGTTTGAAATGTAAAATTTTATACAAATTTAATTAATTTTTTTTATTAATTCTTATATTTAGAATGGAAGAATCAAATTCTTTTTTACTTAAAAAATTTTTTATTTTAAAAAAAATAAAAATTAAGTATCATTTTATGAGAATTGAATTGAAATTTTTTTTTATAAATAATTTATTTCAAAAAAAGTCATCAATAAATATATACTTTCCTTCTTATTAGGCTCATGAACCATTCAAAAAGAGAAGATAAAGCTCGTGACCTTTGAGGACCAAACCTAGAAAAAACTTTATTAAACCCTTCAACAAAACATAGGATAAATTTACTTAGCAATTATTTAATTTTGTTAATTACTTCATTTCAATCATTATATTTTAATTTATTTCAATAAAATACTTTTTTTTTTCATTAGCAGTTACTCAGTTCAGATTTTGATAATGTGGAAACCCATATATAATAATTATTTATTATTATTTTATTTTAATTAGTTAATAATAATTTAATATATTTATAAAAAAAATATTTTATTGAATGACCTGCTTATATATATATATTATTTTTGAAATTTAATATATATCTGTAATCTGAACAATCTAGTTCAATAATAACTCTTATCCCATTCTATACCTAATAGAACTCTTCAAATATATATACCCTAATAATATCTTTTTGCTAAACTTTACTCTCAAAACTTATTTATCACCTCCTTTTTCTACCAAATACTCTCAACAGGTTTTTTCATCATCTTTTATTTATTATTATTATATATATAAATTTACGATTTATAATCTTATGTACGCAAAGAATCTATAAATTCTTACTTATCTATTCATCACTTTAAATTGAAACTTTAAATTCTATTTCAAGGTAAAAATTCTCATTTTTTGTTCAATAATAGGTGAATTTGATTTTATTTTCTTTTCTTCAATTGTTACAACTATTCTATAAATTCATTTTTTCTTTGACCATTGATATTAAATTGGGTTAATCATTATTGCTGTGGGACAAAAAAAAAACATTGAATATATATATATATATATATATATATATATATATATATATATATATATATATATATATATATATATATTGTTAAAGTTATTATTTTATTATATTTTTTTTTCTTTCTTTCTTTTCTTACTTTACTTTTACAGTTTCCTCAAAACGTATTTTTTTGGTATTGTTATTATTATTATTATTTTTAACTTTGGCTCCAAAATAAGATTTTATATATATTCAATGGGTCTATCATATTAGTTTAGTTGATCAAATTTTTACTATATTTTGGATATATAGGAGATTCGAATATTCAATCTGTCAACTGAAATTGTCTTTCTTTTATTGAATCTAGCTATTATTTTGGAGATTTCAAGTGAGTGGTAATTATAGTATATGGCACCATTTTAGTCCCTTTTAAAATTTCTTATTATTAAAATTGTTATTAAATAAAATTTTAAATTAATATTTTAATAATTATTTTACATGTGATTTTTTAGAGTTTTATTTTATTATTGAATTTTATTTTGATTTTGGTTAAATAATTAATTTTGTCAATTATCTCTGCATTAGAGCCATTAGGATTCTGAGAACAGGTTTTTAATGTCTTTTATATTGATTGATATCTAATTGTGGAATTTATAGATGTGTTACGTGAAATTGATTTGAGATTGATTTGATCTTATTGACTCTCTGAAATTATTGAAATAAACTATTAGAATTATACTGTCAGTTATTCTTCATTATATGAAATCTTTGGGTTGATTTTGATTGATTTTTGGAAATTGATTTTCTGTTTTGAATTGGTACTGCATACGATTCAGATTCGCTATCCGCCCCACCGTGGACTATCACGGTATTAGGTTGCATTGTTGAGTCATGCATCATTGCAATTTATGGTTTACATTAGTATTATATCCATTGATATCTGTGAAGGAGGAGGAAGGTATCTAATATCTGGTAGCGCGCTTACCATTTGGCCTTTGGTGATATGGGTATCATCACTTTGGTGTACTGTACCATAAAATTTTATTGAATAAATTTCTTTTATTTATATATTTTATGCAATTATTTTATTAATGATTTTGATAGCATGAGCATGATTTTATTGAATAGAAAATTTATTACGAAATTAATCAAGCGTCTGCCTGTTTCTGTTCTGTTGTGTGCTATAATTATCATTCACTGAGCATTTGCTCAAATCACGTTTTCTCTGTCTGTTATCTATTTCAGATCAGTAGAATTCTGCAGCTGATTCAAATATTCAGTTCATTTTCTAGAGAGGGTCAATCTTTGATTTGTTCTCATGGTATGTCCGAATTCATGTTTTCTTGGGCTAATAATTAGTTTAGTTTGTTGAACAGTTTAAGTTTTCATTTGAAATCTGTAGAGACTCCGCAGTTTACTTATGGGATATTTATGATGTTTATTCAGTATTTTGTTTATTTGGATTTTATCTATTTTTTGGGATTAGTAAGTGAAAATATATTCATTCAAGATACTCTGATAAGGCTTGTATGATTTAAGAATACTTAAATTATGCGCCGGTTGCGACACAGAATTTTGGATCTTTAACGTCTTTTCAGTTTATCATTGCTTTAAATATTTGCGTCCTTTGTACTTTTTCACCTGTCTTAATTTGGCTCACATTTTCAGATTTAATACTTGTTTATTAAAATGAATAGGTGCCTGAGTCTGTTAAATGTAAGAGGAGAGCTAGGGGCAAGGGTCTTAATGGTAAAAACCTTGATCCAACAAGGGAGGTACCACCTCAAACTATTAATCAGACATCTGAACAGACACCTATGGCTGAGACTGGGGCACAACCATTCCTTTGTTTCTCCATACTGTTCCATGAGATTTAGGCAATTGAATGATGGGTTTATTCGCCCTAGTGTTTCTCCATGGGGTGCTCATGTGTTATTTGTGCAGAAGAATGATGGGTTTTTGAGAATGTACATTGATTATAGGCAATTGAATAAGGTGACTGTGCTTAATAAGTATCCTCTCCCATACATAGATGACCTATTTGACCAATTTCAAGGTGCAAAGAATTTTTCCAAGATTGATCTTCGATCTGGGTATCATCAATTAAGGGTCAAGAAAGAAGACATACTCAAGACGGCCTTTAGGACTAGGCATGGACACTATAAATTTTTTGTAATGTCTTTTGGTCTTACTAATGCTCTAGCCACTTTTATGGATCTCATGAATAGAGTTTTCAAGCCTTTCTTAGATCAATTTGTTATAGTGTTGATCGATAACATTCTAGTGTACTCAAAGAGTATAGAGGAGCATAAGCAGTATTTGAGAATTGTCCTTCAGACCTTACAGGAACACAAGCTATATGCCAAGTTCTCAAAATGTGAGTTCTGGTTAGATAGTGTGGCTTTCCTAGGCCATACAGTATCTAAGGATGGGGTGTGTGTTGATAAGAAGAAAGTTGAGGCAGTGCTTCATTGGCCTAGACCCACAACTGTGTTAGAGATTCGTAGTTTCTTGGGTTTAGCAGGGTATTATAGACAGTTTGTTCAATACTTCTCTCGTATTGTAGCACCTTTAACTAAGTTGACACAGAAGAATGTGAAATTTCAGTGGTTTGAGGCTTGTGCAAAAAGTTTTCAAGAGCTTAAGACTCGTTTAACTACTGCACCAGTGTTAGCCCTTCCGTCTGGATCAGAGGGTTATACAGTGTATTGTGATGCTTCTAGGATTGGTTTAGTATGTGTTTTGATGCAGCATGGACGGGTTATTGCATATGCTTCTCGTCAGTTGAAAAGGCACGAGCAGAATTATCCAACTCATGATTTGGAAATGACTGCAGTAATTTTTACTTTGAAAATCTGGAGGCACTATCTGTATGGTAAGACTTGTAAAATCTTTACTGACCACAAAAGTCTCAAATACATATTTGACCAACGTGATCTTAATCTTAGGCAAAGGAGATGGGTAGAATTGCTGAAGGATTATGATTGCACCATACAGTATTACTCTGGAAAAGCTAATGTGGTGGCTGATGCTCTAAGCAAGAAGTCTTCTGGTAGTTTAGCCCATATATCTACCGAGACGAGGCCTCTGATTGGTGAATTACATGAGTTGCTAGATCAGGGAGTAGAGTTTGGAATCGTAACTGGATCATTCTTAGCACATTTTTGAGTTAGGCCTATCTTGATTGATCGAAGTAAGGCTACTCAGAAGAGGTATTCTCAGTTGTGTGAGATTATAGATAGTATTCATCAAGGCCAAGCTCAGGGGTTCATGTTAAATGATGATGGAGTTCTTTGTTATGGCACTAGACTTTATGTCCCCAATGTTGATGAGTTGAGAAGAGAAATCATGTAGGAGGCACACCATTCTGCTTACACAGCACACCCAGGTTCAACTAAGACGTACCGTGATTTAAGGGAGCATTATTGGTGGGGTGGCATGAAGAGGTATGTTGCAGACTTTATTGCTAAATGTTTGACTTATCAACAGGTTAAGGCAGAACATCAGAGACCATCTGGGTTACTTCAGCCATTGCCTATTCCCGAGTGAAAGTGGGAGCATATTACTATAGACTTTGTTGTGGGTTTACCTAGTACACGCGGTGGTTATAATGCAGTTTGGGTTATAGTGGACAGATTGACAAAATCTGCTTATTTCCTTCCTGTGAAGACTATATATGACTTTGCTAAACTTGCACAATTGTATATAGACAAGACTGTTAGTCTTCATGGTGTTCCAATTTCCATTGTCTTTGATCGTGGTACTCAGTTTACTTCTCGATTTTGGAAGAAATTCTAAGAAGCTTTTGGAACACGAGTAACATTAGTACTGCTTTTCACCCTCAGACAGATGGATAGTCAGAAAGGACCATACAGACATTGGAGGACATGTTTCGTGCACGTGTTATGGATTTTGGTGGCTGTTGGGATCATCATTTGCCTTTAGTGGAGTTTGCTTATAATAATAGTTATCAGGCAAGTATAGAGATGGCTCCATATGAGGCATTATATGGTCGAAGGTGTAGGTCACCGATTTGTTGGGATGAAGTTGGAGAAATAAGGCTTACTAGACCAGAGTTGATACAGTTAACTTCAGAGAAGGTTCAGCTAATTCATGATAGACTTTTGACTGCTCAAAGTCGACAGAGAAGTTATGCTGACCCTAAGCGTAAAGATGTAGAGTTTATGGTTAGTGATCATGTATTTCTGAGAGTTTCACCTATGAAAGGAATCATGAGGTTTTGGAAGAAAGGGAAGCTTAGCCCTCGTTTTGTTGGTCCATTTGAAATTTTGGAGAGAATTAGAGCAGTTGCTTACCATTTAGCCCTTCCACCTGCTTTTGCACATGTACATCTAGTTTTCCATGTTTCTATGCTTAGGAAGTATGTATCAGATCCATCTCATATTTTGCAACCTCAAACCATACAATTTAGGGATGATATGTCATGTGAGGAGCAACCAGTAAAGATTTTAGATCGACAAATTAGGAAACTTCAACCTAAGGAAGTGGCTTTTGGTCAAAGTTTTGTGGCATAATCACTTAAGTAGTGAGGCCACATGGGAGGCAGAATCTGAAATGCGAGCCAAATATCCTCACTTATTTGATTCTTTAAGTTAGAATTTTATCTGTTTAAATTCGGAGACCGAATTTTTTTAAGAGGGGAAATATGTGGAAACCCATATATAATTATTATTTATTATTATTTTATTTTAATTATCTAATAATAATTTAATATATTTATAAAAAAAATATTTTATTGGATGACCTGCTTATTTATTTTATATGTATATATATTATTTTGGAAATTTAATAAATATCTGTAACCTGAACAACCCAGTTTAATAATAACTCTTATCACATTCTATACCTAATAGAACTCTTCAAATATATATACCATAATTAAACTTTGCTCTTAAATCTATTTATCACCTCATTTTTCTACCAAATACTCTCAACAGGTATTGTCATCATCTTTTATTTATTGTTTTATATATATATATATATAAATAAATTTACGATTTATAATCTGATGTACGCAAAGAATCCATAAATTCTTATTTTTCTATTCATCACTTTAGATTCTATTTTCAAGGTAAAAATTCTCATTCTTTGTTCAATAATGGGTGAATTTAATTTGATTTTATTTTATTGAATTGTTACAACTACTCTATAAATTCATTTTTTTTTTTATCATTGATATTAAATTGGGTTAATCATGATTACTATGGGACAAAAAAAAACCTTAAATTTAGATTATATAAATATATATATATAATTCCGATCCGGTGCGTCCATTCGTCTCGTCCATTCATTTATATATATATATATATATATATATTGTTAAATTTATTATTATATTATATATATATTTTTTCTTTCTTTCTTTTCTTACTTTACTTTTACAGTTTCCTCAGAACGTATTTTTTTGGTATTGTTATTATTATTATTATTATTTTTAACTTTGGCTCCAAAATAAAATTATATATATATTCAATGAATCTGCCATATTAGTTTAGTTGATCAAATTTTTATTATATATCAAATATTTAATCTGTTAGCTAAAATTACCTCTCTTTTATTAAATCTAGATATTATTTTAGAGGTTTTAAGTGAGTGGTAATTATAGTACATGACATCGTTTCAGTCTCTTTTAAAATTTTTTAGCATTAAAATTGTTATTAAATAAAATTTTAAATCAATATTTTAATAATTATTTTATATGTGATTTTTTAGAGTTTTATTTTATTATTGAATTTTATTTTGATTTTGATTAAATAATTGATTTTGTCAATTATCTCTACATTAGAGCCATTAGAATTCCGGGAACAAGCTTTTAATGTCTTTTATATTGATTGATATCTAATTGTGGAATTTATAGATGTGTTACGCGAAATTGATTTGAGATTGATTTGATCTTATTGACTCTCTGAAATTATTAAAATAAACTATTGGAATTACACTGTCAGTTATTGTTCATTATCTGAAATCTTTGGGTTGATTTTGATTGATTTTTGGAAATTGACTTTCTGTTTTGAATTGATACCTGTACCCAGCATCTGTATCTGCTATCTGGCCCTGCCGTGTAGATTATCACAGTATTAGGTTGCATTGTTGAGTCATGCATCATTGTAATTTATGGTTGAGGAAGGTATCTAATATCTAGTAGCGTGCTTACCATCTGGCCTTTAGTGATGTGGAGTATCATCATTCTGGTGTACTGTACCATAAAATTTTATTGAATAAATTTCTTTTATTTATATGTTTTATGCAATTATTTTATTAATGATTTTGATAGCATGAGCATGATTTTATTGGATAAAAATTTATTGCGAAATTAATCAAGCGTCTACCTATTCCTGTTCTGTTGTGTGCTATAATTATTATTCACTGAGCATTAGCTCAAACGACGTTTTCTTTGTCTGTTATCTGTTTCAGATCAGTAGAATTCTACAGCTGATTCAAATATTCAGTTCATTTTCTAGAGATGGTCAATCTTTGATTTGTTCTCATAGTATACCCGAATTCATGTTTCCTCGTACTAATAACTAGTTTAGTTTGTTGAACAGTTTAAGTTTTCATTTGAAATCTATAGAGACTCCACAGCTTACTTATGGGATATTTATGATGTTTATTCAGTATTTTGTTTATTTGGATTTTATTTATTTTTTGGGATTAGTAAGTGAAAATATATTTATTCAAAATACTCTGATAAGACTTGCATGATTTAAGAATACTTAAATTATGCGCTGATCGCAACACAAAATTTTGAATCGTGACAGATAGAATCTCTTGTGAAGTTCTTATATGGCGTATATCACACGGCTTTAAATCATAAAAAATTTATATTCTCACCAGATCATATTAAAAAAACCAAAGAGATAAATTTGATCTCCATACTACATTTTACATTTACTAATTCCTGCTTTTATACTCCAAGAAAACCAAAAAAAGAAATAAATTTTAATTAGACATGACAAAAATATAATTTTCATTTTTTTATGACTTAAAGCCACAAAATATATAGACATAGGAATTTCACTAGAGATTTTATCGAATTTTGATCTAAATGACTGCTAACAAATAAAAAATAAAAGATGAGTAATTTTATTGAAACAAATTAAAGTATGATAACTAAAATGAAACAATTAGTAAAGTTGAGGGCCCGCAATTAAAATTTATTCCTAAGACATAGGGTTAAGAGATCTGTGAAGGAAAGGACAGGTAACTTTAATAAGCCAAAGTCACAGTGTCATTAAAACATGCAGCAGTAAATCTACTAATAAAAAAATTAGCCATACCAACTAGGTTGGTAATAATTTGATAATATTCATATCAGTTGGTACACTTGCAAGTAATTGCAAATATATACATACGAGTTTTAAGTTCTTACGCACAAAAACTTCTAAAAAAGAATTGAAAGGGCACAACAAGAACAGTATGTGACAAAACTTACCAAGTGTATCACCAGCTTTGAAGCGTTTGCCTTTGGGCCAACTATCAACATCAAAAGTTCAACCAACAGAGCCTCCAACAATGTAAGTGGCTGCATGACCTTGCTTGGTGAGAGTTTAAGGATTTTCAAATTTAGATGATGTTCTCAATAATCGGGTATGTATAATTGCAACTCCAGAGAAATAAAAGCTGAGGAATTTTTCAAATATCAAAAAAACAAAGGAAGAAAACAATAATTATACTACAAGAATGGACTTATTCAATTCCAAGGAGGTGGTTGAAGCCTAATCGTAACACCTACATGCGAACTCCAATTACAGATTCTTCTATCTAGTACAAATATTTACTCGGAAGCCAGAAATGCTCAAATTACTTCCAACTCTCAAGTTTTGAACCAACATGAACAACGTTTATGGGAACAACGATCAAGAATTGCTCTTTTTCTGATCATCTTTTCACTGTAATTCCATTCTTGAAATTTGAATATCGTGCTTCAAGCTCAAACCAAGACTCCAAATTAACCAGTTGATTAAATTCCTCAAAAGTAGCCATTTTATGGAGGTGATCTCTAGTAGTTCCATTCTCCTTCAGAGTTTTGAGGACATCAACCAGTGCACGGGCTGAGGCATACAGGGAAGTAAGTGGATGAACAATCAAATGAAATCCCATTTCCTTCAGCTCTTCTGGTGTGTGCAACGGTGTGACCCCACCTTCAATCATATTACAAACTCTATACCCCTTTGTCCTGCGTCCAATCTCCTTAAGCTCATCATCATCCCTTGGCGCTTCCACAAAGCAAGCATCAGCTCCTGCCTGCATAATCAAATCACAAATCAATAATAAACTTAAGAAAAATATCTCATTTATACACATCCTAAGAAGGAGAATTAAGATCAAAGAGTAACCACACACCCAAAGCAAATAAAGTTGAATACAAGTATATGTGACAAGCAGATTAGGCTAGTACCAAGCACAGATTTAAATCACAGATTTAATCTAGAATTCTGCAAATCAGACTAAAGCTAACTCCCCCAAAAATTAACAGAGAAACCTTGCATCTTAGGACTTCAAAAGAAGAGGGGCATCCCCAAAGACCAGATAAAAAGCAGGATCTTCTTTTTTTTTGTTGGCTCAAAAACTAGAATGGATCAAACAATCACCAAATATATGTACACTTGTATAATAATTAAACATGAACTTAAAATTCATCAACCTAGAAACCTTTCCCTTTGCTGTATTTCCCACTAGACTTGTAGCACTAAATTCAAATGGCAATCCAGGTTATTGACTATTTCTAAACACATGCAAGTAGGATTGCTTCATGATTCTTCCTCTCTGCCCTTTGATCATGGATTTAAATCGCAGTCACGGTCGCAGGTAGTAAAAACAGTCCTATAATGACTATAACTTAAGGGTAAAAGCATACCGTTACATAATTTTTTTTGAAAAATTCACAAAATTCATAAAATGAAGAGATATTAAAAGGTATAATTAAAACTAAGATACACAATTAGATAATAAACATAAATATATTAAATAAAAACATTAAATCTATCATTATTAAACATCATTAATATTAATCAACTTAAAAAATTAAAATAACTAGGATCCTAAATGGACATATGGAGTGTGGCTCATTGTAGTATGGTCTTGAATGGGTTGGGAGAATATGAATATAGTTGTGTATCAAAATAAAGTACAGAAACTAAAATTTGAGAGAAATGAAGTATAGAAACATTATTAATATCTTAGCTCAAGAAATGAAGATTTATGAAGATGAAAATTTGAAATTGGAAAATTTGAGAGAAACAGATGATGAAGAAGCATAGAAACTAAAAACAAAATAAGTTCTCTGACTCTTTGCATCACAAAAAAGGTCTTCTATCTATCCATGCGGGTAATAGCTGTTGCCGACTAAGTAATGGCCAATAACTGCCATTACCATTACATTTTTTCCGCCGTTAGTAATGTTACCGCAAAAGACCTTTAATTAATGGCTGTTGTTCAAAACCATGCCTTTGATGCAATTCCAGATTATAGCTATCTCATGGTAGATAAAGTTGCACTAGAATAAAGCTAATAAACTCAAAAAGCAATCTCCTTCCATCATACTACATAAGGCCAATACAGATACCAAATAAAAAAGAAAAATTTAAAAGCTCAAATACACAAATTGTCTTCTAGACGCACAATCAAAGCCGTCATTTTCCAGGAATAGGAATTGTTCAAAATTGAAAAAGGAAGAAATATTCACTCACAGAAAAACAGATACTAAGAAATTTGCAAAAAGCCGCATCCAGATATAGAAGGATAATGCAATATCAATTCAAATGGCTCCACCACTTGAATTAGAGATGTTGATTGCCTTATTAAAAGTGTCTGGAATAAATTAAAAGGCCTTATCCCTCAGGATTGAGGACTCAAGAACATGATAACAAAGGCCAACTCACCATTGGAATAGAAGCTAAAGTAATTTTAAGAGTAAAGTTTCTCTAAAGAAAAAAATTAAAAAGCAGGTCATCCATGCATACATCTATGCTTACACACAACCCAAAGAAAAGAACCTTTAGGAGAAAAATAACAGAGGCAGCGTAACAAAATGACAGGAAAAAAAAAATTAATAATAGCTTTATCCATGTCAACTCGAATGGCCCATGATGGGCAGAGAGTTCAGAAGTTTGAAACAGTAGCATCATTAACAGATAACTTCCTGATCTGACCCAGACTGACCACATAAAAGTAACCCAAACTAGATTACTCATAAGCACAGTGATAAAGAGCACTACATCCTGCAACAAAAGAAAGCAAAATGTGATAATAATGTATACCTCCATGTATAGATTAGCCCTTGAAATGGCATCGGAGAGACCATTTTTTGCAGATGTCGCACGAGCATCAGTCCTAGCCACAAGGAAGAAGTCAGAATCCCCAATAGCATCCCTAGCAGAAGCTATTTTTGTGGCATGCTCCTCTGCAGCTATAACCTGAAAAGAAAAGTAAGGAGGAGGGGATTAAAATTTAAATTTTAAGTTCAGAAGAAACAGCTTATCTAATCATCAGTCATCAAAGAGATCTAAAGACAAAATGCATTTAGACGTTTTTGCATCCACAAGGCACTAATCATTATTTTTCCAACCTAAATTAATTAAAAGAAAATAAACAAATACCTGTTTGCCACGCATGTGCCCTGCAGTTGCGCAAATGAAGAGAGACAATTAGCATCCTATAGACACACGATGTATAGAACTCATTCTCTCGTGCTTACCCATTAAAATCTAAAATGAACAAAAAGGAGATGAGCCTTACCGCATTTCTTTGGCCACGCTTGATCCTGGAAGGAAAAATTAAATTCCTTAAAGGACATATAACCAAAGGAATGACTTTTTTTTATTTTGTAATAAATATCAATTGCAAAAATGTTGCCATTAAGCACAGCTATCAGTTACAGTCAGGGTTTTGAACTTCAAAACTCATAAAGAAATCTGAAGTAGTACCTCCAGAAAGCATCCAGCAGCACCAGCTGCAATCAAGTCCCTGATGGTCCTCTGAACATTGAGAGCATTGCCACCGCCAGTATCTGGAACAAGCAAACGAAAAGTAGCTGAAATCTCAAAGTGCATTACAAAACATGTTCGTATCGCTGATTTAAGGTATCCAATCAATAAGAAAGTCCATAAGCACAGTAGATGTATAGAAAAACATATATATAAAAATCAACCCTTTTGATTAATAAATGGGGAAAAAAAGCAGCCTTACCAGCATCCGCAATTATGGGCATGAGCGGAACCGCAGCACACACTATCCGGGCAGTCGCCGCCATTTCTGGCGGCCTATAATCAGCAAAAGCAATCCAGAAGAACCAAACAATTATAAGCAATTAATTAGTACACAATTGAAAGAAAAGAACGAGCAAATGAAGCTAACAGATAGAGGCAGAGGAGGAGGTGGTGGAGATGGAGCTTACGTGAGTAAACCAAAGTCGGGTTTTCCGAGAAGCGATGCGGAGAGAGCGTAGCCAGAGATGAAACCGGCGCTGAAACCGGTTTTTTGAACAATGGCGGCGGAGAGAGAGTCGTAGCAACCTGGCATCAGCACTATCCCTTGATCTTCAATTAGACGGTGTATGCGCGTCTGCATTTTCACCGTTGGATACGATGACTTGATGTGCCGGCTGTCTGAGCTTGACCGGAATGTGAAAGGGCTCCAGTAGCTCAGTGCAGCAACTCCGGTTGCAACCATCAACGACATTTTGAGAGAGAGAGAGAGAGAGAGAGAGAGAGTGTGTGAGTGAGGAATGTTCACGTGTGGTGCTCCGATTTTGGGGGTTTAGCCTTTTTAAACAGAGGGGGGCGGAGAGGTACGCGCCACTGCGGCACGTGTGTTGCGTGCAGTTGATGCTCCAAGGAGAAAAGAAAAGCCACACTTGTTCGCACTTCACGCGGTAGACCTTGCTTCATCCATCTTAATATTATTTTAGGATTTTTTGTTTAAAAAAATATCGAATTTAATTTAAAATATATTTTGATAGTTATTAGTTATTGTAATTAAATATTAATAATTTATATTAAAATAATTTATAAAATTGTGAACTATGATAAAATTATCTTTAAATTTTTTAATTGAATTTTAGTTGAAATCAAATTAATAAAAAAAATAAAATGAAAGGCTAATAAATTAGATTCCTTTACATCAAACTGAGCATTATTTGATTTAAATTGAATAAATTGAATTAAATCATCTTAATTTGATAATTCAGTTTAATTTTTAATATAATTAAATTTGATTCGGTTTGATCGATTTTATATTATAAAAATTTTTATTATTTCGGTTCTATTCGATTTTGAAGAGAAAAAACAATTAAACCGAACTGAACTGAATAGATTTATTGATTTTTGAATTGATTTATTTTTATGAGAATTTATGAATTATATGTAATTATATATATATAAATTATTTAATTTCATTGATTAATAGTTATTAGGTTCAAACTAAGGTCAAAATCAGATCAAATAACTTGAAAATTAAGTCTAAATTAAAAAATTAATAAAAAATAAAATCAATCAATTTGAATCGAATCGAATCGAAATAGAGCGGTTCGGTTTGATTCGATTTTTCATTCATTTAAGTTCCGTTCGGTTTCTAAAATATGTAATTCAATTTTCATGATTTGATTCGGTTCGATTCGATTTAATTCGATTTGAACCGAGTGCTCACTCCTAATTATGTGTGCATGGTTTTCGTTTAATCTTGGTGTTATGATCTAATGGTGTTCCTTGGGATGTCCCATTTGCGGTGATCTGTTAGTCGCTTCGACTCGCTTTATAGGCGACGTAATCGTATCTTTTTTGCTAATGTGAACATGGAGATGGAGAGCTTTCTGCATGTCATCCATCATTTGCCATGCTTCTGAGTTTGTTAGGGCGACAGGCGACTGCTGTTTAATTTGCAGACTAATGTTGTTATTTCATCTATAGATTTGAGTTGAACGATGGATAGGTTGGAGCGGTCCTACTGTTGCTTGGAGCAAGCTTAATACTAATGGTGCTTTTAAAGGCTTATATGGTAGTGCTTTTAGTGAGAGTTTAGTTCGGGAGGAGACCGGCTGTTGGCGTGGTGGTTTTGCCTCAGGTTTTGGTCCTTGTTTCTGTCATGGGTGCTGAGTTTTGGGCTGTTTTTGAATACATGAATTAATACTTTCAAATGAAATTGGTCGTTATTACCTTATATCATTATGTTCGAACACGTACAGTCAATATATACTATTTATGATTTTTGTTGAAAAAAATAATTAAGATTTAAAACCCCCATATCCTTAGTTATGACACTCATATTTTTTATGTGAGCCTATTTGTGTTAAGGAAATAAAATAAAAAAAATTTAAAGAAAAATAATGCAAAAGGAGAGAGAGAAAGTATTCTTTATTTATCATTGAATAATGAATAAAGCAAATAAAGAAGAATAATATTCAAGGCTTCCATGTATTTTTTAGCATTTGGAATCCTTAAAAAAGAGAGTCAATCGAAAATATTTTTTTAATAAAAAAAACATTTATACATGATACATGACATAAGCAGGCATTATTAGTTTAACATTATAATCAAATAATGAATTAGTTTAACATTATAATTAAATAATGAAAAATATTTTTATAAAAAAATATTTTTCTATATTTTTATAAAAAAATATTTTTTTATATACAAGTTATTTTTTACAAAACAGATGGAATCTAAGTGATAAATAGGATTGTGATTTGCTTGAGCCTTGTTAATATTTCTGAATTTGTAAAACTCATAATGTGTTTATAACAGTAAAGGATAAGGCAAAATAAGAAAAAAAAAAAAAAGAAAATGACAATTTGAAATATATGTATGATAGAAAAGTTGTGAAATAATCATGACCAGAGTCCCTATTTAAGTTGTTAAGAATCAACCATCAGACTTCTATATTGCAGTTATGTACAGTTTAGATTACAAACGTTTTTGTATCCTAAATGATCCCATTGATTTTCCCCCAACTCAATAGTCATATGCTCAATTCGGTGAATTATCTTTATATATTCTGTTGTTTCTCGTCATCATCTTCCCTTGTAAAGGTTAAGAAGTTTCAAGAAATTGCTCTGTGAATATGTATGCAACCCCATGATAGAAAAGCTAATTCAAACAAATTCAAGAAGTGTATTAAGAAGCAAATACGTAAACTAAAAGGGATTTCAACCAAAGAAATTTTGATTTTGCTTCAGTTTTAGCATTTAGCAATGATCAGTTACGCACACTGCATCATGAAAAGATATGCAGGTGTTAACTTTTTGATCATCAGAATTCCCACTAGATCATATATTTGGCTAATTAATGACTCAGTTACTTGACATATGAAATTGGGCACTAATACAACATTGTAACTTCTGCTGCTAAATTGGAATATGTTTCCTTGCACTTCAATGCATTGTTACAGGAAAAAGAAAGAAAGCTAGCTCAAGCTTTAAATGAACCACGAAGGAAAATATATTTTATGCTCAGATTTCTGACCAATGCTGAGAATATATAAGGATGTCTCTTGAAACTCACATGACTTTCGAAATCATATGTTTGATTCAGGGAATATATGAGATAATATTTAAAGAGAAAAAAAAGATAAAGAAATGTAGAGGAATTAATATGACAGCTGAACTACCGCTACTTCATTTGGATGCCATCAACATTTTTCACAAGATGAAAGAGTGAAGCTAAAACTACCATTAATATATGAGAAATATATAAATGAAAAGTAAAAAGAAAAAGTCTTTTTGGGTGATCAAGAAGATATACCCACGCCAAGAAAATCTATGAATTGAACCTCCGTGTGCCTGATAGATTCTTGATCTCTTTGTTCTTCCTGTTTACTCACTGTCATATTTTTCTTGAATGTGGATGAGTTGTCGCAAAAATTCACCAGCTCTTTCTTGATCGTGCCATGGTTTTCACACTCATCTCCAAGTTTTAGGCATCCAAAAGGACTTGGAACAACCCTTCTGTAATTTGGAAACCCAAATACAGTTGAACTCCGGTACATTGAAGAATTTGAATAGTATCTATAAATAGATTGGTGATCTGAAATTTTGGAGCTCTCGGCAGTGTAAAAACTAGAGTTATTGAAGCAATCTCTTCCTTCTTTTCGTGGTGATAAATATTCAACTACTGAAGATGAATTATTTGAAGCTGTTATAGTTGATGGAGAAAAAGTCCAGGAAGGTGAAGAAGAAGTATTAGAGGAAGAGACGACTGAGAATATCCTATCTGAACTGAGGTTTCGAAATTCCAAGACTCTAGTACTATTTTCAAATCCAATGCTTGAGCTAAACAGGTCTTGAGACCTTGATTTTCTTGGATGAAGATCATTAGAGGCGGCGTTGGAGTCACTTAGGCCTTCATGATAACTTCTCTTTCCACTTAGCTTGAATTGTTCCCTTTGTTTTCTTGCCATTATTACATGCCAGTGGTTCTTCACAGCATTATCAGTTCGACCTGGAAATAGTCTGGCTATTAGAGCCCATTTGTTTCCCTGAATACGATGAGCTGCCAGTAGTCTCTCCTCTTCTTCTTCTGTGAATGGTCTCCTGTTGATTCTAGGGTCGAGTTGATTAAACCACCTCAATCTGCAACTCTTTCCTGCGAAAAGAGCAAGAAAGCCAGGTTTTTCATGGATTCTTATCAATAAAAAATCTTACTTACCAAAAAAAAAAAAGTCAAGAACCAGACACAGCAAGCTAGAGAGAGAGAGAGAGAGAGAGAGAGAGAGAAGGGGGAGAGGGGGGTTGCGATATAAATATGTAATATCTTTCATATCTCTCTAGATTAGAATATTGAAAGATAAAATTAATTAGCTAAAAAGAATACATATAGTATGATTCAGAAGAATCCTATGAGAGAGATCATTTTCTGCTGCAAAAGTACGTAGAGGAAAGAAAGAAAACCCTCAAAGATAGGCTCTTGGCTTGACAAAATTATCAGATGCCCATTAATTTCATGGAACAGATCCTAACATGAACTGAGAAATTTATACATACCTGATCTTCCTTGGAGCTTCTCAGCAATAGAATTCCAGTTTTGTGCGCCGTATTGTTCAACAATTTGCCTGAGTTTCTCATCTTCAGCAGGTCTCCAGTGACCTCTAGGACAACTTGTACTTATTTTAGCATCATCACAAGAATTGGAAGCCCCAGGTTCATCCATTATCGGAGGCCAACAAAACTGCTGCTGGCACCCGTTAGCAGCTTTGAATTCTTGATCATCAAAATACACCAGAAAGAAGTCCAGAAGAAGATATATAGGAGCGCAAGAAAGGAGAAACCAACAGAGAGAATAAGAAAGTGGGGTTGGTTTAGCTGTGGATGGCAAGTCACTTTTGTTGGTTTTACACGACACATTTATCCTTTAGCCACCACCTTATACTGTGTATAGGGTCCTGTAGAACCACTGACCATTTCTTGCTATGCCATTGGCCCATGAACTTCTCACCTATTTCTTTTTTTTTTTTCCTCTTCTCCTCCATGCTAGCTTTGTCCATCTCGATCTCGCCATTTTAAGCCATGGAACTACGTTAAATCACAAAAAAAAAAAAAAAAGCCTCAGTACTGATGATGATTTACCCTTTTTTTTTTTTTTTTAACTTAGAGGGACAGCTCTCCTATTGCAAAGACTGGTTTCCTAATACCTTTGATTAGGAAGTTAAACACCCAATCATTGAAGGTGGACACGCAAGATTTTGGTGAAATTATAATCGATCTTAATCATAATCAAATTGATCAATTTCTATGAGTCCAATAAAACGTTTACATATATATATTTACATGTCTTGATCATGTTATTGATTGATGATCATATCTTCAGGGTGGCCAGTTGTGATGAGCATGACACCAAATTAGCAAATTTGATGAGTATTCTCTCAATTGCATGCATTTAGTAAAAAACACACACATAAGTATTGAAGAGGGACAAAATTAGATAATTAATGGTAACAACAGGTAAATGTTGACAAGTCAAATTATACCATTTTGAATTATCGAGATAGCTATAGATCTTTTCGAATTTTTAACTAATTTACTAGAAACATCAAAAGGAGTATTAGCTTCTTTAATACACAAATGATTACATTTAGACAGAATCTTATCAATATAATGAGATTGACTCAAAGTAAAACCTCCACTATGTTTTTTAATTTTGATACCTAAGATAGTATCTACTTCTCCTATGTCTTTCATTTTAAATTGAGAAGCTAAATACTTCTTAGTATCATTCACACCTTGTATATTAATTCCTATTATTAGCATATCATCTACATAAAGACACACTATTATACCATAATCTTTTGTAAATTTAGAATAAATATATTTATCTACTCCATTATGTTTAAAACCTTAGTTTTGATACTATCAATTCTTAGTTTTTATCATTTTTTTTTTGTATTTTTTGTGTTATTGCTTATGGAATAATTTCATTTGATTTCCTAAAAATCTAAGATTATGTAAATTTGTTCTTGATTTTGTTGTGGGATTCATTGGGATATTAAGTTTGGATGATTAAATGGTTGTAAGGAATGGGATATTAGGATTGATTTTGTTCTTGCTTGCAATTGGGATTGGTTAGGAACTAGGTATAGGGATGAGTGAAAACTGCAACATTTGAATGAAAAGACAATTTTTGGTATTATGCACAAAATCGACAAATTAAACCAAATTGAATCAAATATTTGATTTGATTTAGTTTGGTTCCTCTATCATTTTGGTGCAGTTTCCATTGTATATAATTTTGATACTTTAGTTCAAATCGACTGATTGTGTTCCCTATCAAAACTGGCCCCTAGCAGGATCTAGCAAAATGACCTCATCACTCCTTCCCCCCCCGGCCCCATGATGATGGGTTAGTCATCTTCACCATTATCAATAACCACACTATGAAATAATCTCGATAGATTGTGGGGGTGTGGTCAACCAACTACCTTATCAAACCTTCTTAAAGATGAACTCGAATGATAATGAACTCACCTTGGTTAGAACCCCAATCAAAGGAGTAAAAGGATATTCAATCCCAGTTGAAGGGTATATCAACTTACCATTGATGATGGGAGACGAGCCCTAATGTAAAACCTAAATGTTGGACTTTGTGGTCACTAGATTTCCCTTGGCCTACAATACTAATGCATCAAAAACTTGAAGTTAAAGTTCCCTACCCTACATAAGAGGAGCATAAAACAAGGCCAAACAATGTTATATGTTGAACCTAAAGGGAGAAGAAAGAGCAGTAAATTCTCCCACATTTAAAATCACATGGAAGTTAAAGATAACATAGAATAAAGAATTATGTTGGTGAGTGTAACGGTCGGACTCTAACCACTAGAGGAATTGTCCGCTTTGGCTATAAACCTCACGGTTTTGTCCCATAGGTGGAATGGAGAACTTCCCAAGAGGTCACCCATCCTAGGATTTCTCTCAAGTGAGCACGCTTAACCCTGGAGTTCTTCCAACTCTCTGGGCCATTCCACCAAAAGGAGCCTCTAGTGATTAGTTCTCTCATTTTATATATCATTACTTTTTGAACTGAAGACCATCTTCGTGCTTTGCCGATGTGGGATTTGCCTAAGAGACCTTTTTCCTCCCCTTTCGGGACTCAGCGTCCTCGCTGAGGTTTGCCCCACCATCACCCAAGAGGATACGCGAGCGGCTCTGATACCAATTGCAACAGTTAGGCTCCAACCACTAGAGGAATTATCCGCTTTGGCCATAAGTCTCACGGTTTTGTCCTGTAGGTGGAATGGAGAACTTCCCAAGAGGTCAACCATCCTAGGATTTCTCTCAAACGAGCACGCTTAACCCTGGAGTTCTTCCAACTCTCTAGGCCATTCCACCAAAAGGCGTCTCTAGTGATTAGTTCCTCTACTTTATATATCATTACTTTTTGAACCCAAGACCGTCTTCGTGTTTTGCCGATGCGAGATTTGCCTAAGGGACCTTTAAAGGCAAAGCACGGAGATGGTCTTGGGTTCAAAAAGTAATGATATATAAAATGGGGAAACTAATCACTAGAGGCGCCTTTTGGTGGAATGGCTTGGAGAGTTGGAAGAACTCCAGAGTTAAGCGTGCTCGCTTGAGAGAAATCCTAGGATAGGTGACCTCCTAGGAAGTTCTCCATTCCACCTGTGGGATAAAACCGTGAGGCTTATGGCCAAAGCGGACAATTTCTCTAGTGGTTGGAGCTCGATCGTTACAATTGGTATCAGAGCCGCTCGCGTGTCCTCTTGGGCGATGGTGGGGCAAACCTCAGCGAGGACGCTGAGTCCCAAAAGGAGGGAGAAAGATCCCTTAGGCAAATCCCACATCGGCAAAGCACAGAGATAATCTTGGGTTCAAAAAGTAATGATATATAAAATGAGGGAACTAATCACTAGAGGTGCATTTTGGTGGAATGACCTGGAGAGTTGAAAGAACTCCAGAGTTAAGCATGCTCGCTTGAGAGAAATCCTAGGATGGGTGACCTCTTGGGAAGTTCTCCATTCCACCTATGGGACAAAACCATGAGGCTTATGGCCAAAGCGAACAATTCCTCTAGTAGTTGAAGCCCGATCGTTACAGTGAGGAAGCTCGAATCTTTTACGGTCTTTGACAACAATGTAGAGAAAAGGTGTTGCACCTGAATACCAACTTGGTTTAGAATTTATAGCTCTATAAATGTCTATATAACTTTTATTTTTTACATATTTTTAATAGATTTTAATAGACTTTCATATTCATATTTTCTCTTATAAACTAGATTTGCTTTATTTTATTTCTTGGATTCTACATGAAATCTTGTTTATTTGAGATTTTGGATTAAACTTACTTATTTTTGGGATTTGTTCATTTGATGATTCTTTTTCGTGCTGCTTACCTAATCTGGCAACAAGATTTTGTTTTTTTAATGGAAGAGGAGGGGAAATAGAGTAGGGGTGGTTACAGTTTGGTTTTGAACCCAAACCGGTTTGGTCAAAACCAGCCCAAAACAGATTAAAATCAGAACCGGCTTTGAATTAAATCGAAACTGCCCTTCTGTGATTTGGTTCAGGTTCATATTTTTCAGGAACTGTGAACCGGAGGTTCTGAACTTAATTGAACCGATGGTTCCGAATCGAACCAAATCGACAGTTTAAATACAAAAGAATTCAATTAATACATCATTCCACTCCCAATTCATTTATATATATCTTAAATTCTCTACACAATTATTCTCTACACTTTTTTTCATTCCCAATAATCTCAATTTCTCTCAAATTCTTTAAATAATTATTTTCTAAACTCTTTTTAATTGCCAATACTCTCTCAATTTTCCTACTTTATTATTTTGTATGCTCAATGAAATTTTCAATATTATCTTAATTACTCTACTATTATTTTATATCCTCAATAAAATTTCCAATACTCTCTATTTATTTTTTTTTCTCTTTTATACTTTTTTCAATTATCAAATTATTATAAAATTTTAGAAAACGGGTAATAAATAAAACTGCAAACTTTGATTCCTCTAAATTGCAAGAGGATACATAGGCAAAATTATGTTCATGCACTTTTTTTAATTTCTTTAAAAAAATTAATTTTATCTCTAATTTTTTAATCAAATTCAAGTATTTTCTTATTAAATTTTTTTTAAAAATAAATTAATTTCATTCTTTTTTTTTTAATTTTATTTTGATTAAAAGATTTCTAAGAAAAATTAAAATATTTTTACAAATATAACTTAATTCTAAATCAATAAAATTTTCTTCTAATTTTTTGTTTAAACTATAATTAAACCACCCCTAAACCGTCCTCCAAACTGTCTTAAATCGTCTTTTTTTGAATCACCTTTCAAATCATTTTAAATTGGGGCTCGAACCGAAACAGTTAGTTCAGAAATCATCTTTCAAACCGTCCCATGACAATTTGGTTCAGGTTCATGATTTTATTGAACCTGGACTAATGGTTCTTGAACCATAGCCACCCCTAAAACAGAGGGTAGGAGAGGGCTCCAAACTAATACTTTGCCGATAGGCAATCCTTATACACCCAAACCTAAGAAAGCATTAAACACAAACCCCAAACAAAACCATTGAGAGGACCGAAAACATAAAAACAAGCAGAGAATTTTTGTTATAATTGATAACCTCTGAAAGCATCTACATCTCCTCTTTTAGTTCAGCTAGCTAGCTGATAATTAGCAGTTTTTAGAACTGAATTATAATAAATAACACTTCTTAATTTTTTGTATCGCTAATATATAGCACATATATATATATATATATATATATATATATATATATATATATATATATATTTAAAGAAAGGTTCTGAGTAGTGAATAGCAATGAACTTATGTATGACTCTCATTTGCAATTATTAGATACAAATGTATTAATTGAGCCAAACTTAATCAGCGTTCTATGATGATCATATATAGGCTAGCTAGCTAGCTAGCTAGCTATAGGCAAATCTTTGAACAAGTCAATAAATTATTAAACACTAGGATGTTTGCATTGTTTGAAAAGCATGGAAAAGGGTATTATAAGAAAGGGTAGTTGCAGAAAATTGATATAATTAATGACGGTTGAGCTTAATCTTATAATTGCAGTTAGAGTACTAGTGGATTCTGTTAATAGGAAGGAAATAAGACCTCTAACTAAATTTTCAAGGCAGTCTTAAGGGTTAATGATCAAATTGCCGTGTAAGTACAGCATCAAGAAAAGTATGGGTAAACCGTCTGCCTAGCTTTCCCTATACTTTGATCCATGCAGATGGCAAGTCAAATACAAACGTTGAAGGGTTATATGCCACTAATCATTATATAATTGTTTCTTAACTGATTGAGATTTTATACCCCACGAAATTAAACACTTGAAAGCCCATCTAAACGTGATTGAATTAACCTATCTATTAACATTTTAAGCATTTATCAAGTAAACTATGCATGAAGAATTGAATTGGTGGGTATAAAATCAGTATCTAATTAGAATTGGTGGATGTGCCAATTTAGCACCTCCATCCTATCAAATTCAGTCTTTCTCTCTTTTTTTTTTTTATTTCTAATTTATTATTTTATTAAGGCATATATAACAGAAATTAGTTGTTTAAGTACATTACCTGATTTGATTTATTCAAACTCTATCCAGTAAAACCTACCTAGGTTTGATTCCTATTAAATTGGACCCTGTATTCTGTAGTTAATTACCATCAGATTATTCCAGTTATATAGGAATTTCATTTCTTGGAAATGGCTCACCATCTTGGTACATAAATAATTTGATTCTTCTTCTTATTTTTATTAGGTTGAATTTGACTATTAGCATATATAGGAATATAGAAATTTGGAAACCCATAATGGTCAGTGATGTTCTTATATATAAGGTGAGACCTACATGATTATTATTCATATACCTACATGATTTTCTTTATGATTTCATTTTTGATGGATTTGTAATAATTTGAAAACGAAGTGATTTGCAAAATCCCAAAAGCTAAGCTATTTTTATTTTGCTTTTAAATTTTATAAGAAAGAAAAATTTAATTTATGAGTCTTTTAAATAAATTAATAGATGTATCTATTATTAAATTAAATAAGAAAATTATTACCTAAACTGTGTTTATTATGGATTCAAGATACAATAACTCACATATTTATGTTTGGTCTTCATAATGAATTAGATTTAAATAATTTTTTTTCCTTTAAATTAAATATGAAAATACGATTTATTTTAAAAGATTTTAATATATGTAGTTGTATTCCTAATAAGAATCATTAATAAGTAATTTATTTACTGCCACGACTCGATTTTTAGGCCAGACTGACACTAGGACTTGGCTCACCATAAGGCTCCCAAAACCCGTAGCAAGCCTAACCATTTCTAAACTATACATGAAGCCCATAACAGTAGCCCAATTCCAGGAAAATAAACAGACAAAGTCCGAGCATAAATTGTACTATCCAACGGGGACCAATAACTCATCTGACCTGTAACATATAATATCAAAAATCTGGGGAGCTCAGTTCACTCTCACAATCCTCAAAACAGATAACTAAACATTTGGGAGCTCAGCTCCCTCCATCCATAGTAATAGATATCACATACATCCAAGTAATCTCTCATAAATAAGTTTACAACTTCAGAAAGTTAAGTTATTACAATCTCAAATAAAAATAATACAACTACTGGTACATGCAGAGTTCTAGAATTGAACAAAAGATATTAAAAGTAAAACTAAATTTTCCTGGTTAAACCTGCGGGAAAAGAAAGCAGGTTAATCTCAATAAATCCACATATCACCTGAGAAAAAATAGTTGAACAGGGGTGAGTGTTCAACTCATAGAGTAAGATACTAATTTTAAATATAATTTCTATAACTATCTAAATCTAATGCATTTCTATGTAAGAAATACAGCATAATCACATAATTTTAAATAATTCAAGCAATATTTGCACAAAATATAATTTAGAATATGCACACACTTGTGTATCACATCAATACATATATGGGAGCCGATCCCCTATACAGCTCTCTTAATCCAATACCTGCCAGTGAGGTCAACTCAAGCCAAACTTTTACTTAATAATCCAAGTACAGGGGCCAGCAAGATCAACTCAAAGTCTTGCTTACCTTGACTTATCCACGTATGAGGATCAGGTCCCAGCGAGTCAAGTTTTAGCTGCGACTACCCGTCCTATCGTATCCATATCCACATCATGCTCACGCGAACACATGCGCATAGCTCCAAATTACCTTAAAGCGATATCCAGAAACAAGCTCATTAATATATGTAGTAAAAGAATGTGCCTAACATGTAACTAATTAAATGCATATATATATGTGAATGCATGAGCATGTTTTGAATATAAATTAATAATATTGAAATTACAATTAAAATCAATATCAACTCACTAATTATCCAAAGTCACTGCGACGACTAAAAAGAAGAAGAAGGTTGACTCAGATTGCCTAAATAATTATATTCATGGATTATCAATAATAATACCAAACAAAGAACTTAAAGAATCAAAGACACCCTAAATTTTATACCGAAAATCTGATAGAGTTTCTCATGTACTTAAGGTCCTAACCTGCAAAACAACTCAAACAATACTTTCTAATCCAAAGTCCTTAGGCCCACAACACAACAACAACATAATGCCTCTCTTGGGCCTGCCACAACAGCCAAAGCTCACATATTTATATTATTCAGCTATTAAGTTTAAAACTAACATTTAGCAAAAACTACCTGAACTAGCCCCAAAAATTCTATAATTATGCCCCGTTGTCCTTAACAATGCTATTATACTAATAAAATTAGAATCATAAATTTCTAGCTATCCATGAATATTTTATGAATTTTTATTCTAAACTCAATGTTAGGTAAAAACGGGCATTTGGAGTTTGGATTTACATATGCTAATTCTGATGCTTGGAATGCATTCAGAACATCTGAAAATGGTAGAAATCACTGTAATATTAACTCACTTCTGAAGTGGGTCTGACAGCTTGCGTGCCTGCTTTGAAATTACAGTCTCAATCGCCAGTAAAATTTCTTTGAAATGAGAATACCTACGCGAAGTTCACAACACTAGGAGCTAGCATATAATTTTTATTTGATTAAAAAGACCCATTAAAGACCCGAAAAATCATTAATAAGTTTGTGGGACTCACTGAATTTTCGGTGTTAGAAAAATTCCAAAATAGTGTCGTTGCAAAGCTCTTGATGAGTGGAATGCGCTGGTGGTCTTAGAATTTCAGTGGAGTTCACAATTTGGGAGAAATCTAGCCCAACAGTCAAAAAAAGCTAAAATTTTTCGGACTTTATTCCCACAAATTGCTCAATAAAAATTGGTAAAATTGGTGTTTATGGAAAGCTCTTGAGGAGTAGAACACAATGGGAGCAAGATCCGGTCTGATTTGTGGCTAGAATCGCCAAAACGGCAAAAGAAGTCGAAAAGGTAGGCGTGAAAGAGGGAGGACTTTGAGCCCCATTTTTGGCTGGACAGAGAAGCGGTGGCGATGGGGAAGGCTTACCGATGGGGCACCGGTGAGGGAGAAAGAAGAAGGGAGTGGTGGCTGGCAGTGAGGATGAGGGAGGAGAGAAAAAAAGAAGAGAGAAGGAGGAGGACCAAAATGCGCGCAGGGAAGGAGAAGAGAAAAAGAAAAGGGCCGATTCGATTCAATAGGTCATTCTTGTCCAGCTCGATTAGGTCGATCTAATTTAAGACACTTGAAATTCAATTTTTGCTCTGTCTTGGAATCCAAAATGAGACCCAAAAATTTAGAAAAAAAATTACAAAAGACTCAGAAAAATTTGTAGAGTTCAGAAATATTTTTAAACTTATCACGTGATCTTTAAATTAATTTTTAAAAATTATTAAAATTAATTATATTGAAAAATAAAAACCTAGTTTTCAAAACGAAGAAAATTTAAATTAAATATCACAATATTTAATGTATTAAAATATCAAAAAATTACATATAAAATAATAATTTAAAAATTCAAGATGTTACATTCTTTCCTCCTTACAGAAAATTCATCATTGAATTTTTATACAAGGCTGAACAACTGGGTTACATAATAAGTATAGGTACTTGTTACGCATATCTCGCTCTGACTACCAGGTACACTCCTCCATAGATTGACTACTCCATAGAACTTTAATCATAGGGATCTGTTTTGACCAAAACTGTTTTATCTGATAGTCTACTATTAGTACCAGTTGCTCCTCAAAGGTCAAGTTCTCATTTAATTCTACTATGTCTGGTTGCAACACGTAAGAAAGGTCAGGAACATATTTCCTAAGCATGGAAATATGAAACACTGGGTGGACATGAGAATGGTTTAGTGGCAACTCTAACCAGTAGGCAACTGCTCCCACTTTATCTGTGATTTCAAAAGGTCCTGTGTAACGGGGTGCCAACTTGCCTTTCTTCCCAAATCTCATAACCCCTTTCATAGGAGAAACCATTAAGAACACATAGTCACCCACTGCAAATTCCACATCTTTCCGCCTTGGATTTACGTAACTCTCTTCTGTCTACTAAAAGCTATCTTTAAATGTTCCCTAATCAAATGAACCATCTCTAAAGTGTACTGCACTAGATCTAAATTATGTACTGTCACCTCTCTAACTTCTATCCAACACAGAAGGGATTTACACTTTCTGCCATATAATGCCTTATAAGGTGCCATTCCAATGTTGGAGTGATAGCTATTATTATAAGCAAACTCCACTAATGGTAGCTGATCATCCTACTGACCTCCAAAATCTATGACACACATGCAAAGCATATCCTCCAATGTCTATATTGTTCTTTCAGACTACCTATATGTTTGCGGGTGAAAAGCTGTACTAAAATTCAGCTGTGTGCCAAGTGCTTCCTGAAGCTTCTTCCAGAACTAAGAAGTGAACTGGGGCCCTTTGTCAAATGTTATAGAAGCAAGAACCTCACGTAATCTGACTATCTCACGAATGTATAATCTCGCATACTGAGCAATAGAATAAGTGGTTTATACAGGCAAAAAGTTAGCCAACTTGGTCAAATGGTCCATAATCACCCATATGGAATCATACCCTTAGGTAGTACGAGGTAACCTAGTCACAAAATTTATAGTAATCATTTCTCACTTTCACTCGGGAATGGGAATCTCCTACAACTTCCCTCTTAAACTTTTACAAGTTAGGCACTTGGACACAAAATCTGCTACGTCTCTCTTCATACCGTTCCACTAATACCTATCCTTTACATCATGGTATATCTTTATAGATTCTGGATGAACACTGTAAGGTTATTATGCCTCCTACATAATCTCATTCCTTAGATTGTCCACATTAGGCACAAATATCCTAGAACCTTGCATGAGGGTACCATCTCCATCAAACCCAAATTCACAATCTTTTCCCTACTGCACTTTTTTCAAGATCTGCATTAACTGTGAGTCCCTATGCTCAAAAACTCTAATTCTGTCTCACAGATTCAGCCGTACTCTGAAATGTGCCAAAAGTGCGCCCAAAGCAATTATATCCAAAATCAAACCCTGATTCAGCAGTTCATGTAATTCTTGTATTAACGGTCTCTTCTCGGTTATTATATAAGCCAAGCTACCAGAAGACTTTCTACTCAAAGCATCTGCCACCACATTTGCTTTACTAGGGTGGTACTGGATAGTGTAGTCATAGTCCTTCAAAAGCTTCATCCATCTCTTCTGCCTTAAATTTAAATCCCTCTATTGAAAGATATACTTTCAGCTTTTATGGTCGGTGTATATCTCACACATTTCATCATATAGGTAGTGCCTCTAAATTTTTAGTGCAAAGACTATAGCCGCCATCTCTAGATCATGAGTGGGATAATTTTATTCGTGCTTTTTTAACTGCCTCGAAGCATAAGGCACTACTTTACCATGCTGTATCAAAACACACCCCAACCTAACTCTAGAAGCATCATAATATACCATATATCCTTCTCCTCTCACAGGTAAAGTCAACGCAGGAGCTGTAGTTAAACAGTCCTTAAGCTTCTAAAAGCTTTCCTCATATTTATCTAACCAGAAAAATAGAACATTCTTTTGAGTTAACCGTGTCAGAGAAGCTGTTATCCTAGAGGAGTTCTGAACAAAGCGCCTATAATAACCTGCTAGGCCTAGAAAACTTCACATCTCTGTGACTGTAGTAGGCCTGAGCCAATCAGTTATTGCTTTAATTTTCTTGGGATCTACTTGAATACCTTTACTAAAGACCACATGTCCCAAGAATGAAATACTCTCCAGCCAGAACTCACACTTTGAAAACTTAGCATATAGTTGATGCTCCCTCAAGGTCTACAACACCATCCTTAAGTGCCAAGCATGTTCTTTTTTTATCTGAGAATATACAAAAATATCATTTATGAAAACAATGACAAAGCAAGTCAGGAATGATCTAAACACTTTGTTCATTAGATCCATAAAGATTGTCAGTGCATTAGTGAGTCCAAATGACATCATTAAGAACTCATAATGACCATACCTAGTCCTAAATGCTATTTTTGGCACATCCTTACTCTTTATTCTTAGCTAATGATAGCCCGACCGTAGGTTTATTTTTTAGAAGTATCTTGCTCCTTGTAGTTGATCAAAGAAGTCATCAATCCTAGGGAGCGAATACTTGTTCTTAATTGTCATCTTATTCAGCTATCTGTAGTCAATGCATAACCTCAATGACCCATCCTTCTTCCTCACAAACAAAATAGGAGCACCCTAAGGTGATTACTTAGCTAGATAAAACCCTTTTCCATAAGCTCCTATAGTTACTCTTTCAATTCTTTTAGCTTCGCTGGTGCCATTCTGTAGGGTGGCATAAAAATGGGGTTTGTACTTAGCATAATATCTATGCAGAATTTAATCTCCCTATCCGGTGGTAACCCAGAAAGTTTCTCAGGAAACACATCTATAAATTCCCTAACAATAGGTACATTTTTCACAACAGTACCTTCAATAGATGTGCCCCTTACTACTACCAAATAACCTTGGCAACCATACCTTAACATTTTTCTAGCACTTATGGCTGACACTAAATTGTATGGAGCTATACTTCTGTCATCATCAAAGCTGAACTCTTCCATCCCAGGAATATAGAAGTATACCTTTTTATTTCTATAGTCCAATGTGGCATAATGGGATGACAATGAATCCATACCCAGAATCACATCAAAGTTCATCACCAATAAAGGAATCAAATCTGCCAGGAGGACCTTTTCTTCAACTACCACTAGACTGTCAAGAAAAACTATAGCCACATCTATAGAATCACTGAGAGGAGTGGCTACAGATAGAGTACACTCTAAAGTCGTAGGATTCCTACTCAATTTCAAGGCAAATACAGGGAAAACAAATGAGTGCGTAGCACCCAAGTCTATTAAAACACATGCCTTAAAAGAACAAATTGTGAGAATACCTACTACTACTGCATTTGAAGCCTGAGCATCCTGATGTGTCAAGGCGAAAACTCAAGCCTATCCTCTGCCATGAGATGTAGAACCCTAAAACTAGCTTCTTCCACTATATCTGCCTCCAAAACTACGTCCCCTTTGTCCACTGCCTTGCTAGAGACTAAACTGACTACCTGATATGCTAAAAGTACTAAAGAGTAGCTGGCGAGGTACATTGGCTACAGAACCTTGGGACCCCATTTGATGCTCACTAAACATAGGGCATTCCCTTGCAAAGTGACGCAGCTGCCACACTTGAAACATCCTCCTGTACTCACCAAGCAGGGTCCTGAGTGTACTCTTTCACATTGAGTACACAGTGCAAAAGAGAATGCCAAACCAGACCCTGAACTGCTATAACCAGAGCATTGCCCATTGTTAGAGCTATATACTAATCTGAACCCTCTAGACCTGTGTCTAGGGCCCCCTTTCTTGTTGCTTCTAATTCTATCACTGTAGTTTCTTTGGCGGCCTCTACCCATTGTACTCATATGGAGTGCACTAGATAACCCTTTAGCTTTGTTCTTCTTTGGCCTACCTCCCTCATCACCCATGTAGCTGATCTCTATCTGTCGAACTCTGTCTATAACTATATCAAAAGGCTGGTCTGATAGTATAGCCAAGTTTGTATACCTTCTATCCATTCCCTTTACAAATCTCTTCACCTTCATAGTCTCAATGGCCATGGCAGTCTGAGCATATCTATTTAGCTATAAAAACTCAGATGCATACTCATCAATTGATCTCCCATTATGTTTCAAAGCTTTAAAGGCCCAAATTTACTAATTACTGAAACTCTCTGGCACAAATCTATTTATAAATAGCTCCAAAAACTGTGCCCAAGATAGCCCTTCAATCCGAGGGAGCACATAGTCTGTCATCCACAGTCTAGGCATAGGCCCTAAAATATGCTATACACATTCAATCATTCTTCTTTCTGACAATTGTAACTCCACTCCAGCCTGTTTGCAAGAATAAAAAGACCTGTATGCATCCCCTGTGCTGTCATATACCCCAGGCAACAACTTTTTAAAATTAATTATCTATTTATATGGCTCTGCCCTCTATACTGGAGGCTATTGTGGAGGGTGTCATTTATTGGGCCATCATATCAATGGTCCTCTATAATCCTGCTAGGGTAGATGAAATAGGATCTATAGGACCCTGGGCTGAAGGAGCAAAAGTATGAAAAATACAAGTTTAGATCATTGAAATTTAAAATTTTTTATCTAGGGTCACATGCATAATGCAAGATTCATTTTTATCTATTTGATTTCAATGATGAACAACATATTAAAACTCTTTGAATATATTTTTGGATCTATATTTACCATTTAAGATTTTAGAATTAACAGATTAATTCATTAGAACCCTAGATTAGATCAAGAACAAGTGCACTAACTTTTTGATGTACTGCAGTGTGTTTGGCTCCTTTGGGATGGGTCTAGTACACCAGATGTTATCCATCTAGCTTGTCCACACCAAGATCACCAATGGAAGCCCTTGAACAGCTTCTAAAGCTTTTTCTATGAATTAGAAAATCAAGTTTTTCCTTTTGAGAGATTACAGATGTAAACAGGACACTAGAAACAATTTCTAGTATTTTTAATTCAAGAGATTGTTTGCTAATCTCTTTGAATTGATGAGAGATGAAGAAGAGGAGAAGGGAGAGGACTCCAAGGTGGCGGCACAAAAAGAAAACCAGCAGCTTATTATTTTTTCTTTTCATAACAACACTTATATAGTTAGGCCACCACTTAAAACCCTTGTCACATGTCAGCTTTTGATTGGCTCTAGGTTTAATTGACCCAATCACATTGTGCCAAGTGTCAAACCTATATTTAATCTTGACTTTGATCATCTTACATGATTAAAAGACATATGGCAAGCTTATGTGTAGTGCCATGTGTCACCATCTCATGGTGCCACATGTCACCCTGTGAAATGATGAAAATACCCCTGTGTCTTAATTTTGAGTTCTCAACCCAAAATAATTATTTCTCTTCTTCTAATCAATTTATATCAAATATAAATTAATTAATTAATCTCTATTAATTAATTTCTCATTAATTAAATTCATATTTAAACACTTTAAATATAAATTTAACTTATACTATATATCCAATAACCTAGATTTGGTTTTAAGCCATGCTAGGGACTTTGCAATCTAATTGCAAACCAAACCTATTTAATTAATCAATTAAACTCTTTAATTAATTAATTAAATCATATTTAATTTGGTGATTACTTGTGTATGTGTGTGACTTACTAGGCTCATCACTAATTGGCTATGAGACATGATATCAATTCTTAATATCATCAGAACTCTTTCTTATCATAAATGATTTCTCTAAATCATTTTATGCACCTCATAGACTATGGTTAACACCTAGCATAGTATGCCATAGCCACCCAATTAGTAATAAGGTTTATCTTAAATGAAACTATAATCATATATTACCATGCACTAGAATCTCTCTGTTACAAAATCCCAATTCGAGCTGAGGTCATGGTTTATGTCAAACCCCATTTGCTATGAATATTATGTTCTCTTTTAATTACAGTTCTTGATTAAAAAGATTTTCTCATCAGAAACTCTTTTCTGAATAAATTTATCTGTCCTGGCCAGGAACTTGACACATCAAGAATAATTAAATGAACATAGGATTTTATCCCTATTTACTTAGGGTAACAGATTCCATCTTGATCAACACCTACCTCCATATATAACTAGTAGGAGCCAACACATGCCCATATACCCATACACAGTACAAGTATGAAAGCAGTATCAAACTCAAACCACCTATATACAAGATAACTGTGCTATCTCAGGTCTAAAAA
This sequence comes from Hevea brasiliensis, assembly GCF_030052815.1. Classification (NCBI taxonomy): domain Eukaryota; kingdom Viridiplantae; phylum Streptophyta; class Magnoliopsida; order Malpighiales; family Euphorbiaceae; genus Hevea; species Hevea brasiliensis. The sequence continues at coordinate 49,761,049 of NC_079508.1, read as the reverse complement.
TTATATGCACTGATATGATTTATGACAATACATTGATAAGAGTAAACTCCATGTGTTTGTCATAAGTGTCACTGGTTCGGCCTACTTACCATGCATAAGTGCCTATCATGTTTGTTATATGGCATGAGACTCACCATTCCATCTTATTTACATCTTATGTAAATAACTTGGGAACAAACATGATTACAATCTTTCTGGATAAGTCATGTCCTTATTGTGAAGTATCCTTGATTGTGAACCAATTTATGATGCTTTGTGCTAGAAATACTGTCACTCATATTCTTAACAACTTAAGAATATAATTTCTAACAAAATATCAATAGACCTTTTCTATTACACATAAATATATTATGTAAACAAAAAAGTGAAAATGCCTTTTATTAATAAAACATGTACAAAATACATACTAAATGATATGCTCTAAGACATACTACTAACAATCTCCCACTAGCACTAGAGCCATTCATTACAATACCTTAGACCCATCTTCTCAAGATTTCGGTTTAACTGAGCTTGTGACAAAGGCTTAGTGAATGGATCAGCTGGATTTTTCAGCTGATGCTATTTTCTACATGGCTATATCGCCTTGTCCAACTATCTCTCTGATAATGTAGTAGTGCCTTCCTATGTGTTTGGATTTCTAGTGAGACTGGGGTTCCTTATATCCAAACAACTTCTTTTGCAGCATCTGATGCAGTAATATACTCGGTCTCGGTAGTGGAATCTGCAGTCGTGTTATAAATGAACACATATCTAGAGGTAGACTTTCTATCATCGATATATGATTCGAAATCAAAATCATTATAATCATCCAATTGCAAGTCACCACCTCCATATATCAAGAATAAATCCTTAGTTCTTCTCAAGTACTTAAGGATATTCTTGATAGCTATCCAGTGTTCCAAACTTGGATTGAATTGATACCTGCTAGTCAAACTAACAGCATATGCGATATCCGGCCTAGTACACAACATTGCATACATCAAACTTCCAATAGCCAAAGCATATGGAATCCTGGCCATTTTATCTCTTTGTTCAAGTGTCTTTGGAGACATCTCTTTAGAAAGGTATATACCATGTCTCACTGGTAACAATCCTCTCTTGGAATCAAGCATGTTAAACTTCTTTAACACCTTTTCCAAGTATAGACTTTGGGATAAACCAATTATTCTTTTCACTCTATCTCTATAGATGCGAATCCCAAGAATATAGGTTGCCTCCCCTAAGTCTTTCATGGAGAATGTATTTGACAACCATATCTTTACAGTTGTCAACATACCTGTGTCATTACCCATCAACAAAATGTCATCCACATATAAGATAAGGAAAGTGACAGCACTATCACTAACATTCTTATATACACATGGCTCATTCTCATTTTTTATAAAACCAAATGACTTAATGGCTTCATCAAAACAGATGTTTCAACTCCTCGAAGCTTGTTTCAATCCATAAATGGATCGCTTTAGCTTGCATACCTTGGAACCATCTTAGGATTCAAAACCCCTAGGTTGTTCCATGAAAATGTTTTCTTCAATGTATCCATTGAGAAAAGCTGTTTTGACATTCATCTGTCAAATCTCATAATCATAGTATGCAGCTATTGCTAATAGAGTCCTAATTGATTTAAGCATGGCTACAGGAGAGAAAGTCTCCTCATAGTTGATTCCTTGCCTTTGGCGAAACCCTTTCGCTACTAGCCTTGCCTTATAGGTCTCTACTTTTCCATCAGAACCAATTTTCTTCTTGAAAACCCATTTGTTCCCTATAGGTACAATACCTTCAGGTGGGTCAACAAGATCCCAAACTTGATTCTTATACATGAAATCAATTTCGGATTTCATAACATCAATCCATTTTGAAGAGTCTATATCTGATATAGCTTCTTCATAGGTAAGTGGATCATTTCCATGATCTACTTCTTCATGAATAGACAACTCTTTTTCTTCTTCATGAAGGAAATCATATCTCACTGGTGGGTGAGATACCCTGGTTGTTCTACGAGGAACAGCTGTAGATGTTTCATCAATAGGTGTAGGTTGACTAGATGGATCTATATCCATCTGACCTGTTGGTTAGTCAGAATTCTCCAATTCCAACTCTATTTGCCTTCCTTTGCCTCCTTCTTGAATAAACTGTTGTTCAAGAAATGTGGCATCTCTACTTACCACAAACTTTTGTGATGTAGGCAAATGAAAATAATATCCAAAACTATCTTTTGGATATCCAACAAATCGACCCTTTTCTGATCTGGTTTCCAATTTATCAGTGTTCAGTTTTTTGACATAAGCTGGACAACCCCAAATCTTAACATGCTTAAGATTTGGTTTTCTTCCATGCCATATCTCATAAGGTGTGGAAGATACTAATTTTGATGGAATCCTATTCAGAATATGCAAAGCTGATTCTAATGCAAATCCCCAAAAGGAGATTGGCATATCAGTATAGCTCATCATACTACGTACCATATCCAATAGGGTACGATTTCTCCTTTTAGATACACCATTCAGCCGTGGTGTTCCTGGAGGAGTCAGCTGGGAAACAATGCCGTGCTCTCTCAAGTATTCATCAAATTCAGTACTCAAGTATTTACCTCCATGATCTGATCGAAGAGCTTTAATACTCTTTCCTGTTTGATTTTCTACTTCAGATTTAAATTCTTTGAACTTTTCAAAGGATTCATATTTGTATTTCATCAAATACAAATACAAATACCCAAACCTTGATTTATCATTAGTAAAGGTAATAAAGTAATGAAAACCACCTCTAGCCATTTCTTTAAATGGACCACATACATCACTATGTATTAGCTCCAAAATATTTTCAGCTCTTAGCCCTTGTCCTACAAAGGGTGATCTAGTCATTTTACCCTAAAGGCAAGATTCACAAGTTAGAGTATGCTCAGAGCCCAATGAGAATAGAATATCCATTTTCTCCAGTTTTGCAATCCTATCTTCTGCAACATGACATAACCTTAAGTGTCAAATATATTTTGAACTAGAGTTGATTTTCACCATGGCATTGCATTCATTTAGAGTATTTGCATTCATTTTGTGTTTGTCATTATTATCCAAATAATAAAGACCATCATTCATATAACCTGAACAAACATATTTATTTCCAAAATAAATATTTCAAACATCATCTGTGAACTGAAATTCATAGCTATTTCTAGTCAAACTAGATATAGAAATGATGTTCTTAAAAGCATCAGGTACATATAAAATATTATCCAAAGACATAACATGTCCAAACATGTAAAAAGATTTAGATCCTATGGCTAAAGCTTCAACAGTTGAGCCATTGCCAATCCGGACTCTAACATCTCGAGAACGCAAGCTGCTACTATTTGCTAGTTCCTGCGTATCATAAGAAATGTGAGAACTGGCACCAGTATCTAAAACCCAAGCTGTAGATGAACTATGAGTATCATCAAAATCCAAATAACAGGATATGGGCATGCCTTCCGAAGGCATATCCTTCTTGCCCTTCAGAGAAGCAAGATAATCTGGGCAGTTCCTTTTCCAGTGCCCATCCTACTGGCAGTGGAAACACTTTCCTTTGCTTCCATCAGTTTTAGTTTTCCCTTTCTGTTTAGCTATTTTCTTGGAAGGACCAGGAATCTGAGGTTTCTTTTTCTTATTGCCCTTCTTCTTGTTGGACTTTTCAGCAGAAGAAGATGCAATCAAAGCTACCTCTTTTTCTTTATTGTTCGGCATATTCTTTTAGGCAATAACTAGCATGTTGAGTAAACCAGCCAAGGTGTATTCCTGCTTAGTCATATGGAAGTTTTCCTTATGCCTAGGACCTACTCAACTTGCAAAATAGCTCAAACAACACTTCCTAATCCAAAGTCTTTAGGCCCACAATACAACAACATAATGCCCCTCCTAGGCCTGCTACAACAACCAAAACTCACCTATTTATATTATTCAGTTATTAAGCTTAAAACTAATATTTTGCAAAAACTACCCAAACTAACCCTAAAAATTCTATAATTATGCCCCGCTGTCCTTAACAATGCTATTATACTAATAAAATTGGAATCATAAATTTCTAATTATCCATGAATATTTTATGAATTTTTATTCTAAACTCAACCTTAGGTAAAAAGGGGCATTTGGAGTTCGGATTTACCTATGCCAATTCTGACACCTAGAACACATCTGGGGCATCTGAAAATGGTAAGAATCACTGCAATATTGACTCACTTCCAAAATGGGTCCAACAGCCTGCGTGTCTGCTTCAAAATTGTAGTCCTAGTCGCTAATGAATTTCTTCGAAATGAGAACACCTACACGAAACCTACAATACCAGAAGTTGGAATATAATTTTTATTTAATTAAAAAGACCCATTAAAGACTTGAAAAATCACTGGTAAGTTTGTGAGCTCACCAAATTTTCGGTGTCGATAAAATTTCAAATTAGTATCATTGCAAAGCTCTCGACGAGTGGAACGCATTAGTGGTCTTGGAATTTCAGTGGGGTTCACGGTTTGGGAGAAATCTAGCCTAAAAGTTAAAAAGAGCTAAAACTTTCCAGACTCAATTCGCACAAACTGCTAGATGAAAATTGAAAAAATTGGTGTCTATAAAAAGCTCTCGAGGAGTAGAACATAATGGGGACAAGATCCGATCCGATTAGTAGCCGAAATCACCAAAAACGGCAAGAGAAATCGAAAAGGTGCATGTGAAAGAGGGAAGACTTTGGGCCACATTTTTTGCCAGATGGAGAAGCAACGGCGGAAGGGAAGGCTTGCCAGTGGGGGCGCTGGCAAGGGAGGAAAGAAGGGGGAGTGGTGGCCGGCGGTAGGGGTGAGGGAGGACAGAGAAGGAGAAAAGAGAAGGAGGAGGACCAAAACGCGCACAAGGAAGGAGAAAAGAAAAGGCAAAGGGCTGGTCTGATTCGATCCAATTTGATAAGGTCGATCCGATTCAAGACACCTGAAATTCAATTTTTGCTCTATCCTGGGATAAAAAATAAGGCCCAAAAATTTTGAAAAAAATTATAGAAAACTCAAAAAAATTTTTGAAGTTCAAAAATATTTTCAAACTTGCCACATGGTTTTTAAATTAAATTTTAAAAATCATTAAAATTAATTATATTGAAAAATAAAAACCCAATTTTCAAAACCCAAAAAATTCAAATTAAATACCCCAATATTTGATACATTAAAATATCAAAATTTACACATAAAATAATTATTTAAAAATTCGGAATGTTACATTTACATTGGATTTATCTATTTTGAATTAAAAGGTGTAATATTTAGGTCAATCAATAATAACAACTCAATGTGAGAACCTCCGATCTAATTATTATGATAATAACAAAAGCTTAGGAAGGGAAAAAAAAAAAAAACCAATAATAATTATAAATTAAAATCATATAATATAGTTTTTTTTTTATTGTTGATATATATCAAGTTAACGTTGCTTTTCGTTCATGCAATCTTAGAGTTATAGGGAAAGTGATTGATATAATATTTTTTAAGAAAAAATATGAAAGAAAGAAAGAAAGAAAAACCGAGAAGATGCATGGATTCAAATACCATGGTCATCAAACAACTACTGCTTATTAAGTTGAAGTGTCTAAATTAACGGGTCTAATTAATAAAGGAGGATAACTTTATAAAGTAAACAAGATTGGATGTGATGGTGGCCTGCTGGTTCAGGTGACATCTCAAATTTTTACGATGAAGCTCATGCTTCTTGACTGTTATTACCTAACACAAAAATAAGAAAAATTCCCAACTATATACATTCTCAGAAAGATATATTTCATGGTTTTTCTTCTCCACATCCAACAGTAAATGGATTAGACATCATATATTTATTAAATTTAAAAAATAAGAAGAGATAAGCAATTAAGTATATCTTGTGTTTCGCTTAATATGCCGATTTTAAATTGGATGTATCTGAATGATCTATCAACTGGGATTTAAGTAGAAGTGACCATGTTAAGTTTTTCTTGAATTATTTTTAATAAAATAATTTTATTACCGATGAGAAAAGTGTATATTGTATATATTCTACTTTACTCCATGGCTCCGTGGTGAAAGGTGCAAAATATAAATCAATTTTCAAGAGGAATGAGCTCCAACAACTACCAGAATAAGAGAGTCCATTTAATGACCACAAAAAAGCAATCATCACCAAAAGAGAGAGAGGATTCCAACTTGCCATGCAACTTGAATAATGGGAACAGTTGGCCTAAATTCCCAAAAATGAAAAAATGCAATAATACCATTTAGCACAAGTGATCACATTGCCATTAATCCTAGCACCATATACAACTTGTACTTACATTAATTAATAAAGGGTCCCTAGAAAAACAATTAATATAGCTATTAGGAGAGGTTATCAATTATATTTGGTACATATGTTCCATTTTTTACAATAATATGAGATTCACTCTTCATATTATAAGAAGGCTCATTTTTTTGTGAGAGAGGGTGTACCACTTGATGTACATTAAAAATATTTTATAATCTTTTAAAGTATTAGAATATTATTAATGAGTTTTAACTTAGTAATATAAGAGTAATCAATTCTATATATTTTCTAATTTCTCAATTTGTATATATGAACCTCTCATATATATTTATAATCTTGAAATTGAACAGACCGTTAGAATATCTCCCTCTATCTCAATTTGTTTTTCGTTTTGTTTTGTTTGTATGTGAATTTAAGTTAGAGAAGCATAAATAGAAGGGTTTGAGATAGCTTTCAAACAGTAAATGCAAAGCATTTCAGTTACTTGCACAGCCAAACATCCTTTTTTTTCTTCAAATGTCCTTGTATGAAAACCATTATATACCTTCTCTCTCTCTCTCTCTCTCTCTCTCTCTCTCTCTCTCTCAAAGAAACTCATATAAGCAACCCCACAATACCCTATCTTCCCTCAACCACACTCCTATATTTTAACATCAAAAGTAGCCTTGAAAATCCTCAACAAACTACTTTGACTCCTCCTATTTCCCATCCATATATTTCTTCTCTCTCTAACCCTATTCTTTGCTTCTGTGTTAAAAACCTAGCCTTCCTAATTGCTTAATTGCTTACCCCTTATTTGGCATTCCCAATAAATGCATTCTGTTGTGGTAGGAAAATTATTGGTTAGACTCAGTTTATTATGAAACCAAAATATAAGATGTATATAGTGAGATTCATATATTAAATATATAGATCTCATATATTTATATCTTAAATATAAAATAAGCCAGGTTTAAGCAAAAAATATTGATAATGATGCTATCTTTATTTAATATCTTTTCCTAAAACGAATAGAGTTTTCACGCCATACATAAAATTAGAAGAATTTTATCTCATTTTATTGGGGTTTATATTTATCCAATCCAATTCTAAAATTGAGATAACAACGGATAATATCCTCATACTCATTTGTTATTACATAAACATATTTATATTTATATTTTTACTTTAAAAATAATTAGATAATTTTTAATTCATCACAATTAAAACCAAACAAGATCAGGATGAAACATAAAAACCCATCCGATACTTAGACTCATTATAACCAATCCCCGCTACAAGAAATATTAGATTAAGCAGCAAAAACTTTTATCACTAAAATTATAAAGATTTGCTGTCATAAGTTTATATGCAATTGCAATCATACTTTTTCTATATACTATTAGTCGCAATTGTTCATGTTGATACTGTATAACCTTTGTAGTAGTAAAATTAATATTATCGCAAAATTTATGCCTATAATTCTAATATTTATTGCCACCTATACATATATATATACACACGTAAGGGGTTGTATAGAAAATTGATTTGCACTATAGGTGGAGAGTTAAATTACAATATACAATTTTATTTTCACAAAACGGTGGCAGACAAATTGTGATATATATATATATGTTCAACACAAATGGTGATGGTGATGAAGTGAAGTAACCCATAAGAATTTGTTTTGTTAAGAGTTTTCTTGCGTTTGATGCTTATTAAATCTGACTAAATTTTATCCTCAGTCATTAAAATATGCTCAAGAAACTGTTAATTAGTTGTTTTTTTCTTTTGTATATATAAATATTATCTTTGGTTTCAGGCAGCCGCAAAACAACGACATCTCCACTCTCCACCATAATATATATTATTATTATTTGTCATGTTCAAGTATTTTTAGTGCTCTCTGATTATGACACTTTAGCTACCTCTGTTTCTGTTTGCTTCCTTCTTGAATTCACAATTTGCTTAATATATACATATATTTGCCCTAATTGTCTCTTATTAAACTTTCATATTACAAGAAATTTCAACCAACTTTCATCATACTGCATGTCTGTTATAACTGAAGACTAAGATTAATGGGATGGAGAAAAATGATTCACATATGCTAATAATTTAGTTTATTACTTTCAAAATAGGATGGCTGATATGATCTGCCACACTTAGAATTGAATAATTAATATCCAGATAATTAATCACAGCCTAATCAAGCCTAAGTAAGCAGTTGGAAAATTGAGATCTCTTTAACTATCTACAACAAAATGTCATCATTTAGCACTCAAAATCAAAGTTGGTAAAGGTTTGTAGCATTAGCCGCCATTCAGTTGCTTGCCAGATCTAGCTATCTTTCAATTGTTCAATTCTTTTGCCTTCTCAATTTTCAATTTTATATATGAGGAAGTTAAAGACGGTTATCATACACTGCAAGTTTGTGACATTCTACCTGCCAATCTACAATTATATATATCCAACCTATATACCTATTAATAATATTTTATTATTAAAAAAATTACTATTTAATTTCTCTGTTCTAATGAAACTAATTATTTAGTTCTCATATTTTAAAAATACATTAATTAGACCTATAATTTTATTCTATTTAATTACTCTTCGGGTATCTCTAGTCATTTTAGGCATTAATTTGAATTTCATTTAATCTCTGTAATTTATATTAAAAGCACAATTATATAGTCTCCTTATTTTCTAACTCTTTGTAACAATAATTTTTCTCTATTTTAAATATATCAACTAATAGAAAAATTAACTTAAATTGAATAGAAGGACTAAAGAATAAACAATATATATATATATATATATATATATATATATATATATATATATAAAATGACTTATTAATATATTTTTTAAAATAGGATAACCAAATAATTATTTGGTTAAAATAGAGTAAATAATAAATTTCCCTTATTATTAACATCAAACATGCATGAATAAAAGTAATAGAATAATTATTTACCTCTTAAAATTAAGTTATAATTATTAATAAGCTATAACTATTAATAAGCCATTCATATTATTTAAAAATCAAATTAATTAGTTCTATTATTTTATTTATTGAATAGCTTTTGATTTTAATTTAAAAATCGAATAAGATTCAATTTATTTTTTTTTAGTTTAGATATACTTTAAAAAAAAAAATTTAATTTTTCAATTTGCTTAATTAAGTAAAAAAAAATCAAACCAACTGAAGTTTTATATTTTTTTTACAAAATTTGATAATTCATTAATAAAAATTATAAGATAAGCATAAAATAATATCTTAAAATGGAAAAAAAATACAAATATAAACAATTAAAATCTTATGTTCAGAGATAATGTGAGTAAAGTAAAATAATTTTCCAAGTATACAAACTAGTCCTTTTTCATTTTAGAGGACCAATGAAACATTTTGTAATATTGCCATCTTCAAAACTTGTTAACGATAGTTGTATTTTGAATTGTTAGAGAGCATATTTAGATATTGCAAAAAAAATAAATAAATAAATAACGAAGGAGAACAAGATTAATATTGGAAAAAGAATTTCAAATCTGTCCAAACGAATATAAATATGGGAGTTTATTAAAAAAAAAAGTCTGAGAATCTCAGTTAGTGGTTAAAACTTGGCTGTTGATTTTTTTTTTTCCTATTTCATTTAATAAAATTAATATTTAAATATAAGAAAATAATAATAACACTGAATTACTGGACTAATAAACAAGTATATATATATATATATATTACAGTCACGTAATCGTGTTAGACCATGTGAATCAAAGGAGTGGCATAATATTGATTAATGTGCTTGTTCATATCATTTATTGAAATTTTATTTTCCTAAAAATTATATTTGTTAATAAATTATTTAATAAAAATAAAGTTTCACCTGCTTTTTAAAATACTTAAAAATAAATTATTTAATAAATTATATTTCCACAGTTTCACCTGCTTTTTAAAATCCGGAAACAGGGATTTCCCTGCCAATCTCAAAAAGAACACAAAATATATAGATTTGGTTTTTGTTTGTGGGCTCTGCCCTTGGGTGGGTTGGGCTTCAATGAGCCCATTTTATCTTCCATTGAGTTTTGCTTCCATGGACTCAAACACGATGATGCAATCCTTATGTTGAGGAAAGAATCCGTATTTAATATAATGAGGAATTATAAAAAAATTAATCTCAAAATCGATCCCAGAAAGTTCATTTAATGTCCTATAAATACTATTTACGAAGATATCTTGAAGATTAAGATGGGAGTCCTGATTTCACAATCCTCCTCGTTTCCCTTCTCTGGCACCATTGGAAAAACAGAAATTTTTTCACTTTTTGCCAATTGGAATTGCCTTATAGCCAAGTTATTTAAGCAAATTATTAAGTATATTTAGTATATATGTATTTTTTATTAATAAAATAATGAGTTATATTTTTTTATTTTTATTATGTAATTATTTTTATACATTAGGTTAGAGGATAGAAAGAAAAAAAAGGGTAGACCTAAATTAACTTGGAGGAGAGTAGTACAACATGACTTAGAAGCATTAAACATTTCTGAGGATTTAACCCAAAATCGTTCAGAGTGGAAAAAGCGAATCCATATAGCCGACCCCAAATTTTTAGGATAAAGGCTTAGTTGAGTTGAGTTGAGTTGAGTTATGTAATTATTTTTATATGAATATATAATATATTATTTCTTAATATAACTAGTGTACTTTATAATTTACCAGTTATTTGAAGAGCTCAAAATCTCATTCACACAGGCTTCGCCTCTCTCTATCTTGAGAATGTTTTATCGTTTGATACTATCTAAAGGCCCTCTCCTACTGATGAAATTTAGATTAATTTTGACGTTGCTTCTTCCAAGAGTAAAAAATTTGGGCTTCTCAACTTCTATCACTAGGAATATCCAAGGCCATCCATTAGGTTCGGTGTCCAGATCTTATCAGAATATAACTAGTCCCTTAACTTTTGGAAAGTCTTACTTGCAGATAATTAGCGTTACTAACTAAAACAGTAGGCTTCTGTAAGATTATTGTTGAAGGAGACTCGCAGATAGTCATTAAATCCTTTCATTGAGGTACTCTCCCTTTCAGCATCCAAGGTGTTATATAAGATATTAGGTCGTCCTCTTTCTCCTTTGAGTGAAGTGTAAGTAAAGAAGGGTAAGAAAAAGGAGATATAAGGAGAGTTATAATAAAGAAAATAAGGGAACGAGAGAAAATATATATTTTTTATGTTTTGAAAGAGATGAAGGAGGGGTAAATTTAATGATGTATAAATAAAATATTCATAATTTTCATTTGCTTTCTTATCTCTCCTTACACTTTAATTTGAGATACAGAAAAAATTAAAATTTGAGGGATAAGGGAAGATAAAATTTACCTTTATTTACCCATATCTTCTATTAACTCACATCTTCTCAAAATAATTACTTACTTATCATTACTTTTATTTGCCCTTCTCATCCTCATCCAAACCATTCTTAGTGAAGAGAAATGGTAACAAACTGCTCATTCTCATTCTAATTGAGTTTGTTCCTTATCTTTGATAAAAAAAAAAAATAATATTTATAAAAGAGAGAAAATTTTCAAATATTAGCAGCTTAAGAAAAAAAAAACCACACCAAGCTATTTTTAATAACAAGATAATTATAATTTTTATTTATAAAAAATAAGTATAATTTATTTTTAATAACAAGATAATTATAAATAAATATTATTAATAAAATTATAATTAATAATAAAAATTCAATTATTTTAATTAATTTAATTATTAAATAAAAAATAGTTAAATTAATAATTAAAAATAAAAAAATAAAAATTATTAATTGATAATCAAATTAAACTGATTATATTTTTAATAAAATAACTTAATTTGATCAATTCGATTATAATCAAATAATTATAATAATAATCTTTAATTTTTTTAATGGAAATAAGCTTTCACTCAAAATGTTTAATTATCTTAATTCAATGAGATTAAAATAATTAAAATCATGAATTCAAATTAGAGTCAAATACCGAATTCCACCAATTCCCTTTTTACCTAATTCAACAATAATAATAATAATAATAATAATAATAATAATAATAATTATTATTATTATTATTATTATTATTATTATTATTATTATTATTATTATTATTATTATTATTATTTACCGGTAGATTCAATACATTTTTTTTATTTGTTGAAATGACCGATAAGGTTAAATTTGACATTTAATAGATAGGGCCACTAATTTCTTGGAACAAGGACTTTCTTCGCTTTGACTATTTCTTTGCATGGCCTAGCCCTAATCTAGGGGTTTTTTAGTCTTCTAACCCATACGCGCTTTTGAAAATTCGCCATGAAAAAATTTTGCCCTAAATTGCAAGTTATCCCTTGCACTCTGTTTGGAAAATCTTTTAGGAGGGAAGGACAATAAAGATTGAAAAAAAAAATTTTTTTTTTATTATTATTTTTTTCTTGTTTGGATAGAAAGAGAGAAAAATAAAAGGAAGAATAGAAAGTATGATAAATTTATAATTTTATCTAATATATTTAAAAAAAAAAACTTTAGAAAAATATAATTTTATAATTTTAATTTATAATTTCACACTTTTATTATTTTCTCTCCAAATTAGAGAGAAAATAACAAGAGAAAAATAAGAGTTATTTTTCTTTCCCCTCTTATTTTCCCTTCATTTTCAAATAAGAAAAAGTGTCAATCTCAATTTATTTTTCCTTATTTATTTTTTTTCCTCTCCCTTTTCTTCCCATTCAAATAGGGTGTAAAAGTTATTAAAAATTATATATTAGTCCCTCTCTTTTTAATTTTAAATAATTATGTCTATTAAATTTTATTTTGTCAAAAAAATGCCCATTCGTCTAAATTTATTATAATTTACCGTTAATAATCTTAATTTTATTTCAATTTAAAATAATTATATCTATTTTTTAGAAAATAATTTTAATTATATCATAATTTATAATTTGCGAGCATGTCAAATATAAAATATATCGCTTAATTTGTGTTATGAATTTTAAAATCAAATAATTATGAAAATTAATTTTAATATATGCAGTTTCATTATTTTTATAGATAATTAAATAAAAAATGAGTAATTTTAATATTTAAATAATAAATATAAAGTTTTGAGAAAATAAATACAAAATTTTAGAAATTAAATGCCATAATTGAAAAATTAAAGGGTACAGGTCAAGGATGCAACTCTCCTACAAAAAACAATATCAACAGAGAGTGGTGACATGTCTAATAGCGGGTGGTAAAGTGTCTAACAGTTTCGGAAAATAAAAGATTTTTTTTTCTGTGTATTTATTAAAACTCCAATTTAATATTATATAGTCTACACTTTTATTTTTCAAAGATAAGTAAAAATAAGGTTAATGGGATTGTCAAAAGAAAATATTAGTGTTTAGACTATTTTTATAAAATTATATAAATGAAAATTATTATGTTGTGCAATTCATTAATTTGTAATTAATATAAAATTTTAACAAATTTGAAGGAATCATTTTGTCAAGAAATATAATTATTTTAAGTTAAAATTATGTTTAAAGTTATTCTGATAATTTAATATATAATTATTGTTAAATTATAATAATTTTTTTATTGATTAATTATTATATGTAATTTTTATAAATATAAAAAATTTATAAAATTAAATGATTGGATGTAATAATTACCCATAACCGGTGTGTTGCTTCTTTATCCTCTGAACGATCAACTACGTCGATCTATCGTCACAACCACTTTAACAACTTTTGCAACAAGTTTTCTATTATGACCGTACAATTGTCTCATTTCTGGTTTCATCAGTCTTTCACTTTTTTTATAAAAAAAAAAAAATTATTCTATCCATCTTAATATTTTTTTATAATTAATTTTTACTAAAATTTAAATTTAAGAGCTCACATTTTTGTAATAATTGATTAATTAGTAGTAAATTTCTTATTATTTTATTAAAACTCTTGAAATTAATATTTTAAAAATAATTTTTAAATATATAAATTAAGAATATATGCATTTTTAGAGTCTATTTTATATTATTATTAAAATTACTATTAAAAAAAATTATTTTTTAAATATATTAGTTAGAGGATATTAAAAAATAATTAAAAATTAAATTTAATAAATTTCAGTAATAAAAATATTAAAATAATAAAATAATTTTTTTTAAATTATTTTTTTTAATAATATTAAAAATGAGACTTTTATTAAAAAAAGTAGTTTCGACTTTTTAAATTCAATATCAAGCAGCACTAAGAAAGAGATCTCATTAACTGATTTAAAGAGAGAAATTCAAATATTTTTATAATTCTCATTGTTTTCAAAATCGTATAGAATATATTACATATAGTTACTAAAAGAATTAGATATTTTCTTTAAAAAGAATACTCCAAAAATTTGAATTTAATATTATTGGATTAATAATTCAATATTTGAATATCTACTTCATTATATAATTTATTTATTTTAAAAAATTTTAAATTAATTAAAAAAACTATAATTTATATCCCCAACTTTATATTTCACAATTGCTACTAAACCAATAAAATTTACATGAATTAATGGACCTTTTTATTAAAATATATATATATATATATATATATATATATATATATATATATTTAAATTAAAAAGTCAATCAAATTATATCTTTATTAATATTATATAATTATTTTTTATGTAAAAAAAATAAATTAAATGATTAATAATATAAATCCGTGGATATACCAGAAATGAAGGGTCAGGATTGAGTGATGGAAATGGAAATAACATAAGTGTGGTGCATTTGGACAACTTAGTCAGACACGGTTGGTATAAACATGCAGAAAAATGAGAAGGCAACAATTTAGCCCATAAATAAAGTAGAAGAAGCTGCTGGGATGTTGAATTGAAAGAAAGCAAGCACTAATGAGAGAAGAACAAAAATCAACAAGTTTCTTTCTGGTACAGCCAAAGAAGTTTCTTTCTCAAAGAAAATGTTGGGTCAGTTTCTCACTACTTTTCCCATTAACTTTCTCAGATTCCAGAAGATTATATTTTCTTTCCATCTGGTCTAATAAGATATTGGTCCTTTTGGAATTTTCGATTTTGTTCAGATTCTTGAACTTTGGGTAGCTAAAATCTTGACATCGACTCTTTTTTTTTTTTTTTTAATAATTTGTTTCTCTTATCTGGGTCTGGGTTATTTATTTTAATCATTTGTTAAAATTTTTTTCAAAGGTTGTTCGTGTAAGCTTTCATTATTTTAATTTTTTATCTGATTTGTTGCACTTCAGCCTGCCCAATAACCTCACAATCAAAGGTCTTTTTTTTCTTTTTTTGGCTTCTCTTTAGACACTGTTCTTTAGAGTCAAAGGCTTATGTTTCTCCCTTCCTTCAAAGCTAATCTTGCGGTTTATGTCTATCTGATTATCTCCTGAAATTGATGGATTAGCTGTTGATATGAACCTTATTGCTTCCTCTTGAGGTACTTCTTTTGATTCAGGTGCATATCTTGGTTTTTGTAATTTTAATTAACTTGATTGTTTGTTTTGATCATTTCTAGTTGATTGTTTTTGTCTGGATTTGCTATGGATCTCTTTACCTTTGTATATGTTGCACAGGTTTGATTGTTGAGATTTCTGCTATGTTTTTCTTGATAGTTTATTTCTAATTTCAATTTTTGATTGAACACAGCAGTCTTCTTCTTGTTGGAAACAGTTATTTATGCTTTCAATTATACAAGTTCTGATCTTTCTTTGTACTCATAATTAACAGAATCAAAATGGGATGATGTGTTGAAGATATCCTTTTTAAATTGCATGCTCGTTACATGGGTGAAGACTGAAGGGCAGAATCTGTTTCATGCTTCTTCTTCTTCTGAATATATAATGAAGCAGAGTTTGTTTGGAACAACTGCCTTTAGCATGAATTAGGATATTGTTGATGATATAATAGTCCATGCTTGTGCCTTCACAGAGTTACAGAATTGATATTAAAATGATGGAACAAATTTTACATTTTAGTGAATGTGATCTTTTCATAAGCTTTGTGTCAAACTTTGCATCTTCAGCTTGAATATGAAGTATTGCCTGTAAGAAATTTCTTGTTCAATCAATTAAATCAAAGAATTAGGCCTAGGGTCAAGACGATAGGCCTTGATTAAGTACCTGAACTTCATTGATCCCAATCACTTGACTGAAGCATTGGAATTGAAACTCTTTCCTATAAACATTCCTTGAATCTAGCATCCAAATTTTTTGGCATATCAGAGAGCTTTTAAGATTTCTTCCCTTACAAATCCTTCCAAGTATTGTTCTTGATATGTGCATATATTTGGTTTTCTTCCAGAAGGGCAATTTAGAAAAGTCTCCTCAAATCTTCTTTTTATCCTTGTATATAAATTTCTGGACAGTCACATTCTCCATTGTGTCTATGTTTCAGTTCTCTCTCTCTCTCTCTCTCTCTCTCTCTCTCTCTCTCTCTCGTAGAAATAAAGGTATATTAACATCACATTCAGTTGAACTTTTCGATAGATAGGCTCATGCAGTTGTATTGCTTTTGATGAATACAGGCATACTAGAAAACTGTAGAGGGATTTCAATCCAGCTGCTTTTTTTTTTTATTAAAAATAGATCAGCATATGCTGTTTGATGGTTGTCATATTTGAAATATATTAACAAGTTTCCTGTCAAATCTGTATGACTGATACAGGCATTGCAATATATGATCGCATCACTCACCAAGACTGGGTTAATTTAGAGAAATCATGTCATTAGTTAGACCTGCAGAGCTTTCTGCCACACCCTACCAAAATCATAAGCTTTACTCATTGAATGGGAACAACGAGAATTCTGGGTTCTCCAACCAAATATTTTGCTCTGATCGGCGTAAGACCATGTATATGACCGATTCTTACTCTAGTGAGAGTTATGAGAAATACTTCATTGACTCCCCAGTAGAAGAATTAATACAGCCATCTAGTTCTAGCATTTATGGGAATTCATTTCACCTACAAGATGCATCTTCTTACCAGCCAAGAACTGGCACAGGATCCTTCATGACCACTCAAGGTCCCTACAACACTTTTGCACCAGTGAGACACTGTGGTACCTATCAGTTCAATTCTGAAGCAGATTACTTGGAAATTCAAAGCCCATATCCAGTGGACTATGAAGCAGATGAGATGAGGTTAAAGCTTCAGGAACTTGAGAGAGCGCTACTAGATGATAATGGAGATGATGATGAGGATGATATGTTTGGAAATAGTCAAAGCATGGAAATTGATGGTGAATGGTCTGAACCAATCCAGAATGTGATGCTCCATGACTCACCGAAGGAGTCTTCATCTTCAGATTCTAACATAAGTAGCATTAGCAGTAACAAAGAAGTGTCACAATTATCTCCCCAGGCTCCCAAGAGATTGCTTTTGCATTGTGCTGGTGCAATTGCAGAAGGAAATTTTGAGGTAGCTGATGCTCTAATAAATGAGCTCCGGCAGATGGTTTCAATTCAAGGAGATCCTCCTCAGAGGATTGCAGCCTACATGGTGGAAGGTCTTGCAGCTCGTATGGCTTCCTCTGGCAAATATCTCTATAAAGCTCTGAAATGCAAGGAGGCCCCATCTTCTGATAGGCTTGCAGCTATGCAAATCCTATTTGAGGTTTGCCCTTGTTTTAAATTTGGATTTGTGGCAGCAAACGGGGCCATAATTGAGGTCTTTAAAGGTGAAAAGCGAGTTCATATAATAGATTTTGACGTAAACCAAGGGAGTCAATACGTAACATTAATACAAACAATTGCCAATCAGCCAGGTAGGCCACCATACTTGAGGTTAACAGGGGTTGATGATCCAGAGTCAGTACATCGTCCTGTGGGTGGCCTGAAAATAGTTGGGCAAAGGCTTGAGAAGCTAGCAGAAGCATTTAAGGTGCCATTTGAATTTCATGCAGTAGCATCTAAGACTTCACTTGTTAGTCCATCAATGCTGGACTGCAAGCCTGGAGAAGCACTTGTAGTTAATTTTTCTTTCCAACTCCACCACATGCCTGATGAGAGTGTATCAACAGTAAATGAGAGAGACCAGCTACTTCGAATGGTTAAGAGCCTAAATCCAAAACTTGTAACTGTAGTTGAACAAGATATGAACACTAATACCGCCCCCTTTTTCCAAAGATTTGTCGAAGCGTACAATTATTACTCTGCAGTGTTTGACTCCCTTGATGCAACTCTCCCAAGGGAAAGTCAGGACAGGATGAATGTTGAAAGGCAGTGTCTAGCACGGGACATAGTAAACATAGTAGCATGTGAGGGAGATGAAAGGATTGAACGGTGCGAAGTTGCACGCAAATGGAGAGCAAGGATGATGATGGCTGGCTTCACTTCATGTTCAATGGGTCCTCATGTGGTGGAAACGATTCGGAAGCTCATAAAACAGTACTGTGATAGATATACATTGAAGGAAGAAATGGGTGCACTGCTTTTTGGGTGGGAAGACAAAAGCTTGATTGTTTCTTCAGCATGGAGGTAAGGAGGAACATTTGGTTACAGCAGCATCATTTAGCAGGACTCAACTTTTGTTTAGTCTACGTATTTATTTTTTTGTGTGGAATCAAGATGCATGCTGATATATGTTCTTATTATACAAAAATTAAGGACTTCCTAGTATTGTGTAAAATAAGCCTGATAGAGTGATGTAGGGGGATTGCTAGTTATTTTATCAAATTCTCTTATCTCTTGCTGCTGCCTTGCATATCATTCTTTGTTTCCATTTCATCATTATTTTGTTACTCCTGCTACTGTCTCCATTAGAATCAACTACTGCCAAGCCAAAAACTTGCATTTGCCAACTGGTTCACAACTCGATACAGTATATCCATTAAAATCCCCAAAATGGGTATGTTCATCAATTATCAGAAGTTCAAAACCACTGTTCATGTCATCGAAATTATCTGCAATGCGGCTTAGCCTTCAGTCTCTTTTTGTCACCATAGTCAACATGGAAACTAGAGCACCAGTCATTCAAATCATAACAGGGAAAAAGAAAATTAAAGAAAAATCCTGAGGACTTTCAGGTAACAGGCACTTTTTTCCGATCAAATTCCACGTTTTTGCCTTTTAAGAATTCTTTGAAAAGTGAACATCATTTGCAAATTAAAAACCCCCGCAAAACTGTCATTCCCTCAGAATAATCAATCCTTGCCACAGTATTTTCTTTTCTGAATGAGAAAGCAAATTGAAAAAAAAAAGAAAAAACAATACAAGGCAAATTGCAAAAAACTTTCAACCAGCAATTCCTTTCTTTTCAAACCTTAATTTACATCATCCATTATCATTCAATGAATGAATGCTTTACACCAAAATAGTGAGGCATTGGTTCTAAGACGGTACTAAAATCAATACTAACGACATTATAAAGTCCGGAAGAAAATAAAAATAAAAAAAAATCATAAAAAGAACACTGACAAACATGTACAGCACATATTCATTTCTAGCGTGACTCTTTGATGTGTAATTAGGCTCTTGCTGATGCCATAATACTCAAATTGGAGCAGCCCAATAAATTCAACGTAATAGAGATTCACACTTACAGGGAGACTTGAAATGAAATTATTAAAAATATATAAGTGTGAAATTTTTACATTAAAAAAAATGAAAAGAATGAAGAAAGTAGGAAAAATGTCAAGTTCATTAAGTCCCTTGTTTCTTTCATAATGCCATCAAAATCTCTCCATCTCCAACATAACAGGAGCCCACAAAACGACCTAAGTTGTGGGCATAACGAGCAAATCACAAATAGGATGTTTCAGCCCTTCATTGGGGCATTGTGAGCAAATCATATATAGATTTTCGCCTTTTCCCATCCAGAGACAGAACAAACAGCACGACGCGGTCGAGCAGTAGCAGTTGCAGAAAAGTCAAGTAACATTAACCCATGGGATGGGCTGTGGGCCGTTAGGTTTGAGATGGGTTAGGCCTAACAGAAAATGATCCACCCCTAACGCCATTAAAATTGGGAAACATACTCGAAACCGGCCATAATAACAGGCGAAAAAGGGAAGAGAAGACTCTTGTGGCGGTGCCTCAACGCATTGAAGTTAAAGAAGAGAAGATCGGAGAATACACGAACCAACCAATAGACGATAGCCAGCCAATAGAAATGTCGAAAGTGCTGCAGCAGCCGATAGGGCAAAAGAGGCTAACGAACGTGGCGGTGGTTCGATTAAAGAAGCATGGTATTCGCTTCGAGATTGCTTGCTACAAGAACAAGGTCCTCTCTTGGCGCTCTGGCGTGTAAGTTCTTTTTATCTCTTCCTTTATTAAATATTCGCAAAAAAAAAAGAGAAAAAAAAAATCTTCTTTTTACTTTGCCAATTTTGTCTGGAAACAGAGAGAAAGATTTGGATGAAGTGTTGCAGTCACATACCGTTTATTCAAATGTTTCCAAAGGAATTCTTGCAAAGTCCAAGGATTTAATGTTAGCCTTTAAAACTGATGATCAGACCAAAATATGTCTTGAGGTAATCCATTTTCCTCCAATCCTTTTTACAGTTTTTCATCCATGATTGAATTTCAAATGCCTCTTTTCATTATCTGGCGGCGCTGGTGGTGGTGATGGGTAGATATTGGAGAAAGGTGAGCTCCAAGTTGCTGGGAAAGAGAGGGAATCTCAGTTATCCAGTCAGTTTCGGGATATAGCAACCATTGTTATGCAGAAAACAATTAATGCTGAAACTCAACGCCCTTACACTATTAGCATGATTGAGCGACTCATGCATGAAATTCACTTTGCTGTTGATCCACATAGCAGCTCCAAGAAGCAGGTCATCGCCTAATCCAATAAAATTTTATTAACTAATATTTGTTAATTGATAATCTTCTGTATTAAAATTTCATATTGTTGTGGCACCCTCCATATCTCCATTCCAAACTGCTATCAAAGTTTTTCACTGTAGTTTAGTATATTTGGAATGCACCTTTTTCTAATGTATTTATTATATGATTTTGCATGTATTAAGTTATTATTCGACGTCATGTTATTAATCTGTTGTTACTGGAGTTTAACTTCTTGTAAATTCTGAACCTGTTCTTAT
Organism: Hevea brasiliensis; assembly: GCF_030052815.1. NCBI lineage: Eukaryota > Viridiplantae > Streptophyta > Magnoliopsida > Malpighiales > Euphorbiaceae > Hevea > Hevea brasiliensis. Next base: position 49,739,718 of record NC_079508.1, on the reverse strand, counting down.
ATTTGATGGGGAAAATCCAAAACTCCACTGTGTATCTTGAGCAGGCACTAGAAGTTATTCGTGAGCTTCAAAAGCACTTCCCAATAAAGCGTTCTCCAATGAGATTGCGACTTATTATTGCCAAACCAAATCTTTCTACTCTTCTAGAAAAGTTAAATGCTTGGAATGCCACCATTGTTTCAAAGGATGAATCTGGAAGTCAGCTCTCTGTTGTAAGTTTCACTCTGCCATGTGTATCTCTTATAAGTTTCACTCTTGTCTTGTGATCTATATTTTTTTATCTGTTCATTGCGTTTAATCCTTCTCCATAAACCCTAGTACGCTCCTTCAAATTCATAAGTAGGATTCTGTGCTTTTTCAGAAAGTAGGATTCTGTGCTTATTCGAAGTGGTGTTTGCAATGAATTTACAGACAATTTAAAAGGATTATTCTCAATAATTTGTTATTTTTCCTTTCTCCTCTTAAATATATCTATCATATTAATAAACTTGTGATTAAGTTAGGTTTCAAGGGATTTTACTGTTTCTACTTCTTAGGTTAGTTTCTGTTGATTGTGGTGGACTTAAGTGTATTAAAGTTGGATTGAGATTCATTCTGTGGACTGTGATTTGGGATTAAGCCCATCCTTCTTAGGATGGAGAGAATTATATTTTGAACTGTCACTCTTAAGAACATCTACACATGTAGTTGTGCTATTTTCATTTCCTAGCTCAATTAGATGTAGACATTTACGGTGCCAACGCCTGCCAAAGTTTGTAATTGTTATGCATTGTTACTTTTTAATTTGACAATTAATTGCTTGATGTACCAAAAGCCACAGTTGCTAACTAAATTTGAGTGCAATCACAACTTAATTCTATTCTTTTTCTTCTAGATTAAATAGGCTTTTTTTTTCCCTTAAAATGCTCATTTTTCACATTCTAATTAGCAGTTTCTTCCTTTTCCCCCCTTTTCTCAAGTCAAGGCGACGTAGTCTCTGTAGTTGATGACATCTCAGATGTATTAGGAGCCTTCTCTTCTTCTGGGCTTTGCTTACATTTAAATATTGTGCAGATTTGTGAATTAGACCCAGGTTTCTTTCGGGAGTGTGATGTCATGGTGAGGAATCTGCAGGGCAGGCTGGAAATTCTTGCAATGTCTGTGCATTTTGAAGGGGACACCAGTGTAGATGATTATGATGATCATGAAGATGTGCCATCAAGCCTACCTAAGGAGTCTTCTGATTCTGTGGTCCAACTGGGTGAGAAATTGCAAAAGCAGACAGTCTCTACGGAAAAGAATACTGAGGGGGAGGCAAAGCAACACAAGTGCAACACATGCAATGCATTTGTTGGGGATGCCAAACAGTACAGGGATCACTTTAAGAGTGAGTGGCACAAACATAATTTGAAGCGCAAGACCAAGCAACTCCCACCTCTCACAGCGGAAGAGTGCTTAGCAGATGTGGACCTGGATGACTCAAAAGCAGATTTAAAAGAGTACTCATTTTGAGGCGGGACTGAGCTCAGTTTGATCATCGTGTGTAGATTTGCATCACCTTATACATTTTGGGACCATGTTCCATGCCGAAATCAATTAGCTTGTAGAGGGTGCAAACAGGGATTGGTTTACAGAAAGCAGATTTGAGTTCTATTATTATAATTATTTTTTCAGTTGGCTTGGAATGCAGGGTCATGTCGAAACTTTATACTAACATAACGTTAAATCCCTGTAATGAAGATCATAACTTGAGGTGATTATGGCTATCTTAGAACTTGCTTTAGTGCTTGGGATGGATCCGGCTGTGGCCGGTTTGGAACCAGGTTAGGGCCTGTCAAATCCGGGTCTCAGACCATTTACCAGTTCACGTCTCCAAACCGGTCTGGAATTGAAAACCATAAGTATTAGTTTTGGTTCCTTTTCTGAACTTTATTGGATTTGATCGAAATTAATGGTTTGATTCAATTAGATCAGCTTTTTAAAACGAAAAAAAAAAAATCAACTATTGAATTGCTTTAATTTGAATTAAACTTGAACCGTTTTAAATGGAAGCTTACGCGGTTTGATTTAGGGTTTAGGGGGCCACGGCCTAAAACCAAACCATTGCCGGGGCTATTCATTTACTATATCCTCTAGGTGAAATCTAAAATGCTACTTTGGTATGTATATTGCTTCTGAAAACGTCTGTGATACTTCTTTGATGATCAACAGTGCATAGTGAAGAAATTGGTTTGCATCGCAAGGGAACTGCAGAAATCCTGGGTGCCCTACAGCTGCCGGAGCCCAAGAAGATCCAGCTTCCTCCGTTTACCCAGCAATATACAAGAAAATTATGTACATTTTTATTTTCCTTTATACAGATCTTTTGTACAAAATCATTCAAACTGGAGTATCTATTCACAACATTTTTTCAATGTCAGAATTCTTTCAATTCTGTTTGTCAAAACTTGTCAAGTTTATTCAAGATGTTAGCTGGACATGGACATGGCCATTTGGTGGGAAGGCTAAGAAGCAGAGGACGAATTCATCCTAAACATATTTTACCCGTTTGAACTTTGAGCTCTGGCCACCAACATGGCAGGTATCCCACCATGAGTTACTAGTCAAGCGGTGGATTCATCCCAACTTTAATATTTGAAGTGATTAGGTGAGAACTCTTTGCATTCTTAGTTCATTAGCAAGCTTCGCACTGGTTTGTTCTCTGTGGTCTTCACAGAATTGTCGGGTTGGTGACTGGGAACTAATACCATGAGTCCTGCTGGACATTCAAGAGGGTAACAGGAAGAGAGAAAGCAGCTGTCACAGATTGATACTTCATCCCTGCAGATATGATAATAGTTTGAATCTAATTGGAATTAAAAGAACACATGCGCATTTTAGCATAGGGTCCTGAACTCAAGTGGCAAAAAAGAAATTTAAAAGAGATCTAATCATCTCAAACAATACCGTAGGATGTCTTCCATATGCAGAGAAGGCTTCACCATTAGAGTTGGCAATTGCAACCTCTCCTATATCTTGATTTTGGATGAAGGGATGATTTAGCAGTTGCACAGCAGTGGGACGTGCAGATGGATCCCTCTGCAAGCAAAGTTTTACAAAATTCTGGGCATCTTCTGACAAGTAATTGGGAAGTTCAGGATTCTCACTGCTATTTGCAATTTTAAATATTGCGGCCACCTGGTTCAAACAGAATGATATGAGATAGGTCCTAAAGTTTCTGCTATTTCTTTGTGAGAGCCAATGTATCAACATCAGAACATGCATACAATATCATACCCCCTCATACTGGCTCCATGGAGGTTTTGATGTTGCCATCTCAAGAATGGTGCATCCTAGGCTCCATATATCAACAGCAAGATTATAGCTACTAGTGTTCATTATAACCTGCAAATGTCATAAAGTCAAATATTGTCAAGCTATATAAACTTACGGGAACGCAGAAATAATAATAATAATCCTGAATGAGAACAAAAAGATGAACATGAGTATACGGATACCTCCGGTGCCATCCAGTAAGGACTTCCTTTAAAAGAAAGCATTGAAGAACCCGATTTCGTCTGGATTATGAGATATAGGATATCAGAAACAGTAAACAGAATGTTCATCCATTTGAAAGAGGAATTGGCCCTATGAAGTTACAGAAACCTACATGTTTGGCCATGCCAAAGTCAACAAGCTTAATTTCACCATTAGGATCTACTAGTATGTTTGCGCCTTTAATGTCCCTGCAAGTTACTGTCAACTGAGGTAGGTGGATGAAGATTGATTCCTGATAAAGAACTAAAAATTGCTATACCAATCAACTACCTGTGCACTGTATTCCTTTTGTGTAAATATGCTAAACCAGAAAGAATCTGCTTTGTGTAACTTCGAATAACAGGTTCCGCAAATGGACCATATTCATTAAGCAATTTTTGGATTGAACCCCCAGAAACATACTGCAAGTAGACTGACAGTTTATCTTCTACCTGCAATAAGTACTTGGTTTTAATTCAAGCTATGCACAGACCTAATGCTATTTTGGTTGTTTCACTGCCAAGGAACTTCAAAATGAGAAATTAGATAAAAGTTGCAGCCTTGATTGTATATATTAGTTGCTCTCTCTTAAATTTATATACTTTAATAGGTACTACAAAGTATCCCAATTCCCAAAATCATTTTTCTCTTTTTGAATATCGTGGTCAGGTGGTATCACAAGGCATTGGCATTGGCATTGGCACAGATGTGAGATATTATGAATAGGAGAAGGATGATGAAAATTGCAAGGGAGCTCTTACCATTTTGCTTCCATAATATCGAACAATATTTGGATGAGACAGTTCACTAAGCAATGCAATTTCCTGTTCATTCAGAAACGAAAGGAAATAGTCAATTTTCCAGTTTACTAATGCTTAAAATTCAGTGTGTGTGAGATAGAGAGAGAAAGGAAAACCTGGTTCAGTTGCTTGAGACATTCAGTTGAATTCTGATCATCAGAAATAATCCTCACTTCCTTTATTGCACACATTTGTCCATTTTCACTATAGACAGAAATTACGACATTAGACTACTGTGAACACACAACATGATTCTTCCTTGTTCTCTTCCAGTTTACTTTGGACAACACTTGTATAGAATGCATGCAAATTAGCAGTGAAGTTACCTGTTAAATCCAGCATAAACAAGGCCAAATGTCCCTCTGCCAATAAGCTTTCCCTTCTTCCAATTTGACTGCATATTCTGGGAAGATTTATTAGGATAACCAGGAGGAAGGGGCAATGGATGACAAGGATGCCTCCGACTTTCTTGCTTTTCAGATGGGGATTCCAACAGTACTGGAGGTAGAGGTGATGCCTGTGTAGTGGAAGCCTTTGATCCAGGACATGAAGTTCTTAACCATGAGTTGTAATTGGTTTCTTCAACTGCCCTGCAATCACCATAATAACATCTTTCTGTGAAAAATTTTCTTCTACAGGGCACGACTGAAAATTGAAGAACAGAAATTCAAACAATTTATAGATTTACACTAGAACAAAAAGCGAAGGGGCTCATCTTTGCAAGTTACTTGTACCGCTTCACACTTAAAAATTTTCTCAGTATTAGTATTTTTATGAAATATTAGTGAGAAATCTAGATCCGTGGTTCTGATGTTTTTCAGTTATGTGATATGATCCTCAAATAGCCAATTCTTTGCAGAAAAAGGGGAGGTATAATAAAGAAACTGACCTGAAAGAACCAAAATCTCCATGATCATTAACAGTAGCATCAACCCCTTCGTCATTGGAAGAAATAGAAGAAGATAAAGATAAAGACGAACTGCTGCTTGAATGCAAAGCCACTTCAGAGTCTAGTTTTTTATCGAAATTTATCGATGGCTCAGGAGAACATGCAGGTTTTGGCAAAGGGTAAGCTTTCTTTTCTGCAACCTCAATTCCAATATCTGAATCAAAACCTGCAAACACGGAAGACCCACTGATGGAAAGGGAAGACGCTTTCAAATCAAGACTGTTCCTTGAATAGTTGTGAGCGAAAAGTATGGATTCGTCAAAACTCTTTGGCTTTTTTCTATATTTATCTTCTTGTTCTTTCTTCTTGCCATGGTTGTGCTGTTTATGATCTCGTTGAACTCTTTGAGAGTTCTTTGTCCTTGTCCACCAAGCTGGCATTGCCACACAAGAGAGGAATTGAATGGAATTAGGAGCAGATCGATGGAGCTGAGCTCTCTATATCTGACCACTACTTCTTGCGTCTTCCCTCTTCTGGTCCTCAATCATATACGCATGTTTGATGTGCATTTATGAATTTGTGTGTGCATGCGCGTGTCACAGAGGGAGAGAGACCACACCACAGTAGGTTTTGCCTAGTTGGAAGAAAGTTTTATTCATCATGAACCAATAGCAACTTGAGTGAATGGCAGATGGGGTAGCTGGGCCAGCTAGGCGGCTGGATATATCAGATATGATTGAGACTCTCTGCCATTCTCTCCATGATTCTATATAGTTCAAGATCAAGGTTGAAATGAACTGAAATTATCATATACATGCTTACAATACATTTTCATTCTAATCAACAAGGTAGGAAAACTTGCCGTTATTTCACCGTATGCAGAAAATGAAAGCTCAGTTGAACTCTCAGAATTTATGACAGGACTGTTGTAATAAGTTATGCTTCCTAGTCCACATACTAAATTTGGACCAAATTCATTGTTGTTCTAAGAGCACCTATTTGTGGTTATAATCAGAAATTGCCATTGAAATTTGGCCAATTGGAGAGATTATGACGACTTGCATGTCCTTTCACAATTACATAATTGTGTAAGCAATTTGTCCGTATCTGTAACCTTATTTATTTATTTTATTATACTACAAGAAATATTATATTTAGCCGTAATAATTTTTATTGTTGAATGTGTAAAATTTATTGTTATAAGTTTATAGTGATAATATATAAATTATTATATATTACTGTTATAAAATTTTAATTAGAGAAATTTTATAATAAAATTATAATTAATTATTAGAAAATAATTAATTATTAATATCAAAATTAATAATAATTGTTCATATTACAGCTATATATTAGTTTTATAGATAATAAATTTATTATAATAAGTATGTAAATTTAAGGCATACACATAAATCACATAATCATACAGTATAAAAAAGAGAATAAAAATAACACAATATTTAACGTGGTTCGACCATAAGGTTTACCTCCATGGACAGGACAAGAAAAAAAAATTCTAACATGATGAAAAAAATAAAATATAATTACTTAAAACTCTCAAACCCTAACTCTAATGTATTTCTCGAATATCTCATACTCTATCGTAATGGATAAAATATTATAATATTTATACTAATTGGCCTAAATTCAAAACCTACCACTGGTCTCACTTTTTATCCTAAATTTTTATCGCTAATTATAACATTTATTGTGGTGTTATAATTTCGGCCATTCAATTTCAAATATTTCCCTGTAGCAAATGACTTCTTGTTCGGTGATTTTCCTAAGATGTGAACCTCATTCACTCCCACACTTCACAGCACTGCTCAAAAGGATGAGCTAATGATCAAAGAGAAAAGCTGTGATGGACATTGAAAAGTCAAACAAAATAACAACCCACACCACCAACCACAGAAAAAAAAAAAATCATAATTTTTTGTTCATCAAAAGTCAAGATATGTTCCATCTTGTGTTAAACCTAACTGTGTCATCTCGTATACCCCACGTCCAATATTGCCAATGGGATTTTGAATGTAAGATCTTTGTTAGATGTAGTTAAAAAAAAAAAAAATTCAGAGATTAATTTGACGGATCTCTTTATATATATATATATATATATATATAATTAAATTCCATAAAAAAATATATTTCATGTCAATGCAATAATGCATCACGAGATATTTAGGTGAAGGGGTGGACCTTTGGTTTTGTTGGGTTGTCTTTATCAGGAGAGTTTACCTTGTGAAACTAGGGGTGTGTATTACCTGTTTTAGTTTTAGGGTCTATTTAGGCGTCGGAATTAGGTTGAAATTTTGGTATAATTTGGATTTAATTTATAATTTTTAAAATAATTTTATTTAATTATTTTTATAAAAAATTATATTTAAATTTTAAAATAAAATTTTAATATGTGATATGTTATACAATATATCTTTTAGTTATACAACTATAATATAATTTAGGATTTAGAATTAAAAATATTATATAATATAATAGTATAAATATATTATATAATATATTTTTTAATTATTTATTAATTATATAATATTTAATTATAAAATATAAATATAATTATCAATTTTATATATATATATATTACCCCTATAATGAAGAATTATATGGAAATTGAATATATTTATAGTTAAAATTATTTAAAAAAATAATAAAATATAATATTATATTATATTATATTTAGTCCATAATTATATATAAATATATGTACTTATATTAATGAAAAAATATATTTATATATTTGATTCTAATTTAATATAATTTATGTTCAATTCTAATTCACTATTAATAAAAAATCAAAATTAAATTAAAATATCAAAATAAATTCAATTGAATGTAATTCTTTTTGATTCAGTTCGAAACCTAAAAATCGTGTACGAAACTATATTTATAACGGATTTTATTATAATTTGGAATTCACTTCATAATAAAATTAGTGAAGCAATTTATAATAAAAACACCATTCAATATTACCGAAAGAAAATAGTTAATTGGATTAATATTTTTTCCCTCTCTAGTTTCTAGGGAAAGAAATTTGTCTTTCTATCATCTACTTGGGGTTCTTAGAGCCGTCGAGCTTGTTAACAATTTGAGGCTTTCCCCTGCCTCCTCCGGTGAGGAAGGTCCTTCCCTGCAGGGGCGGACCCAGTTGCATAATGAGGTGCCCCGGCCCCTCCCCCCATTTTTTTTTATTTTTTTTTTAAATTGAAAAGTTAAGCGGCTCCCTTGAAAAAATTAAAGTTCTAATAATTTTTATATTTTAAATTATTAAAATTTCTAATTTTAGTGTTTAATTTTATTAATGTCCCTAAAAATTTTCTTGTAAATCTGAGAATAATAATTTTTTTCAAATACCAATTATGAAAATAAATTACATATTAAAATTAAAAAAAAATTTGGCATAAAAATTTATTTTATTCATATAGAGTCAAAATTTTTAGTTATTATTTATTATAATAATTATAAATTATTATTTTAAAACAATAATTAATTTTAAAAATATTTTTAAGTACACTTAAATTCTTAAACCTAAATTTAGTTTTTTTTATGACACTTTTAACTCTTTAATAAAGCATCATTAGAAAGTTGGTATTTTCAATATTGTGTTCAACTCTCAATTTCTTGAACATTAAGTTCATGATCATACGGTAGAATTGTTTATTCTTAATTCAATTTTAGATCCAAAGGAAAAACGTGTATCATTTAGAGTTGATGACATTTGCCAAGTGAAAATAAATTTCTCTCCAATTGTTTGCTATTATATATTGGAAAAAAAATTGCTAAAAAATTTACTATAGATTCACATAAAGATAATTTTATGGCATGCAAAAATGGCATGCTCTTTTTTAATATGTTTTATAAGACAATGAAGATAAATTGATATTTAAATGTTAGCCCCTTTTATATCAATTCCTGTGTCCGCACCTTCTTCCCTAGTTGGAGTGTGGGTTTCCCTCTCCATCCCCAGTTGGGGTGTATATAGCTTTTTCGGGTTTTAGTCTACAAATCTATGAGGCTTAATACAAGAGGGATGTGTGAAGAAGTTCTGTGTTGCAATGGTTTTTTTATGGGTGGAGTGATGATGTTAGCTCCATGGAAAGGAGAGCTATGTTGTGTTATGCTTAGATTTATGATCCACAATTCTAGTGATGATGTTAGCTCTATGGAAAGGGGAGCTATGTTGTGTTATGCTAGATTTATGATCCACAATTCTAGTTGATTTGCAAGGCCTTTTCCTAATTTAAGTGAAAGAAATATTTCTTAATAGGATAGAGGAATATTTCCTATATAGAGTAGAATTTTTATTTTAGTATTATTCCTAAATTTAGTGGGACTCCTAATTAGATTACTATTGAGGGAATTAACACTATAAATAGGAGAATAGTGAAAAGGTGATTGGGCTTCGCCCATAGGGAGCGGCTTCACCCATTGAAGAGAGTGGTTTTGCTCATGAAGAGTGGATGGAGAGGGGTTATCACCCATTGTAGAGAGAGACTTTACCAATTACTGAGAATTTGACTCTGTCCATTAATAAGGGGCACTTGCCCATTATAGTAGAGAGAAACTTCGGCCTAAGATGAAAAATGGCATAGAATTCAAGACGAATGAATTCTTATTTATTGATGAGAGAGTTATTATCCATGTAACTTAAGACACTCTTTGTAGTATAATAGTTGTAGCAGTAAATTTATTGAATTATGTCTAAAGGAGACTGAAAAGACTAACTAATGTAAGGCAGTTATGTAGATGGATTCTCTTAGATGTAATTGGGATGGTGGGTAGTATGGTTATTATTAATGATAGTGAAAGATGATATGCTCATGTATGTAGTCCTATGTCGAGAGGGTGAATCACATAAATATTATTACTTTATGTATTTATTTTATTTTTTTATAGTTTACACGCTTTTATGGTATACAACAAGCTAACTATTGAAGATGGCATATCTAAGATTATAAGAGCTGGCCTTACAAGTTGGTGGTTGCCCTTCTATGACTGTAGAGAGTGAAAAGCCGATTTAAGCTCTGCCATGCGTCTTCCTCTTAGAGTCCCTGGTGGAAGCTTTGCATTTTGACCTCTTGAGTTCCTTAGTGTTCATTTAGAAAGGGGAGCACCACTCCTTGCTTTGGAAAGGTTCCATCTTTCAAGCTTAATTCTTAGTTGGAGGAACCTCTATCTCTACTCTTCTAGAAGGTAGCTCAGTCTCGTTGGAATTGAAGGAAAACAGCAGGGGACAAGTGAAGGATGTTAGTCTCTAAGATTAGACCAATCCAACTCGACTGCCTAACCCTAGGGTTTGTAGTGTTGGGCTTATAGGCTCTGTATTTTGAGTTTGAATGGATGGACCTCTAGGCTTCCTTCTTGTTTATGTCTTTCAAGCCTTGAGTGTTATAATTTATCTTCCAATATATGGATTCCTATCTTCAAGAAAAAAAAAAAGTTAAATCATTTCTATTTTCTAGTTGTTGTTCTTTATGTTGTCCATCAATGGAAAAGATATTGAAAGCTTTTATTTTGGGGAAACTTATTTTTTACTCTATGGATTATATTTTAATTAATATTTGGATATCTCAATTTTCAGAAATTATTTGTTTATGTTAACAAATGGTTTCCCTTCTACAACCTAGAGAAAAAAAAAAGGTTTCCCTTCCATTTTAAAGCCAATTTATCATTAAATTAGTAAGAAAATACCAAAATATCCTTAATAAGATTGATGCTTCATTTTGTTTACCCATTAATTTTTAAATCCTCCTTGGAACCTCCTTAGTGATGCCACAAATATATATATATTTTTTTATAATGAATTCTTTTAAGTACCTTTATTCATTGCTTGGCGAGTCTCATTTCTTGTCCCTAGAATTTTCAAGCTCTAACAGCTATAATGGTGCTGGCTTATGGGCAAGAGTTTCCTTATAAGGGATTACTAGGTTGTAAACTGTCTAGATATCATTATGGGTTGAATATAGCTTACAATGAAGTGTTTTTGTTTCCTCCCAATTACTCAATGAAATGTTTTGTTTTTAAAACCCTGAGCCTTACAACCCAAACATTAAATCCAATATTCTCAAGCAAAACATAGGAAAACTTTCTCAGCGCTGTCATCACCGTGATTGGAAGCACCTTTCCTGAAAGACCAGAGGGAAAGACCTTTTGTTAGAGCCGCAATACAAAGCCATTCCAACCAAAGCCATGAGGACCCTTACCTTTACAAGCGAGCCCGTCGTTTCGAAAGGTTGTAGGAATCCAAGGCACCGACTTGGGAGAGAAGGGTGGCAGGGACCATAGTGTCTCACTTTCATCTAGTCATGGGCAATTTCTTTTATTTCTCTAGTCCCTCCTTTTTTCTCCGATACTCTTAAATTTTCAAGTAATCACAAAATTGTTTTTGATTCATTCACATTTGATTGAATAAAGCAAAGGGATTGAAACTAATTGTATTGGGTGATGAATTTGGTGGGTTTTGAACCAATTCCAAATTGGTGTTTGGGAAAATAAGGATATTTTGAGTATGAAGGAAAAAAAAATTTTCTATCACTTGCCACATCCATATATTCATTGATCAATAGAAAATCTTACTTAAACGAAATAGAGAGATCAAATAATTGATGAAATTAATTGTGAGGAATTAAATCATATGCTTTGGAAATAAGATGGTTAATTTATTAATTTTAACATAATCCCAAAATTAAATAATAATTTACCCATAAAAATAAAAAAATAAAACCTAACCTTACTCTCACTAGTGTTCTTCATCACAAACATTGATATAGAGGCCCAAATTAATATTCAGCTTTTACATCTTAATTATACCATATAACATACAAATTAATGTTAATTAGTGGGTTTTAATCAAAGCCAAAACTCACAATTAATGTAATTAAGTTCACACCATAGAGAACTCAACAAATTTGAACTATAATTTCTGCCTGGAATACACCTGCTAGTGCATGTTCACATCATATATATATATATAATGAACAGGGAACTATATATATGTATAATGAACAGGGAACTAAGGCAAACAAACATCGAAATCCCGCATGGTGGGGACTATGAATAAGAGCTGTCCTAAGAGGAGTCCAGCAGCAAGCATGCAACTTGGGTTACCTTTCTTGAATTTTGTAATAACTCCATACACGTCTGCAACTTAATTATGGTTGTTAAGGGTCAGTTCTATGTTTCGTAACCAAAACTTCTGATCCATTGCTTTTTGCTTCTTGGAATTCTAGATTTTGTGTTTGGTTCAATGTTCTACAAGTGGATTGCCTGTAATGGGGAATGAATATGTTATAGCTGACCTCACCACTCTAAAAGGACAGTAATGCTCCTGTGGCCATGGCTAATAACCAAGTCAGACCCATCAAGTGTACACACCACTTCTAAACTAAGGCCCATTTAGTTTCCTAATTGAATGCTTTCAACATCTTTAGACAGATTTTTTTTGCAGTATTATGAATTAAAATTTATTGGTATTTTTTATAATATTATTCTACATTGATTTGAATAAGGTGTTTGTATTATATATAAGACTTGGACAAGTCTCTTCCCCTTGAGTTAGCTTTAGGAGTGAAATTAAATTCGGTCTATTTTTTTTATATTGTATCAAAGTCTATCTTGTTTCAATGTTGAACCACCCGCAGATATGTTTACTTGTAAACTTTATATTCCAAATCTCTATGCCTGAACGTGAGAGAAGTGTATTATCACACATTAATTTGAGATAAAATATTTATATAATATATAAGATTTGAGCAAATCACTCCTCCTTAAACTGATTTATGAGACAAAAAAAATATCATAATTCCTTAGCTTCCCAGTGGGATGAGAAACATATGGCTCACCTACATCACTACATTGAATTATCATTATTATTACTCAATAATTATTATTATTATTATTATTATTATTATTTCTGACAAAGCCGCCTGCACCTTTTGTATTGGTTGAATTGGATTTTTGTGAGTTGTCAGGTAAATGAAATGTCATCCACAAGAAAAACAAGGCCATAAAATTTGGGAGAAATATCCACTCTTAGGAATTATAGAGATAGAAATTCCAGAGGATTAAATTTAAATGTGGACAGAATTAAAGAGATAAATAATAATAAAAATCTTGCTTACTCTTCTTATCCAAGAGGAAGAGAGCAACTAAGGGCCACATCTTCTTTCTCAATATCATATTCCTTTCCTAAAAGCTACTACATTGACAAGAAGAGAAGAAGAGATGGCTATGAAGAATTGTTTTCAAGTGAGTACAGTGTGTACTAGTGCTAGAGCTGGACTAGTATTTGCTCCTGTTGAGAAGCTTCACTTACCAACTTCTTTTAAAGGATTCAGTAATCTATCCAATTTATCATCGTCTCGTTCATCTTCTTTCTTTGCTCATTCACTCACTACTCGCAGAAGCAGAAGCAGAAGCCCAAAATCTCCCATTGTCTGCAAAGCTCGTGAAGCTTTAGATGAAGGTTTGCCATTTATAAGCTCTTCCTTTGTAGCTTCATTTTAGTTTCTTTATTTAATCCTTCTATCAATTTTGCTCCTTGTATGCTTCATTTTCTAGTTGCTGCTATAGGGATGGTAGTTCTTGAAAATTGCAGACTCATTTATTTACTTATTATAAATTATGATTTTGTAGAAAATAAGTGTTAATTATTAAGAAAAATTTTAATTGAAAAATATATGAATATTGCTTCACATAAAAAAAATAAAAATAAATGTAAATTTCTGCATTTTTATTGTCTAAATGCTGTGTTTTTGCTTTTTTCACTTCAAAAATACCAGAAGCCCCAAAAAGCAAGCTAATTAAGAGACATTAATTTATTTTATTTTGTTATATTAAAACTCAATTAAACGTTTAATTTATTTTATTTTTAATTTTTCATTTAATTTAATTCAAAATTTTTAATTTTACTTTAATTTATCCTTAAAATTAAAAAAAATCAATATATTAAATTGCCTAATTTTATCAACTTAAATTAGGAAATAAAAAAATTTAATTTGAAATTAAAAAAATTAAACTTTTTAATTTTTTTTATTTAAATCAAAAATTTAAAAATTTAACCTATAAATTTTAATTTTTAAATTAAATTAAATATTAATTTAAATAAAAGATTAAAAATAAACTAAATTAAACTTGCCCAACAAAGACACTAAATTGAACATTTTGCCCTTGTAGAATTTGATTGCTTACCTCTTTTTCAAACTTTCATTTTCTTTCTTTTGAATTTGGTTTACCCCATCTCATCAATTTTGTTTGAGCATTTATTTAATCGAATACTGCACCTCATTATGCAAACGCTTGAAATCTGCAGTGCAAGCGGTGACAGATTCAAGCTGGGACAACCTTGTCATTGCCAGTAAAACCCCAGTTCTGGTGGAATTTTGGGCACCCTGGTGTGGACCATGCCGGATGATAGCACCGGTGATCGATGAACTAGCAAAAGAATATGCCGGAAAGATTGCATGTTTCAAGGTAAATACCGATGAGTGCCCAAATATTGCCAACAAGTATGCAATAAGGAGCATACCAACAGTGCTGTTTTTCAAGAAAGGAGAGAAGAAAGAAAGTGTCATCGGAGCAGTACCCAAGACTACCTTGTCTAGTACCTTAGAGAAATATATAGATGCTTGAGACAACAATTTAGCCAATTTCAGAAGTTGTACCAGCTTATGATACCTGTTCATGTCATCCACCATATTCAAATGACTTGTATTTAATGTAAATGTCACTAAGAAATCATTTCTCCAAATTCTAAACATGATCTGAATATGAAATCTTTCATATAGCAGATCCATCGCCTTACCTGAAGATTAAAAACACCACAGCTCATTTAGCTTAAGACCATGTTCTTCATCTGATTTGCATCTGTCCCTCCCTAATCGTGCCTTCACAAATAGGTCACCATATAATTAATTTGCTTGACTAATGATGCTTTAATTAAATTATTAGTTACAAGTTGGCAAGTTCTGGCAAAGAGATTAAAAAATTGTTTAGGCTTGCCACTTTCTTCCACCGGCCAGATTTTCAAGACTTACCTAACGAGACTAGCTTATTTTGTTAATTAGAAATGCTTCACGAATTTCTTGACAATTGACCAAGGTAGGGAACACAGCGTAGTTTCCAGTCATAAAACAAGTCAAGAAACCAAAGTCCAACAATGAAACTAGAGATCATTAACCTAACATAATTCTAGATTCTTTTCAATGAGAAATGTTCTACAAATATACTACTTTCAAGCAAGCCATCAATATACACGCTCAGTGGAGAGAGAGAGAGAGAGAGAGAGAGAGAGAGAGAGAGAGAGAGGCAAATACATACGCTATTTTCACAACTCTGGTAAGTGGCCGGAAGCCCGGAACTACACAGGAAAAGAGCTTTCAACCAGACAAATTTCCTCCCTGAATCCCATTCCTAGACTGTTAGTGGGAAAAGAGGCTGTATTGAATCATAAATCAGAACAATTAGAAGAAAAAAGAAACAACTCGAAGAGGATTTAACATTTCATTGATAAAACACTATGCTATATGTTTTACTTTTTCCTGAAATTAGTACAAAGTGGGAAGTTAGCCCTGAACTATTCCACCATGCAATACCATCTTCACAGGGCTGTAGGAATTTCTGCCCACGCTCATGCTACACAAGCAGCTACAATCAAGAACTGAAACACCAGTATCATTGATAGAGCCTTCACGGGGATGGTTTCCAATCATACGGAAGATTATTAAATCCATTAACTGCTCCTAGCCCACTAAGCAGTTGGTTCCCCAAATCATGTTGAAGATTCATGGTTTGGTCTCGAACCATCGATGGTACACTCACACGTCCATTTATCACCGTGTTATTACCCATTGCAGCTCTAATTCCATTAACCATAGCAGAATGCCCAAGTCCGCTGCCCATGGTGCCAAATCCACCACCCCCCATTCCAGAATTATTGACTGTTCCATTCCCCACCAGGCCATTTCCCCCGTTGAGAACTGCATTGTTGCCTGTTGGCAAAATCCCATTAACATTTTTCATTTCATTCCCCAAAGAACCAACCCCAACCACACCACCTGTGCCATTAAGTTGGTTGGACATCATCATTTCATGCATGATTTTCTGAACAGAGCTTTGAGCATCACTATGGTCAGCTTCACCAGAAAGAGCTTGTTGTTGCAACGGAATATTTGCTGGTGAGTTTGTAGAGCCAATGTGATTGGCAGCTGTTAAGGCACAATGAGATGTTTGCGTGGGATTATTGGATGAAGGTGTTGGTGATTGGAAAGGAGAAGGATTAGGTTGGGACTGTGGAATTGTGCTAGAGGAACCAGGAGATGGAATCTGAACAGAATTGCCTCCATAGGGACTGCTTGCATTATTCATAGAACTTTGTTGTCTTGAATTCATAGAATTCTGGTGGAGAATCCCAGCAATAGCACTGGCAGAAGTAGACACAGATGTCATACCGAGGGAGTTATTTACACTAGACACGCCATTGCTAGCAGCAATCTGCATTCCATCAACATGTGCAGAAATTTGATCACTGTTTGAGTTCTGGGGCATTGTTTGCTGCTGTTGTAGCCGTTCCTCAGACTGTTGAGCTTGACTATGAAACACAGATGAAGCACTAGTCCTCCGAGGGAACTTGGCCAAGCTCTCTGACAACAAACAGTCAAGTCATATGAAGTACTCTCATGGAATACTATATTATGATATTGACATGAAAACAAAGAATCTGAAGGAACAGCTTGTCCAATTACAGGGTAATGTGATAACTACATTCATGTAAAATGTAAATAAGGACATAATTATGAGAATAGCCGTTTCACATGCAACCGCACAGAAGAACAAACTATACAGAGATAATAAAGATGAGTAGAAAACAAGGCATAACACAGAAGAGATGGCAGGAAAAGAACAGACAGGCAGACACAAATTTACCTCCATGCATATCCATGTTGCCCAAGACGAAAATACACCATTATCCTCACTTTTAGCCCCTTAAACATCTTAACCTGGCTCTTGAAAATTTTCAAATTCCATTATTACATTCACCTTTGGCCCACTTAAAACCCAGAAAATTTCCATTCCCCCCATTACATTTAAAGTTTTTCCATTGTCATCTTCATTTCAAGCCCTCTGATCTTGAAGTTCTAGTTCTGCACCTGCATAGGACTCTAGATAGGACATCTGTACATTTTTTGCTTTCCCATTATCAAACTACTGCTTATAGATCATCTCAACTCTATGGTCCCCGACTACAAACTAAAAAAAAATAATTCCAGATATTAGACTTTTGAATACCAGAAGCAACTAAACAAAATAAGGAAACTCCCAAATCCATTTCACTAATCTCAAAATGTTGGAACCTAGATCCAAGTCAAAACTGAATATGCCTTTTCAAGGTCTAGGCTAAAAAACATACACACGGAAACAGAACAGAGTGAACAAACCATTAGCAAGTCCAACCAGTAACTACTAAATCTGACCAATTGTAAATCCGAACATTCAATCTAACCTTTCAAAAGGTCTTTTCCACTTAAACTTTCAACCAAGTGCACAATTTCTCTGGTACAAAAGTTAGCCATTTGAATGAGAATAGTTTTCCCTCGTGCTTGCATCTTGATGAGCCCATTTAATTGTAGGATATGCCAATATTTCCCAAGGGCACAACCTTTTGTTTTAATATACTTACAGCATCAGTAATTGAGGTGATCCTTCTCCTCCTTACATAAAGATGAAGACTTTAAATTAAAAGTAAGGCTAGATCATTTAGGGAGTATTTATGCGAAGGAAAACAAAGTTATTCCAGTGAACCAGTACAAGTTAGGTGGTCTTTTCCATTATCAAATCCCAAAAGAAAGCTAGGATCCAGAAAAAAAAAATCACAAAATCCAAAATTTAAGCATATAAGTCATCTAAATTAGTGTACAATGACACTCTTGTACAGTTAATTTCCAGGCTAGAAACAAACTAATGTACTCAAATCTATAGTTCACCCAGTTTATTCAAAAAGACAATAGAACACATTATTGTCTAGGAACCATGTGAGGGACACCGTACACAAGAAAAACTGTCTCTTTTCACTCAACAGGTCTCAACTAGGGTATTGACGACAAAGAAAGTCCTCTCCTTTCTCCATATATCATCCTAGAGCTTGAAAGTCTAAATTGATACACAAGGTATATCAAATTCAAACAATAGCATTCTTCTCCGTATAAAGTTAAGGAAAGATGTTTACGCTGTTCTATATTATGAATTCAGAAGTCATGTTCTCATTTTCACAACTAGAGCAACCTCGAGCAGCGCACTGCTCCCCCACCCCCCCCAAAAACCAATATTCGAGAATTGTCAAAATAAAGAATAAAAAGTCAAATCAGGGGAAAACTCGTCAAGCTCACCCATTGGCCCATTCCCTGTTTCTCGGCTGTAATCAATCAAGTCTTTCATACTATTAACCACTTCAGATATCTGCAGCAATATTGAACCAATTGTCAGGAAAAAAAAAATACAGCAACGATCTATTAAAATGCAGCAATTCAAAAGATCTTTTCAAACGCCATTTCTATAAAATAGTAAGAGAATAATTTATAGATATTATACAAGAAAAAAACAAATCATTTGAAACTGCTTGCAATAGCAGGTACGTAGAACCACTACAAGTTGCACCCATCAAATCATGAAAAAACTACAGCTAAACTGTAATCAAAATAGTTTCAGCAATGCAATGAATACATAGCTCATAGCAACAAGCCATTACTCGAGACCTAAAGCAATTTGCAAGTATTTTAAGACTACTGATAAAAATAGTTTCTTGAATAAAAGGAGCAAACCAATGCCAAATAAGATGCAAGAGACTTCAGAAATCCCAAATTAAAGGGAAGCAAGTGCTAGGCAGTAGCATATGCACAAAAGAGATAGAGGAATATCTATTTCCCAGATGCTAATGAAAATCATGAAACCTATTACAATATCATGCATTTGGACATCAGGATTATCTAAACAGAGATTTGAGATTTCCCTTGCTTTTTTGAAAAAATGTTCACATACACTTTGACCTTCATTAAGTGCTGCAGTAAATATCATTATGAATATGGAAAGAGAAAATATTAGTAATGAGACATGCACAGACTCCACAAACAAACAAAACACAGAAATCACAACTTTGTAGAGGCTGATTAAAAGGAAAATTATTGTTTCAGTGAAAGAAAGGCAGTACAGGAGAAAGCATATAGATCAAATACCAATGGAACATTTAAAAATTAAAACCCAATCAGAAAGGAGATACATAGCACAGAAAATGGAAGTGTTATAGTATCTCAAACTAAGGGCATCATTTCTAATCCAAAATTTACATTAATCCCAAAAGCACACCCAGTCACTGAGATACACGCAGAAGATATGCACCATCTGTAGCCTTTAACACCTGATGGTCGACATAAGTTTCATGAAGCTACATTTGACCATAAAAGGATTTATGACATCACCTGCAGGCACCTCACATATCTCTTTGTATATCCTAAATCATTCACCAATGGCACTTCCAAAGCTTTTGCAAGTTGCCGAGCTGATGCAACAAACCTAAAGAAGAATAGCTCATCAATAACTGATAGGAACAGCCAGACACTGTACATTATTTTCCAAAAATATCAAATTGTACATAGCAGTTGTGTTTTTCCAACAGTAAAAAAATAGTATATACCCAGGATTAGTAAAGGCAAGCAGTTCTGCAAACATATGGCAATGAGTTAAATGGAAAGGACAATATAAAACCCACCCAGGGATAGAGGATTATTCTTGTCACCTTGTTCCTAATATAACATAACTACCTTGCATGATAAAAATCTATGTAATATTGTAATTTCAGAAACAACCTAGATGCAAATAAAAAATTCTTATTCACCATGTGTCTTCAAATCACACAAATCAACACCAGAAACAATTCTTTGAATGAAGAATCATTAACTGTACAATCCCCCACCTCTCCCGTACATGCTAAGCAATATTCTGAAGAAACATTATAGATATTAAGGCTTAATATCTACATGTTCAAAAGTGCAAATATTACTGTTTAAGTTCAACTTCACAGAGATAAACCATGCATGCTTCGTGCATTCACTGTGTGTATATATACCAAGGCCTAATTTCTACATGCATGCTAAGCCCTATTTAGTGTGTATAAACCATGAGTGCTACTCATATCTGGAGTATGCGTGTATATATACACACTAACCCCTAATTTCCACATATTCAAAAGTGCAATATAACTATTATTCAATTTCACAAAGACAAACCATCTGCACTATTTGTGTGCCAATGCACGCACATGGAACAATTGCAACAGCTTTATCATTATCATTATCATTATTGACAACTTGAAAAAATGACCAACAGAACACAAATAAACAAAGCACAGGCTAAAGAGATTAACAGTTCAGGGCATCAAGAAAAAAATCAAGCTTTCAACTTTCAATCTAAAGGATAAAAAAATATTTTACAACCAAGACACCATCTAAAGGCTCATCATTGCTTGAGAAGAAATTTACAGACAAATAACTTACATGTTACAATTATTTTGCAATTCCGGGGCAGATAAATTAGATGATGCATTTTGAGTAGCAGCCTGGTATTTTTGAGCCGCAGCACCAAGTTGACTGACCTGCAAAATATAAAAAACAATATTCATGCAAAATATTCGCGACTAACAAATATTTAAACTGCAAGGTACAATGCCAAGCAGAAAACTTCCACCTTAACAATACTTAAAGTTTGTTTAGTCAAAAATGGACATTAAAGGGTGAAGACTGAAGAACTATCAACAACTAGTCTTCCTCAATACTTGATCTAAACTAAATAAAATCCACAAAAATACAGTCCACGTACATCGGAATGATCATGTGATTATAAAGTGTATTGCTTGAATTAGCATTCGTACCAAATATCAGTAAAGCATAACCCTTTCATATGTAAGGAGCAGAGGGAAAAAAAATGCCCAAGCAATTAAGAATGGCATAAAAGAAGAATGATATAAGTTTTTATCAAAATAATATAATTTTATTTGGTAAACGATTTGATTCCTTTTCCTCACTTAGTTTGCACATGTGCAGATAAAAGAAAGAATCATTTAATAGCTGGAGATATAAATCTTTAATTACCAGGCAAGTGTACATCGATGTCTGATTTATTTATATGACAATATCTTTTGGCACCGCAATTATGATACAAAACTACAAATTCACACGTCGGCCCAGGCTTAGCCTAGTGGCCAAGACATCGCTCACCCTGGGCAATGCCCCGGGTTCGAGCCCACCCCCCACCCCACCCCCCAAAACAAAATGTACCTCTGACCAAAAAAAAAAAAAAAGAAAAAAAAGAAAAAAACTACAAATCCATACAACCATGAGTGCAATGGCAATGCTGCCGGACAAGAAAAGTGAAAAATATAAGAGATGGCATTGCTCAATCACAAAGCCGACTCCACATATGACATATGATAAAACTAACATCAAATGTCATAATATCAGATGGACACAAACAGGCCAACCAATTACAGGGATAATTAGTTTTACATTGGAGAAATTCCTGCAGAGTGAGCATGGATTTCAGGATGAAATTCTACACCATTTAATCCATTTTCGGTTTGAATAAAACCAATGCAAACCTAATACAAACAAGTTTAAGCCAACTGAGCTTTAGATACGAAAGGTTCTATCAGGAACAAATTCTTAAAAATGTTTTATTTAGCAATTAATGGTCATAAAGACCCTTTTTCTATTATTAAGTGAAATTGTTTACTGCTAACCTGGGGTATTAACAATCTTCGAGGGATAAGCTCTTCATGACGTCGAGCACAAAATTCCCAAGAGCATATCTGGCCAAAACAATGGGAAAAGAATGGAAGAATTTTAGCTCATAATACCTTGAGAATTTAGAAATTATTAAGAGCAGGTATCGCTTATTGCACACCTTTAAGTCTGGAGAGAAGACTATCCGCAGCTGACCATCCCGAACAACACGAAGTTGCTCAAAGACACTTTCTTGTATCGCTTTTGCATAGTCCAAGACAATCTGACCAGATGAGTTTTGATGTTCATGTGGCATATCGACGTAGAGAAGCTCTTCCAAGGTACCACTTTCATATTTGATTTTGAAAAGCCTGGGAAGAACCTCAACAGTTGCCTCTGAAAGCACAGCAGATGAGAATAAGATAAAGCATAATGAGGGGGTTAAATTATCCAAAACAATGGAGACACAAATTCAAACTAGCACCCTGTGACAGTGTCATTCATAATGTACAACAAGAAGTAAAGATCTAACAACATACCAAAGCCACGGCCTGGCTTGCGATTGCAGATTTCACAGTGCCATACGTCCTGTAAAAGTTGCAAGTAAGATATTTATCACAATTTACATCAACAATTGGCATTACACGAAAGTAAAACAAGTGGTTTATGAAAATAAGTAAAAACTTACTAAGCCCATTCTTTTTGTCTTATGGATTCTATATTAAGCATTCAAACGAAAAAGTAGGAAAACAATATGAATAAATATGCAATGTTCTTCAAGACAATTGACCTGATTTGTCTAGCTATACTTAACAAACCAATTTATAAAGAGCTTATGTGTCAGCAATTGCTTAATGTTGTTAAGTATTCTCAAGCAGCTGACCTGAGGGAAAACTCCAGTTGTTTGTCGGCCACTTCCATACATAGAAACACACCACTTCTTTTTTGCATGTGGAGCAAAATATTCAGCTACAAATTTTCTCCAGAATTCAATATTGTTGTCCTACATGACAGTTAGGCATGATTATAAACCATAAAAGTCAAAACCAAAAACTCAAAATAGATTCTTATAATCTTATCTACCAGGAAATCTTACTTCTGGCCTGTGCTGTTGCTGATACATGTAATGTGTGAGACGGCGAGCACACATCCCTGATTCATACCCTGCTTTCACAGGAGATCTCATAGGCAAATTCTGTTGTTGAAATTGCTGTGGTAATTGAGGCCGTTGCTGCGGCATCGCTTTCAAGAGTTGCTGTTGCTGTTGCTGTTGTTGTTGCAGCTGCAATAGTCTTTGTTGATGTAAAAGATTAATTGTAGCAGCCGCCGCCTGAGAAGTCTGTCTTGACATCTGAAGGAATTGCTGTTGTTGCTGTTGCGGTTGCTGTTGCTGTTGTTGCTGCTGCTGTTGATGCAGAAACAGTGACTGATCTGAATGTTGAGGTTCTAATTTTACCGGTGCTAAACTTCTCATAGAATGAATTTGTTGCGGTTCCATTTTGACTGGACCAAGATTTCTCACTGGCTGCAGTTGCTGTGGCTGCTGCTGCTGTGCTCCATGTTGATCATTTGTCACCTGAGGCTCCAACTTGACAGGCCCAACGCCCCCTATTCCACCACGAATTGGCTGAAATTGGTGTTGCTGCTGCACCAGCTGGGTATTATGTGAGGCAGAGCACTGTTGCATTGGTTGCTGACCATGCTGGAAACTTTGAGCTTCAAGTTGTTGGGATTGCTGTTGATCTGGTAACAACTGGTTGCCAGAGGTGTTTGAAAATTGCTGTCCCTGAACTTGACCAGATGGACCAGGACTCAACATATTTGACGGTACAAATGATGATGGAGCATTGAAACCCATTCCACTGCCAACGCTTGAAAGTGGATCTGTTTCAGCCCCACCATCAATAACGCCACGCTGGCTGCTCCCAGGACCAGAAAGCCCAGGATTTGGAACTCCATTTCCAAAAGACTGATTAAGGAAGGAGGACACATTGGGCACATTTCCAAGAATATTCATGTTATTAAACTGAGTACGTGGGGAAACGAATGAAGGGAATGCAGTTTGAGAAGGCAGAGGACCTCCTTGAGCTCCCAGCATTCCTGAATTTGATCTCAAAAGCGAAGGAGAAACAGACTGGGCACCACCAATTGGTGTAGGCGGCCCCGAGGGTACCATTTTATCAAGAATGACAGTCTACAAACACTCTTCAAAGTATTACAACTATCTAAAACAACATGAATAGAATAAGCCTAGAATTACATAACCAAACGGAATAAAGGACACATAAGGCTGCACCTACTTAGCATTTCAAGTCCACATCTAAGGCTGCTGACTTCAAAGTCCTTATTGTGGACCAAACGGAATGAGTAGGTTCTGTGCCTGAGCAGATGGTGTTGCGTTTTAGCAAGCACAAGCCACAGACCAAAGTAAACAAAAGCATAGGAACAAGTCTTGATTCTGAACATTATAGAATCGCTCTATCTTCACACACCCAGCAATCTCTTAATGGTCGTCGCATGAATCTCTGCACCAAACAAGCGGCAGTGTTAGATCCATTTCAAAATAAGTAACTCCATTTAAAGCTAAACAATCAAGAAATCAAACTTCCACTACCAAATACAGCTCAAAAAACTTATAAAATTTCAGCATCCTTGCACTGTCAGCTAAAACCCAAATGAAAATCACTATAAATTAGCCTCAATCAAATCCTGCAAAAAACCCACATCACCAGAACTCACAAAATCACAAAAAGTTGCACCAAAATTAAACAGAATCCATTAAAAAAATTTTCAATTCCAAATTCAAATCGCAAAACTCGAAAAAATAAAGATTCAAAATGAATGCATATTATAAACTTTATGGAAAGGAACAAAGTTACCACAACAAAAATTGCAAAAATGCTAAAAATGAACATAAAAATTACCTCGATCGAGGCTAATTTACTGAATCAAAGATCCAAAGCTACCGAAAAAATAAAAAAACACTAATGAGTTTTGAAACAAAAACGAAGTCCCAGCTAAAATAGATAAGAAAATATAACTTACCCGCAGCATAAATTAACGGTAGTGAGAGGGACAACAGTATACAAGAAAGATTTCTCTAATCAAAAGCATATACCACAATCCCGAAAATTCTCTATAATCAACAAAAAAAAAAAACGAAAAATTCTCTTTGTGGAATAGAGAAGAAGAAGGAGCTTGTTTAGGTCCGAAGGTTCTCTTACTCTAGGGTTTTTGTTTGCTGAGTTCGCCAAAAATCCAGCTTCTTTTTTAAGTTCGCCTTTTTTTTATTTTGGCTGTTGTTTTCTCCCTCACTATATGAGCTGTGTGCCCTGTTCTCTGCTGTATCCAGAGAGAGACAGAGAGAGAGAATGTTTAGAGAGAGAAAGGTAGAGAGAGTGTGCGTCCTTGCGGACGTCAAAATTGTATTCGATTGGATTGAATTTTCTCCTCCATTCTCTTTTCCTTTTATTTCTTTCTCGCTTTCTCTCTCTAAGAAAATGAAGTCAAATGCTCTTCTTCTGCTTCTCCTCGGCTAATTGTCACAATAGCCACTTAATTTTATGATTTTTTTTATAAAAATTATTAAATTTTAATATAATTTTATAAAAATTATTATAATTAAAAATTAAAAATTTTTAAGTTAATTTATTAATTATTTTATAAATAAAGTTATATTATTTTATCAATTTAAAAAAATATAAGATAACAAAATGTGTTTTATTTATTATATTTTTTTAAAATTAATAAAATAATATAATTTTATTTACAAAATAATTAATAAATTAACTTAAAAATTTTTAATTGTTAATTATAATAATTTTTATAAAATTATATTAAAATTTAATAATTTTTATAAAAATAATTATAAAATTGAATTATGGCGCATGATATTTATTCGCTTCCCTCTTCCTCTTCGTCTACTATGTTATGTTATGTTATCTTATGTATATCTTAATGCTATGCATGCATCCGGCCATCCATCATCCATAATGTGATGTTAACGCCTAATACATCTTTCCTTCCAACCCTAACATTGCCCCAAAATCACCTGCCACACTCACTCAATTAATACTTAACATGTAAACTCTACAGAAATATTGACATTTCACTGCTGAATTTTACAAAAATATAATTTGAAAATTTTTAAATTTTATAAAAATTTATAATAAAAATTCAGAACACATGTAAATCATATCTATGCCTAGGGGTAAAATAATTATATTTTTTTTTAATTTAAATGACAAATATTAATAAAATAAAAATTAAAACGCTCACTTTTTAAATGAAAATGAAGTAAAAAATATATTAACCCTAATAAATTTATATTATAAGTTTTAAAATATAAATTTTTCAATTTAAATTCATATTTTTTAATTTTTCAAATTTTATTTATTAAATTCATCTTTTTAGAATTGTTCTTACATAGTAAATGCATGCATATATTAAAAAAAATAAAAAATAAAAAAGGAGGAGGAGGAGGAGGCTTGCTAGCTATCTTGTGTAAGTAGGCTTCTTGAGCTAATAAAATGGCATTGGATTGGCTCTCATTTACGGGATTGTCCCACTGGTTTGATGTTTAGAAACTTTTGTATGTGATTACTTATACCATATTATCCAACCCTATGGTTTTGATACTTGCCACGTGTCCTTGTGCTCCGATTCTTTTGCTTCTCAAAGCAGATTTTTAAAAATTTTCAAATCAAATATTAAATGTATTAAACCACACAAAAATATCTATTCATTCCCATAATTCTTTTTAGGTTTTCTACCATTATTTTATACATTTAATTATAAATTGCATTTTTATTATATTATTTATGGTGATTATTAAAAAAAAATATTACTTTGTTAAAAAAAAATCATTATAAAATCTCTCTTATTGTTATATAAAAATTATCACAATCAATTTAAATATTTTCTTTTTTTTTTTCACATCGTTTTCTACTTGTATTTCACTTTGTTTAGGGGAGTTCTCCATGAATTTAGAGATTCATCTCATATGATAAGTAAAAACAGTTAATCTTAACTTAGCCTGATTTGATGTAATTGCTAAAAATATATTATTCAACTTTATAAATTCATATTTAAATTTTCACCCTTTTAATTTTTTTTTTAAAAATAATTAATTTAAAATAATATATTTATTTTTTTTATTGAACGATACGAGTAAAGTCCTTTTAAGACGGGTGACCATATGAATTTGTGTTTAGTACTTATTTAGTGTCTGTTTCACATTGATATTAAAATTACTGTTGAGAAAATTATTTTTTTAGATATATTAATTAAAAAGTATTAAAAAATAATTTAAAATTAAATTTAATAAATTTTAATTATAAAAACACTAAATAACAAAATAATTTTTTATCAAACTATTTTTTTTAATAATGTCTAAAATTATATTTTTATTCAAAAAAATAATTTTGGACATTCAAATATAATACTAAACAGACATTTAATATTTTAGTTGAAAAGTTAAAATTACTTTAAAAAATTATTTTATGTTTCGTTTGTTTTATCAAAAATATAGAAAATATTTTTCACTCTTTCCTGGTACTTGAGAGCACTCAAAAGATCGATTAATAAAAAATATTTTTTAATAAAAAAAATAAATAATTTTCAAAAGAGAGTCATTTATTAGATTTTGATAATATTATTAAAATATATAATATAAATACGTATCATTAGTTAATATTATAATTAAATAATGAAAAATATTTTTATATTTTTTTATTGATTAATTGAATTAAATGAAAATTATTAATAATATTAAAATAATTTTTATAAATATAAAATCTGAAATTTAAATTTTAATTAAAATTAATTATATAAATTATTGGATGCCAAAAAATACAAGTTGTCCGAAAGGCATCTCGAGATGATGTGTCGAAAACTTGTGAGAGAAATTGAAGAAAGAAATCGCACATAAGCATTGGATCAAAAAATGAACACTTTTTTGTTGGTTTGGGGGTCTCAATCATGACCGTTGAAGGGTCGCAGGCCCACTTAACTATTTTTAACCCTTTATAGCATATGGCCAAGGGGAAAAAAAAAACTAAAATAAAATAAAGAAATTGCAAGGGTGGAGTTGAACATACGGTACTGTAATTGATTGGACTCAGTCTCGGTCAGCCCTCGTGTTTTTCTTTTTGGCAATTGTGAGTATCACTTAACGTGGAAAATAACTTCATATCAGTATTCAACTCTGCACTGTAATTAGTGACTTACAAGACTTCAATTTTGCTCTCATCCAATTTCACAAAAAATATTTTAATATTATTTTAGTAATTAAAATAAAAAATTAACTAAATAAAATAATGTATCTGATTATAAAAATTTGAATTCTTATATAAATATTAAGTAGATTTTTATTTGAACGAGGAGTGTAATTACAGTAGGTTATTATTATAAAATAAAATTTAATTAAAATAAAATTTAAAATTTAGATAAGTATGAATATTTATCCTAATAGATAATATTTATATTGAATTGGAATTTCATACATTTAGATATTTTGAATAATATTGAATTAATTTTCTTTTAAGATGAAGATTTATTTAATTTATTTGATAAGGTTTTTTAAGAGGAGCAAAATTTTTTGATATTTCAAAACCTATATTTATTTATTTTTTTGACCCATTTGAAGCTTTTAATATCTTCCCTTGTTCTTTAATCCCATTCAAACACACAGTTACACTATATTTGGATAGGGAAAAAATAATAAAGAAAAAAAAATTTGAGAATAAAATAATTTTATTTTCTATCTTTTTGTGTTTGAATAAAGAGAAAATAAGAGAGAAAAAAAATTAACAGAAAAATAAAATTATTTTGTTCACTTTTATTTTCTCTCCAAAATAAAAAAAAGTGAGAAAAAAATATACATAAATTACAAATATACCCATATATTATATAAATTTTTATTTCTTAATTTAAAAATAAAATTATAATTTTACTATTTATAAAATAATTTTCTCTTTATATTTTATTTTTACTATTCAAACAAAAGAGAAAAAATTTATTTTTTCCTCATTATTATTAATTTTTTTATTTTTCTCTCATCATTTTCTTTCCTCCAATCAAAATCCTAGAGAAGGCAATTTTCTTGGAAGAGAGGGAGTGATGTGTATCCATTGTGCATGTGTATGGAATGTGCATTGCATTGCCATATCATGACACAGCAAATTTGTGTTTATATATATATATATATATATATATATATATATATATATATATATATATATATATATATATATATATATATATATATATATATAAGCATGCTGCATTAAGCTCTCAAATTAATAAATTTGATATTTTTAAAACTTTGTTTGGCTAATGAAAAATAATTTATATATAAATAATATTTTTATAAAAAAATTATTTTTATAAATAATTTTTTTATAAAAATATTATTTATTATTTAGTTACAATATTAAATTAATGTTATGTGTTTATATCATATTTATATAAGTGTTTTCAAATTTTAGTGAAATTATCAAAATCTAAAAAAAAAATTCTTTTTAAAAAAAAAAAAATATTTGTCTTAACTTATGAAAGTCAGCTTATAAACACTTAAATTAATTTAAATTTATAAGCATTTAAAATTTTAAGTTAATTTAAATTTATAAACATTTAAAATTTTAAATAATTACGTGTTTCATTAAAATACTTATAAAAAACTATAAGCAGTTAATGTGTTTGATAAAAAATAGTTGTATACATATTTATTATTAAAATAATTAAAAAATACATTAAATGAAATTTATTATGAAAATTTTAAAATTAAATAAAAATAATATAATAAAATATTTAATTAAACTAATTTATAAATATTAAAATAAAAAGTTAAATCTCTTAATTTATTTATTTTTAACTTATAAATTTAAAAATTATTAAAAATAAATAAATAAATTTATTTTTAAATTTTATAAACTGATTTATCAACTTATAACTTAAAATAAATATCATTTAAGTTATTTTTTAAATGATTTAATTTTTTTAGCTAATAAAATATTTTTTTATTAATTTATTTTTAAAATATTTTAAATAATAAAAAATATATTTTAAAAAAAAAATTTCAATAAAACAAACGGATGGAACATATACTTTGCTTTTTTTTTTTTTTTAAAAGTCTCGTCTTAGGGCCATCGTCTACCTTTTCATAGGTCAATGGCGTTCCCTCCTTTTTCTTTTACTTTTCAATAAAAATGTGATCTTTAAATATGTTAATCTATTTTGTTTTTTTAATATAGATTTGTTTTTGTAATTTAGTATTTTTTTATGGGAATTTTGTACTATTTCTTTAGAAAATTTTTGCCTTATCTTAGAGCTTTTAGAATTTTAAGATTTAAGTTATTATGATGGTGGTGTTCAAATAATTAGATTATTTACAAATATAAAAATCAATTTGTCACTTATAATAATCATTGAGGGGAACATTCTTCTAATCGAATTATAATTTTGATTATTTTATCAATAATTTAACAATATTTAAAAAAAGTATTTACTTTTAAGTGAATTTTATATTTTGATATTTTTTAAATTAAAATGTATAATTATCTCTACAAATAAAAATATTTATATTGACCTCTTAAAAAACATAATATTGCTTACAATTTAACATAGCTTTTCAATATGGATAGAGGGTTTAATAGTAATTGTACTTATATACAAGGGCTTTTTTATTATATTTTATAGGTATTTTCAGGCCAATAGATTAAGTTTAATTTTATTCATACTGATTGATCACTAAAAAATAAAGCATTCTCAACGAATATCTTATTTAATTACAAGAATTAAATACTTAACTTCATTTAAAAAATAAAAATATCAAATCACTAATATTAAACATTCATTAATAATTTATTATATAATTTTAATTAATAATATAAATATAATAAAATAAATTTTTTTTATTTACATCTATTTATTATAATTTAAGATATAAAATATATTATAAAATATATTTTATTTATTTATATTTTGAGTTTACCGCATATTATATTCTCCTCACAAAATCGGAAAGAGCTAAAGCCACGTGTTAACTGAGAATGAGCTAATAGAGAGAAGGTTATGAGTAGATAGACAAAATAAAAACCCCACCATAGACAGAAACAAGCAAACGCCAACAAGTAGAAGGCTATGCTAATCCCACCTACCCCATCGGACTTACACATGCACCACCCATAACATTTTACCCTTTTGAAATTACCATTTTGCCAAAATACTTACACCCAGAAAAAAAAAATAATAAAGGATCTCTCTCAACCCACTGTTTGTGCCACTGCAAGGCCTATGAATTGAAATCATTTCCAATGATGCTGAATGTTAGCCCACATATACAACACCCATATCTCAGCTCCACCATAAAATGACAGAAATACCCTTCTAATTTTCATTATAAAATTATTGTAAACTCTTTTTTATATATAAATATTTATGCCATATATATATATTATTTATTACATTTAAAAAAATTTAAGATATATTAATTTTTTTTAATTTTATTTTTTATCTCTATAAAATTATAATAAATATTTATTTATTATAATTTTCTAAATAGAATATAAAATAATTTAGTTAATTATTAATATATTTTTATAAAAATGAGATCATCCAGTCATAATCATTATATAAAATCTAAATGAGATAAATAAAAATGAATAAATATAGTATTATATTTAGAGATATTTAATACAAATTTAATAATAAATAATTATTATTCTTATAATTTTTAATTTTTTATCAATATTATTTAAATATTTAAAGAGATTAGATTAATTTTTTACTTTATTAATATTTACATTTTCTTAACGGGTTAAATATTTATTTTAGGAGACTAATTTAATAATTACTTAGTTTAAAAATTAAAATTTAGAAAGATAACTTTTAACTTTTAATTTTTTAATTTTTTATCAACTACATATTTTGAAGTAAATTTTAAAAAATTAATAATTTATAACTATAATATTAAAAGCTGAGATTATCACTCACATAGATCTTTTAATAATGGACTTTCATTTGCTAATATTTATTTTTTAAATAATTTATAATAATCATTAAATTAATTGCTTATTAAATTTTGTTAATGAAATAAGAAATAAGTCTACTTAATCAAAATTTTGAAATTTATTTGAACTATTTTTTCAAATAAATTTTTATTGTACATATTTAAATGATGAGATACAGAACCATAATGGAGCCATGCGCAATTGATACACTGCTCATCTTTAATCTATACAAGGTCGGTCACTATTTTTAAATTCATTTAAAAATTGAATTTAATATATTTAACATTATATAAGTTAATTAAAATAATAAAATTTAATTTACAATTAAATTTAATAAGTATTTTACAAATTATTTTTTCTAATAATATTTAATATAATATTTTTATGACATAATTTCAAACGTATTCAAAGAAAAATTACCGAATATTATAAGCCTATTTAATTATTATTATTATTATTATTATTAAAATTGATATTGAATTTTTTTAAAATATATTAATTATAGAACATTAAAAATATTTAAAAGTAAGTTTAATAAATTTTAAAATATTAAAGTAATAAAATTATTTTTTTATTTTTTAACAGTATAAAAAATATATTTTTTAAATAATTTAAATCTTAAAACTTTAATGGCAAATGGTGACTAACGGTTACAACCCTGAAGACTTGATATGGTCAAACAGAAAAGAAACTAGCACGTGTCATAGTCGAATTGGCCTTGAATAAAAATTAATTAAAGGAGAAGAGTGGGTCTTTTAGGGTTTGATTAATTGTTATTATTTATTTATTTTTTGAGTTTGGCATTGGCTCTGTTTTTGACTGCAATGGATTATAGTGATTGTGATTTTTATTTTCTTGTATAAACTTTGTAATATAAAGTCCATTGCTTATTTCTTTATACATATGCTTGCTTGGGAAGTTTGGAATATGACTTCTAATTTTCTTTGGATGGTAAGATTGATTTCACATTTTCAAAGGCTCTTTAGACTTTGAACATTGACTTTTTTTTTAAGTGTTAGAATAAATAATAATTTACATTATTCTATTGTTTCATTTGTTTTTTTTATTGACTCAATATGAAACAATTAATTAATTTATTAAAGATAAAAATTATATAAATACTAACTCTAATAATTAGTTCACTTAGTAATTAAATTTAATCAAGTTTAATGAGGAGATTTTGCTCCTCCTTTTTAATATAACGTGTGATTAGTGGAATAATAAAATCGTTTGAATCAAGTGGAAGTGACTTAATTCCCTTAAATAATATATCGAGTTTGAGTTTTATGAATAGGAAAAATCACGCTGGGAGAACTCCTCCTTATATAGGCTTGACAGTAGCTCGATTTTAGAAATATCCAATGACACACATCAATTCCTGTAAATATTTCAGGACAAAATTAAAATACTTTTCGAATTATAATCAATAAATCATTATGTTTTAAGGATATCTTAATTATATTTTATAAAAATAAAAATATATTATTAAATATTTTAAAAATTTAAGATATCACAAAATTTCTTTAATAAAATTTAGGTTTGAAATGATATATTCAGCCACTGTATCATTATCTACAAGCGCATGCTTCCTGGGAAATTGAGTACAGGATAGAAATATACATACATCATATCATTTCCCTATACTTTTTTATTAATATATTTCATCTTCAATATTATTACTATTAAATATGTTTAGTTCAACAGTTAAATATAATTAATATTTGATTAATTATTTTATAAAATTATATTTAATTATTATTATATGTAAAATAATTAATAGAATATATAATAAATAACTTATTTTATTATTGAAATAATAATGATTAATTATTTAGTTTAAAATAATTATTAATTTATTATATTATATTATATCATATTATTTATATTTTTATTAAAATAGATATATAATTATTGAATTTATTTTATTTTATTATTCAAATAAATAAAAATTAAATATTCTATGAAAATAGTTATAAAATAACATATTAGTTTTTTTTTTTAAGAAAAAGATTTATTTAATGGTGGACTTGGCATTCTACTAGCTCCCGTTCCAGTGTATTTTGTGGCTCCTTTTTTTTTTTTTTTTAATTGGAATTTGATTGGAGATGTGCTTGTTTTATCTGAAATTCTAGTTATTTTGACGTAGTAAATAGTTGATTAAAATGACAAAGAGGCCGTTGATGACAAAGGTTATTTTTGTCAAATAATAAAAAAATAACACTATAATTTATTAAAAAAATAATTATAGAGTTAGTACAAAATAAAAATACAAAATATAAATATTTTATCAGTTACAAATTTTTACCTATAAAAATTAAATTAATTAAATTAAAATTATTAAAAATTAAAATTAAATTCAATTAAATTTTTAAATAAATTGAATATAAATTTTAGATTTTAACGATTTTGTATGATAATTTTGTCTAAATTGAATTGTGTCCACCCTAATTTTTTTTATATAAGAAGAGGGCATTATAGGAAATTCAAAAGGGTATAATTGTAATTCCGAAAAAAGAGTTTCCCCAATTTGACGTGAGTGACGACAGGTGGAGCAAGGGGCCAAAGAAACCCCAACCTTAGGGATAAAAACGTCAAATGAATAAACGACCCTCATGTCAATTTATCATCGCCGCAACCGACCTTGCATGCATGTATGTGTTGATCTATTACATGACATGTATGATATTAATACGTGAGGCGACGATCTGATGTGTGACGAATCGCGTGGAATATGACGGAAAGAGCGACGTTAGTCCGTTAAAGAAAGGAAAAGGCGAGTATGAGTATAACGGGCGTTTAAACGTAACAGATATGAAAGCAGCATGACAGTTGGAGCCTGACCCTTGAGTGGTTTAAAAGGAGATTCTCTCTCTTCTTCGTTTATTTTTATGTTTTTCAGGTCCGATTCAGTATATCCCACTCTACCATCTTAATTTGCATTGCCTAAAAATCAAGCCGTTCTGATTAACAACTTGCAGCATTATTTTTAAATGAAGTATAATTAATTTATTAACAAATAAATTTTACAAAATTTTACATTTTATTTTATAAATTTCACTTAAAATAATATTTAATTTTTATAAAACATTTATTTTGCAGATAAATATAGTAATATTAATTAGTTCTTTTCAAATTATAATACTATAAAATTTTATTAATTTTTTATTTAATATGAAAAAAATAATTACAGCCATTGCTACTTATTTAAAATATAAATTTATTTGTTCATAAAAAATAATTTATATGTAAAAAATATTTTTTTAAAAAAATATTTTTTATTATTTTTTATAATATTAAATTAATAAAACTCGTTATATATATATATATATTTAATAAGAAACATATATTTTTGTTAACTGATTTTTATAGGTGTCCAAATATTAAAAAAATATATTTTTCAAGAAAGGAACAGAGCAGTATTAATATTCATGTAAGGTTAGTATGGGCCTAGAGACCAATGGAGCAAAGCTGGCCTTTGTGCTCTACAAGGCATATGGAGACCCTTTTCTATTAATATATATAAAGATAATATATTGATAATTATTTTAATATATATTTGGAAATATTAAATTTGGATTTCGTTATCTTTTATTTTTTAAAATTTATATTTTAAACTGAGAGATGAAAATTTATATTAATAGATTGCATTTGAGCCACTATTAATGAAATACATGGATTCAAAAAAATCTAGAATTTATGAGGAAACAGAATTTAAAAAGGATAGAAAATAAAAAAAAAATTATAAAAAATGTAAATTATGTGTTTCCATTTTTCTCAATTTCAATAAATTTATTTAATTTAAAAAATATGTATTTTTTAAAATATTTTTCATAGTTGATGTTAGCTTTAATTTTGATTTTTTTTTTCATTTTTATATTTTAAGAAAGAAATTAAAAAAAAAAGAAATAAATTGAAACTTGAGAGGGTAACGGTGGTTTTCGGGGCAGACAGAAAGCTAGGGTTTTCTTTGAAATGAAAGGAAAATAGAACACCCATGGAAACCACCAATTCACAGTCTTAGTTCACAGAGTCTAAAATCAAGTCCAAGGAAGAGAAACATGGAATTGTAAATCCTCTTTGGCTTGTAATGCATCGTCGTTTCGAGGCAGTTGAGACGAGCGGCTAGACTTTTCGAACCTTTTCTGCTGCCATGTGTACTCTACATTTCCTTCCTCTACTCTACCATGGCTGCCACGTTTTTATGTGGTGCCTTAGGTGCATCTGGGCTCGATCTTTATTTTCTTTCTTTCCATTAAATGAGACGAAACCCATCATTTCTTTTACGCTTATAAGTTTGATCAGTTTCACAGATTTTAAGTATTTAACAATGGAATCGCCACCACCTTCTGTGCTTCAGAGGCAGTCATCAATAGAAACTGAACCAAAAACACTCTTTGATGATGAAATAAACTCTGCCAGGGTTTGTGAACATGAATTATACACTTCACAATTTATTTATTTATTTATTTATTGGAATTACCTGCTAACAGGAGTTGCATGCAGAAGGCGGCCTTGGAAGTGATTCAGAAGCACACAGAAGAGGAAGCAATAAGGATCTTTCTGGACGTATGTATGTTATACAGTCGGTTGGTTAAATAGCTTTGCAATATTTTGTTAGCTTATTTAATTTTTTCATTCCAAGTATATATGTTTTCTCCT
Source organism: Hevea brasiliensis (assembly GCF_030052815.1). Lineage (NCBI taxonomy): Eukaryota > Viridiplantae > Streptophyta > Magnoliopsida > Malpighiales > Euphorbiaceae > Hevea > Hevea brasiliensis. The sequence goes on along the minus strand of NC_079508.1, from coordinate 49,703,087 downwards.
TGTTATATTTGTTTCATAATGAAGAAAAGAAATTTGCAGAAATAAAATTTTCAGAAAGCCAAAGTTAACAAGATAAAAGAGACAGAGAAATAAAGAAGAATGAATCTTCTAATACTATAAAGAACAACCCTTCCTAACCAGATGAATATTGCCCCCCCTCAAAGATTGTGTTGGGGTACTGCATGAAATTATTGGAGCATGATTATTCATAAATTATCTCCCTTTTAATTATTATTTAAAGAAATTTTAATTTACAAATTTTAGTTTTGGAAATTATTTTTAATTTTCTATTAAAAAAAATAGAATGCATGTGTATGTGTTGGGGTTGGGTCGGGTATGTTTAATTTTCCACTTTGCTATCAGTTCATATATCAATCATGCCACATGACACTTAGGTTTTTGCCCTCTCTTTTGGGTTCCTTGGTTAGATTATTTTCTACTTAATTTTATCCTTTTTCATATTTCTGTACACAGATAAACTTAAGTTCTGATTTTGTGTCATCTTAATTGTAGTCTAATTAGCTAGTTACAATATAAAAGTTTTTTTTTAAAAAAAGAAAGCTTGTCTAACGGATAATAAATCTAATATCATAATTAACGGTTCCTAATTTTGTTGTATTATGTCGGAATTAAGTTTTATAATGGAAACTTTATTGTATTATGTCGGGATTAAAAAATTTGTGATAACAAATTTTTTATCAACTACAAATCATGCATATTCATTTAAAGCCCATTTTTCTGTGTTAATTAACAAGCATGTTCAATTTTAGTAGTGCTCTTTATAATTGTACTATTGGCTTAAATCGAAGTAAATTAAAATGATTTCAATGTTTATATTGCATCAGTGTTTGCTAAGGCAACTTTTATAACAGTAATTCACGATCTAACCAAATTATTGTCACAGGGTTTGATGTCTGTTAAGATTGCTCTGAAGCTAGACTGGGACCTGCAGGCTTTGGATGTTGATGAAGAATGCAAGGCTAGCAAATTTAATTAATTAACAATTCCGGCCATTGAGCTTTTGCAGACTCAATTGTGGAGTTGATCTTCTAGTTTTATGCAATTCCTATATAGTCTTTGGGGGTGCCAGCATATGTTATCAATGTTCAATCTCGTCTTCCTTTTCTTGAACAATATAATCACAGCTAATAATCCAAGTATAATTAAAGTTTTCCGACTTTAAAAAGCAATCAGGATCCACTCGTTAGATGGGCTCTCATCATGAAAATAGCTTATATTTCCTAAATAAGAATTCTTTTTTACATACTTTGTATAGTATGTCTTGATTAATATGAAAGCTCAGCATATAACGGTTATATTTTATAATTTTTCAATTTAATGAGGGCGTGATGGATGTTAACATTGTATTTTGAAACAGATTTTCTAAGTTAAAATCCCAATTCCCAACTCAATTTAATAGATTGGATAAGCATAGGAGGTGGTATACTTAAGAGGGTAATTAATTACTTGTAAATGTAACTACTTATAAAGGGCCAAAACGGTTACAATAGAGACAAAGTGCAGCTGCCAAATGTACAAATATTGATGTCCATCGCTTGCCACATTATTTCTTGCCTTCATGCTTTTTTCCTCTGGATTTCTCTCTCTCATAAGTCATAGACATCATATATAGATAAATGGGCATCCACCTAAAACACATGTGTAGCAAGTTGAGCACACTAACAGTCTCTTGCTTTCTCTCTCGCTTTGTATCTCTCTAGCCTGCCCCTTTTTTTCTCAGACAATGGAAAGGCAGCAGGACCAGCAGCCTGAGCCTGAGCCTGAACCTAATATCCCTGATGAGAAGCTATCCTTGGAGCCTGAATGCTTCGAGCCCAAAACCCTGACAAAGAAGCAACTCGAACGAGCAAGGGTAACAATCATAAATACTGTCCATGTCTCCATCATTTCACCCATTATTTTTCTCTTAATATTACTTATATATGTTCATATCTATATGTATATTTATACAGGCTGCAGCTGCCACCGTGCAGGCATTAATGGAAAGGAACGCTGAGATGACTGTAAGTTCTTCGTTGAAGAGAGTAAATTCTGTCGAGAATTAACAAGAAATTGTCAATTATTTCAAAAATTTAAGCTTCAATATTTTCATTGAGGTAATACCTTGTGTTCTGAAGACATGCATTTGATTTGTTCATAAAATTCAGGGTGTGGCGAGTCCCCATGGATATGCAGGGACAAAAGGACGTGAAGGTGGCAGTGATGTGAAGCTCTCTGCTTGATCAAAAGAAGTATGTAGACTCTAGAGCTAGGTGTCTTGCAGTCTTCATGGCTGGTTATGTATGCATGTCGTTTACTGGCATGCTAAATAAAAGACAATTGTACTAGCTAGCTAGACTTGAGCTTTTGGAATGGCTATGTTTATGTACAAAGACTCCGTCACTGGTTTTCTATGTCGTTTTCTTTCTCTCTCTCTCTCTCTCTAAACTCCATAGTTAAATCTCCGAAGTAGTTTGATCCCTTATTCATGCACACACAACAAGATAGAATAACATATGAAACACATACTCGATCGGAGAAATTGAATGGTTTTATATCTCTCGCATATTTTTTTAGAGCAATACTTAAATTTTATTCAAAATTAGTCACATGATATTTATAACACCATGAGCGTGGTAGCCTAATAGTTAGCTTTGTCCATCTTGATTTTGACTTTTCACATTAATATCAATAATTAAATATTATTTTTATTTAAAAGTATCAATGAGTTAGGACAGGTTATTCAATGGTGCATCTCGCGAGTGCAATCTTAGACTCAATGATAAGTCTTTTCCTATAAAGTTAGCTTATATTAAAGACATCAATTGATAATTTCAGACCTCAAACTTAAGTCCTTATTTAAAAAATAAAAAAATTAACATGGTATTTATTAAAAAAAATTTTGTTTAATGACAAAACATAAATGAATTTTTTTTAATCTAGTAATAATTGCCATTAAATTTTATGATTGTGGAGATTTTCACATATGTTATGTATCGCATTTTGAGAATTAATTAAATTTATTTGATATATTTAATTAACTTTAAATATATTAAACTAGCAGAATGTGTGTATATATATATATATTAATTTGATCCTTAAATCATTATTAATTAAAAAAATATTTTTTAATTAAAAGAATTTTAAAGTTGCTATTTAAAATATTAAAATTCTAAAACGTTAGCAATAAACTTTAGCCAAATAAGTTGGTAGTTGCTCTCAAATTAATGACTTTAATAGTCATAAGTTTTATTTTTAATGATCATAAGTTATTCTTTGTATATAATAATAATTATAATAATAATTATTATTATTATAATTGTTAAATCATTTTAAAATAATAAAAAAAACAATATTAAAGTAAATAAAAATTTATTAAATATATAAAAGGGAGAAAACTTTTAAATATTGATTTTCCTTCAAAGTATACAACGATTGATGTTTTTAAATTAAAAAATACGAAATATGATAATGTGTGATAATTGTATTTATTGATTACATATTACAACTATCTAGAAAATATAAAAAAAAAATTAATGTCAATTTTTCTCTTTAAAAGAAATTAAAAATTAATGGATGGAAATTCTCTTTAATAGTTGGACATGTTTAAAAAAATTTTAATTTTTAATTTCTCATAAAAATTTAAATATACTTGGTTCAAATTTAGAGCAAATATTTTAAAATAAATTAAACTTTCAGTTGTGGTAATATTTGAATAGTAATAATAATATTTATTAAATTTTAAAATTAAATGTTTTGAGTTGCCAAATTATAAGCAATTGAACACTAAATTTAATTGTAGTAAATGAGTTAAAAAATATTTTACTTTCCTTTAAAAAAACTAATATTGACTTTTTTAAATTAAAAATTAGGAAATCTCATAATAAATAGTAATTATATTTAATAATCAATACTTTTTTATTATTTAAACTAGCATAATGCCTATGCTATGCATGACTAATTTATAATTTTTATTTTTTAATTTAATTTTTAATAAGATAAATTATTATTATCAATTTTAAATTAAAATTTCTCTTTTATTTAATTTAATTTGAATAAATTTTTACTTGTTATAATCATAAATTTTTTAATTAATTTATGATATAATTAATTAAAATACCTATTTAATTCTTTTTATACATATATTAATAGTAGTTTCCATGATTATTTTGTTTAAAATGTAATAAAAACACTTTATTTAAAAAATAATTTAAATTTTATGAAATTTTTATATTTTATCTCATAATTTATATAAATCAATATTATTTTTATTATAAATTATAAAAAATACATCAAATTAATAAGAAAATTGTCACGACTCAATCTATGGGCCGGACCGACACTAAGACTTGGGTCAACATAAGGCCTCTGAAGCCTGTAGTAAGTCCAACTAAACCCTAACCCATCAGTAAGCCCATATTGAACCCAATTTCAAGAAATCAATCGGACAGAGTCTGGCCATAAAAGGGACTATCCAATGGAGAGTGTTATTAATTCATCCGACCTATACTCTCAATAAAAATACATTTAGAGAGTTCAGCTCACTCATCAATCATCCATAAATTCAAAATAAAATCAATGGGAGCTCAGCTCCCTCATCCATCATAAGTATTCAACCACACAATTACACATACTTAAAGTTTATAGATTACAATTCCAAATTGATAAATATTACAGCTCAATCTAAATGATGTGTTTCTACACATGTGAAGGATCAGAATTTATACTTAACAGTACAAAACATAAAATTAATAGCAAGGGGACCTGCGAGGAATGAAAGCAGGTTAAACTCAAGGAAAAAGCTCTCCTGTAACTTGGAAAAATAGTGAACAGGAGTGAGTGTTCGACTCAAAAAGTTAATATTTATTTTACATACAATTTCTATAACTATCTAATTATAATGCATCCTTAGAAATGAAATGCATCATTTTCATACAAGTCAAACAAATCATATTAAGTCACATCAAGGATAATCTGGAGCACTGACGTACCCGTGTCAAGTCCATACTCACGCATACATATATGAGGAGTTGATCCCCCTACTCAGCTCTTTTAATCCAAGACCTACCAGCGAGATCAACTTGAGCTGGACTTTCGCTTAATAATCCATATGCGGGGGCCAGCGAGATCAACTCAAAGCCGTGCCTACCTCGACTTATCCATAATAAGGATCGGATCCCAGCGAGTCAAGCTCCAGCCGCGTCTACTCGTCCTATCCATATCAATATACTCCACATACGCACCAACTCACACACACAGCTCCAGATTATCAAAACACAATAACCAAAGTAATATCATTATGTATAAATGCAAAACAAGGCATGCCTAATATTTAATTACATAAATATAAGTGATGTATGAGCATGTCAGAAATATAATAATATTAAAATTGTAAATAAAATAAATATCTACTCACTGATTGACCAGAAATTGCTGCGGTAGCTGAGGAGAGAAGATGGATGACCTTGATCACCTAGATAATTATGTTATAAATTTATTGATGCTAACCCAAATCAAAATTTTAAAGAAATAAGGACACACTAATTTATGCCTGAAATTCAATAGAGCCTCCCCTGTATCTAAGACCTACTCAACCTGCAAAGTAATTCAAATCACACTTCTAAAGCCACACATAATCTCAACAACAATATATGGCCTCTCTTGGGCCCTCCAACTTAAGCAAATCTCACATAATCTAACAATTCAATTATAAGGCTTAAAATGAATATTTGGCAAAAAGTTATTCTAGCTAGCTCTAAAAATTCTAAAATTTTATCCCGCAGTCCTTAGCAATATTATAGAACTAACACAAAAGAAATTATAATTTTATAGCTACCCATGAATATTTTATAAAATTTTATTCTAAACTCAACACTATAAAATTGAAGAAACTTAGAGTTTGGGTTTACCTATGTCAATTCTGATGCTTAGAACTCGTTCGAGACGTCTGAAAATGGTGGAGTAGCCTATAACTTTGATCCAGTTCCGAAGTGATTTCGGCAGCTTATTTGCTCTTCCCGAAATTATAGATCCAGACGACGGTCGAATTGCCACAAAATATAAGTACCTACGCAAAGCCCACAACACCAGGGGTTAAACTAAAATATTTATATTTACATATAAAATAATTATTTAAAAATTAAGGGTGTTACATTCTCCCTCCTTACAGAAAATTCGTCCTCAAATTTTACACAAGACAGAATAAAGAATTACAAAATTACACAGTGGACAAGTACGGGTACTTATTGCGCATGTCCTGCTCTGACTCCCAGGTACACTCTTCTACCGATTGGCCCCTCCACAAAACCTTAACCATAGGGATTTGTTTTGACCATAGCTACCTCATCTGAAAGTCCACTATGGCTATTGGCTGCTCCTCGAATGTTAGGTTTTCCTTCAACTCCACTGTATCGGGTTGTAACACATGGGAAGGATCATTTATGTACTTCCTAAGCATAGAAATGTGAAACACTGGGTGGACGTGAGAAAGACTTGGTGGTAACTCTAACTGGTCAACAACGATTCCAACTCTATCAATGACCTCAAAAGGTCCTATGTATCTAGGTGACAGCTTGCCTTCCTTTCCAAACCTCATGACCCCTTTTATTAGGGAGACCTTTAGGAATACATAATCACTCACTGTAAACTCTACATCATTTCGCCTAGGATCCACATAGCTCTTTTGCCTACTGTAGTATCTTAGCTATCATTGTCATTTCACAGTGAAACTCATACCTTTAACCACTCCTTAATCTTTTTCTGGCATCTTTAGTACTCACTATACCTCCACTGTGTTTGAATTGATATCTCATAACTTCCATTAGCTTTGGTGCTTACCTCTCCTTCATTGTGCCCTAACGTATCTCTTAGTGACTTCAGTCCCCATACCTCTGTTTCAACAATCTCTGCTTCCTACAGACATGACTTATGTTCCTTATCCTATAGTATCCTATGAGATGCTTTCTTGAAGCACCTATCATAGGTATCTTGTTCGACATCTTTACTTGTCTCATAACCTCAATGGTCAACACCTGTGTATCTTCTCACTCCCATGACACTTCGAATTTCCAATCTACCTTGTGTCATTAGTAAGGTCCTTAGACCAACTCCTGTCCATCTTATGCATATAGTCCTATAGAGCTCTATCTAAGTGCCAAATATACCCTACACCATCTATCAACTCTGGAAAGTAAACCGGGTCTCTTCTCTTATATGACAAAAGTGTTTGTATTCCATGACACTCCTGTTCATGCAACTTTATCATTTTCCACTCCCCCTCTAGAATGGAAATATCTTGACTTCTTTCTAAAACTTCTTATTATGTGACGTACTTTCTGACATATTAACACTTAAATCGTGATTCCACTACTCTTTGAATCTATCATCTCACCATAACTTGTTTTAAACATGTCTTAGTGTGTCCCTAGCATATTTATTCTTCTTATTCTCATTATTGTAACCAACTCTACCGAGCTTTTCTCCTATCTTTTGAATCTTATCCACTTTCTTTTTCTGTTTTGCTATTGTTAACATCTTTCTAACCTACTATACTTATTTTTTCAAGCTTTGTTCTCTCTCATCCTTATACATTTTCCTTCAAGGATATCCATCCCATCATCAACTTTAACCTTTTTTTTTTTATTTCTTAGTCCTATCTTGATTACTAGTTCCATTACTTTTGGAATTCTAACCTTACGATTGGCTCCTATCAGCACATCTTTCACATTATATAATACTTGTAATTGACCCTAGAAAATTCTTCTTATATCTCCTTCCCAACTTGACTAGTAGAACATTATCGTTCCTTATCACCCTTAGTAGGAACTCGCTCATCCTGGTTAGATAGGAGCTCCATAAACTATAAGTTCCATCTGAACTAATATGGCTATGGAAAATGTGTGCTATGCCTTAATTCCAATTAAGATACTTCACGTGTTCATTCTCCTTAATATAACCATATATACTGCCAATAGCCTCCCAAGCTTCAACCTTAAAGTTACCTATCAGCAATAATTTCATCCACTAAAACTTATTCACAACTAGCTCTTCCTCTAGCTTATAGTTCAGAAGGGTTGCGAGCCCTGGTGATTAACTCGACTTAATTCTGGTCACTACTCTGATCGTCCTTTCATACATAACATTAAGTACACGCTTACCATCATTTTCTTTTTAAAAAGAAATGTGTACAGACTGGTGCCTATCAGGTTCTTAAATACTAGGTTATCACAATATTATTTTCCTTGCTTATGTAGACTTCTGGAGCCAAAGGTATGATCTAAACTTAAAGAGAAGGAGAAATCTCCTCCTACTGACATCAACACACCATTCATGTCTCTTGGCCTTCTCCCTGAAATTTCATCATCTCTATATAAGATATCAACTACAGCAATCCTTCTATTGTACCACCAATTTGCCTGATATATCATCTTAAGATTTTCTATCTCCAATTGTACTCCATTTCTACCTTTTTATGCCTACCTTAACTCTTTTACATCCTTATATTTTACTGTATTTAAGAAGATACCTCTCACTAATAAACTCTTCCAAAATAGATTCCAATCATGCTTACTATTATAACTCTTATCCTTGTACTTCTCAGTGACTTGTGACTGTCACTCATACATATCTCTTTATGCTCTATCTCCTTTTGTCGTTCTATCACTCATTTTCAATCATGTTTCCTTATAAAGTGACCCTATTGATCATACAAAAAATGCTTACCTAATCCTTGATCGCAGACCCTATAATTGCTATCTCACCACCTTTACTCAGGTCCTGAGCCTATGTGCCATTTTCCACCATCCTTTTTGTTCGTTATTCCTATTTGAACTATTAGGTTTACTTTTATTTAACTTACTGCTTATTAATTCAATCCTTTGCCTGATAGGATAGTTCAAGACACCATTGCACATCTTATAACTTTTACTTGCTCTGGTTGCATTCCTCAACTAACTTTCCTTATACTGTTAAAAGTCTAAATGGACTTATCCCATTGCTACCTACTCTATATTGGAAACAGGAATAGACAGAGTTTGATCCATATCCTGTAACTCTGAACTCTATGTTTTGGCTTCTGACACTGCCCGAACCATGACCTGCTCTAAGTTCTACACTTTTGGATTCTATCATCCTCACTCATGTACCCTCGTTCTAGGTTTTCTAATATTGCCTTTCAGTTCATCCTATTTACCTTGCTTAGGATGGCACTTTATATACCTTATATCACACTTTGATCTTCCTAACCTTGTCCTATTTTTGGCTATTCGGTTTACTCTTTAATTCATCTCTTTTATCTTATTCAAAGTAGAACTTGACTATTTTATTTTTTAGTGCTACTCTCTTTCTTGATCTGACTATCATATCAGGAACTTATATCCCTTCACTGTCTCTATCAAGTTATCAACACCTTGATGTTACTCAAAATTGGTGCTCTAACCACTCTGGTTGGTACTTCCACTGTCATTTGAATTTCTCTCCTGTTGCATCTAAAACTAACTATCCAAATTTTCATTTCTATATTTCCTTTTATCTACTGATATTTTATGACTTATTTTCACTGACTCGCAGTCATTGTCCTTTCCTCTGTTTAACTCTAAACCACCCTCTAATACCTCAAGGAGGGAATCTATAGGATTCTTTTTTTTTTTACTACTCCAAAACTCTGCATCCATTGTGATCTGATCTCTTATGATCCTTACAACGAAAATTGTACTCTCCCTAAAGGGATACCTGAGCCACTATTTCTTATCACACTACAGTCCCATTTAGAACATTATTCCACAGATCGTTATATTAGTGGTACTCTTGTGTCTCTTCTTAGAGAATATTACCATACTCTACAGTATAACCAACTGCAAGAGAGGTACTACCTCAACCCCATTACCACAACTATATAAAGTTGTCTACTCTCTTTTTATATTGTCAACCTTCCTAGAATGTCATTTCGCAGGCTACGAATATTATTCATAACCTCCAATCTCCTTTAGGGAGTAGAGTCATACTTACGCTCCAATGTCACATGAAGGAAGTGCTATCTTTATTAAACTTTAGGCAATACGTCCACTGTAATGCCAACACTGTCAACGATCTCATACCAGAGACCAGATGATCCCACCAAGTAGGTGTCACCATTACACTGCAATCATACTAAAAACCTCTTGTTTTGTGCCACTTATACTTTAACTCTGTGCTCAAAGTAGGATAACTAAGTCACAAACTCTAGTTATCACCCAATTGTAACCTTTGGTGTTCAATCTCTAGGGTCTTAATGAAGGAACAGAAGCGTGAAAAACACAAGTTTATACCATTGAATTCAAAATTTTTCACCTAGGGTCACATGCATCATGCAAGATTTATTTTTATCTATTTGATTTCAATGATAAAAAACATATTAAAACTCTTTTAATATGTTTTTGGATCTGTATTTGCCATTTAAGATTTTAAAATTAATTAGATTAATTTTAGAACCCTATATTAAATCAAGAACGATTACACTAACCTCTTGATGCAATCGCAGTGTGCGCCTTTGAGATTCGTCTTCAGGACACCAGATGTTATCCCTCTAGCTTGTCCACACTAAGAACACCTATGGCAGCCCTTGAACAGCTTCTAAAGCCTTTTCTATTAATTAGAAATTCAAGTTCTGCATTTTAAGAGATTAGAGATGTAAACAGGACACTAAAAACAATTTCTAGTGTTCTTAATTCAAGAGATTGATGGCTAATCTCTTTGAATTGATGAGAGATGAAGAAGAATAGAGGGAGGGCTGCAAAATGGCGTGACCAAGGAGTGTGGCTGCTAGTTGTATTTTATTTTCTCATAACAACACTTAAATAGCTAGGTTAACACATTAAACCCTTGCCACATGTCACCCTTTGATTAGCTCTAGGTTTAAGTGACCCAATCACATTGTGCCAAGTGTCAAACCCATATGTAATCTTGATTTTAATCATCTTACATGATTAAAAAAAACATTTGGCAAGCTTATGTGTTATGCCATGTGTCACCATCTCATGGTGCCACGTGTCACACTGCAAAATGACCAAAATGCCGTGTCTTAATTTTGAGTTCTTAACCCAAAATAATTATTTTTCTTCTTCTAATTAATTTATATCAAATATAAATTAATTAATTAATCTCTATTAATTAATTTCTCATTAATTAAATTCATATTTAAACACTTTAAATATAAATTTAACTTGTATTATACATTCAATAATCTAGATTTGGTTTCAAGTCATGGTAGGGACTTTGCAAACTAATTGCAAACCAAACCTATTTAATTAATCAATTAAACTCTTTAATTAATTAATTAAATCATATTTAATTAGGTGATAACTTGTGTATGTGTGTGACTTACTAGGCTCATCACTAATTGGCAATGAGACATGATATCAACTCTTAATATCATCAGAACTCTTTCTTACCATAAATGATTTCTCTAAATCATTTTATGAACCTCATAGACCATGGTTAACACCTAGCATAGCATGCCATGGCCACCCAATTAGTAATAAGGTTTACCTTAAATGAACCTATAATCATATGTTACCATGCACTAGAATCTCTCTGTTACAAAATCCCAACTCAAGCTGGAGTCATGGTTTATGTCAAACTCCATTTGCTATGAATATTATGTTCTCTTTTAATTCCAGTTCTTGATTAAAAAGATTTTCTCATCAGAAACTCTTTTCTGAATAAATCTATCTGTCCTGGCCAGGAACTTGAAACATCAAGAACAATTAAATGAACATAGGATTTTATCTCTATTTACTTAGATGAACAGATTCCATCTTGATAAACACCTACCTCCATATATAACTAGTAGGAGCCAACACATGCCCATATACCCATACACAGTACAAGTATGAAACCAGTATCAAACTCAAACTACCTATATACAAGATAACTGTGCTATCTCAGGTTTAAAGATTATATGCACTGATATGATTTATGACAAAACATTGACAAGAGTAAACTCCATGTGCTTGTCATAAGTGTCACGGTTGACCTACTTATCATTTATAAGTGCCTATCATGTTTGTTATATGGCATGAGACTCACCATTCCATCTTATTTATATCTCATATAAATAACTTGGGAATAAACATGAATACAATCTTTCTGGATAAGTCATGTCCTTATTATGAAGTATCCTCGATTGTGAACCTATTTATGATACTTCGCGCTAGAAATATTGTCACTCATATTCTTAACAACTTAAGAATAATATTTCTAACAAAATATCAATGGACCTTTTCTATTATACATAAATATATTATGTAAACGGAAAAGTGGAAATGCCTTTTATTAATAAAAATATGTACAAGATACATACTAAATGATATGCTCTAGGGCATACTACTAACAATCTCCCACTAGCACTAGAGCCATTCATTACAATATCTTAGACCTATCTTCTCAAGATGTCGGTCTAACTGAGTCTGTGACATAGGCTTAGTGAATGGATCAGCTGGATTTTCAGCTGATGCTATTTTCTGCATGGCTACATCGCCTCGCCCAACTATTTCTCTGATAATGTGGTAGCGCCTTTCTATGTGTTTGGATTTCTAGTGAGACCGTGGTTCCTTAGCCTGTATGACTGCTCCATTATTGTCACAGTGTAGTAGAACTGCTGACTCAATGGAAGGAACTACTGTAAGTTCTGTCACGAACTTCTTTATCCAAACAGCTTCCTTTGCAGCATCTGATGCAGTAATATACTCAGCCTCTGTAGTGGAATCTGCAGTCGTGCTCTGTTTGGAACTCTTCCAACTGACTGCACCTCCATTACAAATGAACACATATCCAAAGGTAGACTTTCTATCATCGATATCTGATTGGAAATCAGAATCAGTATAACCATCCAATTGCAAGTCTCCACCTCCATAAATCAAGAATAAATCCTTAGTTCTTCTCAAGTACTTAAGAATATTCTTGTCAGCTATCCAGTGTTCCAAACCTGGATTGGATTGATACCTGCTAGTCAAACTAACAGCATATGCTATATCCGGCCTAGTACACAACATTGCATACATTAAACTTCTAATAGCCGAAGCATATGGAATCCTGGCCATCTTATCTCTTTCTTCAGGTGTCTTTGGAGACATCTCTTTAGAAAGATGGATACCATGTCTCACTGGTAACAATCCTCTCTTGGAATCAAGCATGTTAAACCTCTTTAACACCTTTTCCAAGTATAGACTTTGGGATAAACCAATTATTCTTTTTGCTCTATCTCTATAGATGCGAATTCCAAGAATATAGGTTGCCTCCCCTAAGTCTTTCATGGAGAATATATTTGACAACCATACCTTTATAGTCGTCAACATACCTGTGTCATTACCCATCAACAGTATGTCATCCACATATAAGACAAGGAAAGTGATAGCACTGTCACTAAACTTCTTATATACACATGGCTCATCCTTATTTTTGATAAAACCAAAGGATTTAATGGCTTCATCAAAACGGATGTTCCAACTCCTCGAAGCTTGTTTCAACCCATAAATGGATCGCTTTAGCTTGCATACCTTGGAACCATCTTGGGATTCAAATCCCTTAGGTTGTTCCATGAAAATGTTTTCTTCAATGTATCTATTGAGAAAAGCTGTTTTGACATCCATCTGCCAAATCTCATAATCATAGTATGCAGCTATTGCTAATAAAATCCTAATTGATTTAAGCATGGCAACAGGCGGGAAAGTCTCCTCATAGTCGATTTCTTGCCTTTGACGAAACCCTTTCGCTACTAGCCTTGCCTTATAGGTCTCTACCTTTCCATCAGAACCAATTTTCTTCTTGAAAACCCATTTGTTCCCTATAGGTATAATACCTTCAGGTGGGTCAACAAGATCCCAAACTTGATTCTTATACATGGAATCAATCTCGGATTTCATAGCATCAATCCATTTTGAAGAGTCTATATCTGATATAGCTTCTTCATAGGTAAGTGGATCATCTCCATGATCTACTTCTTCATGAGTAGACAACTCTTGTTCTTCTTCATGAAGAAAACCATATCTCACTGGTGGGTTAGATACCCTGGTTGTTCTATGAGGAACAGCTGTAGAAGTTTCATCAACGGGTATTGGTTGACTAGATGGATCTATATCCATCTGATCTGTTGGTTGGTCAGAATTCTCCAATTTTAACTCTATTTGCCTTTCTTTGCCTCCTTCTTGAACAAACTGTTGTTCAAGAAATGTGGCATCTCTACTTATCACAACCTTTTGTGAAGTAGGCAAATAAATATAATATCCAAAACTATCATTTGGATATCTAACAAATCGACCTTTTTCTGATCTGGTCTCCAATTTATCAGTGTTTAGCTTTTTGATATAAGCTGGATAACCCCAAATCTTAACATGCTTAAGACTTGGTTTTCTTCCATGCCATATCTCATAAGGTGTGGAAGAAACTGATTTTGATGGAATCCTATTCAGAATATACAAAGCTGATTCTAATGCAAATCCCCAAAAGAAGATTGGCATATCAGTATAGCTCATCATACTACGTACCATATCCAATAGGGTACGATTTCTCCTTTCATATACACCATTCAGCTGTGGCGTTCCTGGAGGAGTCAGCTGAGAAACAATGCCATGCTCTCTCAAGTATTCATCAAATTCAGCACTCAAATATTCACCTCCACGATCTGATCGAAGAGCTTTAATATTCTTTCCTGTTTGATTTTCTACTTCAGATTTAAATTCTTTGAACTTTTCAAAAGATTCATGTTTGTATTTCATCAAATACAAATACCCAAACCTTGATTTATCATCAGTAAAGGTAATAAAATAATGAAAACCCCCTCTAGCCATTTCTTTAAATGGACCACATACATCACTATGTATTAGCTTCAAAATATTTTCAGCTCTTAGCCCTTGTCCAACAAAAGGTGATCTAGTCATTTTACCCTGAAGGCAAGATTCACAAGTTGGAGTAGGCTCAGAGCCCAATGAGGATAGAATCCCCATTTTCTCCAATTTTGCAATCCTATCTTCTGCAATATGACATAATCTTAAGTGCCAAATATATTTTGAACTTGAGTTGGTTTTCACCATGGCATTGCATTCTTTTAGATCACTTGCATTCAATTTTTGTTTGTCATTATTATCCAAATAATAAAGACCATCATTCATATAACCTGAACCAACATATTTATTTCTAAAATAAATATTGCAAACATCATCAGTGAACTGAAATTCATAGCCATTTCTAGTCAAACTAGATATAGAAATAATGTTCTTAAAAGCATCAGGTACATATAAAATATTATCCAAACACAAAACATGTCCAAACATGTAAAAAGATTTAGATCCTATGGCTAAAGCTTCATGGTTGAGCCATTGCCAATCCGGACTCTAATATCTTGAGAGCAAGTCGCTTGTTTGCTAGTTCCTGCATATCATTAGAAATGTGAGAACTGGCACCAGTATCTAAAACCCAAGCTGTAGATGAACTATGAGTATCATCAGAATCTAAATAACAAGATATGGACATACCTTTCGAAGGTGTATCCTTCTTGTCCTTCAGAGAAGCAAGATACTCTGGGCAGTTCCTTTTCCAGTGCCCATCCTTTTGGCAGTGGAAACACTTTCCTTTGCCTCCATCAGCTTTAGTCTTCCTTTTTCATTTAGCTATTTTCTTGGAAGGACCAGGAATCTGAGGTTTCTTTTTCTTATTGCCCTTCTTCTTGTTGGACTTTCCAGAAGAAGATGCAACAAAGCTACCTCTTTCCCTTTATTGCTCGGCATATTCTTTTGGGCAATAACCAGCATGTTGAGTAAACCTAAGGTGCATTCTGTTTAGTCATATGGAAATTTGTCACAAAATTCCCAAAAGACTCAGGAAGGATCAAGGATCAAATCCGTCTGTAGTTGGAAATCCATGTTGAAGTCAAGATGTTCCAACCGCTCAATCACCGAATCATCTTGTGGACATGATCCCCAACATACTGCCCTCGACATCCTCATACGGAATAGTCTAGATATCTCATACCTAGCATTCTCTTTGTGCTCACCATACAACTCTTGTAGGTGAAGGAGGATCTCACTCGCACTCTGCATGTTCTCATGTTGCTTCAGAACTCATTACTCATGGAAGTAAGCATGTAACACTTAGCTCTCATATCATGCTCCTTCCACTTGTCCAAAGTATCATGTTCCTCTTGTGTGGCCTCTGGAGGTAAGGGACCAGGAACATTTGAATCTAGAACATATCCTATATGTTCAAGGTTCAGGACAAGCTTCAAATTTCCTAGCCAATCGATGATTTGGTCTGTCAACCTATTGTGATCAAGTATGCTTGCAAGGATATTGGATGGTGGTGGTTGTTTTGTGCTCATTTTTATCGTAAAATTAACTGCAGAAAATAACCAGATTAATTAGTAAATGTATCATGTAATTAACCAAAATGATTATGGTCTTTTAATCAAATTGGTCCTCCCACTAACTTAGCGAATCCTACACTTCCAAAGTAGGAAACAGAAATCCTAGTTGGATGGATTTCTAGTGGGTGATTGAATTCTTATAATTCTATTGATCATCCTCAGGTACATCCATTATTGGAATTACAATAAACTATAAGTGAGCAACTCCTTGCCCATCACATCTCATGTGAGGTTCAATCCTTTACCTAGCCCCTAATGCTCAAAATCTCAGGTACATCCATTATTGACTTATCTTGCATTAGTTAAGTTGATCCCATTGAGCCAGTAATTATGTAAATAATTTTAATGTCCTCAGGTACATCCAATATTGGCCACCAAACCATTTACATATTTACAACATCTCATGCTTAATAATTATTCTTAAGAAAATCTCTTAAATTAATTGCATCTCATGCAACTATTTAAAATTTCTTAAAATAATTGCCCCAATGGAGGGCCTATGTTATAATTACTTTAATTATAGCATATCCAACTTAATCATTTGTTTGGAAGATTTTATGGTCATTCTAATTACTATTAAGGTCTCACTTTGCACATTATCCATTTAGCATGCATATATCATATAATTGCATACATTTCCATACATCTCATGCTTTCATGGATAAGCAGTAAATATGGTATGATCATGGACTTTTTAAGGGATTCAATTCTGAGCCACCAAGAATTGAATCACGGCATTCCTAAGTGCATTTCATTCATTCATTTTACAAGAGTTGCTGAAGGAGTACATAATCAACACTTGATCTTGAATTCCTCCCACTGGTCCCACCAATGCTCTTGACCTCCTTGAACTTCTTGCAATCCAATATTACATAGTAATCCTTGGCATAACAAGGCGAATTTACAAGAACTTAAATAAATGAAATTACAATCCAAAAATTATTACAAACTTAATAATACATGCCCAAAATAAATTAAAATAAATTAATTAATTTACAATCCCAAAGAAACATAAAAGAAATAAATCCAATCACATTGGTCTTTTATAGTCCATGATCATCCATCATGCATATCACTATTTAACAATTAAATAAAACACACATACTTAAATTAAATTGAATATCTCATATTCAACTTAAAAATCCAGATTTGAATATGATTCAAATAAATTTAAAAATTCAGATTTGAATCTCATTCAAACAAATTTAAAAATTCAGATTTGAATCACATTCAAACAACTTCAAAAATTCAGATTTGAATCACATTCAAACATTTAAAAAAAAAAATCAGATTTGAATCACATTCAAACATTTTTTAAAAAATCAAATCTGAATTTTATTCAATCAATTTTAAAAAATCAGATTTAAATATGATTCAAACAACTTTAAAAATTCAGATTTGAATCACATTCAAACAACTTTTAAAATTCAGATTTGAATCACATTCAAACAATTTTTAAAATTCTGATTTGAATCATAATTTAATTGTGTGATTAAAAATCCTAATTAAACATTTTAATTAGTCATATGATGAACCTTTCATCATGCAACAATTGCAGAATTTAATAACAACCATGCGCACCATGATCTTCCAAAGCCATGCGCACCATGTTGAAGTTCATCAAGCATGCCGCCACACCTCTTGATCCAACCAGTAATGGATCAATCATCTCATGATCAAATCACACAATTAAATCATATAATTAACAATCTAAATGGCAAATATAGTGGCTCTGATACCAATTGAAGGAACGGAAGCGTGAAAAACACAAGTTTATACCATTGAATTCAAAATTTTTCACCTAGGGTCACATGCATCATGCAAGATTTATTTTTATCTATTTGATTTCAATGATAAACAACATATTAAAACTCTTTTAATATGTTTTTGGATCTGTATTTGCCATTTAAGATTTTAAAATTAATTAGATTAATTTTAGAACCCTAGATTAAATCAAGAACAACTAACCTCTTGATGCACTGCAGCGTGTCTGCGCCTTTGAGATTCGTCTTCAGGACACCAGATGTTGTCCCTCTAGCTTGTCCACACTAAGAACACCTATGGCAGCCCTTGAACAGCTTCTAAAGCCTTTTCTATTAATTAGAAATTCAAGTTCTGCATTTTAAGAGATTAGAGATGTAAACAGGACACTAGAAACAATTTCTAGTGTTCTTAATTCAAGAGATTGATGGCTAATCTCTTTGAATTGATGAGAGATGAAGAAGAATAGAGGGAGGGCTGCAAAATGGCGTGACCAAGGAGTGTGGCTGCTGGTTGTATTTTATTTTCTCATAACAACATTTAAATAGCTAGGTTAACACATTAAACCCTTGCCACATGTCACCCTTTGATTAGCTCTAGGTTTAAGTGACCCAATCACATTGTGCCAAGTGTCAAACCCATATGTAATCTTGATTTTAATCATCTTACATGATTAAAAAAAACATTTGGCAAGCTTATGTGTTATGCCATGTGTCACCATCTCATGGTGCCACGTGTCACACTGCAAAATGACCAAAATGCCCATGTGTCTTAATTTTGAGTTCTCAACCCAAAATAATTATTTTTCTTCTTCTAATTAATTTATATCAAATATAAATTAATTAATTAATCTCTATTAATTAATTTCTCATTAATTAAATTCATATTTAAACACTTTAAATATAAATTTAACTTGTATTATACATCCAATAATCTAGATTTGGTTTCAAGTCATGGTAGGGACTTTGCAAACTAATTGCAAACCAAACCTATTTAATTAATCAATTAAACTCTTTAATTAATTAATTAAATCATATTTAATTAGGTGATAACTTGTGTATGTGTGTGACTTACTAGGCTCATCACTAATTGGCAATGAGACATGATATCAACTCTTAATATCATCAGAACTCTTTCTTACCATAAATGATTTCTCTAAATCATTTTATGAACCTCATAGACCATGGTTAACACCTAGCATAGCATGCCATGGCCACCCAATTAGTAATAAGGTTTACCTTAAATGAACCTATAATCATATGTTACCATGCACTAGAATCTCTCTGTTACAAAATCCCAACTCAAGCTGGAGTCATGATTTATGTCAAACTCCATTTGCTATGAATATTATGTTCTCTTTTAATTCCAGTTCTTGATTAAAAGATTTTCTCATCGAAACTCTTTCTGAATAAATCTATCTATCCTGGCCAGGAACTTGAAATATCAAGAACAATTAAATGAACATAGGATTTTATCTCTATTTACTTAGAGGAACAGATTCCATCTTGATCAACACCTACCTCCATATATAACTAGTAGGAGCCAACACATGCCCATATACCCATACACAGTACAAGTATGAAAGCAGTATCAAACTCAAACTACCTATATACAAGATAATCTGTATATCTCAGGTTTAAAGATTATATGCGATATGATTTATGACAAAACATTGACAAGAGTAAACTCCATGTGCTTGTCATAAGTGTCACCGGTTCGACCTACTTATCATTTATAAGTGCCTATCATGTTTGTTATATGGCATGAGACTCACCATTCCATCTTATTTATATCTCATATAAATAACTTGGGAATAAACATGAATACAATCTTTCTGGATAAGTCATGTCCTTATTATGAAGTATCCTCGATTGTGAACCTATTTATGATATTTCGTGCTAGAAATATTGTCACTCATATTCTTAACAACTTAAGAATAATATTTCTAACAAAATATCAATGGACCTTTTCTATTACACATAAATATATTATGTAAACGGAAAAGTGGAAATGCCTTTTATTAATAAAAATATGTACAAGATACATACTAAATGATATGCTCTAGGGCATACTACTAACAATCTCCCACTAGCACTAGAGCCATTCATTACAATATCTTAGACTTATCTTCTCAAGATGTCGGTCTAACTGAGTCTGTGACATAGGCTTAGTGAATGGATCAGCTGGATTTTCAGCCGATGCTATTTTCTGCATGGCTACATCGTCTCGCCCAACTATTTCTCTGATAATGTGGTAGCGCCTTTCCATGTGTTTGGATTTCTAGTGAGACCTTGGTTCCTTAGCCTGTATGACTGCTCCATTATTGTCACAGTGTAGTAGAACTGCTGACTCAATGGAAGGAACTACTGTAAGTTCTATCACGAACTTCTTTATCCAAACAGCTTCCTTTGCAAAGATTCGATGCGACAATATACTCACCTACGTAGTGGAATCTGCAGTCGTGCTATGTTTGGAACTCTTCCAACTGACTGCACCTCCATTACAAATGAACACATATCCAAAGGTAGACTTTCTATCATCGATATCTGATTGGAAATCAGAATCAGTATAACCATCCAATTGCAAGTCTCCACCTCCATAAATCAAGAATAAATCCTTAGTTCTTCTCAAGTACTTAAGAATATTCTTGTGACTATCGATGTTCCAAACCTGGATTGGATTGATACCTGCTAGTCAAACTAACAGCATATGCGATATCCGGCCTAGTACACAACATTGCATACATTAAACTTCTAATAGCCGAAGCATATGGAATCCTGGCCATCTTATCTCTTTCTTCAGGTGTCTTTGGAGACATCTCTTTAGAAAGATGGATACCATGTCTCACTGGTAACAATCCTCTCTTGGAATCAAGCATGTTAAACCTCACCTGACCTGTACTCTCAATAAAAATACATTTAGGGAGCTCAGCTCACCCATCAATCATCCATAATTCAAAAAAAAAATCAATGGGAGCTCAGCTCCCTCATCCATCATAAGTATTCTACCACACAATTACACATGCTTAAAGTTTATAGATTACAATTCTAAATTGATAAATATTACTGTCCCAAACTAAATGATATGTTTCTAAACATGCGGAGGACTAGAATTTATACTTAACAGTACAAAACATAAAATTAATAGCAAGGGGACCTACGAGGAAAGAAAGCAGGTTAGACTCAAGGAAAAAGCTCTCCTGTAACTTGGAAAAATAGTGAACAGGAGTGAGCGTTTGACTCAGAGAGTAAATATGTATTTTACATACAATTTCTATAACTATCTAATTCTAATGCATCATTGGAAATGAAATGCATCATTTTCATACCAGTCAAACAAATCATATTAAGTCACATCAAGGATAATTTGGAGCACTCACGCACCTGTGTGAAGTCCATACTCATGCATACATATGTGGGGAGCTTATCCCTTACCCAGCTCTCTTAATCCAAGACCTACTAGCGAGATCAACTTGAGCGAACTTTCACTTAATAATCTATATGCGGGAGCCAGTGAGATCAACTCAAAGCCATGTCTACCCCGACTTATCTATAATAAGGATCGGGTCCCGGCGAGTCAAGCTCCAGCCGCATGTACTTGTCCTACTCATATCCATATACTCCACATACACACCAACTCACACACACAGCTCCAGATTATCAAAACATAGCAACCAAAGTAATATCATCATGTATAAATGCAAAACAATGTATGCTTAATATTTAACTATATAAATATAAGTGATGCGTGAGCATGCCAGAAATATAATAATATTGAAATTGTAAATAAAATAAATATCTACTCACTGATTGACCAGAAACTGCTGCGGTGGCTGAGGAGAGAAGATGGATGACCTTGATTACCTAGATAATTATGTTATAAATTTATTAATGCTAACCAAACTAAAATTTTAAAGAAATAAGGACACTCCAATTTATGCTGGAAATCCGACAGAGCCTCCCCTATACCTAAGACCTACCCAACCTGCAAAGTGGTTCAAATCACACTTCTAAAGCCACACATCATCTCAACAACAATATATGGCCCCTCCTGGGCCTTCCAACTCAAACAAATCTCACATAATCTAACAATTCAATTATAAGGCTTAAAACGAATATTTTACAAAAGTCATTTTAGCTAGCTTTAAAAATTCTAAAATTTTGTCTCGCGGTCCTTAGCAATATTATAGAGCTAACGCAAAAGAAATTATAATTTTCTAGCTACCCATGAATATTTTATGAAATTTTATTCTAAACTCAGCAATGTAAAATTGAAGAAACTCGGAGTTCGGGGGTTTACCTATGCCAATTTTGACGCTCGGAACTCGTCCGGGGTGTCTGAAAATGGTGGGATAGCCTATAACTTTGACTCGGTTCCGAAGTGATTCCGGTAGCTTATCTGCTCGACTCGAAATTGTAAATTTAGGCGACGGTCGAATTGCTACGAAACGAAAGTACCTACGCAAATCCCACAATACCAGGGGTTATACTAAAATATTTATATTTACATATAAAATAATTATTTAAAAATTAAGGATGTTATAAAAATAATATTATTTTAAAATATATAAATATAATATTTTTTTATTATTAATATGATAAAAAAATTAAATTACTAATAATGAATTGAATTATTTAATTTTAACAATAATGAAAATATATAACATTATTATTAATTAAAAATAACATTCTATTATATTATTTTTTAAAAATACTATATCTAAATGTAAATTCTTTTTTATTAATCTGATATATTTTTTATAAAATAATTTTTGATAAAAATGGTTATCACTTTACATAAATTTATAATATAAAATAAATATGTTTTATAAAAATTGAAATTTTAAAATATTGTCATTTTTTATTAATATAATAAATATTAAAAATATATATTATTTTTTAAAAAATAGATTCTATAATTTTGATATTATAATTTTAATTATTTTTAATCATCTTTATTTATAACTAAATTTTTGATGCAATCACATTTGTAATTTATCATTAAAGTTTTACTTCTATATAAAAATATAGCCGAGAGATAATTTATGCATAAAAATATAAATATTTAATTAAAATTTAAAAATAATTCTGTTAAAAATTAATTATAATAAAATATGAATAATCAAAATATTAGATATCATTGCATTCAATATATAATTATAATAAAATAAAATATTCAAAAGTTTAACAAATATTAAATAAGATATTTATAAAAAATAATAATTAAATAAATATTAATTAAATATATTTAAATAAATAAATAAATTTTGATAATGGTAATTAACTTTTGAAAGAAATAATAAAAAAATAGTATAAATCAAAAAAAGATTTAAGAGCATTTAAGTAAAATGAAAATATTTAGTAATAATAGAGCGCTTGATGTGTATTAAATGTCTCATATGACGTACTATATATGGACAAATAAATAAAAATTATTTAAATAAAATAAAAATTAATTTATAATTAAATATTATTTAATTGAAAAATGATAGCAAACATTCAAATTTAATTTTTATAATAGTAAAATTTTTCATATTTACTTAATCGCTTTAATTAAATCGTTATAAATTGGCCATATTGATAATAAAAATAAGCATTAATTAATTTTAAAAAAGTAAAATAAAAAATATTAAATTATTAACATAAAAATTAATATATACTAATTGTAAATAAGTCAAATCTCTATACTTTATTTTTATAATTTTTTATGTAAACTATACTTTTTATCTCTCAAAATTTTTAATAAAAATTTCATAATAAAAATAATAGAAAATATAATAATATAATAAAAATATTTATTAAAGAGATAAAATAATTTAAAGTTGATTAAATTATATGATAGTTGATTATGAGACCACAAATTAATGGTTAATTTTTTTCAAATTAATGGTCATCAATGACCTTTTATTATTATTATTATTATGGAGAGTAACATATGGTAAATAATATTTTTACATAAATGAATTTATAAAAAATAATATAAATAATTTTTAAATATTACATTTAATCATAAAAAGGTCTTAATTTTTTTTAAAAAAATTAAATTTTAAAGAAAATAATAATTTAAATCATAAATATTAAGGTAGCATTATAAATAATAATAATAATAATAATTAAAAGAGAAAAAAATATAAATAATAATTAATATTTATAATAATAATAATAATAATAATAATAATTATTATTATTATTATAAAGAGTAACATGTGGCAAATAATATTTTTACATAAATAAATTCATAAAAAAATAATATAAATAATTTTTAAATATTACATTTAATCATAAAATGTCTTAATTTTTAAAAAATTAAATTTTAAAAAATAATAATTTAAATTATAAATGTTAAGGTAGTATTATAAATAAAAATAATAATTAAAAGAGAAATAAAAAAATTAAATAATAATTAGTATAGAAAAGAGTATTTATGATTGATTATGAGATCACAAATTAATGATCAATTTTCTTTAAATTAATAGTCATCAATGACCTTATTATTATTATTATTATTATTATTATTATTATTATTATTATTAAGAGTAACATATGGTAAATAATATTTTTGCATAAATAAATTTATAAAAAAATAATATAAATAATTTTTAAATATTACATTTAATCATAAAAGATTAATTTTTTAAAATTAAATTTTAAAAAAATAATAATTTAAATAATAAATGTTAAGGTAATGTTACAAATAATAATAATAATTAAAAGAAAAATAAAAATTAAATAATAATTAACATTTGTAAAATAATATAAATTATTTTTAAATATTACATTTAATTACAAAAGATCTTAACTTTAAAAATTAAATTTTAAAGAAAATACTAATTTAGATAATAAATGTTAAGGTGGTATTGTAAATAATAATGATAATTAAAAGATAAATAAAAAAGCTGAATAATAATTAGTATAAAAGAGAATATTTATGGAAAGTGACTCATGGCAAACTTTTCAAAGAAAGTGTCACTTGCGATTTTTTTGAGAACACCTTATATATATATATATTTAGAAGATCAAAATAATTAAATATTATATTTAGAAAATTAAATTATATAATAATTATCCATTACAACTATTCAAGAAATATATAAAAAAATTTTATTAATAAATTTAATTAAAAATTGCCACTTGATATAAATATGATAGATTTAAAATCCTATTTCTTCTTAAATTTATTTTATAAAAATCTTGACTATTTATTCATCAAGAAGCGAAAATAAAACATATATAAAATTAACATATGTGTTTATTGAGTATAATTAATAAATTAATCTAATTGATTCTTAGTTTTTTCTACTTCTAATTAAATTAAGCTTTCTAGGCATTTATAATAATAATAATAATAATAGCTACTTATTATAATATTAAAGCGTAATAATTAAATAATTTATAATTTATATATACATAATAAGAGAATTAATAACTTAATCACAATTTTAAAAAATTGTATAATTAATTAATAAAAAATAAAGAGAATTTAATAAAATTACTTCACATGTGTATATATATATATATATATAATTTAAAAAATTTTCTAAATAATAATAAAATAATATAATATGATTAATATTATCTAAAATAATAATATTAATTATTTATTAATTATACTATAAAAAATATAAAAAAATAATAAAAATTAAATATTAATATAAATTTATTGTTTACCATAACTATGAAAATAAAATTTTATTTCATTTTTTCATAATTCATTATATATATAGCATTTAATATATAATTGAAAATATATTTTTATTAAATACATACTAAAATAAGATAAATAAAAATAAAATAACATCAACATAAATTAAAATTTGTTAAATATATCAAAAAGAAAAAGTAAAGTATTTAGCTCTATGTGACTATTTTTATAGCGTAATTTTAAATTATTTTATTAATTTTGAAATATATAATTTTTAAATTTTTATAATTAAATGAAATAATTTAAAATTTAAGAATTATTAAATGAGAAATTTATAAAATTATTGAAATATATCTAATATTTTTAATTAATTATTCATAAAAATTATGATAACAATGATAATAATAAAGATATTTAATTGTAATAGTAATGGTAATAATTATTTATATTAATTACTATAATTATTAAATATAATAACTTATGTGTGGTAAATATCACGCGATAACACTAAAATTTAAAATGTTATGTGACAATAATAAAGAAAAATTTTCTTATTTTATAATGTCATATGATTACACCAAAACTTAAAATATCACGTGACAGCAATAAAAGAAAATCTCTTTTACTCTATATATATAGATATATAGATTACAAAATTTGATTAAACACATATACACTAAAATTAATTCATCTTTCAAATATTAAATTTTCATAAAAAAAAAAAACTCAGAGTCAAAGTTAAAGGAAATTAAAAATAGAAAAAATGAATTAAAAACCATTACATTGATCGATAAACCTATTACTAGTAAGAGTTTTAAACTTTTATATGTAACAGTTTCAGTTAATAACAGTATTGTTAAGAGGGAAATAGATAAAAAGAAAAAAAGTCCAAACTTTACTTTTTTTATATATATAATTACATTTTAATTTTTTGTAATAATTACATCCTAAATTATTAATAATAAAGCAATTATTCTTTGTCAATAATCATTTATTAACGGTCATTAACGATAAAGTATAATTACATTATTGTCAAAATTAATTTGATTAACTAAATAATATATTCTTAAATACAATTGAAGATATTCTTGAATAGCTTTTATGCTATTATATATAATGAATATAATTAAAATAATAATTAGGAATAAACTCTTGTCTCGTGCATGGCTTTAACAAAACTTTTGGAACTCCCTTTGGAGCTCTAATAACAATTCTAGTGCGCACTGATCATCTCACCAGTTTAGCCCAAACATTATTTGGACTCAGTTATTATTAGAGCTTAACATTCGATTCAAATTGAATTGAATCGAATCGAATTATTAAAAGTAATTATAGCATTTTTCAATGGATAGCAACCCAAAAATTAAAAGCAAGAGAAATTCTACATCAAAACACGCACTCCCCAACTCAATTTTGCCAGCAATTAACAACTTTTTTCATCTTATATAATATATGCTATGGGCCAGGTTGATGGCTGAAGATCAGCCGTATACGTGGCAGTAGCAAAGCTGTGTTTGTGTTTAAACTCGCTCGTCCACTGACCCATAAGCCACCATTTGCTTCTCTTGCTGGGGCTTTCCTGTACCCACCTCCACTGATTCAGATGTGGGTTGATTCGTATCTGCATCTTTATCCTTCTTGTTGCGATAGATGAAGTATAGGATCAGCTGTATTAAACCTAGACCACAGCCAAGCCCACTGGGGACCTGAAATAATATTATTTTCCATCACAATACAACAAAATGAGATGAAAAATGAATATAATTAATGGGTAAAATGGAGTCGAGAAATTAACTTACAGCTACAAAGGGATCGTGGCCAACTAGGCCATAGATGAACCAAGAAGTGCCACACAGGAACACAAATAGTGACAAGAAAAATGGCATGAACTCTACACTCTTAGTTTTAATCACCGACATCTGCATGTATGACCAAAATAAATAAATAATAATCTCATAAATATCTAAAAATGGCATGAACTTACTAAAGACAGTATTAAAAAGAGGTCCTATTGGCTAACAGACAGAGAAGAAATTGAAAGGGATTTGACTTACAATGATAGACAGAGGTGAGGAATACATGATGATGCTGAAAATGGTGGTAGCGTAGCCACAGAAGAGCTTCCTGGTGTTGTCATGCAGGGCATACAGAGAAACAAAGGCCACAGTAGCAAAAATAGTGAGCACAAGCGTAAGGAGGCCTAGGATTTTGTACTTCTCCTTCCTTGGCGCATAGATAATGAAGATCAACACAAATATTGTTTCAATTACTGCTCCTGTCCCAGAAATTGTTGACACCAGAAGATTGTTCTTGGATACAAATGGCAGACCATACCTATCAAAATAAATAAATAAATCAGCTATGTTAATCAAAAATGAAAAATGACAAAATATTTAGAGATTAAACAGAGAAAAAAGATTTATTATTTCATGGAAATTAGCTAAAACAGATTGAAATGAAATGGCTGCAATAACAGAACAGGACAAACCAAGAACAGTATCCCATTCTTATACTAATTTTAACTTCTTCTCGGATGTTCTTCTACAGTTTGTTCCACGTGGAAGGATGGGAACGGAGGCAGGGGATGAGTATGCTTTTGGGCCACTGGTGATCATGCAAGCCCATATTAGCAGTGAATCTCAAAGAAGAACATCTTTACAAGATCACCCTCGTCAGGATAGTCAAAACACACTGAAGAAAAGCTTAAAGTAGCAAACTTTGCTCGTAGTAAGATAAAAGGATTAAAATAGTCGGTGAAATTGCTGTCGAGGGAAATCTATTTTTTAAATATATTAATTAAAAAATATTTAAAATGATTTAAAATAAATTTTAATTATAAAAATAATAAACTAATTTTTTTAAATTATTTTTTTCAACGAAACTAAAATAATATATATATATATATTCTGAAAAGCAGGTTTGCAGTGTGAAAAAGCTGAAACATACCAGGCGGAAATGAGACAGTTGAGTAGAGTCATCACGTACGGGATGCCTGAGAACTGCTCTGTGGACTTGCTCCATATGATTCTCTTGAATGTAATCCTGTCAAGAAATTGTAATCCTTAGCTTTAGCTTGATTTAACAAAACTGAGCAATTCCCACGTTAGAGAGAAATTTTTTGAGTCAAATTTAAAGAGGAGAAAATGATGAGAAATACATTTCCTTTTTATTTTCTTCCTCCATTTAATTTATTGTTCAAAATAGAAAATTTAAATTTCTTTTCTTTTCTCTTCAATCTATTCCAAAAACACAAGAAAACAGAGAAATAGAGGGGAGGTTTTCGTCTTCTATGTAACAAGCATTAGAGAGAGAGAGAGAGAGAGAGAGAGAGAGCGCTCTTTACGTTGGAGCCAAGAAAAAGAACAAAGCAGTGGCATTTCCTGTGACAAAGAACAAAGCAAGGAAGAGACCATTAACACCAAAATCAGGAAGCAGAAGTGCAAAACGAGAAGATGAAGGAAAAAAGCAGTTGAAAACCCACCAAAAACACCCACAAAGAAGTGGAGAACATCCATCGACAGCAAGCTCGAGAAAAATATTCTCCGAAAGGAAAGAGAAGGCCAAGACAAGGGACAAAAAAGTTTTCTGAAGTGCAGAGGTTGGTTAGCAAATGGGAATGTGATGAGTAGAGGAAGGAAGAGGCAAATGGGTTATATAGAAGGAAAATGGAAAATAACCACCCGGCTTAATTCGTTCTTACCCAAATGCTTTTGCAATTTGGTTGCTGTTGGTGAACTGGGGGCTACCTGACATGAATGGGAACTGCATATTGAGGCGAAGGTGATGCTTCGTGGGTTACAACTTGTCAACTTCCAAATCAAATCCAAGTAATAGCTTAAAATAAATAAATAAATAATATTATCCAGTCAATCACAAGGAAAAATTATACAATGATAATGATTTCATTATATATGTTTGATTGTAATAAGTTTTACATGGATTATATGAGGATCAATCAATATAATTAAGTTATTTTATGTAAAACGATTTAAATAAATAAAATAAATTTAAAACATAAATATGTAAGATTTATATATTTAATAAATGAATATCATTATATATTTTAAATTTTAAATCAAGATAAATCGATTTTAAAAAAGAGAAATTTAAAATTTCTAATTAAAATTAAATTCTATTTAAAATTTATGTTAAAAAAATAATTAATGAGTTTCATGATTTCTTCGGCTATTTTTATAATACATATTAATTTTAACTTCATAATATTAAAATGATAACAGCTCAGTTACTAATAATAATAATAATAATAATAATAATAATAATAAAAACAAACGCATGTTAATTTCTCAATCTAATTTATATTAACACTTTTATAATATACATTTTAAAGTTTAATCTCAAAATTTGAATCTTAACGGATAAAGGAAGAGTTTGCGGCAATAGTTTTAATTCAACCGTATTGGAGTTATCTCTAAAATCGTAAGATTTTAATTTTAAAATTCAATTAAAACTAACTATTAAAAGAAAAAGGTAAACTTAATTTAGCTACTGAGGTTTAATTAAATTTACAACTTAGTTTCTTCTATTTTAAATCAAGTAATTTATTCATTAATATTTTAATAATAATATAAATTAGTCTATGTCGTTAGAATCTAAGTTAAGTTGCTCTACTAAAACGATTTTTAACTCTATTTGTAATTTAAAAATAATTTGATCTTGATATTTTATTTTATTAAAAATTTTGTCCTAAGGTTTGATTAAACCTATAACTTAGTCCCTATAATTTTAAAAACTAAACAATTTAATCCTTGATATTTTAATAAAGCTACAAATTAGTCCCTACTGTTAGAATTACTATTAATTTCTATTAAATTTAGAAAAAAAAATACCCTTAACTTTATTTTCAATCAGAAAATAATTTTAGGCCTTTAAATTTAATTTAATTTAGCAGCTGATCAAAAGCAGTTCTAATTTTGTAACTTTTTAAACTGCAACAGTTCAGGGAATATATCAGCTAAACAACAGCTATTCAATACTTCTACCAAACAAGTTTGGAGTAGTTGTTAGATGTGAAACCAATCCATTGGCCACCCCAATTTTTTAATCCAAATGCCCCTAAGTAAGCTACATATATAAATATATATGTTTTCAGGAATTCAATTTGTCTCTACCCTCGCAGGTATTGTTGCAGTCCATAAAAATTTCTTATGGGTATGGACCTGTAAAATAAAAAATAAATGGGTCAGAGGCCCACCAGATATGGACCCAATGAGAACTCTCTATCGCTCAAGTTAGAGCTAGTATGGGAGAATAGTGTATTTGATTAATTATAGAGAAAGAACATACTTCTATAGATGATCTGATCTCTTTATATAGGATATAGACAATGGTTGGTTATGGTAAGTCAACTATGTAATTATATGGATATTATTAGCTAGCATAATTATAGGATTATATTTCTATTTATAATGCATAATTATAGACATTGCTAAATTTGACAATCCTACCAAGATTGCTTATCTTTAATCAATATTCTTTCCTTTTATTAAGAGAGTCTTACAGTGGTTGAACTGCTTAAATGAATCTTATGGTTAAACTATTAATATATGATTAGGCTTATGGGCTATCCAAAACTTGAGTTACTGGGTTAATTATTTATATTTTATGGAGCTGTATCATTAGTCCCCCCTCAAGTACGAATTTTTAGGTTCATTTACATGTTGAAGCTTTGATTATCGCCCTGATTTTTTTTTTTTGAGTGCAGACTATCGTCTTGATAAACTTGATAATGGTAAAATTTTCGCCTTAAGTGGATTTGCACCTTCGATTTGCAGAGTTTGGTATACTATTCCTTAGATGGAATTGCACCTTTAATTTGCTTACTTGGTGGGCTGTCATTTTAGATGGGTAAGCACCTTTATTATAGCCTAACAAACTATCGTCGTAGATGGGCTAAGCACATTTATTTTAGCATGGTGGACTATCACCGTAGATGGGCTAAGTACTTTTATTTTATTTAGCCTGGTGGACTATCGCCATGGATGGGCTAAGCACCTTTATTTTATTTAGCATGGTAGACTATAATTATGGATGGACTAAGCACTCTTGTTTTATTTAGCCTGACATACTATTGCCGTGGATGGGCTAAGCAACTCAGTTTATTGAGCCTGGCAAACTATCGCAGTGGATGGGCTAAACACCCTTAGTTTATTTAGCCTAGCGGACTATCATCTTGAATAGGCTAAGCAACCTTTGAAATTTATCTGTAAAAATAATGCTTGTACAAGTATTTTTGCTGAAGATAATTTTATATAATCTATGTTATGAATTTGCTCAATAGCTTTATTAAATAATATGATGTGTAAAGTGTATATTGCATATCTGAAAGAGGTCTATAAATTGATTCTAATCGACAATAAATTAAAAATTTTCTCACTTAGCAAAGACTTTAATATTTATGAGTGCATGGGCATCATATGAGATAAATAATGTATTAGAAATTGTGACATTTTTTGTAGGAGCTAAGTGAAAATAGTCAAAGCAATATTTGAGTAAATGATGCAAAATAAGCTCTAACATAATTTGAGAAGCTCCCACTTAAAAGTTAACATGTAATTAAACTTTTACTATTTCTTTCAATTAATTTTAGAAGTTATTTTCTAAAATTAACATAGAAATAAACAAATACTATTAAGTCTCCAAAAGGAGATGAGCATAAAATGACAGTCTTAATTCCACAAAGTAGAATTAAGTAATGAAATTAAAGTATGTAGCTTAATCTGCTAAAAGAAGGACCAATGGATGTGCAGGGATATGGAACGAATGATGGCAAAATTGTGATCACAAAATTTTGGGCTATTCATGTGATGGCAAGATTGTAATTAATGCAATAATTCCATGTAAACCATGTGATGGTATCTTGTAAATAAATTCGAAGGCAATTTCTTCCTTTAGTCAAAACAGTGGCAATGTACAAGAAGAACATCATTGATTAATCATCCAATAGGATATAAAGCCCCCTGGCAAATTTAAAACAAAACTCATATGACTATAAATAAATTTTTTAAATTATACCCAAGTAAATTTAGAAATTTCTTGAGCATGATATTTTTGGCTGGGTTGTTGCAAACCACAAGCCATCCTTTCACTTGGCTCATTCTTCCATTTTGAGCTCAGAATATAAAGAATATAAGGAAGAGACACAGCTTCTTGTGTCATTTCCCACAAATGGCACCACTGTTACTCTCTATGAAAATTTCTTATGTTGTGGACCTGCAAAACAGAAAATAAATGGGTTAGAGGTCCACCAGGTATGGACATGATGAGAACCCTCTGGTGCTCAAGTTAGAGCTAATATGGGAGAATAATATATTTGATTGATTATAAAGAAATAACTGATGTGGCCCAATCGCAAGTGCACGGGTCGTACAAGTAATATAGAAAAGATATCGTTCCCATGAGGAGTTGTGTTAATGGTTGAATTTTTGATATAAAAAGTTGACTAAATTGAACTATTCTTGAAATTAAAGTAATAAATTGATGGGTATTTGAGTATGAAATCTATATGTGCAAAATTAATAATCTATCCAACAATGTATTAATTAAACTAAAATTGCATCAATTTGAAATAAGCAAGTTGAAATATGGCAAAATTAAAATGGCAAGCAATTAAATTCAATTAAAAATTAACAATTATGAAAAGGCGATTCCGGAGTTCGGGATTTCATAGTCAAGCTATTTTGGGATTTTAAATTGGTTATCCAATCTCGTGGAACTTACGGGTTTTAAGGAGATTAATTCTTAAATCCTTTGAATACCCTTTCGAGTGAGACAAAGAGTGCCTTAATCAATCTAATCCTACTTTCGTGGAGTTAGAGTTAATTAAGACCCATTAAGTTCTTTAATTAATCTATAAATCCTCTTAATCCTTAGTCTATTTCTAGAGCTAAGTTAATTAAGTCCAATTTCTTGATTATCTATCACTAGGCCTTCTCCTTTCAGTGCCTCAACCTTGGATTAAGAACATTACTCAATGGGATCCTACACTAAGCATGTCATTAAGCACA
Source organism: Hevea brasiliensis (assembly GCF_030052815.1). NCBI lineage: Eukaryota > Viridiplantae > Streptophyta > Magnoliopsida > Malpighiales > Euphorbiaceae > Hevea > Hevea brasiliensis. The sequence continues at coordinate 49,669,268 of NC_079508.1, read as the reverse complement.
CAAGAAATGAATAAAACTCATTAAGACCAGAAAATATGGATTATCCAATCAAAATCCACAAAATATCTCAAATATTACGACCCTTACTCCAGAATCAAAATAAAACTACTCACTACCCATAATGTTTACAAGAAATTCTTAGTTTGTATGGAAATAAAGCTTTAATCTAAGCTAGGAAACAAGAAACTAAACACTAGAAATGTAGGAAAAATGTAAGAAAGGAAAGAAATCTCCAAATCTGGTTGGAAATGGTGTGGGAGAGATTTGTGACTCTTCAGCTGCCCTTTTGCTCCTCTTCCTTTCCTTTTATGCTCTTTTCCTCCTCTTCTAAAATGGGAAATAAGGCTATTTATAGAAATTTTCTGACATGGAGCCCTAAAATAGTGTGTTTTAGGAGGAATTTTCTGAGGGAATCTTCTGCCAGCTCATTAATGAAACCTTTGTGGGACTGCATAAGTAGACTGCATAAGTTATGCAGTCCCTTATGCAGTTTTTGGCTGGTTCTGGTTCACTTATGCGCAACTGCATGACTTGGCGCATAGGTTATGCACAATTCCGTGAGATTGCATAAGGGGGCGTGAATCTGCATAAGCCATGCACTCTCCTTATGCACAATTCGGCAGGTATTGGAACAGTGATTTTTCTCCTTATGCAGATCTGCATGGCTTATGCGGCAAGTTATGCACAATTTGGTCAATGCATATTTCAGCTTGAAAACTTGTTTTTGACATCTTTGGCTGTAGAAGTCACTCCTCAATGGTAAAATTTCTCTTCAGTCCTTCAAAAACACCATTTTTCCTACAAAACAAAGTAAAAATTACAAATTAATCCAAAATTGATAATTATGAAAAACTAACTAAATAACTAATGAAATTAGCTAAAAATGACTAATAATAAAATAAAATAGCTATGAAACTAGACCTAAATGATTATGCAAAATGTATGCATCAAATACCCCCAAACTCAAGCTTTTGCTTGTCCTCAAGCAAACTTAAAAATGCAATGCAAATTTTTTAGGGGTGCCTTATCCAAAGAGCTATTAAAATCAACTATTAAAGTGACTTAACACTCCTTTAGCCACACCAACAATCCATATACCCATCCTTCAAAATGCAAAGAATTTAATGCTTATCCAAGCTTTCACCGCTTAGCCATCAAGTCAATTATCATTCAAAATCCCCAAACCAACCAATCAAAAGAGAGAGTCATGCTCAAAAGGAATTATAGGACAATCAATAACCAAAGTGTCTCTATATAGAATGATGGAATTGAATGAATGAATAGATAATTTTTCCAATCCCATAGGCAAATTCCCTACTCCTATCTCCACTAATGTAGCAAGTACTATCAAGAGATCAAAGGTCTTTTTAGGGATGTAATGAGGCCTTGGGGTTCAAAATGAGGCTAAGAAGAAAGATGGGTAAAAAGGATTCAAAGCATGAGAATATTTTCAATTTTTGAAACATAAGGTACACTTCTTATTTTATTATATATTTTTTTCTTTATATATATATATATATATGGGAGAGAGAAATACACAATGAGGATTGTCAACTGCTAGCATAGTTTACAAAACACATAAAAATGGAGGGACATTTTGATACTTTAAACTTGTATCTTACATTTTCTTTTGATGATTGTCCCTAAAATTGCCACCCCCAAACTCATTTCTTTTAATACTTTGGGTGGATTTCTTTCAATTTGTATGACAATAGTGAAAGTACATATACTAGCACTTTTACAAGATGACAAGCATTTCTTCTCCCTTTTATTGTATTTTTTTCTTTTCTTTTTTTTCTCTTTTTTTTTATATATATATGTACCTAATGTTGTAAATAATTATTCTCATGAAAAGGGTTGGAGTGTTTGGCTCATTGGCTAGGTAACAATAAGGATTTCAAGAAAAATTAGGGATAAAAAGGCTCAAAGGGGTTTGCAAGGGTCAATTTTAATTAGGAAAAGGGCCAAAGGTTTTAAAATGAAAAGGTTTAAATCAAAGAATGCCTAATCATCTCTCTTTTCAAGTACAAGTTGGTATTTCGCCTTGAAAGGTTTAGAAAATTTGTTCTAGGATTGGTGAGACATCATTTGACTACCTTATATCCAATAACTCCCTCTAAACACTTCCATCTCCAAAAGACTAGTTGGGTGGCTTTTTGGCTAAGAAGATATAGGCAAGGGATAGACACTTCAAAACCTTGCACCTCTTAGGAAACTTTCAATCCACAAACCCAACTAAAGGTAAGTCAAATCACTCTCATAGGCAACTTTTCAATACTCAAGGGATTTGGCAAAAGATTTTAATGCATGATGCATGATTCCTAAAAATGTGTAATGCATTAACTAAATGGAGGGAATCTATTTGTGTGCAATATGTACAATTTCTAAGTGATGTATAATGTGTGTGTAAATGTGTAATGTATATGTATGTATGGATGTATATGTAAAATATTTACAATATATGTAAATGGAATGGGATGGGATGCTCTATACTCAAAATGTGAAAAATGAAGCAAAAATCAAAATGTGCACCCCCAAACTCAAAATTAGACATTGTCCTCAATGTCTCAAGCAATGCAATATCAAAACTCAAAGCAAAGGGAATAACCAGGATTAGTGAAAATTAAGAGCAAAAAGAAAGGGTTACCTGGTATGGAGCAGAGGAGAATTCAAGATATAAAGGGATGCATAAGAAGCTGCACATGTTATGCAGAGTAAAGTGCTATCCAGAACAGGTGCATAAGTAGGGTGCATAGGCCGTGCGGTTCTGCATGAATGGCAATAAGGGCTGCACAGGCTATACAGGACATTTGCATAAGGGGATTACAGCCTGTGCAGTTCTGCATAAGTGGCATAAAGGGCTGCACAGGCTATGCAAAATAATTGCATAAGGGAATTCACAGCCTGTGCAGTATATTCAAAAGCTGCTGCATGATGCTGAGCAAGGACAAATGTGCAACCACCAGTAGAAGCAAGCAAATATAGACAGAGTATGGACAAATATGCACAAAAAGGGCAATAAGTGCAATGAAAATCAAAGAAAACTAATGTAATGGCTATCCAATAAAACTTTAAGAAAAACAGAATTCAAAACAAACTAATTCAAAACAAACAAACATAATTCAAAACAAACTACAATTGTTTGAACATATTTACAAAGAAAAGGTCCTACAAGTTTGAACAAAAGTAAAACAAAAACTAATCTAGTTCTATTGTTTTGCCCTTGTCCAAAGATGTTGCTAAGGGGCTGGTAGCTGCTGGTTGCTGTCGAAATGATAGTGCTGGAGGAGGTGATGGAGGTGGAGGTGGCATTCCCAGAAAGATCATGAGCTGCTTCATCATCTCCTTCAATTCTTTCTGCTTATCTCTAGTTTCCATGACAAGGTCAAATAGGTGATCATGACGATCCTTGAGGGTATCAAGACCAGTGTCAAGCTTCCTATCCACAAAGTATATATCATCACTAAGCCTTTCAAGATAGGTGAATAAGGCTTTAGTGTTGAATGCAGGAGGGACTGTGGATGAGGAGGGTTCAGCTGTAGGAGGTGTGGGCTTTGCAGAAGCTGCTGGGGTGTCCTGTGCAGATTGAGGGGGTGGGGTAGTTTCAGTAGAGTGCTGTGGGACTGATGGGACTGGTTGAGCTTCTGGTTGTCCAATGGGTTCAGTTTCTGTTGCTGGTTGTGCAATGTCAGAATGTGGCAGGTTGAATCCTATTTTGGATAGATGTGTAGCATCAAAATATAAGGCGTCTACAAGTGCTGGTATTGGATGCTCTTTAGGATTAAAACCAAAATGCTTAGCTATTACAGTTATGAGCCCACCCAAAACAATGTCACCTATGGATTTAGTAGCAATATGCAACACATGCTCACAAAAGAAATAACCAGGAGAAACCTTGACCTTGTGAAAAGCACACCATAACATGAATAATTCGGATTTCCCCATAGCATCAGAACTAGTCCCTCTGCCCAAGATAGTGCTAGCAATTAGCCTATGAATAAACCTAAGTGCAGGGTCTAGTATTTGAGAGGTTTTTGATCTGCCAGCAGAAAAAGTCTGAGGTTGGTTGGTGATAATTCTCCAAAATTGAACAGCATTCCAAATACCCTTGTTTGCTACCTCTACCCCTGTATATGGCACTCTAAATAGCCCATCAATTGGAAAACCAAGAATGCTATGAAATTGATCCAATGATAACTCCCTATTTTGCCCCAAACATCTAAATTTCATAGTTGGCTTAAAATCTACATCATGCAATTTCAGAGTGGCAGAGAATGAGGAAATAAATTCCAAAACTAAAGCAGGATAAACTATCTCTTGCTTATGCACGAATTCCATCCAACCCATACCATCAAGATAGGCAACCACATTATCAAATAAACCAAGTGACTGTAGAGAATCTACAGAAATATACCTAGTGGGTTGCACCCTCCTTTCCTTAAGTCTCTTAAAGGCTGCCTTTTGAACTGCATCAGGAAGAGGCCAAGGTAGTTTTGATACCAGTGAGGCTGCTGACGATTGCTTTTTGCTGGAAGAGGGTGATTTGGCTTGTGTGGAGGCTGAAGTTTTGGGGTTTTTGGGTGGTGGTTCTGAAAATAGGGTGGGTGGTTCTTTACGCTTTGATAGAGGAGGTACAGAAGCAATGGGTCGGGTAGATTTTGACCTAATTTTCCGCTTGTAGGTGGTTGTGGGAGGTGGTGGAGGTGTTTCTTGCGGAGGGGAATCGGGGTTGGGAGGCCGCATTGACAATGGCGAAACCTGGAGAGGAGATGTAGGAGGGGAATGGGGAGGCGACTCCATTGATTTCCGATAGTGAGAATGGAGGAGATGAGGGCGGAAATGGAAATGCAGGGAGAAATTAGGGTTTATCCGGTGAAAATACGAGTGGAGAAGAAGGGGTATGCCGGGATTAAGGTCGTGGGGGGAAAAGGAGTGAGCAGGGCTATCGGGAGGTGGAGGTGGGAAAAAAAAATATTGCCGAAAAGAAGTTTTAAACTGGACTTATAAAACTGCATAAGGGGAAAGTGAATGTGCATAGCTTATGCACATTGCTTATACACCTCTCGACAAGTCTTGGAGTTCAGAATGTGAGGTCATGCAGAAGTGCATAGGCTATGCACTCTGCTTATGCACCTGTCGGCATGTTTTGGTCTTTTGGAAGTTTGGTCATGCGGAAGTGCATAAGTCATGCACTCTGCTTATGCAAGTCTCGACAGATTTTGGTGTTTGGAAAATGTGGTCATGCAGTTGTGCGTAAGCTATGCACTCTGCTTATTCACTTTTCGATGGGTTTTGATTTTCAGGGTTTGTGGTTATGCAGAAGTGCATAAGTCATGCACTCTGCTTATGCATCTCTCGGCAGATTTTAGATTTCAGAGTTTCTGGTTATGCGGAAGTGCATAAGTCATGCACCCTCCTTATGCAGACTTCGGCAGAGAGAAAAAATGCAGGATTTGAAGTCATGCAAATGTGCATAAGTCATGCACACACTTATGCAAGTCTCGATAGGTATGAAATTTGACAAAAATATGGCTATGCAGAGTTGCATAAGCTATGCACTACCTTATGCAGTTTGCAACAGAGATGAAAATGGCAAGAATTGTGGTTATGCAGGATTGCATAAGCTATGCAGTTGCTTATGCACAATTCAACAAGATTGAGATTGCAATGGAAAATGATTTGCAAGTGTGAAAAATACCCTAGAATGAAGAAATATAATTCTATTAAGCATAAATCATGAGAAATTATCACCAAAAACACATCAATATATACAAAATCCATCAAAATTACATCACACATGCTTGTAAAAGTGAATCCTGCATAAAAGGCATTTGTGACCCATGCCATTTTGACTCAAATTCTGCAAATCAACATTTAGCACATTAAAACTCAATAAAATCTGCATAAAGTTGCATTTATCTACAAATGATGAACTCCCCAAGTCATGCCAAGAAAATGCAGCATGTCCATCTTAAATCTCACACCCCAAATAAACTCAAAACTACAAAGATGACCCACTTACCACCATATTAACATTAAAAGCACATATACTTAAAAGTTACACACCCAACCTCACCAAGAACATAAGTCATCTGCTGCAGACACCCTCTTTGCTGTAGAATTTCTTCTTCCTCTCTGCATAAACTAGGTAGCAGACCTGCACAGGTTATGCAACAAAAATCAATCAATTTTTGGGAGTGTTGAAGAATAAAATATCAGTTAAGGGTTACTCCCCAGCAGTTCACCAGCCTTTCTTCATTGAAATACATCTACAAGGGACAAAATTCAACAATGTCAAAAATTGAATTTGGGGAGATTTAAGATAAAAACAAAAGCAATGAAAGTAAAAGTAAATCAGCAAAAGCAAAATAAAAGGACTTGGGATGCCTCCCAAGAGGGCTAATTTATAGTCCTTAGCTGGACTTTTCATGTATTTCACTGAAAAGAGGTGAGGGATTGGAGAGCTTGTAACAACTTGCTCCTTTTATTGGGTCTCCAGTTATGTAATGTTTCAATCTATGCCCATTGACCTTAAAATTCCCAGATTTTTCACTCCAAATTTCAATTGCTCCATAAGGGAAAACCTTAGAAACTCTATATGGACCAGTCCACCTTGATTTAAGTTTTCCAGGGAACAATTTCAATCTTGAGTTGAACAACAAAACTGAATCACCCTCTTTGAATTCTTTTTTTCTAAGATGCTTATCATGCCAAACTTTGGTTCTTTCTTTGTAAATACGGGCACTTTCATAAGCATCCATCCTCAATTCTTCAAGCTCATTAAGTTGCAATAACCTTTTCTCACCAGCTTGCTTGAGATCAAAATTCAAGGTCTGAATGGCCCAATATGCTCTATGTTCTAGCTCCACAGGTAAATGACAAGACTTACCATACACCAACCTAAAGGGAGTAGTCCCTATAGGGGTTTTGTAAGCAGTCCTATATGCCCATAAAGCATCATCTAGTTTGATAGACCAATCTTTCCGAGAATTGTTCACTGTTTTCTCCAAAATATGCTTGAGTTCTCTGTTAGAAATTTCAACTTGTCCTGAAGTTTGAGGATGGTATGGGGTAGCTATCTTGTGCACTACACCATACTTCCTCATTAAGCTCTCAAATTGCTTATTACAAAAATGGGAACCACCATCACTAATTACAGCCCTAGGAGCTCCAAATCTACTCAAAACAAATTTCTTCAAGAATTTCACTATCACTCTAGCATCATTAGTTGGAGTTGCAATAGCTTCCACCCATTTTGACACATAGTCAACTCCAACTATAATGTATTTATTACCAAATGAAGGAGGAAATGGCCCCATAAAATCTATTCCCCAGACATCAAATAGTTCTACTTCAAGAATACCATTTAGGGGCATCTGATCTCTTTTTGACAGATTTCCACTCCTTTGACATTTATCACATTCCAACACAAATTTCCTCACATCCTTAAAAAGATTTGGCCAAAAGAAACCAGCTTGCAAAATTTTACTAGCTGTTTTAGAGATTCCAAAATGTCCTCTATAATCAGAAGCATGGCAATGATGCATAATACTCTGTGTCTCCTCATCAGGAATACATCTCCTTATTAAACCATCACAGCATCTCCTAAAGAGTAAAGGATCATCCCATCTATAAAATTTTACCTCATGCAGAAACTTTTTCTTTTGTTGCCATGTCATTCCTAGAGGTAAAACTCCACAAGATAGATAATTCACAAAGTCTGCATACCAAGGTAATTTAGCAACAAGAGAGAAAAGTTGTTCATCCAAGAAAAACTCATCAATAAGGATTTCATCCATTTCTTCATCATCAAATTTCAGCCTACTTAGATTATCAGCAACTACATTTTCAGCTCCCTTCTTATCTTTAACTCCAAATCAAACTCTTGTAGCATCAGAATCCACCTAATGAGCCTAGGTTTAGCCTCCTTTTTACGGAGTAAATACCTGATGGCTGCATGATCTGAAAATATAACCACCTTTGAGTCAATAATGTAAGGTCTGAACTTTTCCAATGCAAAGACAATTGCTAAGAATTCCTTTTTAGTTGTTGCATAATTTGTTTGAGCCTCATCCAGTGTTCCACTAGCATAGTAAATAGCATAAGCCTTTTTGTCCTTTCTTTGACCAAGAACAGCTCCAATTGCATAGTTGCTAGCATCACACATAATTTCAAAAGGTAGGCTCCAATCAGGTGGTTGCATGATTGGTGCAGTGATAAGAGCTTGCTTCAACCTGCAAAAGGCATCCAAACACTCTTGGTCAAATACAAATGGTATGTCATGACTTAACAAATTAGATAAAGGTTTAGCTATTTTAGAAAAATCCTTGATAAAGCGTCTGTAGAACCCGGCATGTCCTGGAAAACTTCAAATTCCCTTGACATTGGTAGGAGGAGCCATCTTCTCTATCACTTCAACTTTGGCTTTATCAACCTCTATTCCTCTATTAGACACCAGATGTCCAAGCACTATCCCTTCCTGAACCATGAAATGACACTTTTCCCAGTTTAACACAAGGTCAGTATCCGCACATCGCTGCAAAACTTTAGAAAGGTTAGCCAAGCATATGTCAAATGAAGATCCATAAACAGAAAAATCATCCATAAAAACCTCCATTATGTCTTCAATGAAATCTGAGAAGATTGCCATCATGCACCTTTGAAAAGTGGCTGGTGCATTACACAACCCAAATGGCATCCTCCTATAAGCAAAGGTTCCATATGGACAAGTGAAAGTGGTTTTCTCTTGATCATTTGGATGGATAGGGATTTGAAAAAAAACTGAGTATCCATCTAAATAGCAAAAATAAGAATGCCTAGCCAGTCTTTCTAACATCTGATCAATGAAGGGAAGTGGAAAATGATCTTTTCTAGTGGCTATATTTAATTTTCTGTAATCTATGCACATTCGCCAACTAGTCACTGTTCTGGTGGGAATTAATTCATTATTTTCATTTTTGACAACTGTCATTCCACCCTTTTTTGGGACAACATGTACTGGGCTCACCCAAGTACTGTCTGAGATAGGATATATGATCCCTGCATCAAGCAACTTCAAAATTTCCTTTTTAACAACTTCTTTCATATTTGGGTTCAACCTCCTCTGATGTTCAATAGATGGCTTACAATTTTCTTCCAAAATAATTCTGTGCATGCAAAAGTGCGGGCTTATTCCCTTAATGTCTTCTATGGTATATCCTAAAACTTTTCTGAATTGCCTCAACACTCTTAACAACTTATCAGCCTCTAAAGTACTCAAGTTTGCATTTACAATTACTGGATAAGTGTTATTAGTGCTAAGAAATTCATACCTGAGCTGAGAAGGAAGTTGCTTAAGTTCTACCTTAGGTGCATCTTCTTCCTTGAATGATGGTTGCTTAGATTCTGCTATTTCCTTTTGTGTAAGTTGAAAAACTGGAGCAGAGATGAATGGTGGACTTCCCTCTAAATGTTGAGCATATGCAGCCACATGAGGGTTGTCATAGTCTATGCCTCCTCCATGAACCAAACAATTTTCAAGTGGATCTTCTGGATATTTCTTTCTGAAGTGTTCTTCAACCAGCTCATCAATGATATCAACTCTCAAGCAAGTATCAGCTTCAGAATGATGCTTCTTCATAGTGTTATTAATATTGAAAACCAATTGATCTTCACCAACTCTAAGAGACAATTTTTCTCCCTTAACATCAATCAATGCTCCTGCTGTAGCCAGAAAGGGTCTTCCCAAGATGATTGGGATATTAGAATCCTCTTCCATGTCCAAGATGACAAAATCAACAGGTATATAGAACTTCCCAACCTTCAGAGGCACATTCTCTAAGATCCCTTTAGGATATTTAATTGATTTGTCAGCTAACTGAAGAGAAATGTGGGTTGGCTTAAGATCTCCCATATTGAGCTTCTCATAAATGGAGAGGGGCATAAGGCTAACACTAGCCCCTAAATCACATAAAGCTTTTGTAGAACATGATTCCCCAATGTGGCATGGAATTGAAAAACTCCCTGGATCCTTGAGCTTTGGAAGAAGTTTCCTTTGGAGGATAGCACTGCATTCTTCTGTCAAAGCTACAGTTTCATCGTCTTCAAGTTTCCTCTTGTTTGAGAGAATCTCTTTCAAGAATTTTGCATAAGAGGGCATTTGTGAAAGAGCATCAATAAAAGGCACATTTATGTATAGCTTCTTCAAAACCTCTAAGAACTTCCCAAATTGCTTATCAAGCTTGGCTTTTTGAAATCTTTGTGGAAAGGGAAGCTGTGGCTTGTAAGGCTCTGGAGGTATGTATTTCTCTTCTTTCTCTTCAATTTTCTCTTTACATTTTTCTGCACTCTCTTGTTTTTCACCCTCATCAGTTTCTTTCTCATTTTCTCTCTTTTCACTATTTTCACTTTTCTCTTTTTTTTCACTCTTCTCATTATTTACAACTTTCCCACTTCTTAAAGTAATAGCTTGACACTACTCTCTTAGATTTTCTGGTTGACCTGGAAGTTTTCCAAAAGACTTGGTACTTGAGGAAGATGTTTGTTGCGCAATCTGATGTTCCAACATTCTGTTATGTGTTTGCATCTGTTCTAGCCTTGCTTTCATCTCTCTCATCTCCTCATCATGCTTAGTTTGGTTAGCAAGAATCTGTTGCAATAAAGCTTCTGTGGTGGGAGTTTGTTCTTGCTGTTTTGGTGGATGATTCATATTTTTCTGCTGAAAATTAGGCAATGGTTGCCTATTTTGCTGATATGGAATTCCTTGTTGCTGTTGTGGTTGAAAATTCTGATTTGGAACTTGACTTTGCTGATTTCCCCATGAAAAGTTGGGATGATTCCTCCAAGTTGGATTATAAGTTTGAGAGTAAGGATTCCCCATTTGCTTGTTTCCATAATTACCAACATATGCTGCTTGCTCTCCATAGTCTACTCCACAGCTGGTAGTTCCCTCTGCATAAGCAACTTGTTGTGAACTTCCAGATGATGATGATGAACTAACCAACATACTCAAATCTTCCATCTTCTTAGCCAAGACATTTGTAAGTGCATCAAACTTTGCATTAATCATGTTGAATGGATCAAGGTCATACATTCCAGCAGCTTGCTTTTTTTTGAGTTGGAGCTGGTCCTCTTGGACTACTCCAAAGATGAGTGTTCTTTGCAATTTTCTCCAATAGCTCATAAGCTTCATCTTCATGCTTCATAATAAATTCTCCTCCTGTTTGAGCATCAATAATCCCTCTGATTGCAGGAGTAACATTTGTATAGAAATTTTGGTTTATCATCCATTTCGGAATGGCATGATGTGGGCATTGTCTCTCTAATTCCTTCCATCTCATCCATGACTCATAGAGAGTTTCATCTTCTCTTGGTCTGAAAGCTGTCATTTGATTCCTCAATTCTTGAGTTTTTCCAGTTGGAAAATATTGTGCAAGAAATGCATCAGTAAGTTGCTCCCAATTTATAATGGAGTTGTGAGGTAAAGAATCAAGCCAATCCAATGCTCTATCTTTCAAAGAGAACGGGAATAGCTTCAATCTTGCTGCATCATCAGATACTCCAGGTTGTTTTTGCATATCACAGATCATAGCAAACTTCTTCAGATGTGTGTGTGGATTTTCAGAAGGATGTCCCCCAAATTGGGAATTTTGAATCATTTAAAGAACTCCAAAATCCATCTTGTAACTATTTGCATCAATTCTTGGTCTTGCTATGCTCTCTCTCAAGTCATCAAAATGAGGAAAAGCATGATCCATTATACTTCCCCTAGGCACATTAGCATTTACAACCTCTTCTCCTTGGGCTGCATCTTCATTGTTTCGATCATTTCCAACATTACCACCAATTCTGATTCTTTCATCAGCCATGTCTGCTTCTAATTCAGTTTCTCTCAATGCTTCTTTTCTTCTTCTGGTTTCTTTCTTATTGGCTTTACAAAATTTCTCAATTTCAGGATTGAACAATAAGGATGTGTCACTTGTGCTTCTAGCTCTTCTCATAAAAGATTAAAAGTACCTGAAAAAGAACAAACAAACACAAAATGAAAAGATAACAAAGATAAAACTATAAACAACTAAAATAATCAAGAATTCAATCTTAAACAAACAACTCCCCGGCAACGGCGCCAAAAACTTGATGTGGCCCAACCGCAAGTGCACGGGTCGTACAAGTAATATAGAAAAGATATCGTTCCCATGAGGAGTTGTGTTAATGATTGAATTTTTGATATAAAAAGTTGACTAAATTGAACTATTCTTGAAATTAAAGTAATAAATTGATGGGTATTTGAGTATGAAATCTATATGTGCAAAATTAATAATCTATCCAACAATGTATTAATTATACTAAAATTGCATCAATTTGAAATAAGCAAGTTGAAATATGGCAAAATTAAAATGGCAAGCAATTAAATTCAATTAAAAATTAACAATTATGAAAAGGCATTCCGGAGTTCGGGATTTCATATTCGAGCTATTTTGGGATTTTAAATTGGTTATCCAATCTCGTGGAACTTACGGGTTTTAAGGAGATTAATTCTTAAATCCTTTGAATACCCTTTCGAGTGAGACAAAGAGTGCCTTAATCAATCTAATCCTACTTTCGTGGAGTTAGAGTTAATTAAGACCCATTAAGTTCTTTAATTAATCTATAAATCCTCTTAATCCTTAGTCTATTTCTAGAGCTAAGTTAATTAAGTCCAATTTCTTGATTATCTATCACAAGGCCTTCTCCTTTCGGTGCCTCAACCATGGATTAAGAACATTACTCAATGGGATCCTACACTAAGCATGTCATTAAGCACACAAGAAATGAATAAAACTCATTAAGACCAGAAAATATGGATTACCTAATCAAAATCCACAAAATATCTCAAATATTACAACCCTTACTCCAGAATCAAAATAAAACTACTCACTACCCATAATGTTTACAAGAAATTCTTAGTTTGTATGGAAATAAAGCTTTAATCTAAGCTAGGAAACAAGAAACTAAACACTAGAAATGTAGGAAAAATGTAAGAAAGGAAAGAAATCTCCAAATCTGGTTGGAAATAGTGTGGGAGAGATTTGTGACTCTTCAGCTGCCCTTTTGCTCCTCTTCCTTTCCTTTTCTGCTCTTTTCCTCCTCTTCTAAAATGGGAAATAAGGCTATTTATAGAAATTTTCTGACATGGAGCCCTAAAATGGTGTGTTTTAGGAGGAATTTTCTGAGAGAATCTTCTGCCAGCTCATTAATGAAACCTTTATGGGACTGCATAAGTGGACTGCATAAGTTATGCAGTCCCTTATGCAGTTTTTGGCTGGTTTTGGTTCACTTATGCACAACTGCATGACTTGGCACATAGGTTATGCACAATTCCGTGAGATTGCATAAAGGGGCGTGAATCTGCATAAGCCATGCACTCTCCTTATGCACAATTCGGCAAGTATTGGAACAGTGATTTTTCTCCTTATGCAGATCTGCATGGCTTAAGTTATGCACAATTTGGTCAATGCATATTTCAGCTTGAAAACTTGTTTTTGACATCTTTGGCTGTAGAAGTCACTCCTCAATGGCAAAATTTCTCTTCAGTCCTTCAAAAACACCATTTTTCCTACAAAACAAAGTAAAAATTACAAATTAATCTAAAATTGACAATTATGAAAAACTAACTAAATAACTAATGAAATTAGCTAAAAATGACTAATAATAAAATAAAATAGCTATGAAACTAGACCTAAATAACTATGCAAAATGTATGCATCAATAACATACCTCCATAGATAATATGATCTCTTTATATAGGATATAAAAAATGGTTGGTTATGTTAAGTTAACTATGTAATTATATGGATATTATTAGCTAGTATAATTATAGAATTATATTTCTATTTATAGTGCATAATTATAGACATTGCTATATTTGGAAATCCTACCAAGATTGCTTATCTTCAATTATGATTCTTTCCTTTTATTGAGTAGGTCTTACAGTAGTTAAACTGATTGAATGAATCTTACAGTTGAACCATTAAATATGATTAGGCTCATGGGTTATCCAAAACTCGAGTTATTGGGTTAATTATATATATATTGAGAAACTATATCAGGTATCAAGTGCTAAAAATTTAAGCACATATAATGTATTAAAAAAAGGATAAGATTAGGAGGCCAACAATCGGCTAATTAAGCAGTATTGATTGAGGAACGCTCTTAAAAGTAGATAATTTCAATCCTACTTATCATGGTTTCAGGTTGATGGTAAATCTACCTATTTGCCATAGTTTAAAGTTGGTGATAAATTTATGTCTTATAATTCAATCCAAGGTGGTATCTTAAATTTTTAACCCTAAAATAAATATAGTGAGGTCCATTTATCTTTATATGAATGGAATGAAGCTAATATTATCTATTGAAGTGTGAAATAACATACTAATTATATGATAATTATCTATTTATCTTTATACTACTTACACTCCGATTATACACTTTTTGAACAGTCCAAATCACTCAGTGAGATTTTTAAGCTTTTTTGATTCTTGTAAATTAGAAATAATTATATGATAATTATTAATAATTTATGGGCTTCGTTTAGGTGTGATCAGATTAGCGATAACCCACCGACAGTCAGGACTGAGTTTTCAACGTGTTCTAGATGTTTGGTGGGCCGTCTCGGAAGGTGGTCATTTGTACAATTGTTTCTAGCATTTTTAGACGTTTTGGACACGTTCTAGGTAGCAGAATTTGCAAAGATAATCCCAATATGAAGTTGTAGGATTTTTACCTTGGTTAAGCTAGCTAATTAATCTGTAAAATGTTCTTGACTTAGTAAAGTTGAGTAAAATGAATTTAATTAATACAAAAATGGTGTAAAGGACCTCCAGGAATATTTTCATAATTTTTGAAGTGTTGAAAATAATTATTTGGATTGTAAAGGAGTTAGAGATTCGAGCTGGAGTTTGGATTTTTAGACCTAGATTAAGTTTCTTGTAGGCCTGGATGGGCATTGTAATGCTGTTGTGGGTCTAAGGCCCTGTATGTTGTGTTTTGTTGAGCTTTCTTGTAGGGGGTTACATCCAGTTATAATTGGTTAATTTTGTAGATTAAATTAATTGGTTAATTTTGTCAGTCAATTAATAGATGTCAATCTGTCTATATAGGTGATTGGGGCTGGTCGTCTTCTTCTTCTAGTCGGACCAGCTACAATTGGATCGTCATCTATGCAAGTTGGATATTAATTATTTTGTAAATTTAATATTATTTATATGTATATTTATTTGCATGCTCATATATTTATTTACACATATATAATTAGTTATTATATCATGAGCATCCCCTAATTGTTGCATTATAAATTTTCTGTGTTGTGCCACCATGGGGATAAGTTGGAGCTTATATATACGTATTATGGATGTGGAATCCCAGGGTAGGCACGACATGAGAAATTCACTAATTCCCAGGGATATGGATATGAATAGGCGAGGCAAGTACGTGCGTTATATTATTGCTGACTCTTGTAACCTGCGGGGGAGGTACATGCATTATATTATCATTGACTCTTGCAGTATGGACTAAGGGAACATATTGGATTTCAGAAAGCCAGGGTATGGGGTCAGCTCCTAATATCTAATATGTGTATGTGTATAGCTCCAATTTATCTCCTTATATGATTGCTTGGGTGACGTAACTATTTGATGTATTTATTCATTTATAGGATTGCATTCGCATTAGATAGTTATAAAAATTGTAATTATAATCAATAACTAAATTCTCTGAATTAAATATTCATTCCTATTTAATATTTTCCTCAAGTTGTAGGAGGAGCTTTTTTTTATTTAGAATCTAACCTGCATTTTTCTTTGCAGGGTATGAAATCATGTTATTAAGATGTTCAATTTATTTGTTTATTTTATTAATTCTTAGAACTTCATTGTGGCATTGCTGTATAAATATATTATTTTAATGAATGTTTTAAATGTATTAAATAGTTTGGGTTTATGGTTGAGCTGAGCTCTTTTAATTGTATAGTTATGATGGATAATTAGGTTGAGTTAGACTCTCCAATTTGTTTTATAATATTTTATAATGTTTAATAATATTTTATATAGATGATGGGTCTTAAGTTTGGGTTAGTGATAGGACTTGGAGCAATAAAGCTTATTATGGATTTCGGAGGCTTTATACTGGCCTAAGTTTTAGTATTAGTCCGACCCATAGAGTTGGGTCGTGACATTTCCTAGTGTGTAGAACTTTTTCAAGTTCATGTTCTCTAGTCTATTTTCACGCAATTTTCCTAAGTGCTTCTAGATCCCTCCTCTGTACATTTTGCTATCAATTTTATCATTTGTTTTCTTATCCTAATGTTGGTGTTTACTTATTAGCTTTTTGGGTTTGTCAGATTCATTTACTCTTTCTCTTAGCCTTTATTGCTTTATGGAGCAATTATCTTCAGCCATTAATGATCTCTACGATAAAACCAATTTGTTATCTTGGGATGAGGTCATTTTGGAGCTCGATTCAGATAACCAAGCAGCGGAATCATTATCGAGCATTATTCAAGTAGGTAAAATTCTCTCAACTAAAGCTTTACTCCTAGCCATTGTGAGAAACATTTTGAGTCAAATTTGGAATCTTGCATTTGATTTTCAAGTTAAACCTTCAGGTCAAATGAAAATTACTTTCCTGTTTACTTTCACCCATGAAAAGGACAAGTTTATAGTTTTGGATGGGATGCCTTGGTCTATAAATGATTCTCTATCGGTTTTGAGAATTTCGTATCGCCACTCAAAATTGGAAGATTTGGATTTTTTTCTCTTGTCCTTCTTGGATCTAGGTCCATGGGTTGCCACTGAATCAAATAACAAAGCAAAATGCTATCCTTTTTCTGGTTGGTTCATTTTTCCCAACTGAATGCAAAGAAATTTTAAAGATTCCCCCTTTGGAGGGCACCACAAGGGTCTTGAAAGAATTGGTATTTTACTAAAGATGGGGCCATTTCAATCAAATTTGTGTATTTCCAACTGAAGCATTGCCAAGCATGGTCATCACAAATGTTTACTCCATCCTTTTCAACAACTACTCTGCCATCCTTTTGGAAGATAATATGGGCACTTCAAATTCCTAATAAAATAAAAAAAAAAAACTTTATTTGGAGAGCCTGTAACAATTATTTTGCTTCTAGAGAAAATTTATTTAAGAAGGGATGTTCCATTTCTCAAGCCTGTCCTCTTTATAATTATCCGGTGGAGACTTTGGAACATTTTATTTTCTTCTACCTTCATACACAAGTAGCATGGTTTGGCTCTATTTTGGGGTTTTATACAATTGAAAAAGGCTTTGCTTTTTTAAAGATTACTCATCATGACCATCAAGAACTCAGATTGGCATCTCTGTTAAGTCCGCATACTTGGAAAGCTAGAATGTAGCTATTTTAGAATATGTAAGCCCTAATCTGATGCAGACCATTAACGGGGCTCATAATGACTTTGATGATTTGTTATGCATTCTCTGCTTGCCCTCATGTCACTCCCAGCTTGAGTTCCTTAGTATGGTCCCCCCTTGTGATGGTACTTTACATCCTCTACTAGCATGGTATAGTTGTTCACAATTATGTTGGCTGAGTCATTAATGCTTATTCATCCTCTTTTGTTAGTTTCTCCCTTCTATTAGCGAAAGGGCTAGCTCTTCGATCAATCATTTCTTATGTAGTCAATAGGGAGCTTTTTCCTTGTAAGATAGAGTTTGATTCTTTACAGGTTGTTCAATTATGTTATTCTCTAGCTTTTCTTCTATGAAAGTGCAAGAGGCTATGCAACTTTTGGTAACAATGGACAGTTTTTCAACTTTCTGCATAAGCAGTTGCACACATTGTATAGAATCCTGTGCAACTTTTGGCAGATTTGTAGTTGTAGACCCTTATTTTGTAATGAGTATGTGCATTGAGGTTGTGAGAAACCCGATGATGAAAAATTATATGACTGTAAGATGTAATTGGAGGCATGGAGCTGAATTATTAATTCCGTGGCATGATCTTGAAAAAAAAATAATATGTTTTTTTTAGAAGCGAATTTAATTAAATTTAAATAAAATTTTGTTTTGTTTAAATTTAATATGGGTAATTTTTAAATGTACCTAATTAAGTTTAATTAGGCCCTATGGGCCTAAGAAAGCTTAGTTATGAATTTTAAATAAGACCTATTTGATTTATTTTTTGAAAATTAAAATAAGAAAATATCTTTTTCTCTATCCCTCTCTTCCTATTGGTTGGAACACCTCACCCATATCCCAGTCTCACCCAAATTCCTCGATCCCAGTTGTTTAAGTTATCTGAACTTTATCACACTAGGACTTCAAACCCTACCACATCTCTTCCTCACTCCCTATTGGTGCCTTCCCCTTTTCTTCTCATCCCATTGATTGAAACACCTCATCCATATTTCAGTTTCACCCAAATTCTGCAATCCTAGTTGTTTAAGTTATCTGAACTTTATCACGCTAGAACTCCAAATCCTATCACACCTCTCTCCCAAAACCCTATAAATACCCTACTGATAAAAAATAAAAAGGGGAAAAAAAGAGGAGAAAAAAAAGGTGGAGGAGAAGACAAAAAAAAAAATTAAAGAGAGGAATAGCCAAAATTCTTTCAGTACTTCTTTTTTTTTTCCTAGTGATATTTCTTAAAGGTTAGTTCTTTTATTTGCTTTTCAAGATCTATGCCATGTAATGTTTAATTCTATATTCCTTGTTTTTAATTTATTTTATATGTTCATATAGATCATGTAATCATGTTTAATTTGAGGGGATACACAACTCAGCACATATTCAGTTTTCTGTCTCTCATATTTTTATTATTTTTTGTTATTTTCTGAATCTGTAAAAAATTTGTAAAAATTATATTCATATTCTACACGAAATTCTATTAATTTTAGGCTCAAGAATCACAAAAACAGCTTTAATATTTTATAAGTTATAGCTATTTGAAGTTAGGGTTTCTGTAAAATCTTATTTGCAGGATACCCGATTTGTGGAGCCTATATCTTCCTTGTTTCTTAATATTTTTGTGTAAATCTAGTGTATAAAATTAATTTCAAAATCTTATGAATCTTTTACAATTGGTTTTGCATTCATATCTATTGTGGTTAATGAGTTATGAATTTTACAAAAAAGTAGTACGATTCTGTCACTTAGAAAAATTACGCTTTATGTAGACTATTCGGCTAGGGTTTTGTTTGATTTATAAATTTTATGATCTTGTATGATATGTAAGCTGTCTTCTGTAATTTTTTTATGATTTTTAGGCATGTCTAACTATTTTTAAAAAATCAGATTTCTTGCTACCGTTAATCTGACAGAATTTGGAAATTATATATTTATGCATGTTCTTTTATTTTTTTGGGTTTTAATTGATATTTGATCTATTTTTCTGTGTTCTTTTAATTCAAAAAGTGTTATGAAGTGTTTGGATCATGTTGGAAGACTTAGACCATTAGGTAGTTGTAACTAATTAGGAATCTTAACCCTTTAGGAGACTAGAGTTAGAATCCAATGTAAATTATTATTAATATTTTCTTTAGTTTCTTTATTTTTTATTACAAACAAAATTGATAAGTAGCCTTAAGGTAAGTACCAAAGAGCGCATTTGCGTGAAGCTTATGTGGAGCTAAATGGAAGTAAGCCAGAGATATCATTACCATACTAGAAGAGAAGACTCTTTTTTAAGGGTAGCTTATCCCAATAGCAACTGCATTTACCAACAGGTAAGTAGCTCTAAACTCCTTGAATAACCATTGGTATAAAATTGTAGTAATAATAGAATTTTTATTTGGTAAATTAAAATTAACTTTGTTTTTAATTTAACTGACTTTTGTATGTAATTAATTTAAATAAATACTTTGTAAATTAAAATTAATCTTATTTGTAAATTAAACTAACATTGGCATGTAAAATAAATTTAATTTAATACTTGGTAATTGTAAAATAAATTTGCATATTAGAAATCTTTATTAGGTTGTGATTATTTGGGCCTTATGTGATATTAGAATAAATTATGCATGTACATAATTAACTTAGTTCAATTATCCTTAGGGTAACTTGATGAAAATTAATTAATTAGGTTAAATAGAAACGTAGGGTTATTTGAAATTGAATTTGTTTATAAATTAAATTCTCAATAATAAATTAATTTTAGTAATATGGTAAATATCATTTAAATAATTAGTAACCCCATAGATAGGAATTACTTATGCATGAAAATTATTTGTAAACAATAACCCTTTTGTGAATTACTTGCGTGTGTAGAATTAGAATTGCATTTTTTAGGATGAAGTTTAATAAAGGAATAATAAACAAGACTTTTAGAAACATTAGTAGAGGACTGGCACTCGAATTAACGAGGTTAGACTAGGCGTAAGGGGTGCTTAACACCTTTCTTTACGTACCCACTATCCCGAACCTAGACATTGGGCTATGATAATGACGGTTGTGAAACTCTGCAAGGAGAAAGTTACCATCCATGACCCTCGGAAAAAATACTGAATATGTCCCGGTTATTACCCGGGTGGCGACTCCTGTCTATCTATGCTTTCGTGGAATAAATCTTTAGTACCGTGGTAGTGTTATGGGAAGACGTTACTTACCAGTGGTTTGATTCTATTAGGATTGTATGAAGTACATGTTTAGGAAATATTGTCTAAAAAAGTGGTACTTAAGTGAGACCATTGTGACTCCACCATCTTTGCTAGGCATTAACTGGTGCATTTTATATGATTCTAATGGATGGTATTTCGCTTCTAGCCCCCCTCCTACAGTAGCTAATTCCCTGATTTTTGCATAAGCAGTTACGTAGGAGGTTGTATAACTTTCACTAGGTCTACCATTTCTCTATTTTTCTATATGGAAGTTGCACAAACTGTGCAACTTTTGGTGCAACTTTCCAACCACTAAATTCAGCAATTTTTACACTTTGTTTTTAACATCTTTTATCTTGGAATTAACTCTTTATACATGCAAATGATTTCTAAATCTTTAAAAACACCATTTACCCTATAAAACAAGAAGAATTACACGAATTAAACTATAATTAACAATCATGAAAAACTAACTAGATTAACAATAAAATTAACTAAAACTACTTAACAAAAAGATAAAATTCACTACAAAACTTAAATTAAATGACCATATGATACACAAATATCAGCAAACTAAATAAGAGTTTCTTTGACTTATGTCTCTCTGTTGAGATTGTCCATGTATCTAAATCAACTAATAGGAATGCTAATTGAGTAGCAAATACTGCTAGGGAAGGTTGTCTTGTGTCAGGTTGGGTTATTGTCCCACCAACGCAATTAGCTGCCCTGTTAGATAGTTCTGTTATTCAGTTTTATCATCAATGAATGAGTAATCATTCTATTAAAAACTCTTAAAGAGTTAAAAAAAGGACGAAGAAGTTGAACAATGAAAAATACCTATCCTTTCCTAAGTTCCATCATGTCTTAGAAATTGAGTGAACCAAAAAAAGGTTGAACCATTTTCAACAAAATTTCTCTCACATACAAGAAACGTGTTAGTAGAATACAGGAATGCAGGGCGGATCCACCGCTTATTCAGTGGGGTCAATACCCCACTCAATTTTTTTTAAAATAAATTTTTCATATATATTATATATAAAATTATTTGTATGACTGACTAAAATAATTTTTTTATTCATTAAAATTTTTCAATTATTATTATTTTTAATAAATTTGATTTATTATATTATCTTATAGAATCGTAATTTTTTTCTTCTCCCATATTTCTTTTTTATTTTTTTCTTTTTTTCTCAACATATTAACTTTGTCTATTGTTCTTTTTATTTTTATATCAATAAAACTAGTGAAAAAATTTAATTTCATAAGATAAATTTTTATTTTTTATTTTATAATTCATATTCTATTATTTTAATAAAAGGGCATTTCTATCATGAGGATTGTGAAGATTCGTTTATGAAATTAAATGGAAGATCAATTGCAAAATAATATTTTGATGATTATATTTTTTTTTAAAAAAAATCTTTGATAACATTAATAATGAAACAACATACAACACTTCTAAAAAAAAATTATTTAGTACAATTATAAATTTAAGATTATAATAAAATTTATTATTTTATAAAATTATTTTATTTTTTATTTAATTATCATTATATATTAAAATTTTATATATATTATTATATTTTTTTAATAAATAATTTATTATTATAAAATATTTTGAAATTGAATAAAATATATAGATATTTTTAACTCTATTCCTTCACGAATGACACAGGCTAATTAACATAAGTTGCATTCCTAATTCTTTAATCACATTCATTGCAGGTCATTAATATGATCTGTGTCCCTTTTGCACAAGGACAAACAAAATAAAGAGGTTTCAATTTGCTCTATTCATTCAATCATTCCTATTTTTTTATTTACTTATTTCTTTATTGCAATCATTTCATGTAAAAGAGTATATGGGTACGTAAAACCGAATTTTAATACTTCAGATGTGACATATGATCATATCATTTGCAACTATGTTCCCCACTAATTATTTCAAATAGCAATTAACAGATTAATGCACGTTCTTGCTATTATTGATTGGAACTGTTGTGCAGTACGTGTTTGTGCATGAAAAAGAGCATGGCCCATGTTCGTGACGAATGACTACGATAGCATGAGGTGTGAAACAAGACTTGGAATATGCCATGCAGTGTAGCTTCAAATAAAGGCTTGAGCTAAACATTAAAAGAGCCCACTAATGCTCCAGCCCGTAATTTAAATGTACTTCTTCTCATGACCCATCCAAGAGCACACATACATAGGACTGTTATCAACGAAAGATCATCTTTGGCAGTCTTGAAAAATCAAGGAGAAAGCTAGCTGGGAATATTGTGAAGTTTCAGGGTTCAAGCACCAGAGTTAGAGAACCTTTTAGTGCTTCCTTAACTCTTTTCTTCAAATTTATTTTGTGATTTTATCATCTAGAATGATGAATTTAGGAGTGCAATTATTAGAATTGGGCTTTGATTCTTTCTCTATTATGAATTAAATCTTGATTATTTGATTTATTTGAGTTGACTTTCGTTATCAATGTAATGGTTTATTGTTAATTTTAGGTTATATTTGATATAACGTAATTAAAGTTGTAATGTAATCAAAATTATGTATTTGATTACGTTAATTGATAACACAAAATTTTTTTTTATAATGAAATTATAATTAAATAATGTAATCAATTATTTTTAAAATAACGTAATGATCATTGCATAAAAAAAATAAATGTAATCATGATTACTTATTTTAATTTTTTTCATTTATTGTCAGCATTACCACCACCAATACTTGGCCACCATTATTACTACCATCACAATTCTACTTTGTCATCGCTACCACTACCACCACCACTATCACCCTATTACCATTGTTACTATCACTACCACTACCACTGCCACTACTATCACCACCACTCTATTACCACTGTTACTATCACTACTATCACCATTTAATCATCGCTATCATTACCACCATCATTTAGCAATTACTATCACCACTCAACCACTGCCATCTCTACCACCACCTATTCACTACTGCCACCACTATCTCATTTTGCCACCACCACCACCACCATCTACCCATCACTATCATTGCCATCACTATCACTTAACTAATATTACCACTCGACTATTAATCATTGTAATAACTACCACTTATTATTAACATTATAAATAAAGTAAATGTTAAAATTAAAATTATCATTACATTATAGTACATATATTTTTATTTACAACCAAATGTAGGAATGTAATGAGAATTATATTACATTATAATTTTGATTACTTTACATAATTAATGGTATTGCATTACATTATGCTCTGTTAAATACAACCTTAATGCTTTTGAATTTGATTAAATACAAATCAACATTGGGAGAGAAGATTACTAAACTGAATAAGGCAATAATTATTAACGAATTGAATAATAGTCGGGGGTGAATTATGGAAATTTTTATTAGATGATCACTGAATTTAATGAAATAATTATTATTTGCTATAGTTATTGGAAAATAAGTAGTGTATTTCAGTTATAACTCGAGAGATAATATCAATTATATATATATATATATAATAAAAATATTCTTGAATTAGTTATATGTTATTATATATAATGAATAGAATTAAAATAATAATTAGGAATAAACACTTGTCTCGTGTATGGGTTTAACAAAACTTTTGGAACTCCCTTTGGAGCTCTAATAACAATTCTAGTGTGTACTGAACATCTCACCAGTTGAGCCCATGCATTATTTGGATCAGTCATCAGTTTTGCTAGGCCGAAGCCATGTGAGCCCTTAATCGCATTTAAGTTCTTAAATGCTTTTCCCCTCTTTTTTCTTCCTTCTGAAAATATAAATGTTTTTCTATCATTTCTTTTTAAAATCAAATTAAAGGGTTTTCATTAATGGAGATTAATTTTATACTATTATATAAGAAAATTTAATATAAATTACTTATATAAGATATAATAATAATTATCTTGAATTAAAAAATCTAATCATGTTGACAGAATATTTGAATTGGCCATTCGACGGGAAACACACTTACTCAGTGGCAATCTAGCACTGATCAACTTTAAAATTTTTATGAGCTCAATTTAGAAATTAATAAACTTTGATCTTTTTTTTAGAGATAATATCTATACTTTGTACTCCCATCCAAATAATAAAGTATAATGCCAAACAACTCCATGACATAGAATGTAAAAAATAAATCCTCATAGGAGAGGAAATAATAAATCCTCACAATAGAGAAAATACTAAATTCTCATGAAAAAAATAGACAAAACTCAATATTAGATACGAAAATGAACACAAATATGTTTCAAAAGAATACAGATTTTGAAATTCTTGAAAAAATACAAAATTCTTGAGAAGAGTAAGTATTGATGAAGATACTCCATTAATTAAGAATTTCTAGTGCTATATAAATTATTTATTTTTAATTAAATTGGAAATTAATTTTGATATAATATACAAAAGTTTAATATTCACAAGTAAATCGTTACCCTCTAGTTTCTTTCTCATCACAAATATTTCATTCAATTACTTTCTCAAATGTACAATTTTGGATTCTAAACGCACCTATCCCATTTTTATAGGTCCGAAAGGACGGTTGTGGGCTTAATGCCAATTTGTGTTGTTTCTATTGCTTTGTGTTGCATTCGCTTGCATGGGGTTACTTTTAGTCATAGGCGAGATTTTGCTGAGATTTTAGCAAACCTTAAGATTTATTATTTTTGTTTCCGCTGTATTTGATTTTTTTTAATTAGTTAATTGATAGATGTCAACGTGTCTATGTAAATAATCGAGACTGATCACCTTCTTTCTTGTAGTCAAATCAAATGCAATTAGATCATCTTTTTTATAAATTAAATATTACTTATTTTTATAATTTCAATATTATTTATAATTTATGATTCATTCATTCACTTTATATATATATATATATTATGGATGTGAAATTTTGGAGTTGGTGTGGCACATATTTCGCTAACTCTTGCATAAAGGAATAAAAAAACATGTTGGATTCAGAGAGTTAAAGGCAGGGGGTTGGCTTTCAATATATATCATGGATGGTTACATATGGAGCTCCAATTTATGCTCTCATACGATGATGGATGATCTATTTGTTTGATATATTTTTATTTATAGAATTGTGATAAAGTCTAAAATTGTTGTTTTACTAATATGAGTTTCATTTTTATTGTCTTAGGCTCAGCTAAGAGACCTGCATGACAAACGACAATTGAGTTGAGCTAGATTATTTTATAATATTTTATTTTACATGTTAAACCTTCAATTTAATCTTGATTATGAAATTGAAAACTGTAAAAATTAATAAAAACTTTTGAATATTATGTTGGCCTAAATCCTAATCTTAGTTTAGCCTACAAAATTGGATGGTGGCAATATAAATATCTTCCCATTATTTAACTAATTAAGAATTTATAGTGCTATATAATTGATTTATTTTTAATTAAATTAGAAATTAATTTTGACATATTATACAAAAGTCTATCAACAATATTCACAAACAAATTGTTGCCCTCTAGTTTCTTTGCCATCACAAATATTTCCTTCAATTACTTTCACAAATATACAATTTTGGACCCCAAATATACCTATTCCATTATTGGAAAGGAAAGTTGATATTTGCCTGCCAAATATACGATAAAGGCATTTTTTTCCATGGACAATTTTGACCTCCCTTTTCCTTCAAACATTCCAAGCACCACAAATATCATTGTTGAGACAAATTTATAATAAGTTAAAATCCTTTCCATTTAAACATTTTCTGATCAATTGAACCAATTTTACTTACTATTTTTTTTAAAATATCAATAATTTATTTAATTTTTAATTTAATTAATTAGACTGACTAATATGATATGATTTTTAAGAACACCAATTGATATTAGAATATATAGAATTTGTTAAATATTACTGTTAATAGAAATACCTTTTTAAATATATTAATTAAAAAAATATATTAAAATTAAATTTAATTTAAAAATAATGTTGGTAATCTCTCAAGTTCAATTTCAATTTAAATGAGATGATAGCATTGAGGAAGGACTATGGTGATCCACCGTCCAAAGAGTGAAATTTCTTTTTCCACCAACATCACATTGAAATGACACATTCTATGGCGCAATGAACACTTGTCGTTCATGCCAATTTTATGGACCATTTCTGTAAGTTAAATCCATGAAGATGAAGATAGAAAGTGACAAAGAGGTGGTCACAGCCCACATGATAGACACTTTCTACATAATCTCCTACTTTGTTTCTACGCAATCGATCATCACCTAAATTGGCATTTTCATTGGATAGCAAACCAAAAATTAAAAGCAAGAAAACTTTACATCAAACACTTGCACTACCAACTCAATTTCGCTTGCAATTAGCAACTGCTTCTTTTTTTTTTTTTTAATCTTAATATATGCTATAGGCCAGGGTGATGGCTGAAGCCGGGAGAATGTCAGCCGTGTACTTAGTACTAGCAAGCTGCGTTTGTGTTTAAACTCGCTCGTCCACTGACCCATTTGCCACCATTTGCTTCTCTTGCTGGGGCTTTCCTGAACCCATCTCCAGTGATTCAGATGTGGGTTGCTTTGCAGCTGCTGCATCTTTACCCTTATTTTTGCGATAGATGAAGTATAGGATCAGCTGTATTGCACCTAGACCACACCCAAAACCATTGGGGATCTGAAATAATATTATTTTCCATCAGAATACAGCATTAAAGAAAACGGATATAATTAATGGGTAAAATGGGGTTGAGAAATTAACTTACAGCTACAAAAGGATCGCGGCCAAGTAGGCCGAAGATGAACCAAGAAGTGCCACAGAGGAACACAAACAGTGACAAGAAAAATGGCATGAATTCTACACTCTTAGTTTTAATCACCAACCTCTGCATATATGACCATAATAAATAAATAAATAATAATAATAATCTCATAAATATCTAAATATAAGACACCCCTAAGCTGGATTAGAGAATGTTAGCTGTAGTAAAGACAATATTATTTAAGAATCCAATTAGGGAACGTCAATTCTCATTTTCAACATGGGAATTCTTGCAGATTAATTATCTGGCCATTGAATGAAACTTGGAATTTGAAGCAGAAGATTAGCCGAAGGACAAACAGGAAGGCCAAACCTAGCTTGGCCTTTTCCCTCCTTGTTGAATTTTAATTCTATGTAATTAATAAAAATCTCATAATCCTAAACTTAAAAAAAAACCATTACCAGAAGAAAAATATCTCTTAATTCATAGTGACAAGCAGCAGAATATGCCTTTCACCACAGACTAATTAATTTCATCAATTATATTACAAACAAAATTTTCTTTTCTGAAAAAAGGGTAAATATCAGAATTTGTTTCTGATGACGCATATGGAACTTACTAAAGACAGCAATTTTACCTCTATTCAAAAAGAGGTCTTATTGGCTAACACTAACAGAGAAGAAACTGGAAGGGATTTGACTTACAATGATAGACAGAGGTGAGGCGTACATAATGATGGAGAAAATGGTGGCAGCTAAGCCACAGAAGAGCTTCCTGGCCTTGTCATGCAGGGCAAACAGGGACACAAAGGCCACAATAGCAAAAATAGTGAGCACCAGCGTAAAGAGGCCTAGGATTTTGCTCTTCTCCTTCCTTGGTGCATAGATAATGAAGATCAAAACATATATGGTTTCAATTGCTGCTCCTGTACCATTAATTGTTGACACCAGAAGATTGTTCTTGGACACAAATGGCAGACCATACCTGTCAAAAATAAATAAATAAATAAATAAATCAGTGATTATTAGTCAAAATGAAAAATGACAAAATATTTAGAGATTAAACCGAGAAAAAAGATTTATCATTCATGGAAATTAGCTAAAACAGATTGAAATGGCTGCAAGAACAGAACAGGATAAACCAAGAACACTATCCCATTCTTGAACACTAATTTTAACATCTTCTTGGATGTTCTTCAAAAGTTTGTTCTCTGTGGATGGATAGGAACGGAGGTAGGGGATGGGTATGCTCTTGGGCCATTGCTGATCATGAAAAGCCCATATTAGAACTGACTTTCAAAGAAGAACATCTTGACAAGATTACCCTCGTCAAGATTGTCAAAAGACGGTGAAGAAAAACTTGAAGTAGCAAACTTTGGAGGGTAGAAAGATAAAGTGAAAAAGCAGCAAGTAGTTGAAGCAACGAGAAACATACCAGGCGGAAAGGAGACAGTTTAGCAGGGTCATCACGTACGGGATGCCTGAGAACTGCTCTGTGGACTTGCTCCTTATGATTCTCTTGAATGTAATCCTGTCAAGAAATTGTAATCCTTAGCTTTAGCTTGGTTGCAGTTCCAGCGTTGGATTATTTGATACAATACCATTTTGAAGGGAAAAAAAATCAAGAAAATCTGTATAAACTCTTTACAGTGTTAGAAATTGTAAAGAAAGCCAAGAAACACAAGAAAACAGAGAAATAGAGAGAAGACTTTCGTTTTCTAAGGGGGAGAGAGAGAGAGAGAGCTCTTTACGTTGGAGCCAAGAAGAGGAACAAAGCAGTGGCATTTCCTGTGACGGAGAACAAAGCAAGAGAGAAACCATTAACACCAAAATCAAGAAACCGAAGTGCAAAAGAAGAAGAAGGAGGAAGAAAGCAGTTGAAAACCCACCAAAAACACCGAACACGAAGTGTAGAACATCCATCGACAGCAACTTCGAGAAAAATATTCTCCAGAAGGAAAGAGAAGGCCAAGACAAGAACAAAAAAACAAGTTTCTTGAGAATAAGCAACAGTGAGTGTAGAGGTTAATTGGTAAGCAAATGGCAATGTGATGAGCGGAGGAAGGAAAAGGCAAGTGGGTTATATAGTAGGAAAATGGAAAATAACCGCTGGGTTTAATTCGTTCTTATCCAGATGCCTTGGTAATTCGGTTGCTGTCTGTGAACTGTGGGCTACCTGACATGAATGGCACTGCATATTGAAGGTGAAAACGATGCTTCATGAGTTAAAACTTGTAAACTTTCAAATCAAATACAAGTAATAAAATCTTATAATTATAACCAAATCTACTTGAATTTTATTTTTAAAAAATTGAAGTCAATATTTAACAAGACTTCCTTGATTTCTTCTCCCTTATTTTCACAAAGATAGGCTTTTTTTTTCATTTATTTTTATAAACTATAAGCTATACTCCTTTTTAAAATAATAATTTATTTATCAACTTATCATTATGCATACCTTGAAAAAGTAAATGAACAATTGGATAAAATACCAAACCTTTACGCCAATTCACAATTATATCTAAATTTTTTAATTGTGTGTGAAAAATATCAAACTTTTAGCATTTGTCATGATTTTATCCAAATAATTAAATTGAATAAAAAATTAATAGTAACTTATAATATTTACATTTTATTTTTAAATATAGAGATTTATTTTACTTGATTAAAAAACAATTAAGTTAATTTCAATCAATAATTTTTTTATAAAATTTTAAATAAAAATAAATATAAAATATATTTTATTTAATAAATATATTTTATATAATAAATAAAATCATTTAAATATAAAATTTAAAATAATGGACTATTTTGTTAATCAAAATAAATTTCATAGTCCATATTGTAATTTAACATTAAATTTTCTTAATTCAATTTAGCCCTTTTGATACAATTGTGATAAATGTTAAAGATATGTGAATTGGAATAAAAGTTTGTTATTTTGTATCCAATTGACCAAAGTAAATCTATTAGTTTTAAGAATAATTTAATAATATGAATTATTTATTTTTTTTAATATAGAAATATGACTAGAGTATATATTAGTAAAAGACTAAATAAAATTTATCACTTTTAACTATATTAATTATATTTTTTAATCTAGAAGTAAGTGTATTTTTGTGGGATGAAGATAGTATTAATTTTAATTTTATAATATTAAAAGGAAAAAGCAGTTTCAAAATTAAAAATTTATGTTTTCAATTTGGTTTAGAAATGAAATAGAAACAGAAAAAATCTGTTTCTAATTAGCTCGTTATTTATAAAAACTGAAATTTCTATCCATTTCTAAATTAGAAACGGATCTAAATAAATTAGAAATAGAAATAATTTTGTTTCTAATCCATTTATATTTTTTTACGTTTTTAATCTATTTTTAATTAGTAACATATTAGAAATGAAATATATTCTGTTTCTTATTTAGAAAAAAAAATTGAAAAACAGAATCTTGTTCATTTTAATCATTTTCTATTTCGAAACCAAATTTCGTTTCTAATAAGGAAAAATTATTTAAAAAATTTAGAAATATTTTTTTTCTAATTAATAAAGGTGAAAATAAAAAAAGTAATTTATTGTTAAATTATTTATTTTGAAGTTATTTTAAAAGTAAATTTAAAAAAAAAATTACTACCAAAAAATACAATATAAATAATATTATTAACATTATTAAATAAATATAAAAATATTAAAAATAAAATTATTAATAAAAAATACAAATGGAAAATTATCATTAATATGTTATAATAAAAATATTAAAAAAATAAATTACGAAAAAATTTATTAATATTTTACTAATAAAAATACATTAATACTCAAAACAATATAAAAATATTATGAAAAAATTACAAATAAAAATAAATTAAACATAAAATTACAATAATTATATTATAATAAAAATTACTAATAAAAATTAAAATGGGAGAAAGAGTTATGAAAAAAAAAGATAAGAGGAAAATGAAATAGAAGAAAATGAAAGAAAATGAAAAAAATGAGAAAAATAGAGAAAAATGAAATAAAAAACTATTAATAGAAAAACTAAGAGGAAAATGAAATGAAACATAAAAGGAAGAAAATGAAATAAATTAAAGAAAGAATGAAATGAAAAAAAAAAGTATAAATGAACAGGAAAAAATATGAGGAAAATGATATGAAAAATAAATGAAGAGAACGAGGAAGAAATGAAAGGAAATAGAAGAAAGAGAAATAAAAACAAGTGGAAGAAAGAGTGAAATGAAAGAAAAGAAAAATGAAAGAATGAGTGAAACGAGAAAGGAGAAGTTTTTAATCGGTGATTTAGAAACGGATTGTGCAATCCGTTTCTAAGTGAAAAAATGGCAGGATTTTTTCCTTTAAGAATTAGAAATATATTTTTAAATCTAATTTTAAACTTGAAATGGAATAAAAATGAATTTTTATATCTATTTTTAAATTTTAAAAAAATACGCAATAATTTTCGCCCTTAATTTTAAGGCTCACAATTTAAAAATAAAAATTAAAATTTGTTCATAATTTTGAAATTAGGGAGTCCGTTTCTATTTGTTTTTTTTTTAAATTATTTCTCTCCATAATTTTCAATCTCTTCAAGCTAGAAATGGAATTGAATCACTTTTTAATTTAGAAACGAAATTTGGATTTTGTTTTAAAATTTTTAAGCTTTGTTTTCATTCTCTACAATTTAGAAACAAATTTAGAGAATGAAAACTTAAAAATTTAGAAATATATTTCAAAATCTGTTCTTAAATTCAAAAACAAATTAGAAATGGAATTGAATTCGCTTCTAATTTGGAAACAGATTTCGATCTGTTTCTAATCTATTCCTAATTTGTTTTTAAATTTGAAAGGTAAATTTTTTGATGCTGAAATTATAATGGAAAGTTTTCCATTTATAACTTCCGTTTCTAAATATTACACTATTTGTTTAGTGCTAAAAATAGCAATAGATTCATTTTCTTTTTTAAATTTCATTTTAATTTATTTCTAATTCGTAATGATATCTAATAAATAAATTTAATTTCTATTCCATTATAAAATTGTTGGAAACTAACACAATCTTTTTCTAATTTCAATATAATTGTTAATCTGGCAATATCTTGTAGTGAGAACTCAAATAATTATAATAATATTATTCATTATCAAAACAATAACACATGTTAATTTCTCAATCTAATTTGTATTAAGACTTCTAATACACATTTTAAAGTTTACTCTCAAAATTTGAATCTTGTTTGACAAAATAGTAGTAGATCCATTGGGCAATTTAGCTCATTTGTATTCCGCCTCTAAAATTATACGATTTTAAATTTAAATTTTAATTGGAGTTAATTACATAACAAAATTACAATTTTGAAAAAATCACCACTGACAAATTAAAAAAAAAAATCAGCAAATTAATCTAATATATCTAGGTTTTTAATTTTTTTACAAAATCTTCTTTTCAGATATATTTTAAAGGAAACTTTTCAATATATGGTTGTAAGCTTTGAATTTGTTGAAATGGGATTAATCAATGTGGAATGATTTTTTTTTTTGTAAAATAGAGCTTTTATTAAATAAAAATAGGATATAAGTATAATATTTTACATTATAAATTTTTTTTAAAATAAATATTTAAAGAAAATATAATAATAATTATCTTAATTTGAAGAACCTGATCATATTGATAGAAGATTTAATTTGGTCATTTAATGAAAAACAAGTTCCACTCGGTAGTAATCTATCATAGTTTAACTCCACAGTATTTAAATAGAAATTATTATGAAAATAAATATATATGGGTGAAAAATACAGATATTAATTTCTTAAAAAAGTGCATATCTATATAGTAGATATTTTGATTTCATAACATTATTTTATAATAGATTTTTGCTTACTTTAGCAAGGGCATATGCTTCCTTGTTTGTTCATTTGTTTGCTTAAGATGCCACCTATTAGTATTAGTCTTACGTTATTTTTGGTCATTCCTAGCAATTTTTTCCCCCATTACCGCTGGTGTTAATTAGTAATTACTGTAAAAAAAAAAAAAAAAAAAACTCTTAATAGAAACTATGAGAAGAAGAAGAATTATATAAATTAGGTTGCAGACTTGCAGATGATTTTTACCTCTTTTAGAAACATTGTGATTAAATGCTAAACTTAGCCATCCATTCCATCATACATTGCAAATTAGTGAGAGACTGCTATATATATATATATATATGAAATTAATTTAATTAATTAAAATGCTAATGTGTATCTTCAATTATCAATAAAAGAAAAGAATATATATATAAAATAAATATGAAAATATTTATTATAAATATTTTTGTCGTATGTAATTTATATATATATCGATTTTAATTTGTTAATTGAAATTATATTATATACTACGAAACTGAATGGATTTTTGATATCCTCTAAATCTCAACTTTTCTGGGATTAAGCAATTGATAATTGAAAATTATTCCAAGCTACCTTCAGTCTATTTTTTCTGAGGTGTTTTGATATTATTATTGAAGTTGTTATCGAGAAAATTATTTTTTTAAATATATTAATTATATTATATTAAAAAATAATTTAAAATTAAATTTAAAAAATTTTAATTTTAAAAATATTAAAATAATAAAATAATTTTTTAATATAATTTAAAATAATTTTTTATAAAAAATAATTTTAATTTTTCAATCACAATACAAAATAAATACTTAGTGCCTTTTGATGAAGTTATGTTATCTATCCCAACTACTAAAATGTCTCGTGTGCAAGAACAGAACTATATTTCTCATTAAATAATTTATTATTTTATATAATATTTTTATTTAAATTAAATAAAAAAATATATTTTTAATTTTATTAACTAAATTTTTTAGCTTCGCCATTGTCTGAGTGTCAATACCAAGTAAGCTAAACATAGATATATATATGTTTTCTAAAATTCAATTTGTCTCTACCTCAAAAATATGAAGTGCTCAAAATTGAAGCACATTCATACAAGACAAAATTAAGGAGTCAACTACAGGTTAATTAAACAGTAATTGATGGACGCGCACTCTTAAAAGTAGACAATTTAAATCCATAAAAAAATAAAAATAAAAAAAGGACAAAAGGATATATAAGAGACTTGGACAAGGAAAAGACCAATACTTTCTGAAATTCCATCATGTCTTTCATTTGCTGTAGCTACAGAAATTGCGTGAACCAACAGAAGGTTGAACTATTTTCAACAAAATATAAACTACTTCTCTCACAGTCGCACACAAGAAACGTCTTAATGGAATACACAAATGAAATGGGTATTGTGGGTGGAGAAAAGGGTATCCACCAATTAATTAAGTAAATAATTAGTTGCGATCATTAGGCCAGTGGCTAAATACCCTCTCTCTTTATTTATTTATTGCAATCAATAGAAATACACGTAATTGAGTATACCTACGTTAAACAGAATTTTACTGATTCACATATGACATATTATTCATGATGTGAAGGAATTGTTATCAGTCTATCCGTTGATTTCTTGTACATGCTCCTGTATATAATAGCCAACCAATGTGTGCTAATTGGATTGCAAATCAAGTTAGAGCAAGGAATTTGTTCTCTGGTTGGATTTTAAATCCACCTTCTAAGTTATCCCTGCTGTTGGCAAAGGGTAGACTGTAGTTTCATGAATGATAATATCCTTTCAGTTAAAAAAAAAAAAAAGATATGATGACATATTATTAGATTATTGGCAATTATGTTCAACATTAATTATTTCAAAGAGAAATTAATATATTAATTGTTTATGAAGCTGTATGTTCTTATTATTATGGATCTCAGAACTAACGTGTGGTGTTGGTATATCATGTAAAGTGCAAGAAATGGAAAGGAGAAAGAAGGAAAAATAATAATGAAGACTTCAATTAAAAATTCAGAATACAAGGTAATGTATATAATTTGTATTTATAGACTCATCCCGTTTAATTAATTAATCACTTAAATTATATTTAGGTAATTATAAAATTATAATAATAATAATCTAATAATTATATATATTATACATATGATGCCATCGTGGATTTTTAGGTCATCGGATAAATTTTATTGAATCTTGAATTTCTTGAAAACAATCGGATGGATTTTGAGATGGATCATATCAATATATATATAATTTTAAATTTTGAAATGAAGCCATATTATGTTTTAATTTCAAATTAAGTATTCAAATCTTATACATTGATTGCAATTATAACTAAATTTAAAATAAAATTTGTAATTGGACATAACAGATTAAAAGTTTGTAGAAATTTACAATTATAGTCAAATATTCTAATTTTAGATTACAACTTGAAACCTTTGAGAACTATAACCAAAATTCAGAATTAATTTAGAAAAATTTAAATTTAATTCACTAAGTTTACAATTATAATAACTAGAGACTCTAAACTTTAAATTTTATTATCCAAATTCAAAGAAATCTATCTATATATATTTTAAATGAACTGATTTTATTCGTTTAGTCGATGTGGTTATAATTTCTAAAATAATTAATTAGCTTAATTATCAAGGTACAATTTCTTTTATGGTATTTGATTACCATAATTTTAAGTTTAAAGTTTTTAATTATCATAATTATAAATTTCCTGAATAAAATTTAAATTTCTCTAAATCAAATTTAAGTTTTGATTATAATTACACATAATTTCAAAGGTTAAAATTAATTTTATACAAAATTAAAACATTTGATAATTATAATTGCAAAATACAATATCAAAGTAAAAGGTTGTGATATATAATAAAAATTAAAACATTTAAATAAAATCATAAAATATGCAAATATTTAGTATTTTATTTCCAATTGCACTTTCAAATATATATGAGAGAAATATTATATTTAATATTTTAAAAATATTTTAAAAAGACAAAAAGTTATCAGGAGTTAAATTCATTATAGACCCAATGGCACGTAGGGTAACATTATCACAATTAGAAAATACTGTGGAGCATTTACATTTGAAGAGTTGCTGACACAGTTGAGTGTTATATTTGGATGCTGATAAAGCTCTAGCTAGCTGGAGATGTTTGACATGTTGGCTTTTTTGTCCGACCAGATTATCATGATTGGCGTTTCTCCATCCCCATGAAAAAAAATATATATATATAAAATAAATCCACTCTCTACAGTTACACCTTATTTTATTTAATTTTTAGAAAAGGTGGCCACTGAGATAATTATGTCGTCTTTCAAGAAAAAATAAAAGGAAAATAGAAACATAAAACAAACAAAATTGCTTTTCCAAGAATCAAAGAAACAACAAACATTATTGAGAAATTTAGTCGAAGGACAGGAAAAAATTATTGAGTGACATTCCAATATTCAGAATGAGAAATGAATGCTTGCTTTTAGGAATAGTAGAAGAGTTTCATGGAATTATTGTAATGCTATATTACAACTCACAAGCAAAACAAGAAATGCAAGAGGAGAAGATTCTTTTGGTTTTCCATTCGCTTTGTGTCTCAATTTCAATCTCCATCTGTCTTTTTTCACTCTTTTGTTTTTTGATGAAGAGAAAAGTTATAATCTAGTTAGCTCGCTTCCTTTCTCACAGCCTTTGAATGCCAAAAATATAAGACATATATTTTTATGCATTGTTGGGGTTGATTTAGTTTCTAAATTTGAATTGAAATTGGTATGAGTCAAAATCAAGACTACCCTAATCAACATTTCACTGATTAGTCCCATACGAGACTAGTTAATAGGAGTTAATTTCAATTCTTTTTAGAAAATTTTAACTGAAATTGGATCAAAACCATCAGTTCTAATCTAATTCAACTTAATTTATTAAAATAAGCAACATATTAAAATAAGCAAGATTGGGCAATCCAAGTTACTTATTCTTACTGAGAAGCCAACTTCGGTGAAATTGACTGGCGAAGGAAGCTTTCTCGGCTCTATTCCCCTCCCTCGGAGATCTTGGATTGGCTCTCTCATGATGTGGTTCGGGTTGCTTATTCCCGAACTCGCGTGTGTACGTAGTTTTGTTTAGTTTTTGTCATTTTTATACCAAAAAAAATCCTATAAAACATTGTATTAAATATTAGAATGAATAAAATTCATTGGTATTTTTTTTATTTGCATTAAGTTTTTTAAAATTATTTATGTTTTGTAATATATTTTATTAATTTTTATTTAATATTTATTTTGTCAGCGATAACACCCACTCAAAATTTATTAGCGGGAATGGACCATCGTTAAAATCATTAACTGAATTTTTATTTTCATGTAAAGCTTATGTGCTCATACTCTATAATCGATATAAGACACTAAAGTGCTAGCCTCAGCGTATTGGAGCAGGATGGGTTCATGGCCAACCACAGACTCTCATGCACACCGGCTTTTTCTTCCTTTTTTTTTTTCGTCTTTTTTAATATTCTCATTTTTTTAAGTTAAATTATGACTCAATTATTTAATTCTTAATTTTTTTTATAAAAAGTTGAATTTTTCATTTCTTTCTAAAATTATATTAGAATCGAACCAAATTGCGCTCAATTAAAATCAAAACCATTACAAACAAGAATTAAAATCATCCTTAAATCAAACCAAAACCTAATCAAAACCGTCTAAATATCAAAATTGATTGGAATTATCTTTAATTGATCTGATTCCAATTCACTCATTTCTCAATACTATTAAATTGTTGATTTCAACCTAAAATTGATTCAGACCAAACCAGTGACCAGGCGTATTCCTATCTACTCACATCAACATGCAAAGCCCGTTAGGGACTATGTATCTGCTTGCCATTAAGATTAGAGATTCAAACTACTTTTTCAGAAAAAAAAAAAAAATTATTTTATATGCTATTAAAAGAAGTCATTTGAAAAAAAAAATTATTTTATTATTTTAATAATCTTATTACTAAAATTTATCAAATTTAATTTTAAATTATTATTTAATGCTATCTAATTAGCACATTTAAAAATTATTTTTTAATAATAATTTCAACTGCAATGATAAATTACCCTACTTAAAGAAATGGCATGAGTTTCACAAATTTTTTTTTCTTTCTTCAACTTTGGACATGTGCACTATATATACCTATTGTTCATTAAATTATTAAGTCCTTTTTACCTATTTTCAGACCAATAAACATGTTAAATTCGGTATTGAGCTTTTCAAATCACTTTCAAAAATTGAAAATTCAAATTTTACTCTTTTGTTCCCGTCAATATTTGCTATTTTAAGTAGCTATCAGCTAATCGTTAACTATTAAATGTTAATTATTAGTGGCTAACTGTTTATATAGTAATTTTAAATAAAAGTATTTGATAAAAATAACTATTAGATTAGCTCTAAAAGGAAAAATAACGGTATTATCTGATTCAGCTTAATTAAAATTCTCTCATTCTCTAGAAACTAAGAATAGTAATTTTTTTTATAAATCACTCTTTTAACTTCTAAAATTTAATATGAATAATATAAATAAAAAAATATTTTAATTAGTATCAAACACCGCTAATGATAAATTTGAGATATTAACAATAAATTTACTTCTTATAATTTCATTCTCAAAAATAAATAAATAAAATTTTAGACTTATATTCTTTCACATGTATATAGGTGCAACATTTATAATAAAATCTCACCTTCTAAACAAATTCAATAGCAAATCCTTAGGCCGTCGTGGCATTGATGTGCAACAAATGTTGGGTGGTTTTGTCTCCCAAGACTAGTTGCGTATAAACTTGAAACCTTAGTGGTTAATGCTATGGCAAAGGGTAATGAATC
Source organism: Hevea brasiliensis (assembly GCF_030052815.1). Taxonomy (NCBI): domain Eukaryota; kingdom Viridiplantae; phylum Streptophyta; class Magnoliopsida; order Malpighiales; family Euphorbiaceae; genus Hevea; species Hevea brasiliensis. The sequence goes on along the minus strand of NC_079508.1, from coordinate 49,630,210 downwards.
TTGAAACTTGGGCACCAACAAATTTTGCGACGGCAGATGTGAACTAAAAATTTCTACCAACTGGTGGGTTCTGACACACATATGCACCTTGTGACTTGTGGCAAATGGCAATTATTTTGAACATATACCAACCCATTACATCAATAACAATCAGCAGCTACCCCGTTCAGTACCTGTCCTACTTCATTCTCCTTCCCCATGTTTTCATAGAGTGGTCTTCTGGGTTCTCATGCAGTGTCATCCCTTTTTGTTTTGTTTTGTTTTTTTTTTTTTAATATTTTTATTCCAAATAAAAGAATATATTTAACTTGAATAAGATCTCGAGATTCATTATTGACAAAACATTTTACTAATTTTGTCATGGTTAGGCAGTTTCCATGCATGTTAAAAGAATCTTCGCATCGCTTACGAGTATTTTTTATATTAATAATTCAGGACTCTTATATTTTTTAGGTGAAGTTGAGTGTTTGATTCTCTTAAGGAGAAACGATATTCATTAGAAACATTTTACTCCTTAATAGGCTAATTCAGCACTAACAAGATTAATTTTAATTCAATGAACTAGGATACATGTGCAATATAAAAATAAAAAAAAATCCTTGCATTGAGCTTATATAAATTTATGAAACAATTGTGGAAAATTTATTGCTTTAAATGCTTTTTCCCCACCTTATATATTTTGTCTCGTGTGCACTACAAATTGATAGGCTTTTTGATAAGATTAAGAAACATTGCTTTCATTTGGTTTCAATTAAACTCAAAATGAAGACTTTATATTCTCTTTAAAATGACTTAACATTTAACATAAATTCGTCTTCAAGTAGCTCTTATAGTAGTTAGCTAAAGCCTTTTGCTTTGAGTCATTTGACAAATGAGGATGGGTTTTTGGAGTTAACTCACTCTCACGGGATCGTGACGCGTTACAAGTTCCACATAAATTGCTTCTTAATACAAATTTTTTCAAATTTATTAAAATTTCATGTATTGATTCTTGAATACCTGCTATAGTAGAAATCCTCCTCTATCTGTTGTGGGTTGGGGACTTCTTCTCCTTCCCCTTCTTCAAAGCCGAATCTAAAAGATCATTAGCATTAATGATAGTGTTTGGAACCTTTCCTGGCTAATCATGTGGTATGATCACAATTCCTTTGACGGCGGAAACCATGGCGATCAGCATGTTGTTTGTTGTGTTCTTCCCTGTTCTCTTAGGGTTTCTAGACAGGATAAGTTTGGTTGTGGATTGAGTCTAGTTGTTTCAAGTAGGTTTGCTTATTAGACTGGTTGCTATTATTTTTTGATGGCTTCCTTTTCCTCTTCAGTGTATCTAAAATTTAATCAGTAATCTTACCCGTATAGGCTTTCAATGCAACTTTGCATATTGAAAAAAAAAAAGTAAAAATTAAGTAGCTAGCTAGGTATTTTAGCCAGCGCATAGGGTGTCTTTTGGGGATAATAACTGATTATGTATTATTGGTACTCCATCCTGTAATGCCCTCACTTTGGATAGTCCGTACATTCTACTGTTCCGGTGATCAATGTCCGTCTGAAGAGCTAGAATGTATGGAACTATATTTAGACTAGAGTGAGGAGTCATAAATAATTGAAATAACGGTAAGAAAAATTTAGAAAAAATTTTAGAAATAAAATACAACAAAGTTAAATGAGCCGGTGCCCTAGCGATGGGTAACCCAGTGGGAAGTTGCGGTCCTCGCAGCTAGGAGCCCTAAATCCGGGAGAAAAATTCATGAAATAATTTTTGGGTCTCCAAAGAAGAGTCATTGAGGTTTCGATGGCATTAGAATGCCAAGAAAATACTTCTGGAATTTTATCAATTGGTACAGACAGATTTGGCTCTTTAAGCCAAACGGATGGCATTTTGGTCATTTCGCCTTCAGAGACGATTTTTGACCAACTTGTTCAGTTAAGTAAATAATTATTATGACATAAAATATAAATAAATATTGCTAAAAATTTAATTAAAAGTGAGTGAAAGAGAAAGAAAAAGAAAAAGAAAATAAATACCCCATTTATGACATCATGCTCATATGAGAATGATGCAATAAAAACTCATGGACCAATCACCATTTAACAACACATTTAAATGCATTTAAAATGGGAAAAAGAAGTCAAATAAAAGAATTATTTTCTGCCTTCTTCTTCCCTATCCAGCCGAAGCTCTCTCTCTACACACACACCTCCATTTTTGCTCTCTCTTCTCACTAGAACTCTCTTACAACCACACCATAAAACTTCTTCTTATCTTTATTAAAGTTGACCCTTGTAATTAGAATTAGCTTGAGGTAGCACAAGGGAAGGGAGACCATGAAGTTTATCAAACTTGGGGTTAGCTCTCAAAGAGGTTAGTGCTATAGTCTTTCTTTCTATCTTTTAATTCTTGATTAGAACTAAGAATTGAGCTAAGAATTGAAGAAATTGTGTAAAAATATGCATGTAGGGACACTATCCGATTTTTGACAGCCTTAAATCTTCTTGAGTTTGATAGCTTTTAATGGAATTAAAATGGTGTAGGGCTGTCCCTTGACATGTATAAGTGGATTGAAAACTTTAATTGTGAGTATAATGTAAGATTTGAGAATTTGGGATTTAGGGTTTTATGAAAATTTAGGTTTTTGTTCATGTAATGGTGCATGAACATTTTAATGGTCAATGACCATTTAGTAAGATTTAACTATAAATTAAAGTGAATTAGGGCATTGAAGTTTGATTTGGTAAACTATCCTTAAGGTGCCAGAATCACTGGACTTAAGTTTAGTGTGATTGGACAACAATAATTGGAATTGTAAAACTTCAATTGGTGCAAAGCCAATTGGAGGTGAAATTAGACACATAATGACACAGTTTTGATGAAGAAACCTTGCCCAGAAAACAAACTTAGGATACCCTATATATTGACCAAATCCGGATAACCAACCTGCTGGTCCTGGAAATTAACCAAATAAACAGTGTTTGTTCATTTAGCCATAACTCAGTGTAGAAATATTCAAATGACCTGAATCTTATATCAATGGAAATGTTAGACAATTTAGAACAATTTTTATGAAGAACACAAACTCAAATTCTGAATCTAACCAATTCAAATTGCTAGTCCAAGTTAGGACACCAAATCTGGCAGAACCAAATTTGCCCAGAAAATCTGGGTAAGGTCCAATTCGGCTAGTTATGATAAATTGACCATAACTTGAGCTACAAAACTCCAAATGGAGTGATTCAAAAACAAAATTAAAGAAGACATATAAAGGAACAACTTTTATGAAGAAAATTTTACCAAATTTTCACTGTAACAATGACCAATGGAACAGTAAACTTAAGGTATAAAATCTGAAAATTTTGAATAACATAAAATAAGCTTTGAAATGGTATTGGCAATCAATGTCAACAAAAATAAAATGCAAAATGTGGTATCTTGGTGAACTTAGGCTTAACAAATCTATTATGAAATAAAAAGTCAACTTTGGTGTAGGAATGGCCAAGTGAATAGTAACAACCAAAATTAATAGAGTGAAAGGTACATCACTTAAATGATTTAATGAATGTTTAAATTATGTAAATGTGTAGATAAGGTTTGTATTCTCATCACAAATTGAACTTAGGAGACATTGTTAATATATTTTGAAATGTTGTTTGGAAATCAATATAAGTGAAAATGTTGAACCTAAGGACATGTAAAATGATGTAATAAATTAGATAAGGAATTAGAAAGGAAAAATAGATGATATAATTGATAAATTGTGTATTATATAAATGATATTCATGAATATATGCATTAGATGAAAATGAGTCTAGATATTGTACTTTCATTAGGAAATAAAGTTTAGAATGTTATAAAAAATATATATAATGGAATATATAATGAAATAATTGTTATAAATTGTGATCATATAAATGACATAGTGAATGAATCATGTTAATGTATGAATGAGACATTAGTTCTCATTATTGTAGAAAGGAAAAGTACTTTGAGTACAATAGTTTATGAGAACCATTGTTGTGAATTGTGATCGACACAAAGGATATAATGAATAAATATATGAATTATGATAAAGGTAAAATTTATGTAGAAATGTACTTTAAAAATTTATACTTCTGTTAGGAATAGAATTGAAATGTTATAAATTATAATTAAAATTTGTCATGAAATAATGAAGTCATAAAACACAATATATTAACATTTAATGGTACTAATATGCCCATGTATTACCTAGACACGTGTGTCATATTGGATAGATTGGCATGCCAATAGGGTATTGTTTTAGCAGTACTGCGAAAGGCTTTATGCCCGCACCCATGGCTTTATGCCCGCACTCATGGCTTTATGCCTGATTATGTGTTATCATGGCTTTTTAGCCATACTGATTGCATACGTAGTTGACGTTCCGCGTCCCATGGTATGACGGCCTGAGGCACCGCGGTGTCCAGTGCCAATAACCCATTATCCAGTTTAGTCAGCCTGTCATAGGTTACCTGGGCAGTGTAAATTATTGAAATTATTTAAGCATATTAGCAATTAAAAACATTAGAAAGTATTAAAAAAAATATGAAAAAGAGATTAGCAATAGAAACATAACAAAAATATAATTTGCAGAATCGTAGAGAGACCTCAAATACAATACTCCTAGAATAAAATGTATATTGAATATTATTATTGTAAGACTATAAACTCAGTACTTACAACGAGGAACGAATTAGCATATAAGATAGTTAATACTAGAAATGTCATTTTAAATCAAATTGATACTTGAATATTTAGAATGCTTGATTCTTTCTTTATTTGTATACATTATTTCTTGTTATATTATTGCACCACTAAGCAGAAATGCTTAGCGCGATGAATTTGTTTCCTTTGCGCAGGTACTGAAGGCAAAACCCAGTGGATATTAAATTGGGATTTTGAAGTTCAGATCTGCAGAAGTGTCAGAAGGGTTCAAGGTTGTCACCTCCTCAGCAATGCATGTGGATAGGGCTCGTATAAGTCATTTTATGTATTTTGTATATTATAAATATTTTGTATGTTATAATGTAATATAAGAATTGTAAACTAAGAATTTGTAAGTAATATTTATGTGATGTAAATTAATAAATTGATTAGTTCATATGTAATTAATTTGTATATCATGTAAATTGTAAATTTATTCAATTAGTTGTAAATCATATAAATTAATAGAAATATGAGAATTTTGATATGTGAATGGAGTATAAATGAAAGTGAATGTGAGAATTGAAATAAATGGATAATATTGAAATATGAGATGATTATTAGATTTTATTTTGAAAATATTGTTGAATTCCAAGTAGGTGAATAGTAAAATACGCCAATGTGAAGTAAAATAGGGGAAACTTCGTTGTTTCTCCATAGAAAAATAATTGATATTAAAAGATAATAACAACAAAATGATTAAAGGAATAAAGTAAGATAAGATAGGGTGCTCCGGTACCGAGTGTGACATGCCTTGCTCAGCTACACTGTAAATGGGTGAGGGGTGTCACACATCCAATCCAATTTCATTTTAATTAGCACATAATTAAGTTTGAGATGAGTTCGAATTTGATAAATAATATTTGTATTGAGTTCAGTTAGACTCAATTTTATATATTGAATACCTATTACTCAAATTTGTCTATATAAATAATTAATAAATACTAAAATACATTTTTATAATGAGTTACATTCGAGTATTTTAGAATAAATTTTAATTAAATTTGAGATTCCAAATAGAAAAACTTCAATCATTTCAATTTATTTAAAAAAGAGAAAAAGAGAGGTAATATCTATCCTTAAATATTAATCCATATAGTTCATAAATTTCAATAACTAAAAATTGTAAATTTACATGGTAAAAAACTAGAAAATAGATGGAATATTATCAAAAAATTTCCTTTTCCTTTTATAAATTGTTCATTTAATTAATTTCAAATAAGTCATATCTTGCTTAGACCAATAACTGACAATAATAATAAGTTAAAGTACAAGGTATTTTTGTTGGCACTATGCCATTGCCATCCATAGGGTGTTTAGAACCATCAAGATTATCCTACATAGTTAATTATTATAGCATGCTACTTCACGCTATGGCTCACAAAATATTTGTAACACCCCTATATTCATTAGTTCTATACATTTTACTGTTCCGGTGACCAGTGTCAGTTCGGACAGTCAAGAGGCTTAGAACCATAATTAAGTCATCTAGAAAAGCCATAAAACAAAATTAATAGAAATTATATGAAGGTGAAATGGAAATAAAGAAAATAAAGCATAATGGGTTAAATAAGCCAAGGTCACAGCGATGGGTGACCGTACCGGAAAGTGACTGCGACCTCAGTTGCTACTCAAATTTTGTATGGGACACTGTGACACCCCAGGCCTAGAGATAATTGCAAAGTTAGAGGAAATGTGAAAACTACATAAAAGAATTGAGAATAAGCTCAAACAATTTAATCAGGATTCAGAAAACAAATCTAGTGTTATTGGAAAAACGGATCAAACCGGTAAGAGGCAATTTGGTCAATTCACCCTCAGAGGTGGCTCTTGGCCTAAATGTCCATTAAAATGTAAGAAATTAAAATTATAAAAAATAATTAGAAATAAAGAGGTGTGTGGAAGGAAAGGAAAAAGAAAAGAAAAGAAAATCAATTTTTAATGGAATTATGACCTCATCATGAAGTAAGCATGATATAATAAATATTTATTATTTAAAATTTTCAAAATTTGGGATAATCATGATATAAAATATGACAAAAAAATTAAAAAGTCAAAGCTCATCTTCTTCCCCAATTCATTGCCGTCTCTCTCTCCCAAATTCTCTCTCAATCCTCCATTTTTACCCAAACCTCAAGCTTGAATTCTCATCTTCTCTCCATAAACCTTTACCTAAATTAGTAGAAAACCCTAATTTAAGTCCTTATTTGGAGAGTTGAAGGAAGAAAGACAAGAAAGAGAAGAAGAATCTCAAGTTTAGAAGAGCTCCAATTGAGGTAAGTTCTCTCTCTAGTTAAACAAGGTATATATGCATAGAATTAAGGATAATTAATTAGAATTAACTTGAAAAAGATGAAAAACATGCATGAAAAATGGTGTATGAAATTTGGCCAGCTTGTGAGGGTGATGGATTTGATGAGTTTAATTAAATTAAACATGATTTGTGATGTATTACGAGGTGTTGAGCATGGTTAGTGAAGTGAATTTATGTGAATTGTGCTAATGGGTGAATTAGGGTTCTTGACCAATGGGAATTTTGGGGGTTTAGTGAATTGAAGCAAATTGACCTAATTAAGGCTTAAATTAGTCAATTGGTGTGAATTGGATTGTGATTGAATGATTGAAACTAAGATTGAATAGTGTATGTGAAGGGTCAATTCTAGCAGCTTGACCCATGCCTATTCAAATGAGTATAACTGAAATTTTGTTGCTCTAATTAGTATGAGGCTAATTGAAGATGAAAATTAAGACCCAAAGTTATAATTTTCATATAGAAACCTTGCCCTAAAACTGACAACAAGTTAGTAAACAATTGGGTTAAATCCGGATTAGGTACCCTACCCCTGTACAGAATTGACCATATAAATAGTATTTGTTCAAATGATCATAACTTAGTGTACAAAGGTCCAAATGACCTAATTTTCATATCAATGGAAAGTTTAGATATAGTAGAACAACTTTCATGAAGAACACCAATTCAAATTCTGGCCACAAACTAGTCAAATTGGCAACCAAAGTTGGCTCACCAAATCTGCCAGAACCTAAAATTTGCCTAGAATCCTGGAATTAACCAATCCGGTTAGCCTTAGAAAAAGTAGCATAACTTGAGCTACAAAACTCCAAATGGAGTGATTCAAAAAGGGAATTAAAGCTAAGACATTAAGGAACAATTTTGATGAAGGAAAGTTGGTCAAATTTCTACTGTAGAAGGTCCAATGGAACAGTAGAACTAAGTATCTAAAACTGAAATTTTGGAATTTCACTTAGAGAGTTTGGAATTTCAATTGGCAATCAACACCAACACAATTGTAGCTCAAAATGTGGTATGTGGGTGCAGTTAAAATTAGTATAACTATTTAGTATGAAAAAGTCAATATTTTGATCAATTGATCTAATGAATAGTAATAATAAACATACATACAAAGAATTCAATCCTTAGAAGAAACTTATAAGGAAAATTTAGTGTGCATAAATTTAATTGTTGAATCAATTATGGGAAATGAGTTAAATGAATATTGAAACTCTTTAAATTGTGTATTTCAGTAAAAAAAATACTGAAAAGGATAGGAAACAAGTGAGTCAAAGCAGAGAGGCGACTCATTAGAGGTTTATGCATAATAATTTTTGCTTTCTCATTTTCTACTTAAAAATTTATTTGAACATGTATTATGAACAATTTATGTTAATTATAGCTTTGAAAAATGTGGTGATGCCTATTTTGTAAATGGAAATTTGGAATGAAATTTTATTAGTGCTTTGTATGAAATGTTTGAATACTATGATTTTAAATTTGGTTTTGGATTCACACTTGGTATGGTAATATCATTATATTCCTCTTTCATTTATGGGGTTGAGATTGGTTATATTCCTCCCTCTCTGGCTTGTCAGTTTGAGGTTGAGATTGGATGAGTACTCATATAGCTAGCTAGCCACCTCCCTCATTGATTTCGATTAGTGGGATTGAGATTGCTTTGCCGTAGTGTACAATACAGCATTGATTGAAAATTTTATATCATGACCTAAGTTATGTATTGATTGACAATACTGTAATTTATAAATTATTTTTATAAAATGGTATTGTAGAAGTTGATATCAATTTCATGAAGTGTGATTGTGAAAATATTTAAAAATGTGTTTTTCGATGTATGCTTTTCATGTTCAGCTATTTTAAAATTTTATTGTGCACCACTGAGTGTTTGCTCAACGATAGCTTTTTATTGCTGTCGCAGATAGGGAAAAGGACAAAGTAGCAGAGTGTGCTGCTCTGGTGACAGGAGAGTACCGTTTGAGAATTTTGTACGCGTATATTATTTATACCCTTTGTAATTTAGTTTGATATAAATATTTTTGTTCATACGTATCTTTTGTACTAGTTGAGCAGTTGTACAGTATAATTTGTAATAATATTGTTTTTGTTTTTTTTTTTCTATAAAATTAAGACTTTTGTGTTTATATTGGATACATTAAATAAAATTGATGTTTATTTTAAATTGTGTTGAATTGAGAATTGATGGATATTGAAAATATATTGAGATTGTGTTGAATTGGGGAATATTGAAGTTGAGATTGAAAAATTAGTATTGGAAGTGCTTTCTTTTCAAGTTTTAAAGAACTGTTTTCTCAAATTACAGCCGACATTCTGTCAAAATTTTTATAAAATTTGCGAAAGATCAAATTTAGCAAAATATTTGCTTTTGACATAAACTCCAACTAAAGACTTTTTAATAATGTTTTAACATTACTTTTCACTTTAATATGAATTGAATTTGTTTAAAATTCCTTATAGTATATTTAATGAGTTATCAATAGGTGAAGTTCGATAATTCATTAAGTATACTACAGGATCATGTTGTACCTTACGGAGGGATAAGGTGTGACAATATTGATGGTTTAATTAAATTTCTTGATGTCATCAATAATGCAAGGCGAGGGGTGCACATAATTGTCATGGTAGGTCCTGGCAGGTCTATATCCCACTTAGCATGGTTAATTGCAGGCTTTCTTCATATATTAGCTCTTATTTTCTAAAAATTCAGAGGATAAACTAACAAAATCCCTTCAAACTTCAATCAATATTCAAAAATTTTGACACGATGTTATTTATATACGAAGAAATTATTGCAATAATTAATGATTTAATATATGAAATCATCTTGGGACATTTATTACAAGTGAAGTTTCTAACCTATTCTTTATGTCATTAAAATAATAGACATGTAAATTTAAAGTACACATAATTTTACAAAAAAAAAGAGAGAATAACATAAATTTACGTAATTTGACCATAAAGTCTACGTCAATGGGTAAAACGAGAGAAAAAGTTTCGCTATTACTATAGACCTCATTATTTATTTTAATCAAATTGCAGCACGAAACTTTTAGATCAAATCATAATTTCGCTATAAATTTCAAACCACATAAAAATAACTATATATATATATATATAATCAATTCGCAAATCCTAGTCAGTGGTCACAATACGCGAGGTTTTTTGGTTACTTGCTAAGAAGTATATATCAACCTTCTTTTAGCAATTTTTTGAAAAATTTAAAAGCAAAAATAAAATATATATATATATATATATTTAGAAATTGAAAAAAAAGTCGTTTCTTCAAAATTGAAAGAATAACTTTTTCATAAAAAAGCAAAAATATCAAGATCTTGGGTAGATTTTACGCTTAGAGATATTAACAAATAGGGTAACCATGAAAAATTTTAACATATAATATTAAATCAATTATAGCCATTTTAAAGCTGATTATAAATACTATTTGAACCTATTTAATTTTATTAATAATTTATATTTTAAAAATTTATATATTATAAATATTTAAATAAATTTATTTATAATATAATACCTCGAATTATAAAAATATATAATTATTTATTTACTTATTTATATAAACAGTTTGAGTAATGAGTTCAAATATATAAAATCTAAATTCAGATTTAAGCTTGTCTGATATTAAATTTAATTTCTTTTTAAACTCAATTATATATAACTTAAACCTATTGTATTATAGCATGATCGCCACCAATGCGATTGGCATTTCTGGGTTGATACCTCGGTTTTGGTCCTAGAGGCTGACATGGACTGAATCGAAAAGGTTCTTCAATTCTAATCACATATTTTCTTATAAACATATCTCATAAATTAAAGTAAAATCTCATAAATTCCAATATAATCTAATTTTAATTTAATTCAATATAATTTAATTTAATTTAATTTAATTTAATTGTCAATTTTTTTTAGTTTAATTGATTGTGATCTAATTTTAAAATTAGGCTCGTATTTGTTTCCACTGTCATAATTTATATCGCCATATTTATATCACCATCAATTCTAAAAATTAATTTTGACAAAATGGATGTGATTATAAAAACCACATATTTATAAATTTTTTTAGTTATTACATATTTAATAATAAAAACAAAAAATAAATAAAATTAAAAAGAAAAAGAGACAAACCAATAGTCACATAAATCTAGAAAAGGGTTTCATTATTTTCATGTGGGACCAGTTTAATTATCATACTGGGGACCATAAAAATAAATTAGAGAGGAGATCTGTTGTTGAAGGCTTTGAATGTGAATTGCCCTAATAGAAAGGGATCTTACTTTAGTAGAGCTTAGAGGTTGAAGGTGGACCATTTGTGTGCTACGTCCGAAGGGCATCTAGCCAAGGCTTGGCCGCATATCGAGCTTCCAAGTAGCATTCATCATCTTTCAGAATATACACCAATAATTCATTGAGCTAGTGATTAATGCTGAGGTGAATTTAAGAGAGATTCTAAGTTTCAGTCTGGAGGCTATAAGTGTACCATTTAACATAAGATTTTATAATTCGTTATCTGCTTCCTGTGATTTTCAAGTTATTGCGATGACTCAGAGAATAATTAGTTTGATTGGCTAACAATTAGGATACAACTGCTAATGACAAAAAAAAAAAAAAAAACTTTCAGAATATACAGGATAGGGGCAACCATATCTAATGCTATCTCTCCCACTTATTCTTCTTCTTGCACAGTTAAGTATAATAATAAGATTAAAAAAAATTATAGTAGTGGACGCTAATTCACCTTTTTATGATGAAGTTTTACTTCTCCTATGATTCTTAGTTTTTGTCCAACTTTTAGTGCCCTATCAGATAGGTTATGTCTGCATTAAAGTTTCAAACACGTAGCCAATTTTGCTTTTTTCTCCTGTTGGGAAAGTGATTGTTCTTGCGAATTAGTCTTGTAGATTAGACAAATTCAAGATTATATCATTTATGTGGAGTATAAATGTTCAAAAGTTGACTATAATTTACATTTTCAGATGAATTTAAAGAGTGTATTCTTATGCTCGGTTTACATATTTAAAAAGAAAATTTATAATTTGACCTCTAAATTTTTATCCTATTTTATAATTTAACCTTTAAATTTTGAGAAATTAATTATTTAATTTTTAAATTTTACACTATATTATAATTTAGTGCTTGAATTAATTATTTAATTCCTTAATTTTGCATTATATCACTCTTTATTTCCTGTAATTTTAATATATAAAATAATTTAGTCCTTTTGTTGATAGATAAAATTATTGTAAATATTAAAATTATGACAACTAAATTATTTTATATATTAAAATTAAAAAAGCTAAATAATTAATTTTTAAAAATTAGAGACTAAAATGTAATATAGTGTAGAGATTAAATAATTAATTTTTAAAATTTATAGGATTAAAGTATAATATAACACAAAACTCAAAAATCAAATTATAAATTTTTTTATTTAAAAATTATAAATAATTAAATAATAAAATAAGATTGAACCCAAAATGATAAATTAAAGAATAATATGATTAGCGTTCAGAATAACAAGGCGGCTTACGTGTGTATAGACAAATACGACCTTGTAGTTGTCCTTGTGCTTCGCTTATTATTTATTTGTTATTTATAATTTTATTGAGTTTTTATAGACCCAGTCAAAGTTCAGTTCAAAATTGAAATTGGATCAATTTAAATCGAATCAAAATCGATCAAACTCATTTTTGACTTAACAGTAAATGAACTAAATTAGAATTGAATTGGATGATTTTGACTATAACTGCTTTTTTGTTTATAAAATTAACAAAAAATTGAAAAAAAAATTAAACTATTCGATTTAGACACAAATCAAACCAATACCAGAACACAAATATAAAGTTCACGATTTCAATTTCGAGCCATTCGAACTAGAAGCAGCATGACCATATCTAGGGTTTGTGAATGTGCTGATATATCTTCAATTTGATTATCGCGATTTTCTATGTTTTGATCGTAGTATTCTGTCGATGCTTGCCGCATCCATTGATGACAAGCAATCTTCGATTACTGGAGTAGTTGTGCTGAAAATTACCTGCTATTAAAAATAATACCTTAGAGGGAACATTTAGCTTCAGTAATTAGAAATTCACTCTAATGATTACATTTAAAAACTGAAAGCCTAGTAAAAGATAATTCATAGGGAGCTTGAGATGATTCACATAATTGACTCAAGAGTTACTTATAACAGAGAAATTATTTCATTACTAACTTCACTTAAATTTTAAGTATAATGATTTTTTCACGTAGTAATATCAGAGTCTTTCAAATAAAAAATTTTAATATAAAATTAGTTTATATTTATTCACAATTTATATGGGCTAAGTCACACTTTTAAGATATTTAATTTAATAATAAAAATTATATATTCTTTAAAACCTAATACAGTAATTGAAAAGCTTTGTGACACGTTATTATATAGAATTTATTCTACTTTTTCTCAACGACACTTCGCATACACTTTGCCCTAACACCCACGATTCTATTCAACGCGCCTCATGAGCTGTAAAACATAATAAAATAAATAAATAAATATATATATATATATATATATATATATATATATATATATATATATATATATATATATATATATATATACAGACACACGCAGCGATATAATCCCTATATAAAATTCCTTTAAAATAATTTATTATACGCATTTGTTCTGTTTAATTTATTTGCTTTTTCTTTATTTCCTTTTCATAATTTTTTATCATATATATAAAGAAAACTCCGACATGCCGATCCAAAAATTAATATATAATGAAATCTTAATTAATTTAGTAATAAAGTTAAGATTGAGATTCTGCAACTTAATTTAATTATAGTTCAATTTTCACTAATATTGGGTTTGTGTTTGATTAATGGTTTCTTTAAAATTCTTAAAGCTCAAATTTAAAAAAAAAAAAATTAGACATGTTAGTTTTTAGCCAAGCTGAGACTCAAACCAAAAGATCAAAACTAATTTATTGATCAGATCTAACTCAAAATAAATTAAATTAAAAATGAAATAATATATGGTTTTTATCAGTTGGGTTAAATTTAGAAAGAAATCAACCTCTTGTCTCTATAATCTATGTCTGGCCTTTTTATGAGTTGTGATCAAATTCAGAGACGAACCCTTGTTGAAGCTCAGCTTTTGTTTAGATTAAGCTGATCCCAGGTTTCCAAATGGATCTAATTAGGTATTTAAATCTACTGATTTACCGATAAATGTTAGGGTTGTGCAAGTTTCTCAGGGTTTTGAGCTAAACTGAAAAATCATACCAAATTGATAAGAATGGTATTGAATCGAAGTTATTTTGATACTTTGTTCAGTTATTGTTCTTTACTAAGAATCGAACTAGAAATGTATAGAAATCATACTAAATCAAGAACCAAATTTATATTTTTTTTTATATTTTTTTAAATGTATTATGTACTTTATATATAGGTATGGGTTTGTGTGGTTATCAACTAAATATAATCTAATATTTTATTTCATTTCTCTATATATTTTTAAATAATTTTAGTTATAAATATACTAAATTACCTTATAATTTTTAATTATAAATAAACTATTATACTATATATGTTAATTCATAATTATATTTATATTTTATAGTTAAATATTGTATAATAATAAATAATTAAAATGTTATTATATGATATAATTATATTATTATATTATATAATATACTTAATACTAAATTATATATGCATTTTGTAGTTGAAAATTATATAATTTAAAAATAGATAAAAGATATATTATATGATATATTATGTATTAATATTGCTGTTTAAAATTTAAATATTAATTCAAATATAACTTTTTTATAGAAATAACTACATAGAATTATTTCAATAACCGAGAATCAAACTGTAATCATAATGAACTGAACCAGAATCGAACAACTGATAATCGTATCAAATCAAGCGGAAACAAGGAAGAACCGAACCGAAAATGTACTGAAATTTCAATTTAATTCTAGATCTTAAGTAGATCCCGAACCAAATCGGAACCACACACCCCTAATAAATATATAGCCAAATGTCTACCTGTATTATAGTTGCATTAAGTCTATTTTTTGGTGAAAAATAATTGATATATAGGAAATATTTTTTTATAGAAATATTTTTTTTTTATATATATATATACACTTGATGTGTGATCTTCAACGCAATTAAGATAGTGGCTTTCAGAATTCAGTAACATGTGATGCATATAGTCCGTAGAATAGAATGCTTAAATGAGTAGAATTCTTTTTCAATACATACTAATTACAATCTTTCATGCTTTTATTATTGAGCATTCCATTTAAAATGGAGGTTCAATCATCATCCTCACTATCGTCCGATTCTATTAATTATAAGAATGTGACAATTAAAGGTCATAATAGTAGCAAAAAGATAGTAAAGTATTCTTGCTATATATAAAAATAATTTTATTCTATAAAAATATGAGTATTTTTTATAATATAAAGAATTCACATAATGAAGTGCACCTAAGTGTATCTAATAATCTTTTTACATAATTATTTTCTTTTTATTTTATTTTATTATTAGAGAATGAATATATATTTTCTATTTGGTTTAAAATTCAAATTTAAAAATTCATAATTTTAAAGATAATTTTAAAATTATTGAATCAAAATTTATTTATAAATAATTTTATTTTATAAATAAACTTCAACATGTAATTTTTTAGAAAAAAATAATTATTTAATTTCTTTATCTTAATAAGATTATCTATTTTATCATTTATTTTGAAAAATATATTAGTTATTTTTTTTTTCGTTTATTCTTTAGTCCCTCTAATAATTTTAGGTCTTAATTTGAATTTTATTCAATTCCTATAATTTGAAAATCACAACTATATAGTACCTCTATTTTATAAGTTTTGAACTATTTAATCCTTATAATGATAATTTATCTCTTATTTGAATACATTTACTAAGAAAATTTCGATTTAAAATGAATGAAGGGGTTAAAAAGCAAATGAAATAAATGTACATAAACTAACTAATGTATTTGTCAAAATAGGTGAATCAAATAGTTAGTTTGATTAAAATAGAAGGACTTAATAATAATTTTTCTCTTCATTATATATATATAGAATATATCTGTCACGATTTTTTTGTTTAGATCCGGTCTATTATTGACTCAAAACACAATAGATATAATGAGACTCACATATTAAATACATAAGTCTCACATATTTGTGTCTTAAATCTATAATGAATCGGATCTAGACAAAAATTTATCTTCCACTAACCTTATTTACTTGACTTTCTCTTCTTTCTTGCTTTTTTTTTTTCCCTCAAAACAATCAAAGAAATATGTAGCTGACTAATTTATTTCTTCTGAAATTTGTGGACCCCATCTTCAAGGATGACTAATTTATTTATCTTTCATGTCATCAATATTAGCAGATATATTCCTACTCAATATATATATATGCAACAATGAAATGGCTATTCAGCCCAGGTAAGCTTTCTGCAGATGCACAAATCTCAGCTATTGGCATAGTGAAAGTTGCAAATCTAACAGCGACGAAGTTGGAGTGCAATAAAGCTAGAGCAAACTGAATCATTTCTTGCTAATAATGGTTTGATTCAACAGCAAAAGATTTAGGAGCATTCTTGGAGGTCGAAAGGTTAAGTCCTGATGATAATTCTAGCATGGAGAGATCATAGTCTCTAGTTGTCTGCCATTTCCTTTTCAAGAAAAAAAAAAAACTAAATCATTGTCTTCTTTTTCAAGAATACATGCATGTGAAATTCCAGATGATATAACTGTTCTGGTTTGGCAAGAGATATATAAATTGAAGATAATATACTTTTTTGTTCCACATTTCTTTGTAACCGAAAGCGAGGCAGGTTGGTATGATTTGTAATCACACGCCAAGCTAGAGAATTTATGCAAGAAATCAACTTCTTTATGAGGGTTAACCTTCTTTACTAAAACAAGTACCAGTACTCTGTTCTAATTTCCAAGAGAATTGCGATTGTTGGCACCTCAAAAATCTCACTAGCTTCATTCCTCCTGCTGCTGATAGTGACTTGAACAATTTGGAAGGTTCGAGCTGCATAGGACAAGTAATAGTAATAGAATTTATGCTTTTCTACAGGATGGAGATTGGATGCCTTTCAAAAGAACTCATATCCCCAACAAATTCCCTATAAAAATTTAATCAATTAAATGGGTTTGCCCCAACAGAACTGGGATAATGAGAATCAGATACAGTTAACGGAACAAGCATATCATACTACAGGAAGAACCTATCCTTTTTCTCTTTGATCATGGCCTAGGATCCTTATCATTGACGAATAGAGAATCAGCAGGTCTGATTCCTCTATGATCCATGTTATCTCTTCTTTCAGTTATCACACGAGATGAATTTGATTGATTTAATCTGCAGAGAACAAAACAACAGCGGAAGGAAAAATCACCGTTCATGCAAAAATACAAAGAATCTCTCTCTAAACTGTACAGTAATTTGGGACCATGATTACACATACCTCCACTATGTGAAAGCTAAAGCAAACAAATAAATTGAACTATTGAAACATTCGTCTTTGTTTTCCATTTTGGCAATGCGTTATAGTGACTGCAATCTTACAGAACCTCTTTCATTATTCTTTGACAGTGGCACACTGTAATGCTGCGTGTCACTTTGTAAGGTTTCAGGATGAAAAAGAACATTTTGTTTCTGTTGAAAACTTGTAATTTTCTCTTCATCTAAAAACAGTCAAAAATTCTTTCAAAAGAAAAATAAGTCAAATATAAAATCATTGCCATAAGGCTTACACTTCACAAAGCAGAGAGAATTCTATCATAGTCCCAGTTGACTAAACCCAATTACAGACGGATATTTCTATTTAGCAGATGCAGAGAGCACTGCAAAATAAATAAATAAATAAAATGAAATCAGATTTTAAAAATTTTAAAATCTATTATCTTTAACCGCAACCACCATCTTGAGCACCTAATCTTGATCTTCGCGACAACAGAGCAAAAATATATGCGCATCTAGGCCAAACCATGAAAACCAGCAAATGACAAGCATCCACAACAAGGGTTTTGCTACATGACCTTTCTAAGGTTGATCATTTGTTTTCTCATCCCATCACCAACAGTTATTTGGATATCTTCCAGCAAAACATGTGGACAATGTTAGTTGATTAGCTACGAATCTTTATCAACCACAAAAGAATAATTTCATATAATTGTGGCAAATTTCATTTCTACTTGTCCCATTTCCAATTCTGGATTAATTATAACATTCACCGTCAAAACAGAACCAAAATACTAGGAGAAGTCAGAAGAATGACACCAAGATGATCAAAAGCTACAATATAACTGGAAGGTGGGAAACCACTTTGAGAAAAGCTTATGCTTCTGTTTAATGGTGGTTGAAATGAAGACATGGCAGCTCAGCATTCTATATTTGCAAATTTCACCATAGCCATTTTTCCTGCACTGTTGAGCAAAAATGGACAGGCAATGAGAAGGTGCTCCAGCCATCATTTTCCCACAGAAGATTTGACATAGAAAGACTGTCTGTTTGTGCTCTATCCCTTTCATCCCCTTATCCAGTCAACCTCTCCTGCATAAAAAAGGAGTGCCAAACATTGCCTTGAGAATGAAACTTCATTATGTAAATTGCGGAAAGCCATTACATGCCATGTTGCACCTAACTCTATCAAAGCCCAAATGTATACACATTCAAGGCAGATCAACACAACTATGAATGATGACTCATCAGGAGATTTCGTATTCAACACACTAAATAATCAACTTCTCTGTTTCAACCCAACGAAACAAGTGATTTTGCCAAAAGCACGTCATTAATAATTATCCTCTTTTAACTATACTAACAATCCCAGTACAAGATGTAAGACCTGATTTTCATATTGATATAATTATTAATTTTTTTTTTGAAGGAAGGATATAGAGATATATAATGAGATTGAATGGTCTATCCATTATTGACTATAGAGGTGTTGATATAATGATATTTCTTCCAATAATCTATTGAAGATAAAAATTTTAAAATTAACATAACAAAAAAATTCAAAACAATATGATAGGAGAGCATCTTTTCAATTGTATTGAAGATAATTTTATCTTCTTTCAAGCATATCCAACAATAATGTTCAAATCTTAATAAACTGAAGAAAATGTGAAGCTACTTTACCGTGGGATTAAAAAGAAAATATGCTTCAACCAATGAGCTTTAGTTGGAAGCCGGCCAGGACTGTGAGCCAATTGTATTTGGAAAAAGAAAAAAAAGGCTCCAATACCACATTTTATAAAATGCAGATATGAGAACCCTGAATTGATACTCATAAATCACACTCATCAGTGAATTCATTTTCCGGCATTACTGAGCATACAACATCCATCTAATAAAGGACTTTTTATGTCAGAATTCAGGGAAGCAAGAGGTGACAAAAGGTCTGAATTTGACTCTTGATGTATAATGAAATGATGCTGGCACAATTAGACTGGATTAGCTACCAAAATAAAGGGGAAAAACAGTAGTAGACAAAAAGGAATCATACAAGAGATTGGACCTATAAACCCATGTAGCAACATAATATCCATTATCCAACAAAATAACAAAATGCAAACCAAGAGGGTGAAAATGGACGGGAAGAATCACTTGCATTATCCAAAGAGTACCCAGAGAACTTTAAAGAGGTTGCCTACGGATGGCCTGATCAATTAGCTCTGTTTGGATAGGTTGAGAGAAAGGTAAATAAGAGCAAGGAGAGGTAAGTAACTATTATAGCATGTTTGAGAAGAAATGAGTTAGTAAAGGGTAATGATATGTAAGAGTAAAGCTTACCCTCCCTTACCCCTCAAATCTCAATTTTTCTTACCCCTATTGTAAATAAGAGAAGGCGAGAGCTGAAAATTATTTTATTTTTTATTTTCCTATTGTGTCCTTAATTTTTTTATTAAAAATTTAATTATACCCATTAAAAATAAACCTAGTTTACCAATACAAACAAATGTCTTATTTCTCAAGTGGTCATATCTAATATCTCCGCTTTCTCTTGTGTATTTCGAATTCTTGTAAAAAACAATGTTAGTTTTACCTTTCTATTTAATTTTAATTATTAAATTATTTGTTCTTTCAATAATTTACTGCAATTATTATGCTTTAATTATCATTTTTTTTTCTAAATAATCCATTCTAAAGAATAAATTTTATCTAATAGGAAATGATATTTTTGTACTTCTAATAATTATTTATCATTTTTTCATATTTTTTCAAACATAAATAATATACATTAACTCATTTCCAAACATAAGATTTTTTTTATTATAACCCTCTTTATCCTTTCTCCTCCTTACCCTCCCATTAATTACCCTCCCCTCACCTATTCACACAAAGCCTCAGGGGACTTTTATCATAGCCAATTAGCCATTGAGATTCAGCAGATGTTAAAATGACGTGGTGTTTTTCTTGATTTGAAATGCTACAACGAAAGAGATGAGAATTCAGACAGATAAGAATTCACACATCCTCAGGTGACTGAAAGAAAATGCCAAGCCAAGGAAGGATCCACATTTCAAAAATGACAAAGAAGCAAGTGGAAATAACAAGCAGAAGCTTCATCGGCATTTACTACCATATAAGAGAATAATAAAAATGACATTCATCCCCAAGAGTAGCTTGAACGCATCGTAACAAGTTTGCGTTCTTGTCATATAGTCTCAATTACCCTAATTGATACTCTGTTTGAAATTGAATTTTAAATTTATTTTTTGAAAAATACCCTTTTAAATGTTTTTTTCTTTTTACAATAGAACTAGTCACCAGATTAATCACCACCTAATCTCTAAGAATAGACTGGAAACCCATAATCTGCCCCAGGTTAAAAGGTGCGCAGTAGACCTTCTCAGGCTCCAGAGCTTGGGATGCCTTTAACAGGCATCTCAAATCCACCTCCGTAACTACTAGGCCAATGCGTCATTGATTCTTTTAAATGTTGTTGGAATAAGTAGTTTTATCGTTTTGAAATTTTATAATTAAAATATAAAAATTTTAACTTAAAATTAATTTTTGATAATCTCTAACTAATAGTAATTTTTTCGGCTGGAGCTCAAATTTCAGACTCTTAGAAAATACTGGGCAGTCCTTAAATTTCAATGACTTATACATATACACATTGCAAACATATAAATCTACGAAACTTAATTTCTTACTAGCATCCTCTCGAAGACTCAACGAATACACTCCATTTTCTCAGCCATTGATAGCCCCTAAACAATAGAATTCAATGTGATAAGGCTTGTCTCCGACGTGGAATCAAACAACCCCAATTGCATTTTCAGCTTCTCAGAGACATTTCCTCAAACACCCGAAAAGCGTATCCCAATTTCCCGCCACTTTTAGCATAAAAATTTAAAAGGGCATTTTGGACAAACACATTTAGCCTCCAAGACTGGAGACCAGTCCAGAAGGGAAAAGGTTTGAGATTTTCTTATCAGGTGTCATATTCAAATTGGATTTTCGAGTGCAATAAGGAGATTATCAGAAATCGAGAGAACTATTTTGTCACTAAAGCATGCAAAACAAGCGAGACTATGAGATGTGAAAATGAACTTGCCCCAGAAGAACCCACCAAAGAACACAAACAATGACCATCAAAACCAGAGCAAATCACATCAAAACTTCATCAAACAAAATTCTCGCTCTTGCGACGCGAATGCACTCCAGCCAAATTGGTATTTTCTCATCAGGAAATACATCTATCGAGGATCACAAAGAGAAGCATTAGTTTTATACAATCAAATTCGATGTAAAGGAGCTTACATATTGGGTTTAGTCCCTGCAATTCTGAAGGCTTGCGCTTCTGCCTCTATGGTAAAATATGGAAAATGTTTGCATGGTGAAGCAATCAAGAATGGGGTGGATTTTGATGTAGTGATTGGAACTTCGTTGGTTGACATGTATGCGAAATCCGGGGATATATTTGATTCACGTAAAATGTTTGATTGTATGCCCGAGAGAAATGTTGTAACATGGAATGCGATGATTGGTGGATACGTTAGAAATGGAGGTATGAATACCGCGTCAGTTTTGTTTGAGAAAATGTCCACAAGAACTGCTGTTACTTGGATTGAAATGATTCGTGGGTTCGCAGGGAGTGCAGATTTGGTTACTGCTAGGTGTATGTTCGACCAGGTGCCTCCTGAGTTGAAGAATGTGGTAACATGGACTGTGATGGTTGATGGATATGCAAGCAAAGGACTGATGATAGATGCAAGGGTACTTTTCGAACAGATGCCCGAGAGGAATTTCTTCTCATGGTCATCAATGATTTCAGGATATTGCAAGATAGGTGATGTCGAGGAGGCCAGGGCTATTTTTGATCGAGTTCCAGTTAGGAACTTGGTAAATTGGAATTCTTTGATTTGTGGGTATGCGCAAAATGGGTTTTGTGAGGAAGCCCTGGAAGCGTTCAGAAAGATGCAAGCCGATTGCTTTGAACCTGATGCAGTCACAGTTGCGGGTATTTTATCTGCTTGTGCTCAGCTGGGTCTATTGGATGTTGGTAAAGATGTTCACCGAGTGGTATATGATAAAGGGATAAAGCTTAATCAGTTTGTTATGAATGCATTAGTTGACATGTATGCAAAATGTGGGGATTTAACTAATGCGAGATTAATCTTTGAAGGGATGACCTATAAAAGCAGTGCCTGTTGGAATGCTATGATATCAGGTTTTGCCATTCATGGGCAGTGCAAAGAAGCTCTTGAATTTTTCAGGAGGATGGAAGAGTCAAATGAGAAACCCGATGAGATAACATTTTTATCTGTCCTCTCCGCTTGTGCACATGGGGGATTTATAGATGAAGGTTTAGAAATTTTCTCTAAGATAGATAAGTGTGGGCTAGCAGCAAGCATCAAACACTACGGCTGTGTGGTTGATCTTCTTGGGCGTGCAGGAAGAGTACAAGATGCTTATGAGTTCATCAAGAGAATGCCAATGAAACCGAATGATGCAGTTTGGGGTGCATTGCTCGGAGCTTGTCGAGTTCATTTGGATATGGATATGGTGGAGCAAGTAATGGAAGAGGTTAGAAGAGAAGACTGTAGTATAGATTCTGGCAATGATCCACATTGTGTTCTGCTGTCGAATATATTTGCTGCTTTTGATCGTTGGGAAAAGGCTGAAAGGATGAGGATGGTTATGGTGACTAGAGGGCTTCCTAAGACACCCGGACGCAGTTCAGTTGTGCTAGTGAATACGGAGCAATAGTATTGCTTTTGCCAAGTTGACTGCCACGGTGATGTTGACCATCACCCATTTTTTCAGAGAAAGGTCTCCATAAACTGAAAAGATACTGGTAAAAGATGTGATTCAGCATCTAGGCAAACGCTCCAATAAAATTGTTGCACCACTCCTTGTAAAATATGTCCAGTGATCTGGTACAAAAGGTTGATCACCAGAAGAAAGATGAGCATTTCACTTGTTGTGCATTTTAGTTGGATGGGGACACTAGCTCCACAGTAGATTAGAGAAGTCCAGTGCTTGCAATGGGCATTTAACCTTGTTGTGCTACTCCTTGGTACTAATGTCCAATCATGCAAGGCTGGTCAGCAGAAGAAAGAGGGAAATATATGGCAATATCACCTGCACTGTTTTTTAATCAAATAGGACCGCCACCCCCTCTGAACTGCAATGGACTTAAGGAATAAAATGCTTTGCAACTGACGTGGTGCGTGAGGCTTTCCATATTGCAGGATGTGAGGAGGGCATAGTGTTTGGCAATTAGTTAAAGAGTTAAAAATGCAATGGTCAAGCAGCTGGACCTGGATTTTTTATTCCCGTGTGTATCTAGCTGCTAAAGACTAACATCAGGAAAGTTTTTCTCAAAGATTACATCCAGAGTACATGTATAATTTCCAATTTAACTTGACTGTACTGTAAATACATTTTTTTAATCTCTACAGAGCATTTCTAAAATTTTTCTCCGGACAAAGGATATTAAATGGGAATTAATTTTGCTGTAAATGGATTCTCTTATCTGTTCTTGTTTTAGATTGTGGGGGAAAAGCATACTGCTTTGCTTAGTTCAATTCAGAAAAGTGCTCGACTAGACAACACGGAAAGATTCAGCTATTCTCTTCAAATCCTTGTAGTGCCTCTTCCACTGAAGACCTGCAATAATGGTAGAAAGTATAATTACTTCATCTGTTGATATTTACGCTTTTTGGTTTATGACAAGAAGAAAAATAAGAAGTGGTTTAATTCCTTACCACTCCCAGTTACGGCGAACAAGTAGAGGCGATTCCCAGCAGCAGTTGCAGTGATCAGAACATGGGGGGGCTCTAGCTCATACTGGTAATACATTCTTCCAGAATGTTCTGCAACATTAATGCTTTGAACCCTCCCTTCTACATTCTCTCCAATCACTTCTGGTCCAAATGCATTAATCACTTTCTCTGGAGGTCCAATAAGTTCAATTGATGCATTTCCACCTAGATCTGTATGAATAATGACACAGCCACAATAATTATGACTCAGCGAGTTGCCACAGTTTAGAAAGCAAGGGATGAAGAGAGAATATGAGATATCTGAGTTTTGAAACTGTTCAAGTACCAAAGCATATTGGTTAAATAGAAGCATGGTATAAGAAAGATAAAAGAAGTAGCACTCACTGTCTGCAAATCTAAGAACAGGAGCAACAATGACGAACAGGCGTCCTTCCTTGGAGCTGGCAAATCTCAAATCAATCTCTGTGCCACCAAGATCAGCAATGGATACTGGAACCTGTTAAAAAGATAGCAAGCTAATTCAGAGAATTTTCCATGTAAACAAGATCAGAATCCCCTTCAGTCTTTTAACAGCTTGAATTAAGTTAAAAGAATTAATATGGCCTTCAGTTGCACACAGATGATAATTACCTCTTCCCAATCTTGAGGCACTACAAATGCATAAGGGATAATTGGACTCCATCCGACACCATGGCCCCCAGATTTATCATCCGGCCTGCGGTATGTCCTCCAGCCTGTCTGAGCATATTTTGGATAATGAAGTTTACCATTCACATACAATCAAGAAACTCAGCTCAGGTTTCATTCAATTAGCAGTATACAAGTGGAGCCTGTTTGAAACAAGTTTTGCCTATATCATACCATTATGCACTATGTTTTCCATTGTCAGTGGAATTTAGCATAAGAATGAAAGCTTTCTTTCCAGAAAATCTAAAACACACCTTTACATTGATATTTTTTTAGTTCAGGGGAAAGGAAAAAACAAGTATAGAACTTTGAAAACCAACCTTCTTCATCTGGTTGAGATAAACCCGGGATCCTCCCTGCTAAAAGGCCTTGTTTTACTGCTGCCAATCCCTCTCCTTGATATCCAAAAACTGCAGAAGGAAGCATAGAAATCCCAGAAACCAAAACTGACCTTCTCTTCAAAAACCCAGAGGACTTCTCATTTTCTCCCCGAAGATACCCACTTTCTCTTGGTTCTGCAGTTGCTTTGGCTCTTGATATTCCACTTTCTTGGGAAGAATAAGCCAGCAAATGGCTGCAAGGTACTAGTTGGTGATGAAATCTCCAACTCCAAGGAAAGCTGCAACTAGTGAACAAGGTAGTTCCCATCTTTTCAACAACTTAGAAGACTCTGAGAAACAACAATATCAATATCTGCAAACTCTCCAGCAGATCAAAGAACACAAATATTCCTTGAAACAAAAAAGTCGATATGCTTTTTTGTTTTCTTTTAGTTCTGAGAAAGCGCAGAGTAGCCACACTTGGTACTGAAGGAATTGTGTAGAAATTAAAGCAGGAGCTCAATGTTGGTCTTTCTGTGGACGTGGTCCAATTACCGTGCGCATTTTGGATTCTATGTGATAAAAATATGCAATTCTGCCCTTATACGTGGCGCATTTTTATAGCATGCTTCCGAATTGAGAAATAAATTTACAGCCTCAAAAATAGGGAAATTTCTGGCATTGCCCGGTTCATGTCCCCACTCATGGACCGGACTTATCGATGACTGTCACATTATAAGTTTTGGTTAAAATAAAAAAAATTAAACCGATAAAATTCAAATTTTCCATTTATCAATTTAATTTTGATTATTATTTTTTTTAAAAAATTGAGTAAAATAAACAGAGACTCACGAAAATTAATTTGCAAATGTAATTCAGCAAAGTTACAATAACCAGTGTGATCATTAACAATTTCTCTCTATTGTACACACTGTCTGGGATGCCTATACATGACATACAAATTAATTTCCCTAAAGAAAATGAAAAACTTGTTCTACAACCAGTGAATTAGTGGCGCTAGACAAGCATTGATAAAGCTTACAGGCAAAATAAAAGAATTGAAGATGTGAAGTACCCCGATTTACGGGTAAGTATAAAATTCCATGAAAAATCAAGGCAAAGGAATGGGGGGTTTCCAACTAGAGAATTCAACAAAGTTTCGGTTCACAATAGTTCGATTGTGCAACCAGAATGTCTCAGCTGATTGGTGGAATTCCCTTACTTTTCTCTGCAATTCCCATAATATTCCTTGCATTGCAGAACAAAGCTCAGACTCTGGGGCATATACCCATACACACCTAATTTGTCTCCCCCTGGCTATCATCCTTTCCACATCTTCATCTGAAACATAAACCAAAGTTCAATTGCATGATCGCAGTATGCTAATGACACAAGAAGTTTGTTGAGTTTGACCTGGTATTGATTCTAGGTAGTCCAAAAGTTCAGGACCTATTCGAGTAGACGGCCATTTGATTGAAAAATGGGTGTAGTCAATCACATTTTGAAAAGGCAACTCCGCTTGATCTGATAATACAACTGGGACGCACTCCTGTTTCACAAAAATATAATATAATGTCACTTGGCCGCTGTGTGTATGTGTGCGTGTTTGGGACTTGTGAGAGAGAGAGAGAGAGAGAGAGAGAGACCACAAAAAAGGACTCGTAAAAGCGAAGTGTCCAAGAAGACTCTCCGCGTGGAGCGAGGCAGAATTTAGCATTCCTCAGGTGTTGAAAATATTCCATCCTTCCAAGCTTGTCAGGGCCACTAAACTTCAATTCTGGAGATTCCAACTGTTCACAATGTCATGGCGCATATGTTATACCACATAATAAATGTCACTGCAAATGCATGCAAAACTACAAGGTTACAAGCGTATATAGTAATTGACTAAGCCTTACAACCCATGAACTTCAAAGATCAGTGTTGACTGCCTTAGGAAAACATAAGCACAAGCAATATGCACAACTTACCAGTTAAATCACTGATTAATGTTGCTGCCAATGTATTCAAAAAAGCATGCAATAAAGAAGTATTATAGATTTAATATAACATCTGTGCCGAAAAAAATATACGTTCAAAAAAAATTCAAAATAGAGAAAGCATGATCATCCATTAAGCATGGTAGTAATAATTTATATTTGACTTGATTTTACTTCTCATTAGTTAGGTGAATTTAAACATGTTTAATGTTTCATTCACCATTGTCCATGTCCAGATGGGGAAATAAAGGATGGAAAGAAAAGCTTATTCATAACAAAGAATGTGTGCCTCAATTCAAGTCCATATTGATACCTCAAATAAATCAACCAACATTTCAGCACACGGAGATAATCATTCTGACAATCAGGAAGTCACTCATAGAAGAGAACACACCTTATCTGGATATTGCTTTGCAAGCTCAATTAACTTAAGACGGCCAATTTTTCCTTGTGCACGACCTAAATAGTTTGCCAAGTACTTCCTCTTTGATAATGGCAAAGGTTGAACCACAATAGTTCCTCTTTTGGTCATCCCATCATCAACATTGCCAGGAATAATGATATCTTTCCATGTATTAAAAGCACTTGTGTCTTTCTTATCAGTCCGATCCCCCTAAGCTAACACAAAAGCAGCATTCTTTAAGTCAAATTATTAGAGTACAAGGAGAGCAAGTATACGGATAAGCTATCAAATGAAATTCATTGAGTTCACAAGATCTTGTAGCATGATTAACTAATATACTTTTAACATTCATCAATGCAACATCAAAATAACAAATGGAACAGACTATAAATGCAACAAAAAGACAACAAATTTGTCCTGCATGAGAGAAAAAGAGAAACAGAGCTCTAATGACCCAGTAATGGAACAAAGAGGATCACAAAGCTATCTAAAGAAATAAAAACAATAGGATAACGCACATAGTTTTACCATTTGAAATAAACCAAGTACTATAGATCATCATTTTCAGATTTAATCCAAAGTCAATTATAATGTGTTTTTCACCTCACTAAGGGAACTACATGCTTTGACACTGGTTTTAAAACTAAACCTGAGGCCCCAAATTAAATCCACACTAAGATTTCTGTCATTAGAAGCTGATTTGATACCTAATAGCAATACCAAATGAGAATTTTCCAAACCTCCTCTTTACTTCCCATCAAAGCTTCCTCCCATGCCCCACCCAAAAAAATGGAAAAGGAAAAGCTTATACTTTACTAAGCATGTTCAGAAGTATGAATCATACCTCAGGAGTAAGAATTATGGAACGATTAATGTATGTTGCCCATGATCTAAATAAGTGAGCTCCTGCACCACTACAATCAAGCAAAAACAGGCACATATGATATGCATTACTGGCAAGAAAACTAATAAAATTTGCATAAAATCAGATGCAGGAAACAAAACTCAACACCAAAACTTTATTAATTATCAACTGGTTGAGCATTATCATTCAACCATGAGAATGGCAAATCACTATGAAACCATCTACCTCCATGTCTTTTTTCTGATGTAACTATCTTACAAAAGTCCTGTTTCTGTTCTTCTTCTTCCCTTCATTTTCTTATACTTAATTTGAAAAAGGAAAATCTAAGCACAACACTTTGGCAGTTGTGCTGATGGAGAATCAATACAAACTTGAACTTTATCTTTTCTTAGAGCAAAATCTTCCACATTTTTCACTAAATAAAACTTGTAGAGGAAAAAAGGAAAGGTAAAATCAAAGTAAATAATAGAAAAAGGACATTTATCATGAGTGATGAGTCTCATACACCACTAAAATCAGAATTCTCCCCTTAAAGAAGCCAAATACAATGTGTTTTCATTGAATCATGACAAAACAACAAAGAATAATAACTGTTTCCAATCAAGAATCATTTCACACCACAAGAAATCGAATTTTTCTCAACATCCTTGATGAGGATATTGAAAAAATGGTAAGAGATTTAAATTTGTACCGCATGTTTCTCAAGGCAAGCATTTGTACTTCACAATCTCCAATCAATTTGCTGTTTACAAGTTTCAACTAATATTACTCCATACCTGGGGAAGACAAATATGTGGTCGCGGCCTCCAGATCGTCTAAAATATGGCATTTGACTTAACACCTACAATTAACAACATTTTGAAAAGCGGGGAAAAAGGCATTAAGCTATTAAAAATTAAAGAAAATAGAAGTGGCAGGTAAAGCTTTACCTTCACGTAAGTCTGGTTAATCTCTTTATCGCTAAGCCCACCCATCATTCGAACACATTTAACATACGCCGGCACGAAGAATAAATCAGCTTCCTCTTTCTTTCTCGTTCTGAATCTTGATTTTTGAAGTAGCCTGTGTATTTTAACCTAAAATCGTAATGTATCATTAACATAGCCTTATTAGCTGCTAATTCTAATTATAGGCATCAATCTACAACCAATTTTCATGATTTTACTTCAGAATGATATAGCACAATGATCTGCAGGTAAATTACCTGCGTGCCCCACTGCCCCTTAATGCAAGAGTCGGCGGAGATTTTTCCCTCCCTGCCGCGAAGGAGCTCTTTCAATCCATCAATCTCGTATTCCTCGTAGACGTAGATTTTGAGAGAAAGGTATGTCCCGTAGCCTCGCTGAGGCCAGGAGAGAGATCCGCCGTCGGTTACATGAACAAGGCTCTGCGATTGGGATGCGAGGTGGTGGTCGAAGGAGTAGGTAGTGCAGGGAGGAAATGACTGGTCGAATAGGCGAGTGAGGAAGAAGGTGGCGGCGACTAGAAGGATGGCGCCTATCTGGTGGTTGCGAGTGCAAGGTGGATCATGGTGGTGAGCAGTGAAGATTCTAGCTCTGTTGTTGTTTAAGCTTCCCATGGGGTACGTTTGGAGCTACGAATGGTTTCTCTCAGCAAGCGCGCTAAGGACAAGA
Source organism: Hevea brasiliensis (assembly GCF_030052815.1). Lineage (NCBI taxonomy): Eukaryota > Viridiplantae > Streptophyta > Magnoliopsida > Malpighiales > Euphorbiaceae > Hevea > Hevea brasiliensis. The sequence goes on along the minus strand of NC_079508.1, from coordinate 49,599,984 downwards.
CAACTGCTTGGCACCGGCTAGGGAAGCGGAGAATCGAAGTGAGGGAAACTGAAACGTCGACGTTTATACGAATGTTAAAACCGTTTGAAAAAACATTTTTCTCATTTTTTATGTTAAAATAAATTTAATATGATGAAAATTTGTGTAAATTAATTAAAATGAATATAATGAAAGTAAAAATTTTAATGTAAATATTTAATTTTTTTAAAAAAATATAAATATTTAATTTCATAATTATTAAATTTATTTTTATATTAAATCAATTTCTTTATAATCACATCTAATATAATAGTTATTAAATAGAAGAAAGAGGACACGTTAGAGATAACTTTACATCGGATGAATATTTAGTTAACTTAATTAATTTTTTAGTTAATTAAATTATTAACTGTATTTAAAAATATTAATTGAATTCAACAGGAGTTGAGAGAAAATTAAAATTCACAGAAATTAAAAAAATTTAATCAATTATGAACAAATTAATTGAAAAAATAAAATATATATTTTATACTATTAATTATTTAATAAAATATTAATAAAAATATATTAATAATTTTTTATTTATAAAAAATAATAAATATAAGTTAATATTAATAAAATAATAATTATAAATTAAATATTATTAAAAAATTATAAAAATAATAATTATTAATAATATATTATTAATAATTATTAAATAAAAATAATCAAATCAATAATCATAAATAAAAATTTTTATTATTACTATCCACCGCTAGACCAACTTGTTCTCATCGAAATAATCAACGATTCACACTCCTAGCTTCATAGTTGCTGATTGGGATAGCCTTTCTTATAGAATTTATTTTTCTTTTTACTTAATGGCGTATAATTATGTTTTTTTTTATTATTGTTTAAAATAATTGTGTCCTAATTTAGATTGAAAATTTTAATTTAATACCATTGAATATGAGCTACAAGTAGCCAAGCTAGTTCTGCAACTAATTAACAGAATTGCAAACTCGTCTAATCTCTCCTTCTGAACCTGTTTTAACACCAATATTCCCCAACTTCACCATTGCTACAGCAAAATCAGCTTTAAAAGACGGGCGTCTATTCGTAAAGCCAACATAGGAATCGAGTACCTGCCTAGTGTTCTTGTCATCATAAAGCCTAGCATCAGATGCTAGCACAGCAAACCCATTTCTGATGTTGTGGAAGATATGATCGTCAAATGTGAATTGAGAGGACAAGTCAAGAGGTAGTCGAACATTTACATCTCCATTGAGAGGGCATTGAGCTTTAAGCTGTGGCAGAAATTGTGAATTGATTGCAGGATCAGAGTCACCATGACCAGTAAAGTTGTACAGTCTCTTTGGCATGAAGAAGCACGCAGAAGTTCCAATTGTATGCCCACCTGAAACAATTCTTTAGATTTAAGATAATTTTATATGTTGAGAATTAATGTAATGGAGAATGTAAGCATATATACATACCACCACTGAGAAGGACAAGTTCTTTATCTGAAAGGCCCATCTCTCTGAACTTAGACCTGAGAAGCTCAATTGAGTCATCAACATCTGGCAAATTGGCAGCGAGTTGAATATTTGAAATTCGACCATCTCTCCTCCCAGTTGGAACACCATAAAATGGCCCAGCAGTCTGCAGAGGCAGAACATCAATGGCAGAAGCATTAAAGTATGTAATAACATATATTTCTCCGTTTTATAATATGAATCAAGTACCAAGGCAACAGCATCACGGGCAGCTAAAGCCACAATGTCTGCACATGAAACCACTCCAGGGCAAGTGGCTTCCAATTGTGCCTTGGCATTATGTATCACTTCAAATCCTGCAAGGCCCAAGTTCCCTTTTGCATTTCTCTCACTAGTTTCACCATTCTCTAGCAAAATTGACCCATCACAGCCCTATGACAAAAATTGAGAAAAAAAATCCATCAAAATATCGACTGAAATCTTGTAGTGTTAGATTTACTGTTGTGGAGTGATCAGGGACCTGAACAAAGCAGTCGTGGAACAAAAGCCTGAGCAATCTTGGAGCAATTTGGCGGTCAACAGAAACGGCTGTTTGAACAGCATTGCGGATAATAGATTCTGCAAATGGGCATGTCTGGGAGTAGAACCCAACTCGCAGTTGCCCTTTTGTCGTAACACCAAAGTAAGCATGAATTATAACAAGGGCAATAACCAGAGGTTTTAGATTGTAATTGTGCATTTTGAAGACACAGGAGAATAAGGTATTGAAGTAAGAGACGACAGAGAGAAAGAGAGTGAGAGAGAGAGCAGGGGATGCCTAGCTAGCAAGTATTGGAGTTGATGATGAAAATCTCTTTAAATAGACCGGTAGAGCTACGCAATAGATATGTCAAAAACTGCACGCCTTGTGGTTCTACTTCTTGCCCTCTTATCTTCTCTTCACTTCACTTTCTTCTATGCAATATTTCTACAGCTGCGTTGCAATTTTCCTTCTTCGCATATATATATATATATTATTTTTAATTTCAAAAAAAAATTATTTAAACTTAATTCATTATAAACATAAAATGTAAATATTAAAAATTTATATATTTAATAAATAATCTTATAATTTTTTTTTATTTTATAATAAATTAATTTAAATAAAAAAATTTCTTTACTCCATTTGAACGTGTGGCGTCTTTAGAATGAAGCAGCTGGCGACTTTAGAGAGACGTGTTCTTTTCTTTCCCTTCTTGCAAATAGAAATATGTGTGAGCGAGGCTTATCTATATACAGGGTGAGGAGTGAAGACAGGCTTTCCTTTAATGGCCTTTGAGCGCTATAGCTTTCCTTGGTTAGGTCGCAAGAGACAAGCTTAATGAGCTGGTAAATTTGTCTTGGGTATAAAATTATCCACTGCAAGGGTGTGAACACGGCGACTTTCTTTGAATATGCCTATTGGACCAAGCACTTTTTTTTGTTCTTTCAAAGCATCCATCTCAGACATAACATGATAGTTTAAAATTTAAAGTTGAATTGTAAGTGAACAAACCATTCGCAAGTTGCTAGAAGCTCGATTCAATTCAAATCGAGTTTGATTTTTAAATTTGTTTAATAGATATATTAATTTCGAATTTTATAGTATTTGACATGTTAAAATTATGAGCAAAGTCATAAATAAATATATTTATAAAAATATTTATATTAATTATTATGTTTTATTATATTATAAATATTTATTTATAAATACATTAAATATATATCATTATTTAAAATTATAATACAATCAATATATAATATATAAAATATATTTATTGATTACAGATATTTATAATTTAAATTTAATTTTTTAATAAAAATTAATTTTTTTTATAAAAAAAATTAATTAAAACTACGTATTTTAAACTCCATAGTTCTAAACCTAAAACTCACTTTATAATTGAGTCGAGTTACTTGCGAGTTACTTGGGATTCAATTCAATAAAACTTTAATTTGGCTTAATTTATTTAAAGTTCATTCAATTATGTAGTTTAAATTTTATAACTCTAAATCTAAAATTTATTATATAATTGAGTCGAGCTGCTAAAAAATCAGTCCGATAAAAAATTTAGTTTGATTCAATTTATTTAAAATTTATTTTCTAAACGAGTTAAATTTGAACTTATAAATATTTAACTCGAGTTCAATATAAGTTAAGTTTGAGTTTAAAAAAATTAATTTTAATGAACTAAGCCTGAATTCTTCAAAAATTTGGCTCGACTTATTTCATTTACACTTGTGCTTAATTATCGTACTATTTTAAATATTATGTACTAAACATTAAATACATATTAATTATGATATTAATATTGCAATATATTATTCAATAATATTAAATTTATATTATGTAATTAATTTGTTTAAGAATTAATATTAAATTAATAAATATAATCTTTTATCAATTAATTGTAGTGTATTAACTTATTATATATAAGAAACATGTCTATTAATATTTAATTAATTTGTTTAATTTATTTTTAAATTATTAATATTGCACAAATTTTCGTATATAATCGCTCCATTACTCATATTAAACTTAAACTATTCGATGTTTAAATTAGGGATCACAATATGTAATTGTGAAAATCATATATCTAAACTTATTAATATTTTCAAAATTTGAATTTATCCTTAACTTGATTAAAATTTGTTATTGATCATTTGTTTTTAAATTGGCTCGAGTCTGATGGGTCCATTTAACGACCTATATATAAAATCAAGTTGGTTCTCTTATTGAACCAGATCAAGAATTGACTTGAAAAAAATTTGATAACCTAGTAGTTGATCAATGAACTATTAATTTAATAATTCTTTAACCCGATGGATTTAAAATTTTCTAATTTTAAATTTTCAAAAACATAAATTATATTGATATTTTAATATTTAGATTTGTATTTAGTAAATAAATAAAATATTACTTACCTATAATTTTTTCATTTATAGTAATAGAAAAAATTTGTTAAAATGTATGTTATTTTTTTTAATATATAATTAATATTTTATAAATATTAACAATATTGTTATTATATATATATAAATATAATTTAATAAATGTTGAAATATTGATTCCAAAAATAAAATTTAGTTGATTAAAATTATTTAATTATATTAATAAGTATAATATTTAATTAATTTTTTAGTGACCCATTTTTTGAATTAGTAACCCGTTAATCTAGTCTTTCGATCAAGTCAATCTCCAAACTGTGTTTAATAATTATATTCTCAATTATCCAAACTCGTACAAATACGACTTAATTCAAAAAATACTCGAACTCGTTTAATTTTATATTTTTTAATTAATAATTTATATAAAAATTATTTATTTGTTAATAATTTATATTTTAAAATTTTAATAAGTCCATAAAATATTTAATTTATATTTTATTTAAAATAAAATACATAAAAATTATAAATATTATTATAAAAAATAGATATTATGTTTAATTAAGTATTATTTATATAAATGGATTCGAATTACAAATATTAACATATAAAAATTGAATTTGAATCAAAACCTTCACAGGTATTATTTTTTGAATCAAATCCATCTTAAACTTGATTATATAATAAATATACTTATTTTATTAGAGTTTAATCACTTTTAGTATCCGTAAAAATTTGACTCGTTACCATTTATATATATATATTTTTTCAATTGCCATCCCTATAAATTTTTTACCAATTTTTATACAAAGTGACATAGTTTTATAAATATTGCAATAATTAAATAGTAATATCACAAATTTTCATTCCAGCAATAAAAATATTTCCACCTAGATAAGATTCTCTCCAGGCCAACTTTTGATCCTTGGTTCACTCTTGATGATATTCTTCTAGCCAAATGGAGAGATAGAATGACGGAATTCTATGGTTGAGCAGTAGATGAACAAAACTAAGCTTTTGGTTTAGACTTTTCTTAGAAAAGATTATGAAATGGTGTTTGAGGGTAAAAGTTTGTCTGATATAATGGTTTATAAGTAGAATTTGGATAAAATAAAGAAAAATGATTATAATCAAATGAGGGAAGAAACCGGTTGTGATCTATGCCATAGACTATAATGATTGATGATATTTTTTAAGTTATTACACCATTGAAGAATTAGCTTGAACCATTTAAGAAATTTCTATATTATTTTTTTCTAATTGTTTTTGTCATTTAGGAAACAGTACACGGAAATGGTGGGGACTTCAGTTTATGAATATCAAACTGATTTCAAGTTTGTCAATATAAAAGACACCTCCATTGTTCTTAGAAAGAAAATTATAACATATCAAAACCATTCTCGAAATGATCCAATGAATCTATAGGAGAATTCTTTAACTATGATCTTTTGAAACAATGAAGGGGTAACTTTAAACTGACAAGGCATTACGATCCTATCATTTTCATGTATTATTTCCTAAATGACAAGAACAATCAGAAAAAAGTAATATATAATTTTTTTGAATGGTTCAATATAATCTCTTAATGGTGCAATAACTATGAAAAGTAGTATGACAATTCCCTACCTATCCAAGTATAAGAGTCCACATTTCATAGGCAAACAGATGACATGGTCAAATATATATATATATTGTATTTTAATGTTCCGAACGCAGTGATGATATTAGTTTCTTCAAAAACTATCCTTTTTTTTTTACTTCAAAGTTAGAAATCCTGTCGTGTCATATTTAAATGCTATAATGATTTATTAGAGCCACATTGCTTTAAAAATTAATATTACAATCAATTTTAAAAGTTAGATTTAAATTATTAAAATTAAAAAATATTAAATTAAAACGCAATTACCCATAGACACCGTAACTAATAAATTTCATATAGAGTAAATTACTCTGAAATTCCTAAGATTTGCCATTTTTATTACTTTATTATTTCTCTACTTTCCTCTTTCTCTCCCATGCCTTTGCCCTCTTCCTTTGTTTCTCTCCCATGCCTTTGCCCTCTTCCTTTGTTTATGCCTTGGAGGCTGTAATCTCTCTTTTTAGTTATTCATTCACTGTTGCTCTCATCACTATTTTCACCAAACTCAAGTTTTTTAGTGCCGATTGGTTGTATTCATCTAATTTCCCCCTTTTTATACCTCAATTGGGTGACTTCTCGACTGTTCAAACTATCGTAGGAATACTTTTATTTCAATCTAAAATTTTTGTGGGATTAATCTCACTATCGATTATTATTATTATTTATAATTTTAACAATAAAATATTTATGCTCAACTAAATCACTTTTTAAACTTTTGGGTTCTCGTCGAACTTTCTTTATTTTAATTATAAAAATCTAAAAAATTATTCACATTGTCAACAATTATTATTTATAATTTTGACAATTGAACCATCAATTCTACCTATCTCGATTTTTTAGCTTTGTATTTTTTTAATAAAAATTTATCTATATTAACTTATTTATTTATTTATATTAAATGAAAATATTAAATAATACGGTCCATACTTAAAAAAATTAATAATACTATGTATTATATATAAATATTATAACATATATTAATAATACTTTTAAACTCATATTTTCATTTTTTTATATATAAAGGAAGCAATGTATTAATTATAGTTAATAAATTGGCCACATGTACATATAATAACGAAGAAAAAGACATATTTAAAAATAAAATAAATTATTGTAAACATCATTTGAAAATTATTTAACTCAACATTTAATATCTTTTCTTTTTTTTTCCAAAGGTAGACTTTCATTAAAGATCAACAGATGAGTAGGAGAAAATACCAAAGTTACGTTGCGTCAAATGATTGTAATAAAAGGAATCATCAAGCAGACTTTTTCTGGCTAACACATGAGCTGCTTTGTTCCTGTTCCTGTTGACATACTTAAAAACACAAGAAATAAAATCTGACTGAAGAATGTAGGTATCCTGAATAATGCCCTGAATACTGATTACACTTGGAGAGCCACTTTGAGCTACAGTAATCACATTTAAGAGTCTCCTTCCACTATAATTTGCTTGAAACCTCTCGTTTTTGCTAGAACTAGAGCCTCCCTGCATGCTAGTGCCTCTAAAACGAGAGGATCTATAATGTTTGGGAATCGTTTGCAAGACCAACTACAAGGCTTGCCCCCTGAATCTCTGACTAAAGCAGCAATCGAGCCCCTATTAGATGTTGAATTCATAGCTCTATCAATATTGATCTTAACATAATTATGAGGAGGGGGCGACTAGTTTATAGGAACCTGAGGGGGTGCCATTTGGGGGGGATGAGATTCCTATAGCAAAAAGAAATCTTTACACAAGGAAATTGCCGCTGAGATGCTCTGATGGTGCGTTTGGATTTCATTTTAGAAGATTAGATCATTTCGACTCTTCCAAACACTCCACAAAATAAAAGCCATCAGGAACACTAACTTATTATCTTCTCCTTGAGAACAAAGAGAGTTGAGAATTTGTGTCCAGAAATCAATTGATGAAGAACCTTGCAGAATTGAGGATCGAAGCATTAGAGGAGAGTGAAACCAAATTTGGACCACCCTTGGACAATGAAGGAAGAGGTGGACAATAGATTCAGTTTTCCCTACAGAATTTGCATTCTAAAGGACAAAAAGGAATAGACTTGCCAATTTGCTCATTTGTTGGAAGTCTATCCTGCAGAAATTTCCAAATAAAAATTGCAATTTTGGAGGGTAATTTGAGTTTCCACAATTGTTTCCACAATTCATTATTAGATGTGGTTGAATTTGGTCCAAGTCCCGCATCTGAAGCATTCTCCACAAGATGATGAAGCTGACAAGCCACATTATAGCCGGATTTCACTGTATATGACCTGGAATTAGAAAAGTGCCAAATCATGGAATCATCTCTACCGAATAAGCTGATCAGAATAGAAAGAATGTTGCGCATTTCTTCTTTTTGAAAGTTTTCCTTAAGGATATCCAAATTCCAAGTGCTATTATTCTAATTAACTAATTGAGATGCCCTCGCTATTGAGGGATTTGAGGTTTCTTTAACCCGTGGATAATGGGGAAAGGACTTGGGAATCCACTTGTCATGTTTACACAAAATTGATTTGCCATCCTTAAAGTTCCATCTCAAACCTTTCTCAAGAAGTTCTCTACCCCAAAGGATACTTTGCCATGCCCAAGAAGGCTGAGCTCCTTGTTTTGTTGTCAAAAAGGAATTAAAAGGGAAATAACGACCTTTAAGAACCCGAGCAACTAGAGAAGTTTATTAGTAGTATGCCCTAGAGTATATCATTTTTGTATGTATCTTGTATATATTTTATTAATAAAAGGCAATTTCACTTTTCTGTTTACATAATATATTTATGTGTAATTGAAAAGGTCCATTGATATTTTATTAGAAATTCTATTCTTAAGTTGTTAAGAATATGAGTGATAATATTTCTAGAATAAAATATCATAAATTGGTTCACAATCGATGATACTTTATAAAGGATATGACTTATCCAGAAAGATTATAATCATGTTTGTTCCCAAGGTATTTATATAAGATATAAATAAGATAGAGTGGTGAGTCTCATGCCACATAACAAACATGATAGGCACTTATACATGATAAGTAGGCCGAACCAGTGACGCTTATGACAAGCACATGGAGTTTACTCTTGTCAATGCATTGTCATATATCATATCAGTGCATATAATCTTTAGACCTGGGATAACACAGTTATCTTGTATATAGGTGGTTTAAGTTTGATACTGCTTTCATACTTGTACTGTGTATGGGTATATGGGCATGTGTTGGCTCCTACTAATTATATATAGAGATAGGTGTTAATCAAGATTGAATCCGTTACCCTAAGTAAATAGGGATAAAATCCTATGCTTATTTAATTGTTCTTGAATCAATTAGGATTTTATTAGCAATAGCTATATACTATGATTATGAGATTTAGCAAATGGATGTCAAAACAGCTTTTTTCAATGGAAACATTGATGAAAACATTTTCATGGAACAATCTAGGGGTTTTGAATCCCAAGATGGTTCCAAGGTATGCAAGCTAAAACGATCCATTTATGGGTTGAAATAAGTTTCGAAGAGTTGGAACATCCGTTTTGATGAAGTTATTAAATCATTTGATTTTATCAAAAATATGGATGAGCCATGTGTATATAAGAAGGTTAGTAAGGGTGCTGTCACTTTCCTTATTTTATATGTAGATAACATTTTATTGATAGGCAATGATATAGGTATGCTGACAACTGTCAAGGTATGGTTGTCAAATACATTCTCCATGAAAGACTTAGGGGAGGTAACCTATATTCTTGAAATTCGCATCTATAGAGATAGAGCGAAAAGAATAATTAATTTATCCCAAAGTCTATACTTGGAAAAGGTGTTAAAGAGGTTTAACATGCTTGATTCCAAGAGAGGATTGTTACTAGTGAGACATGGTATCTACCTTTCTAAAGAGATGTGTCATGACCCAACCTATGGGCCGGACCAGCACTAGGACCTGGGCCAGCCTAAAGCCCCCGAGGCCCGTAGTAAGCTTAACTATTCATTAACCCAACTCTAAGTCCCATTTGGGCCTAATTTCAAGAAATCAACTGGACAGAGTCCGGCCATAAAATGGACATTTCAATGGGGAGTTTTTGACTCACCTGACCTGTAAACACAATAAATAATCAATTGGAGAGCTCAGCTCACCCTCCACATACTCATATCAACATCAAAATAAATGGGAGCTCAGCTCCCTCATCCAGTCCATCAAACATGCATGAGATAATAATTTTATAGGTCCAAAATAACAATTTATATTACAGACCCAAATCATATAAATATTTTTAACACATGCGGAAAGTTTAGAAGTTTATAGAACTACACAAACATGAATAGACGACCTGCGAGGGAGAAAAGCAGGTTAACCTCAAAAATATTCTCCTGTGGCCTGGAAAAATATTGAACAGGAATGAGCGTTCGACTCAGAGAGTAAAATATCAATTTTAACCATAATCTCTATAACTATCTAAAACTAATGCACCCTGTAGAGTGAAATATAACATCAGCAATAATTTCATATCATAACAGCAAAAAGGTAATTTGGAGCACTCACACACCCAGTAATATCAATCATAATATATGGGAGCTAATCCCCTATACAGCTCTCTTAAATCCAACCCGTGCTAGCAAAGAACTCAGCTCGGACTTCCACTTAATAACCAAATCGGGGTCCCAGCGAAGAACTCAAGCCGTGTCTACCCCGAAGGACTGGGCCCTAGCGAAGATCTCAAGCTGTGTCTACCCGTCCTATCCATAGTCCACACCACATCACACGCACGTCAACGCACGCACACTGCTCCAAATTACCCCAACAATATCCATGGCACTTTAACAGTTATGAATGCAACATAAATCGTGCCTAGAGTTTAACTACATAGATATATTCATATAAGTGATGCATGGGCATGCTTGAACATATAATAATATCGAAATTACAATTAAAATTAATATTTTACTCATAGACTTAACAGCAATCACTGTGGAGGCTTGGCAGAGGAAGAAGGCTGTCCCGGCTCACCTGACAATTACATTATAATTATTTAATACAATTGACTCAATACAAATCAAGAAAAGACCAAATACGTCCTAATTCATGCCGAAAATCCGGCAGAATCTCCCCTATACCTAGGACCTACCCAACCTGCAAAAGGGCTCAAAACACACTTCTATATTCACAACCCATATATCCAAAACTCAATCATATCACACAGCCCCTCCTGGGCCCATCAAATCAGTCATCCATCACAATATGTAAAATTTTAATTTAGTCCTTATAATTGATCATTTTTACAAAAATTGCCCAAATAAGCTCTAAAAATTCTAAAACTTTTCCCCGCGATCCTTAGCAATATTACTAGGCTATTGCAAAAAGAATCATAATTTTCTGAGCTACCACGGATATTTTACGGATTTTTAATCTCATTTAAGCACTAGAAAATTATGGAAAAACAAGGTTCGAGTTTACCTTTGCTGATTCTGACTCCGGGGACGCGCTTGGGACATCTGACAATGGTGGGGTAGCCAAAACCTCGATTAAATTCGGAGACTTTTCTGGTAATCGGTCTGTCTGGTCCGAAATTTACAGACTCAGACAACTGTCGAATTTCCGCGAATTGAAGATACCTACACGAAGCCCACAACACGGGAGTTAGTACGTAAATTTATGAAATTTTCTAAGCTCATTTAATGCTCGAAAAAATACTACGAAGTTTCGTGGAACTCATCAAAAAATGATGTCGAAAAAATTTGAAATTTATATTGCCGCGAAGCTCTCAACGAGTGGAGCGCTCTGGTACTTTCGGTTTTCTCGTGGGGTTCACGGTTTGTGAGAAATCTAGCCCAAAAGTCAAAATGGGCTAAAACTTCCCGGGCAAAAATTAGACAAACCGCTAGATGGATTTCGGTGTTCTTGGTGTCTATGGAAAGCTCTCGACGAGTAGATGGATTTAGACACAAGACCCGGTCCGATTGGTGGCCGGATCGGCCTGATTTCTACCGGGAAGATGAAGCAGCGCGCTTACATTTCGCGTCGCTTCGGGCGCCTTTTTCCGGCGTTCCAGGTGGCGGCCGGCGAGCTGGGGCGGCTGGGGACGTGCGCCGGCGGGCTGGGGTGGCAGGGGAGGTGGCGGCGCGGCAAGGGGAGGAGGGAGGAGAGAGAAAACGGGAGAGAAAGAGAGGAAGGAGGAAACGCGCGCGGGAGAAAAAGAGAAGAAGAAGAAGGAGCCAGTCCGATTCGACTGGTCCGATCCGATCCGATTTGATTCGATCGGTTCAATTCGAAATACAAAATTTTGAATTTTTATTCTGCCTTGGGACCGAAAACGAGGTCCAAAAATTTCGAAAAAATTTCAGAAAACTCAAAAAAATGCGTAGACTCCAAATATATTTTTAGTTTTGCCACGTGGTCTTTAAATTAATTTTTAAAAATTCTCAAAGTTTATATTTTCAGAAAATCAAACCCGATTTCGAAAATCAGAAAAATTTCAAATAATTTCCTAAAATTTAAATAAAATTAAAACATCTATATTTGCCCAAAAATAATAAATTTAAAAATTAGGGGTGTTACATTCTTCCCCCCTTACAGAAAATTCGTCCTCGAATTTTACACAAGGCAGAATAAAGTACAAGATTATACATTGAACAGATAAGGGTACTTGCTACGCATGTCCCGTTCTGACTCTCAGGTGCACTCTTCCACTGACTGGCTCCTCCATAAAACCTTAACCATAGGGATCTGTTTTGATCTTAGCTGTCTCACTTGGTAGTCCACTATGGCTACAGGTTGCTCCTCAAATATCAAGTTTTCTTTTAGCTCTATTACATCCGATTGTAGTACATGAGAAGGATCAGGAATGTATTTCCTGAGCATGGAGATGTGAAACACAGGATGAACATGAGAAAGGTTGGGTGGTAGCTCCAACCGGTAGGCAACTGCTCCAACTCTATTAGTAACCTCAAAAGGTCTAATATACCGAGATGCCAACTTGCCCTTCTTTCCAAATCTCATGACTCCCTTCATCGGAGAAACCTGCAGGAATACATAGTCGCCTACTGCAAACTCCACATCCCTCCGTCTGGGGTCTGCATAACTCTTCTGCCTACTGAAAGCTGTTTTCAATCGTTCCCTGATTAAAGGAACTATCTCTGAAGTGTACTGCACTAGGTTTACATCATGCACTTTCGCTTCTCCCATTTTCGTCCAACACAGAGGAGACCTACACTTTCTTCCATATAGTGCCTCATAGGGTGCCATCCCTATGCTGGAATGGTAACTGTTGTTGTAGGCAAACTCTACCAAAGCTAGCTGATCATCCCATTGACCTCCAAAATCCAAAACACTCATGCGAAGCATGTCTTCCAGTGTTTGGATTATCCTTTCGGATTGTCCGTCTGTCTGAGGGTGGAAAGCCGTACTGAAGTTCAACTGTGTGCCAAGTGCCTCCTGTAACTTTCTCCAAAATTGAGAAGTGAACTGGGGCCCTCTGTCAGATATTATGGAAGCCGAAACTCCATGCAATCTGACTATTTCTCGAATATAGAGTCGGGCGTACTGTGCAACAGAATATGTAGTCTTCACAGGCAAGAAGTGAGCTGATTTGGTTAGGCGGTCTACAATTACCCATATCGAATCATATCATCGCGTGGTACGAGGCAACCCAGTCACAAAATCCATAGTAATCATCTTCCACTTCCATTCTGGGATAGGGAGCTCTTGCAGCTTCCCTGACGGTCTCTGGTGTTCAAACTTCACCTTCTGACAAGTCAAGCACTTGGACACAAAATCTGCTATGTCTCTCTTCATGCCATTCCACCAATAGCTATCTTTCACATCATGGTACATCTTGGTGGAGCCTGAGTGGACATTGTACAGTGTATAGTGTGCCTCTCGCATGATTTCATTTCTGAGATTGTCCACATCGGGCACACATATCCTAGAACCTTGCACTAGGATGCCATCATTGGCAAATCCAAACTCACCACCTTCACCTTGCTGTACTCTTTCTATGATCTCCATCAGTTGTTGGTCTCTGTGCTGGGAAACTCTGACCCTATCTTGCAAGTCTGGCCTCACTGAAAAATGAGCCAACAATACCCCCTCATCTGAAAGATCTAGGATTAAACCTTGATCCATCAACTCATGTACTTCCTAAATCAATGATCTTTTCTCTGCTGAAATGTGCACCAAACTGCCAGAAGATTTTCTGCTCAAAGCATCTGCTACTACATTGGCCTTCCCAGGGTGGTACTGGATGGTGCAATCATAGTCCTTTAGAAGCTCCATCCATCTCCTCTGTCTCAAGTTTAAATCCCTCTGTTGGAAGATGTACTTCAAACTCTTATGGTCGGTGTATATCTCGCACACTGCACCATACAGATAGTGTCTCCAGATTTTTAGTGCAAAGATTACAGCCCCATTTCCAAATCATGAGTGGGGTAGTTCTGCTCATGCCTCTTCAGCTGCCTTGAAGCATAAGCCACTACCTTTCCATTCTGCATCAAAACACACCCTAAGCCAACTCTGGAGGCGTCACAATACACGGTGTATCCTTCACCACTCATAGGTAGTGTCAACACAGGGGCGGTGGTTAGACACTCCTTAAGCTTCTGGAAACTCTCCTCACAGTGATCTGTCCAATGAATGGAACATTCTTCCGAGTTAACTTAGTTAGGGGAACCGCTATCCTGGAAAAATCTTGCACAAATCGCCTATTGTAGCCAGCCAAACCCAAAAAACTTCGCACCTCAGTGTCTGTTGTAGGCCTAAGCCAATCAGTTACAGCTTTAATTTTCTTGGGATCCATTTGAATACCTTCACTAGAAACCACGTGTCCCAAGAATGAGATGCTTTCTAGCCAAAATTCACATTTTGAAAATTTGGCATATAGCTGGTGCTCCCTCAAAGTCTACAACACCATTCTCAAGTGCCACACGTGTTCCTCCTCGGTCCGAGAGTATACCAAAATGTCATCTATGAATACGATGACAAAACGGTCCAAAAACGGCTTGAACACCCTATTCATCAAGTCCATGAAGGCTGCTGGTGCATTAGTGAGTCCAAAAGACATCACCAAGAACTCATAATGACCATATCTTGTCCTGAATGCCGTTTTGGACACATCATTATTCCTGATTCTCAACTGATGGTAGCCTGATCGCAAGTCTATCTTGGAAAAGAATCTAGCCCCTTGAAGCTGATCAAACAGATCATCGATCCGAGGAAGTGGATACTTGTTTTTCATAGTCATCTTATTCAGCTGTCTATAGTCAATACACAACCTCAATGATCCATCCTTCTTTCTCACAAATAGAATAGGAGCACCCCAAGGTGAAGTGCTCGGACGTATAAAACCCTTATCCAAAAGCTCCTGTAGTTGCTCCTTTAACTCTTTCAATTCTGCTGGTGCCATCTTGTAAGGCGGCATTGATATGGGGTTCGTACCCAGCACAACATCAATGCAAAACTCTATTTCCCTTTCTGGTGGTAACCCTGGAAGCTCCTCAGAGAAGACATCCATGAATTCTCTGACAACAGGAACATTTTCCATGTTGACACCTTCTACAGATGTATCTCTCACCAATGCCAAATGCCCTTGACATCCACGCCTCAACATTTTTCTAGCACTAATTGCTAACACCAAATTATATGGAGCCACGCTCCTGTCACCATCAAAGCTAAACTTTTCCACATCAGGTATGTGGAAATACACCTTTTTGTTCCTGCAGTCTAAAGTGGCATAATGAGTTGCCAACCAGTCCATCCCTAAGATTACATCAAAATCTATCACTGGTAGAGGAACCAAGTCTGCTGGGAGGATCTTTCCATCCACTACTACTGGGCTACCCGGAAAAATCATATCTACATCTATGTTGTCATTAAGCGGGGTAGCTACAGACGAAGGGTATTCTAAAGTTGTAGGATTTCTACCCAACCTCATGGCAAACACAGGGGAGACAAATGAGTGCGTAGCACCCGGATCTATCAAAACACGAGCCTCATAGGAACAGACTAGAAGAATACCTGCCACAACTGCATTAGAAGCCTGAGCATCCTGGTGGGTCAGGGTGAAAACCCAAGCTTGACCCCTACCCTGAGTGGCAGAACCCTGATACTGACTTCTACCTCCTGATCTGTCTCCAAATCCACGTCCCCCTTGTCCTCGACTCTGTTGGCCACTGAACTGACTACCTGCCATGCTGGAAGCACCAGGATACAACTGACGAGGAACATTTACAGCTGTAGGGGCAAGGGAAGGGGCGTGAGGTGAAATATCATCCATTGGAATTATATAAAATGCACCAGGTAATGCCCAGGAAAGATGGTGGAGTCACAATGGTCTCACTTAAATACCACCTCCTTAGACAGCATTTCCTAGACATGCACTTCATACAATCCTAATAGAATCAAACCACTGGTAAGTACCGTCTTCCCATAACACTACCACGGTACTAAGGATTTATGCCACGAAAGCATAGATAGACAGGAGTCGCCACCCGGGTAATAACTGGGACATATTCAGTGTTTCTTCCGAGGGTCATGGATGGCAACATACTCCTTGCAGAGTTTCCACAACCGTCATTACCATATCCCAATGTCTAGGTTCAGGATAGTGGGTACGTAAGGGGAAGGTGTTAGGCACCCCTTACGCCTGGTCTAACCTCGTTGATTCGAGTGCCAGTCCTCTACTAATGTTTCTAGAAGTCTTGTTTATTATTCCTTTATTAAACTTTATCCTAAAAAATGCAATTCTAATCCTACATACGCAAGTAATTCACAAAAGGGTTGTTGTTTACACACAATTTTCATGCACAAGTAATTCCTATATATGGGGTTGCTAATTATTTAAATGATATTTACCAGATGACTAAAATTAATTTATTATTGAGAATTTAATTTACAAACAAATTTAATTTCAAATAACCATACGTTTCTATTTAACCTAATTAATTAATTTTCACCAAGTTACTCTAAGGATAATTGAACTAAGTTAATTATGTACATGCGTAATTTATTCTAATATCACATAAGGCCTAAACAATCACAACCTAATAAAGATTTCTAACATGCAAATTTATTTTATAATTACCAAGTATTAAATTAAATTTATTTACATGCCAATGTTAGTTTAATTTACAAACAAGATTAATTTTAATTTACAAAGTATTTATTTAAATTAATTACATGCAAAAGTCAGTTAAATTAAAAACAAAGTTAATTTTAATTTACCAAATAAAAGTTCTATTATTACTACAATTTCATGCCAATGGTTATTCGATAAGTTTAGAGTTACTTACCTGTTGGTAAATGCAGTTGTCATTGGAGCAAGCTACCCTTAAAAAAGGGTCTTCTCTTCTAGTATGGCAATGATATCCCTGGCTTACTCCCGTTTAGCTCCATATAAGATCCGCGCAAATGCCCTCTTTGGTACTTACCTTAGGGCTACTTACCAATTTCGTTTGTAATAAAAAATAAAGAAAAATAGTAAAAGTATGAGAGACAGAAAATAAACATGTGCAAAGTTGTGTATCCCCTCAAATTAAACATGATTACATGATCTATATGAACATATAAAATAAATTGAAGACAAAGAGCATAGAATTAAAATATTGTGTGGCATAGATCTTGAAAAGAAAACAATAAAAACTGACCTTCCAGAAATCTTGTATGAAAATCTTCTTGAAGAAAAGAAAAAATAAGGAAGAACTCAAAGAGTCTTGAATATCTCTAAATTTCTTATAGCTCTGAATTTTCTCTTCCTCTTTCCTCCCATCCTCCCCCTTCTTCTCTTCTTTAGTAGGGTATTTATAGGGTTTTAGGAGAGAGGTGTGATAAGGTTTGGAGTCTTAGGATGATAAAGTTTAGATGACTTAAACAACTACAATTGCAGAATTCGAATAAGACTGGGATATGGGTGAGGTGTTTCAACCAATAGGAAGACAGGAAAAAATGGAAGGCACCAATAGGGAATGAGGAAGAGGTGTGGTAAGATTTGGAGTCTTAGGGTGATAAAGTTTAGATGACTTAAACAACTACGATTGCAGAATTCGAATAAGACTGGGATATGGGTGAGGTGTTTCAACCAATAGGAAGACAGGAAAAAATGGAAGGCACCAATAGGGAATGAGGAAGAGGTGTGGGGCCAAGGAGGAGAGAGATATTTTGTTATTTTAATTTTTAGAAAATAATTAAATGGGTCCCATTTAAAATTCCTAACTAGGCTTTCTTAGGCCCATAGAGCCTAATTAAACCTAATTAGATCCATTTAAGAACTACCCATATTAAATTTAAATAAAATAAAATTTTATTTAAATTTAATTAAATTAATTTCCCCAAAACTTTATTATTATTTTTTATTTTTTCAAGATCATGCTACGGAATTAATAATTCAGCTCCATGCCTCCAATTACATCTTACAGTCATATAATTTTTCATCATCGGGTTTCCCACGGCCTCAATGCACATACTCATCACAAAATAAGGGTCTACAGTTTGCCCCCCACTTTGGCGAAAGTTGAAATCAATGCGAAAGCATTGCTCAAGTTTCGTCAAAGTGAAACTCAAATTTCTAATAACTATAAAACATTGGCTATGAGAATCAAGTATATCTTGCTCAGTTAACATACTCTATATTATGAGACTAGCTACGGTCTCATAACAGTAATAACTGTGTCATGTGAAAAATGAGTGTATCTTGCTTTGTCGATACACTCTGCGTCATGAGACTAGCTACGGTCTCATAACAGTGATAACTGTGTCATGTGAAAATTTAGTGCATCTTGCTCTGTCAATATACTTTGTGTCATGAGACTAGTTACGGTCTCATGACAATGGCAACTATGTGATTTGAAATGTTGTGGATTCGTATTTAGGACCGCAGTCCTAAAATACCTACGTATCCCCCTCATTATTCTGAGGAAGAATCAGACCCACTCGTAGTTCGACACTTGAAACTGTGGTAATGCATGTTCTTCTATGCCTTACACACCTACAGGTGACATGTTGATGCGTGTTCTTATACGCCTTACACAACTATGCCATGTGCCCTAAACAACGTCTAAGGACTTACCAAAAAACATCTGTCATGAAATTTTGTGGGTTCGTATTTAGGACCGCGGTCCTAAACTACCTACGTATCCCCCTCGCTATCCTGAGGAAGAATCAGACCCCCTCGTAGTTCGACACTTGAAACTGTGGTGATGCATGTTCTTCTACGCCTTACACACCTACAGGTGACATGTTGATGCGTGTTCTTCTACGCCTTACACAACTATGTCGTGCGCCCTAAACAACGTCTAAGGACTTACCAAAAAACATTTGTCATGAAATGTTATGGGTTCGTATTTAGGACCGCGGTCCTAAACTACCTACGTATCCCCCTCGCTATCCTGAGGAGGAATCAGACCCTCTCGTAGTTCGACAATTGAAACTGTGGTGATGCTTGTTATTCTACGCCTTACACACCCACAGGTGACATATTGATGCATGTTCTTCTATGCCTTACACAACTATGTCATGTGTCCTAAACAACGTCTAAGGACTTACCAAAAAATATCTAATTCATTATTTGAAAAAAAATTAGGATGACTGAGTCTCAAAATTTTCTCTGATTTTTATGCTTCATGTATGCTACTTTCTATCATGGGCATGCTGATTTTGCTAGAGATTCTAAAAAAACTTAGTCCTCTGGGGGGCCTCTTTTTGTAAAAACTTTCTTATAACCTCAAAATTTTTGAGAACTGTTCACCAAAAAAGACTTCCTCAATGTCACAATACAATTTCCCTCTGATTTTTCTTTTTCTTCTCTCCCCCATGCTTCATTATTCTACAGCTATTTCAAAACTTTTCTGCCTTGACTCCTTTATCTTCCATGAACTCAATTCTTTGTGCTCTAACTTTTGCCTGAAATGCTCTTTCGAGTTTTCATTTCAGCGAGCTTGCTCTAACTTTTGCCTAAGCGGCCCTTTCGGGTTTTCCACTTAGCGAGCTCTGTTTTTTCTTTTCTTTTTCTTGTTCTTTTTCTCTTTTTTTTTTTTTTTGAAATTAGATAATCACCAGGATATTCATATCAAGCACCTATTCTATCATGCTCATAAGGCAATAGGTTAAATCAAAACAATGCAGTTCAATTACTTAATCTTTTGATGTATCCCTCAAGACACAAACATTCACAATCATAATTAAATAAAACCTATTCCTGGTTAATGCAATAAAAACTTCTTTATTTATTCAGGTACACCATTACTCCCTCTTACATTTAGTTTTGCCAAATTTTTAACCTTCTGAAGTTAGAAATAAGCTTTATAACCTGCCGAATGGCCTTTTCAGGTTTTCCATCCAGATCTTCTCTCATCTCTCCTTTTACCTAGACTGCCTTTTGCAGGTTTTCAATCTAGCATTTTTTTCTTTTCTTTTCTTTTTTTTTTCTTTGACCCTTACTTTTGCCTAGACCGCCTTTTGTAGGTTTTCAGCCTAGCGGGCCTGTCTCACACAAAGTACCATTTAAGCCTGTCTAAATTGACTGGTTCTTGAAATTCATTCCCATCCAGGTCTGATATTCTTACAGTAGCAAGATCTTTTTGACTATGTATGGACCATCCTAGCTTGGGTTAAACTTTCCTCTTAAATCAAAAGGGATGGGCCGAGCTTGTTTCAAAACCATGTCTCCCTCTTTGATCTTTCTTGGCTTCACCTTTTTATTAAAGGCTCTAGTTATCTTCCTCTGATAAGCCTTCATACGATACAAGGCTCACATCCTCTTTTCATCAATCAAAGCTAGTTCCTCATATCTCTTCTAGGCCTACTCATTTTCTAGGATCTTAGCTTCTAGCATCACTCTTAAGGATTTGACCTCTTGCTTAATGGATAGTACTACTTTAGTCCAATACACTAAAGAGAATGGGGTTGCCCTCGTGGATGTCCTTGTAGTACTATGATAACCTTAAAGAACATAAAGGAGTTTTTCAGGCCAATCCTTATATGTTTCAAACATTTTTTTTCTTTCCAACTAGAACCTTTCCATTTATATGGGGACCACACATTCCTGCATGTACTTCTTTCATTATTTGCTCAGCCTATTTTTCTATCACACATAACAGTTTGTGGAATTGCCCCCCAGCTAAAGTAAATTGAGTGGCTAATCTATGAATTATTGCTCTATCTCTTTTGTAGGCTTATTGCGAGTATTCTCTCACTTCCAGAGACCTCCTTATGTCTTCATATCATTTTCCTTCTCTCTTTAGGTCCACATGTGCTACTATTAATCCTTCATAGCATGAAATTTTACTCCTCATTAGGATAACTAGCTAAGTCAACTTTTGATCATTCTTTTCCTATGGGAACACTAGCTTGGCTTGGGAATCGACCATCTAATTTTAAGCTTGAGGCATGTGCTTCTTGGTACTTTGTTAATAAGGCTATAAATTTATCTCTTTCTTCTTGGGTTAAATCTTCAGCTAACTTAATGTCTTTAGGATTATTTGGTGTACCCAAATTAATAGAGATTGATTTTGATGCATTAACAAAAATAGATTCTAAATGATTATGAATGCCATGCATATGCCCATTAGAATAAACATCAAATAAGTAAGCAGAAGGACTGGGAATGTTATTGATCTTTGCCTTGAAATCTTTATCAAGTACATCAGAATTGGAAACATCAATATCACTGCTGTGGGCATTACAAAAGATAGACTCAAACATAGGGGTGTAGCTTTAGGTGTTTGGCTTTTCATGCAGTCCTTAGATTAGTGGTGTTGATTTTCTGCTTTAGCTCTTTCACATGTGGTAACCCCTAATCATACGTCAAGGTAATTGCCCCCGCTTTCAAGAACTTAAGAGGCTTTGGCTCTTCTTCCTTTTCTGTTGGCTCATAGCCCAAACCATGACTTGTAATCTGCCCTTTCATCTTCAAGAAAGGTCACCAGACCATCTATACTTTCTTCTAGGCCTATGCTAAGAAAAAACTTTATCCCTTTCTTTATAGTAGCCATTTTTAGATCCATCTAGTTTTTATAGATCCAAACAACTTGAAAATCAAACACTAGTGGAACTGAACCATCTAGTTGTAATTTAACTATTTCCTCATCAGAATTAGTCCAGACATCCAAAGGACTCTCATCATAGCTAGAATTATCACAAATGTCAACAACCATTATGGACTGAGGTTCATTGGGCTTTTGGATGGGTTGGATAGGTTCATTAGGCTTTTGGATGGGTTGGATAAAGTCAATAATTCTGTTAGGGTTATTTGGGGTGATGGAGATCATGTAGAGACTTGGTGTAGGTGGAAATTTTGGCTAGGCATGGGGCTTTTAGGTTAATCTTCTAGGTCAATTATACTTTTGGCATCAATTAGGTCTTAGATATCATACTTAAGTTGAAAGCATCAGTCGGTGTCATGACTGTGGGCTTGGTAGAACCGGCAACATTGATTGATATCATAGCTAGGTGAGAGTGGATTTGGTAGTGGTCTGGGTGCTAAGAGCTATAGGAGGTCTTGAACTTTGGGACACTCCAAAACTTCAGATAAGGGTTGGCTGAATTGGAAAAAAATCTCCTTGCGGTGTGAGACATAATTTGAACCTCAATAACTTTAATGCCACTTAATTGGCCTACCTTGGGGCCTCTTTCTAAAGTTGACTACAATTGTCTCTTCTAGCTCAAACATCTTGGCGTTCAATATTTCATCAAGCACGGCCATAGTTTCTTCCATCTTAAGTAGTGCAGGTAAAATCCTTACTAGTCTCTTCCCTTCCCTAACCTAAGTGACCTGATTGGAAGTCTCTTTGGTGTGTTTTGAGGCTATGTTTGCTCAAAAAAATAGGATTTAAGGGTTAACCTAAGCATGCTATGTACATGAATGCAATGCATGAATGGACCATTTTCTTCTTTTTTTTTTTTTTTTTTTTTGCCTTTACTTTTACAAAATGAAAACTGAACCATACCAATAGAACGAAAACTGAACCAAAACTAGACCATATAAACTGAACTAAAATCAGACCAAAGACTGACTCAAAACCGAAAAAAAAAATCTCCAGAACTGAATTTTTGCCCCCTTATACCTTCAACTCTCACGTGCAGGGAAAAAATTCTATCCTAGGCTATGGTACACTGGACACACCAACAGGGGATGGTCCAGGACGATCCTTCCCTCACAAATAAAGGATTTATATCCTTAAAGTTTAACCATAAGTAAGCATCCTCTTGCTTAACATGGGTTTTGAAATGGACTTAGGCCTATACACACATTGGGCCTATGCATAGGCCTAGGTTCATCTCAACTACCACTAGAACTTATGGTTTGAATAGTAAGGTTATAAATCTAGCACAACAAAAATCTATGGGGTACCTAAGGTTAAAATCTATGGCTCATGGGATTCATCGGGTAGGAAAAGGGTCACCCATGCGAGAGCTTGTCCATTAAGCACAACGGCCGGAGCTGCGGCTCTTTTATATACTCGAAGGTACGAGCATGGGGTGCTAGCATTCACCAATTCGTCCTAGCTCGAGTAGAACCATGGTCTCCTTGGCTAGTACTAACGAGGCTAAAAGGGTAAGGGTGATCCGTGTGATAGTGTAGTGCAATGCAAAAAGTTTAACAAAGGAATAATATTAGACTAATAGAAACATGTTGGAGTAACTATCCATTTAGTCCCCAGCGGAGTCGCCAAACTGTAGGGGCAAGGGAAGGGGCGTGAGGCGAAATATCATCCATTGGAATTATATAAAATGCACCAGGTAATGCCCAGGAAAGATGGTGGAGTCACAATGGTCTCACTTAAATACCACCTCCTTAGACAGCATTTCCTAGACATGCACTTCATACAATCCTAATAGAATCAAACCACTGGTAAGTACCGTCTTCCCATAATACTACCACGGTACTAAGGATTTATGCCACGAAAGCATAAATAGACAGGAGTCGCCACCCGGGTAATAACCGGGACATATTCAGTGTTTCTTCCGAGGGTCATGGATGGCAACATACTCCTTGCAGAGTTTCCACAACCGTCATTACCATAGCCCAATGTCTAGGTTCGGGATAGTGGGTACGTAAGGGGAAGGTGTTAGGCACCCCTTACGCCTGGTCTAACCTCATTGATTCGAGTGCCAGTCCTCTACTAATGTTTCTAGAAGTCTTGTTTATTATTCCTTTATTAAACTTTATCCTAAAAAATGTAATTCTAATCCTACACACGCAAGTAATTCACAAAAGGGTTGTTGTTTACACACAATTTTCATGCACAAGTAATTCTTATATATGGGGTTGCTAATTATTTAAATGATATTTACCAGATGACTAAAATTAATTTATTATTGAGAATTTAATTTACAAATAAATTTAATTTCAAATAACCCTACGTTTCTATTTAACCTAATTAATTAATTTTCACCAAGTTACCCTAAGGATAATTGAACTAAGTTAATTATGTTCATGCGTAATTTATTCTAATATCACATAAGGCCTAAACAATCACAACCTAATAAAGATTTCTAACATGCAAATTTATTTTACAATTACCAAGTATTAAATTAAATTTATTTACATGCCAATGTTAGTTTAATTTACAAACAAGATTAATTTTAATTTACAAAGTATTTATTTAAATTAATTACATGCAAAAGTCAGTTAAATTAAAAACAAAGTTAATTTAAATTTACCAAATAAAAGTTCTATTATTACTACAATTTCATGCCAATGGTTATTCGATAAGTTTAGAGTTACTTACCTGTTGGTAAATACAGTTGCCATTGGGGCAAGCTACCCTTAAAAAAGGGTCTTCTCTTCTAGTATGGCAATGATATCCCTGGCTTACTCCCGTTTAGCTCCATATAAGATCCGCGCAAATGCCCTCTTTGGTACTTACCTTAGGGCTACTTACCAATTTCGTTTGTAATAAAAAATAAAGAAAAATAATAAAAGTACGAGAGACAGAAAATAAACATGTGCAGAGTTGTGTATCCCCTCAAATTAAACATGATTACATGATCTATATGAACATATAAAATAAATTGAAGACAAAGAGCATAGAATTAAAATATTGTGTGGCATAGATCTTGAAAAGAAAACAATAAAAACTGACCTTCCAGAAATCTTGTATGAAAATCTTCTTGAAGAAAAGAAAAAATAAGGAAGAACTCAAAGAGTCTTGAATATCTCTAAATTTCTTATAGCTCTGAATTTTCTCTTCCTCTTTCCTCCCATCCTCCCCCTTCTTCTCTTCTCTAGTAGGGTATTTATAGGGTTTTGGGAGAGAGGTGTGATAGGGTTTAGAGTCTTAGGATGATAAAGTTTAGATGACTTAAACAACTACAATTGCAGAATTCGAATAAGACTGGGATATGGGTGAGGTGTTTCAACCAATAGGAAGACAGGAAAAAATGGAAGGCACCAATAGGGAATGAGGAAGAGGTGTGGTAAGATTTGGAGTCTTAGGGTGATAAAGTTTAGATGACTTAAACAACTACGATTGCAGAATTCGAATAAGACTGGGATATGGGTGAGGTGTTTCAACCAATAGGAAGACAGGAAAAAATGGAAGGCACCAATAGGGAATGAGGAAGAGGTGTGGGGCCAAGGAGGAGAGAGATATTTTGTTATTTTAATTTTTAGAAAATAATTAAATGGGTCCCATTTAAAATTCCTAACTAGACTTTCTTAGGCCCATAGAGTCTAATTAAACCTAATTAGATCCATTTAAGAACTACCCATATTAAATTTAAACAAAATAAAATTTTATTTAAATTTAATTAAATTAATTTCCCCAAAACTTTATTATTATTTTTTATTTTTTCAAGATCATGCCATGGAATTAATAATTCAGCTCCATGCCTCCAATTACATCATACAGTCATATAATTTTTCATCATCGGGTTTCCCACGGCCTCAATGCACATACTCATCACAAAATAAGGGTCTACAACAGCAGAACCCTATGAACCCATCTGTGGCTCGCTGGACACGGGGCATTCCCTAGCAAATTGACCTGGTTGGCCACACCTGAAGCATACTCCTGAACCCATCATATAAGGTCCTGAATGTCCTCTTCCACACTATGCACAATGTGCCAAGGAAGATCTGAACTGTAACTAATCATTGCACTCAAACCGTGACCACCGCCGATCCTGGATCCGTACCCTAGTATGAACCCTGGGGATTTGTGTCTAAAACCACTCCTCTTATTCCTACTTCTTCCTCTGTAATTAGTTTGGCCACCACTATCCGTATTACCCATGTGGGGAACACCTGAAGAACCCTCTGCTATGTTTTTCTTTGCTCTTCCGCTGTCATCCACAGCATAGCTAATCTCAATCTGTCTGGCTCGATCAACTACCACATCAAAAGACTGATCAGACATCATGGCCAGGTTTGCATACCTCCTGTCCAGCCCCTTTAGGAATCTCTTCACCTTCATAGTTTCTGTAGCTACTCGTAGGGCATACTGGTCAATTCGAATTGCAGAGCATATTCATCTACAGACCTGCCATTCTGTCTTAAGGCCTCAAAGGCCCACTACTTTTGATCTCTGAAGCTTTCTAGCACAAACCAATTGATGAACAGTTCCACAATCTAAGTCCACGACAAACCCTCCATCCGAGGTAATACGTAGTTATTCATCCATTGTCTTGGCATAGGCCCCATGACATGCTGCACACACTCAATAAGTCTTTTATCAGTCAACTGCAGTTCTGTTCCTGCCTGTTTGCAAGAATCCAAAAACCGATATGCATCGTCTGACACATCATAAGTACCAGGCACTAACTTCTTAAAATTGATTATTTGTTTATAAGGTTCCCCTCTTGGTGCGGTGGACTGCTGCTGCCATGGAGGGTGGACCATATACTGTGCCATCATATCGATGGTTCTATATAACCAAGCTAGAGTAGCTGCCATAGGGTCCATGGGACCCTGTGCCATAAAAGACTGATCCTGAACTGGTGGCAGCTGCTCTTCTACTTGAGCAGCTCTAGGCCTCCTACCCTGCCTCCTCGGGGCAGGCGCCTCATCCTGTGCTGATACCTCGTCAGGCACATCCGGTTTGGGTGTAGTGGCAGCTCTCCTGCTTCTACGCATTTTCCTGAAATTCAGCAGGATTAGCCCACAATATTCAAAATAACATGTTACACAGCTCTATAGACTCATATTTATACATAATTATATGAAGCAGAAACTAGAAGCAAAAATGACAATGCAAGACAAATGTGGACCCTATTTTCTGCATGTGACTCCTAGTAGACTCTTCCCAACACTTTAGACAAACATTCCCTAAGAATCTGGAGCCTAAGCTCTGATACCACATTTGTCATGACCCAACCTATGGGCCTGACCGGCACTAGGACCTGGGCCAGCCTAATGCCCCCGAGGCTCATAGTAAGCCTAATTATTTATTAACCCAACTCTAAGGCCCATTTGGGCCCAATTTTAAGAAATCAACCGGACAGATTCCGGCCATAAAATGGACCTTTCAACGAGGAGTTTTTGACTCACCCGACCTGTAAACATAATAAATAATCAATTGGGGAGCTCAGCTCACCCTCCACATACTTATATCAACATCAAAATAAATGGGAGCTCAGCTCCCTCATCCAGTCCATCAAACATGCATGAGATAATAATTTTACAGGTCCAAAATAACAATTTATATTACAGACCCAAATCATATAAATATTTCTAACACATGCGGAAAGTCTAGAAGTTTATAGAATTACACAAACATGAATAGACGACCTGCGAGGGAGAAAAGCAGGTTAACCTCAAAAATATTCTCCTGTGGCCTGGAAAAATATTGAACAGGAGTGAGCGTTCGACTCAGAGAGTAAAATATCAATTTTAACCATAATCTCTATAATTATCTAAAACTAATGCACCCTGTAGAGTGAAATACAACATCAACAATAATTTCACATCATAACAGCAAAAAGGTAATTTGGAGCACTCACACACCCAGTAATATCAATCATAATACATGGGAGCTGATCCCCTATACAGCTCTCTTAAATCCAACCTGTGCCAACGAAGAACTCAGCTCGAACTTCCACTTAATAACTAAATCGGGGTCCCAGCGAAGAACTCAAGCCGTGTCTACCCCGAAGGACCGGGTCCCAGCGAAGATCTCAAGCCGTGTCTACCCATCCTATCCATAGTCTACACCACATTACACGCACGCCAACGCACGCACACTGCTCTAAATTACCCCAACAATATCCATGGCACTTTAACAGTTATGAATGCAACATAAATCGTGCCTAGAGTTTAACTACATAGATATTTACATATAAGTGATGCATGGGCATGCTTGAACATATAATAATATCAAAATTACAATTAAAATTAATATTTTACTCACAGACTTAACAGCAATCACTGTGGCAGCTGGGAGGAGGAAGAAGGCTGTCCTGGCTCACCTGACAATTACATTACAATTATTTAATACAATTGACTCAATACAAACCAAGAAAAGACCAAATACGTCTTAATTCGTGCTGAAAATCCGGTAGAGTCTCCCCTATACCTAGGACCTACTCAACCTGCAAAAGGGCTCAAAACACACTTCTATATTCACAACCCATATATCCACAACTCAATCATATCACACAGCCCCTCCTGGGCCCATCAAATTAGTCATCCATCACAATATGTAAAATTTCAATTTAGTCCTTATAATTGATCATTTTTATAAAAATTGCCCAAATAAGCTTTAAAAATTCTAAAACTTTGCCCTGCGGTCCTTAACAATATTACTAGGCTATTGCAAAAAGAATCATAATTTTCTGAGCTACCACGAATATTTTACGGATTTTTAATCTCATTTAAGCACTAGAAAATTATGGAAAAATAAGGTTCGGGTTTACCTTTGCCGATTCCGACTCCGGGGACGCGCTCGGGACGTCTGACAATGGTGGGGTAGCCAAAACCTCGATTAAATTCGGAGACTTTTCCGGTAATCGGTCTGTCTGGTCGGAAATTCATAGACCCGGAGAACTATCGAATTTTCGCGAATTGAAGATACCTACACGAAGCCCACAACACGGGGGTTAGTACATAAATTTTATGGAATTTTCTAAGTTCATTTAATGCTCGAAAAAACATTACGAAGTTCCGTGGGACCCATCGAAAAACGGTGTCGAAAAAATTTGAAATTTATATCGCCGCGAAGCTCTCGACTAGTGGAGCGCTCTTGTACTCTCGGTTTTCTCGTGGGGTTCACGGTTTGCGAGAAATCTAGCCCAAAAGTCAAAATGGGCTAAAACTTCCCGGGCAAAAATTAGAAAAACCGCTCCATGGATTTCGGTGTTCTTGGTGTCTATGGAAAGTTCTCGACGAGTAGATGGATTTAGACACAAGACTCGGTCCGATTAGTGGCCGGATCGGCCGGATTTTGGCCAGGAAGACGAAGCGGCGCGCTTGCGCGTCGCGTCTCTTCGGGCGCCTTTTTCCTGCGTTCCAGGGGCGGCCGACGAGCTGGGGCGGCTAGGGACGTGCGCTAGCGGGCTGGGATGGCAGGGGAGGAGGCGGCGCGACAAGGGAAGGAGGGAGGAGAGAGAAAACGGGAGAGAAAGAGAGGAAGGAGGAAACGCGCGCGAGAGAAAAAGAGAAGAAGAAGAAGGAGTCGGTCCGATTCAACCGGTCCGATCCGGTCCAGTTCGATTCTGTCGGTTCGATTCAGAATACAAAATTTTGAATTTTTACTCTGCCTTGGGACAAAAAACGAGGTCTAAAAATTCTGAAAAAATTTCAGAAAACTCATAAAAATGCGTAGACTCTAAATATATTTTTAGTTTTGCCACGTGGTCTTTAAATTAATTTTTAAAAATTCTCAAAGTTTATATTTTAGGAAAATCAAACCCGATTTCGAAAATCAGAAAAATTTCGAATAATTTTCTAAAATTTAAATAAAATTAAAACATCCATATTTGCCCAAAAATAATAAATTTAAAAATTAGGGGTGTTACAAGATGTCTCCAAAAACACCAGAAGAAAGAGATAAAATGGTCATGATTCCATATGCTTCGGCTATTAGAAGTTTAATGTATGAAATATTGTGTACTAGACCGAATATCGCATATGCTGTTAGTTTGACTTGCAGGTTTCAATCCAATCCAGGTTTGGAATACTGTATAGCTGTCAAGAATATCCTTTAGTACTTGAGAAGAACTAAGGATTTATTCTTGATTTATGGAGGTGGTGACTTGCAATTGGATGGTTATACTGATTTTGATTTTCAATCAGATATCGATGATAGAAAGTCTACCTCTGGGTTTGTGTTCATTTGTAATGGAGGTGCAGTTAGTTGGAAGAGTTCCAAACAGAGTACGATTATTGATTCCACTACAGAGGTCGAGTACATTGCTACATCAGATGCTGCAAAAGAGGTTGTTTGGATAAAGAAGTTCGTGATAGAACTTGCAATAGTTCCTTCCATTGAGTGAGCAGTTCCTCTCAACTGTGACAACAATGGAGTGGTTATACAGGCTAAGGAACCCCAGTCTCACCAAAAATCCAAACACATAGAAAGGCGCTACCACATTATCAAAGAGATAGTTGGGCGAGGCGATTTAGCCATACAGAAAATAGCATCAGCCGAAAATCCAGCTGATTCATTCACAAAGCCTATTTCACAAACTCAGTTAGACTGACATCTTGAGAAGATGGGTCTAAGATATTGTAATGAATGGCTGTAGTGCTAGTGGGAGATTGTTAGTAGTATGCCCTAGAGCATGTCATTTTTGTATGTATCTTGTACATATTTTATTAATAAAAAGGCAATTTCACTTTTCTATTTACATAATATATTTATGTGTAATTGAAAAGGTCCATTGATATTTTGTTAGAAATTCTATTATTAAGTTGTTAAGAATATGAGTGACAGTATTTCTAGAACAAAATATCATAAATTGGTTCACAATCGAGGATACTTCACAAAGGACATGACTTATCTAGAAAGATTGTAATCATGTTTATTCCCAAGGTATTTATATGAGATATAAATAAGATGAAGTGGTGAGTCTCATGCCACATAACAAACATGATAGGCACTTATACATGATAAGTAGGCCGAACCAGTGACGCTTATGACAAGCACATGGAGTTTACTCTTGTCAATGCACTGTCATATATCATATTAGTGAATATAATCTTTAGACCTGAGATAACACACTTATCTTGTATATAGGTGGTTTGAGTTTGATACTGCTTTCATACTTGTACTGTGTATGGGTATATGGGCATGTGTTGGCTCTTACTAGTTATATATGGATATAGATGTTGATCAAGATAGAATCCGTTACCCTAAGTAAATAGGGATAAAATCCTATGCTCATTTAATTATTCTTGATGTTTCAAGTTCCTGGCCAGGATAGATAGATTTAGTCAGAAAAGAGTTTCTAATAAGAAAATCTAATTAATCAAGAACTGGAATTAAAAGAGAACATAATGTTCATAGCAAATGTGGTTTGACATTAACCATGACTCCAGCTCGAATTGAAATTTTGTAACAGAGAGATTCTAGTGCATGGTAACATATGATTAAAGGTTTATTTAAGGTATTCCTTATTACTGATTGGGTGGCCATGGCATACTATGCTAGGTGTCAACCGTGGTCTATGAGATGTCTGAAATGATTTAGAGAAATTATTTACTGTAAGAAAGAGTTCTAATGATATTAAGAGTTAATATTATTTCTCATTGCTAATAAGTAATGGGCCTAGTAAGTCACACATCTACACAAGCTAATCACCATTTAAAATATGATTTAATTGGTTAATTAAAGAGTTTAATTAATTAATTAAAGAGGTTTGGTTTGCAATAAGATTGCAAAGTCCCTAGCATGACTTGAAACCAAATCTAAGTTATTGGATGTATAGTATAAATTAAATTTATATTTAATTTGATTAAATATGAATTTAATTATGAGAAATTAATTAATAGAGATTAATTAATTAATTAATTTATATTTGACATAAATTGATTTAAAGAGGAGAAATTATAATTTTGGGTTGAGAACTCAAATTAAAAAAGTAAGGGCAAATTGGTTTTTTCACATGGTGACATGTGGCACCATGAGATGGTGACACATAGCACCATATGATCTTGCCACTTGTCTTTCTATGATGAAAGACCACATGTCATGATTTAAATGGAGCTTGACACCTGGCTTCATAGGATTAAATCAAATAATAACAAGATAAGATCTTGTGATGACATATGGCAAGGGAGTAAGTTAGGGTTTGACTTAAGTATATAAAGAAATGTTATAAAGAAAAAACACACTCCTCTCTTTTTTCTCTCAAGTTGGATGGCAACTTTGTCTCTCCCTCTCCTCTTCAATTTCTCAATTGATTCAAGGAAAAACTATGATTTCCTCTTGAATTAAAATTATTACAAAGTGTTTCTAACACTCAATACATTCATACAACCTTCACAAAGCATAAACCCCATCTCAAAATTGGTTGACAAGGCTTGAAAAGCCAATCTAAGGGGCTGCCATTGCATCTTTGGTGTGTGCTTGTGATAGACAAACTAGAGGGATAATATTTGGGGTTGAACATCCTAAGAGGCTTCAATTGTGCATCAAGAGGTTAGTACCTAAAAATTCCTCTTTTAGTTAGGGTTTAATTGAATTAAATGTTAATTCACAATCTTTAATGACAAATGAAATTTTAATGCATACTAAAATATGTTTTGATATGCAATTGGGCATTGGAAATCGATTAGGATCATAAGACACTTGGTATGGTGCATGTAACCTTATAAATAATTTTTGAAATTCAAGGTTCTAATGCCCATTATTCACACTTCCACTCCTTCAAAGTTAGCTTTGGAATAATTCTCTAGCCCTGTTTGGCCAATAAGGCCATATTAAAAAGCTCCAAATCTCTAAACCCCAGACCTCTAAAAGCTTTAGAATGGAAAATTTTTTTCCAAGAAATCTAGTAAATTTTCCGCTCTTGATCTTTTTGTCCCCACAAAAAATTGGCAAGGATACTATTAAGAGACTTACATAGAAAGGATGGCAGGCGAAAATAAGACATGGCAAAGATCGAAATAGCCGCTGCAATAAACTTGATTAACACTTCCTTCCCACCTTGAGATAGAAGATGTTATTTCCATCCCTCCACTTTGCTAAGAATTTTTTATTTGATAGCCTCAAGAGACTGAGCCTTAGAATGGGAAATGATTGCAGGAAGTCCTAAAAATTTGTCTTGTCCCCCAATATTGTTCACATGAAGCATTGCAGAAATTCGATCCTTGATGATCCTTGGAGTATTAGGGCTAAAGAAAAGAGAGGATTTATCAAAGTTCACCTTTTGACCTCTTACTTCTAAATAAACATATAAGATTTTTTGGATTTTTGAAGATTCTATAATTGTTGCTTTAGAGTAAATAACTGAGTCAGCTGCAAAGAGAAGGTGATTAACTGAAGGGCTATGCCTAGCAATAGTTATGCCTTGAAGAGAAGAATTTTTTAATTGATATGAAAGACCTTTTACACAAAAGAGAAAAAGATAAGGAGAGAGAGGATCTCCTTGTCTCAATCCTCTATAAAGTTTAATCAAACCCATTCGATGGCCATTTATCTACGGGGAATAAGAAACTGTAGAGATGAACTCCATAATCCACATAATCCATTGTTCATGAAACCCAAATTGGCCTAGCATGTGCCTTAGAAAGGACCATTTTACACATTCATAGGCTTTGCTGACAACTAGCTTAAGAGCTAAACCATAATTCTTACCCTTCCTTCTAAAACTCAGATGATGCATAATTTCATGACTAATGATAATGTTTTATGAAATGAGCCTACCTTTTGTAAAAGCATTTGGTTCTTCACTTATGAGATCATTCATAAAAGGTTGCAGTCTGTGGATTAGAACCTTGGAAATAATCTTATAGAAGACGTTACAAAGTCTAATAAGTCTAAGGTCTTTCATTGTGCATACCTGCTTAACCTTTGAAATGAGAGAGATTATCATGTGATTAAAGCTTCTTAACATTTTACTGAAAATTGCATCTGTCACTTCTAGACCCACAATATGCCAATATTTCTAAAAGAAATGCCCAATAAGACCATCATTTCCTGGAGCCTTTGAAGGATTTATAAAAAATACAACTTGTTTAATTTCATCTCTACTAACTGGAGCAATGAGTTGGTCATTCATATCTACTAAAACTCGAGGACTAAAACCTACTGAGACCAAATTAAAATTGGAGGGGTTAGTGAAAGTATAAATGTTTTTGAAGTGCTTCTCCGCAATTTCAGCTATATCCCTCAGAGAATTTTTCCAGTAGCCTTTATCATCCTTTAATCTTAAAATGCAATTTCTGCATCTTCGCTGGAGGACTTTAGCATGAAAAAAGTTGTATTCTTATCACCATAATGGACCCAGTCTTGATGAGATTTTTGTGCCTAGAAATGCTCTTCTAGTATGAGTACTTGCTTAAGCTCTTTTTTCATTGCCTGATATTCACTTTCTCACAATTTGGATTGTTTTTTGCCAATGACAATTGATGATAAAGCTCCTAAATACGAGAGTTAGAATTCTAGATTAAGCCTTTCCTCTAGTCAACCAATCAGCGTTTGCAGTTTTTTAGCTTTGAGCAAACTTTAAACGTCTGTGAGCCAGCATATTGATGTTGCCAAGAGGATTCAATGATATTATCTACTTGTCGTAAGCTAGTCCAGTGGGCATTAAAAACAAATTTGGCTTTTGGTTTTGGACATAAGAATTCTGTTGATAATAGCAGTGGACAATAGTCAGAGCCAATTTGTAACACCCCTAATTTTTGAATTTATTATTTTATGGGTAAATATTAATATTTATTTTATTTAAATTTTAGGAAATTATTTGAAATTTTTTGGATTTTAGAAATAGGGTTCGATTTTTCAAAAATATAAAACTTTGATGATTTTTAAAAATTAATTTAAAGACCATGTGATAAAATTAAAAATATATTTGGACTCTATGAATTTTTCTGAGTTTTCTAGAATTTTTTTTAGAATTTTTGGGCCTCGTTTTTGGTCCCAAGGCAGAGTAAAAATTCAAAATTTTGTATCCTGAATCAAACCAGACCGGATCAGACCGGTCGAATCAGACCGGCCTTTTCTTTTCTTCTTCTTCCCTTCCCTGGGCGTTCCCGTCCCTCTTCCTCTCTCTCCCGTTTTCTCTCTCCTCCCTCCTCCCCACGCTGCGCTGCCGCCTCCCCACCTCGCCGGTTCGTAGCCCCAGCCTTTCCCCACCGCTGGCCGGCGCTCCAAATGGCTGAAAAACACACGCGAAGTCCTCCCTGCGCGCGCGCGACGCCTCACCAATCGGACTGAGTCTTATGTCAAACCTCTTCTACACCTCGAGAGCTTTCCATAGACATCAAGAACACCAAAATCCATTGAGCGGTTTGCCCAATTTTTGTCCAGGAAGTTTTAGCCCATTTCGACTTTTGGGCTAGATTTCTCGCAAACCGTGAATCCCACGAGAAAACTGAGAGTACCGGAGCCCTCCACTCGTTGAGAGTTTCGCGGTAATATAAATTTCAAAATTTTTTGACATCGTTTTTCGGTGGGTCAAACGAAACTTCGTAATATTTTTCCGAGCACTAAATGAGTTTAGAAAATTTCGTAAAAATTATATACTAACCCCCGTGTTGTGGACTTCGTGTAGGTACCTTCAATTCACGAAAATTTGACAGTTGCCCGGGTTTGTGAATTTTCGGCCAGACAGACAGGCTACCAAAAAAGTCTCAGAATTGGGTCGAGATTTTAGCTACCCCACCGTTGTCAGACGTCCCGAGCGTGTTCCCGAGGTCGAAATCGGCATAAGTAAACCCGAATTTTTTTTTCTTAATTTTCTAGTGCTTGAATGGGATTAAAAATCCATAAAATATTCGTGGTAGCTCAGAAAATTATAATTCCTTTTGCATTAGCTTAGTAATAATGCTAAGGACAGCGGGGCAAAGTTTTAAAATTTTTAGAACTCATTTGGATAGTTTTTGCAAAAGAGTCAATTATAAGGACTAAATTGTAATTTTACATATTGTGATTGATGACTGTTTGGATGGGCCTAGGAGGGGCTATGTGATGTGATTGAGTTGTGAGTGTATGGTTTGTGGATACAAAAATGCGTTTTAAACCCATTTACAGGTGGCGTAGGTCCTAGGTATAGGAGAGACTCTACCGGATTTTCGGTACAACTTAAGACATCTTTGGTCTTTTCTTAGTTATTGAGTCAAATATATTAAATAATTATAATAAAATTGTCAGGTGAGCCGGGACAACCTTCCTCCTCCACCTAACCACCACAGTGACTGCGGTTAAGTTTGTGAGTAAAATATTAATTTTAATTGTAATTTCGATATTATTATATGTTCAAGCATGCCTATGCATCACTTATAAATATGTATCTATGTAGTTAAACTCTAGGCACATTTTATGTTGCATTCACAACTGTTAAAGTGCCATGGATGTTGTTATGGTAATTTGGAGCAGTGTGCGTGCGTTGGCGTGCATGTGGTATGGTGTTGGATATGGACAGGATGGGTAGACACGGCTTGAGATCTTCGCTGGGACCCGGCCCTTTGAGGTAGACACGGCTTATGTTCTTCGCTGGGACCCCGTATTCAGTTTATTAAGTGAAAGTCCGGCTTGAGATCTTCGCTGGCAGATGTTGGATTAAGAGGGCTGTATAGGGGATCAGCTCCCGTATATATATTGTTTGACATTATCGAATGTGTAAGTGCTCCAAATTGCCTTTTTGATGTGATTTGTATGAAATTTATGACGGTGTTGCATTTCACTTCACAGGGTGCATTAGCTTTAGATAACTATAGAGATTATGGTTAAAATTGATATTTTACTATCTGAGTCGAACGCTCACTCCTGTTCATTATTTTTTCCAGGCTACAAGAGGATTATTATTATGGTTAACCTGCTTTTCTTCTTCGCGGGTCATTTATTAATGTTTGTATAATTCTGTTAACTTCTAGAATTTTCGCATGTATTAGAAATATTTATTTGATTAGGTCTGTAATATAATTGTCATGTTTGACCTGTAAACTTATTAAAAGCATGTATGGTTGGATTGATGAGGGAGTCGAGCTCCCATTTATTTTTATGACATTTGATTATGTTGAGGGAGAGCTGAGCTCCCCAGATGATTATATATTGTGTTTACAGGTCGGGTGAGTCAAAAACTCCCAGTTAAATGGTCCATTTTATGGTCGGACTCTGTCCGGTTGAATTCTTGAAATTGGGCCCAAAAAGGGGCCTTAGAGTTGGGTTGAGGAATAGTTAGGCTTACTACGGGCCTCGAGGGCTTTAGGCTGGCCCAGGTCCTGGTGCCGGTCCGGCCCATAGGTTGGGTCGTGACACAATATCTTCAAGATGAGAATTTACTATATTCAGATATAACTATAGCCAAGATGGAGAGCTTAAACCCCTGTTTATCCATTCTTGAATTTTATGCTCCTTATCCCTTCGATTGTCCTAAGTGAATTTTGGGCTTTGAAAACCCAAATCAAGAATTCCCATGTAATTGACAAAGTATCTAAAGCTCTGAATTTTTGCACCAACATGTCTGTCCCCTCCTCTTTTCTCTTTTGAATTCAAAAAAGTATTCAAGTCACCAATCATTAAGGCATTAGAGAGAATATGTTGTTTATAATTGTATAAGAAATCAAACTGACATTGCCTTATGTGGTCATCCGAATAGAGGTGACGCATTAAAGGATCCCAATAAGCATCAATTCATAAATCATAAACACAAGCATGAATATAGAAGGAATCATAACTGATAATATTAGGATCAAAAGAGTTTTTCCATTACAAACAAAGCCCACTAGCCAGACCTCAAGGGTCTACAAAAAAGAAATTGGAAAAACCATAGCTTTGGATAGCTTTCTTCACTACACTGACATTATTTTTAGTTTCCAGAAGACACACCAGGTTTGGGGAATGGATTCTATTTGATCCTTTCAGATGATGAATTATTAGGGGATTCCCCACACCCTGATAATTCCATAGTAGAAACTTCATTTGGGATTTTGGGGCCATTTGTGGCTGGTCTCTTCCACTATGTTAGGGTGTGTATACTGAGTGCAAGATTTCTTGCTGTTATTCTCCTTTACTTCAATGCCCTTCCTTTTCCCTTGTGTATCTGCCTCTCATTCAGTCTGAGTAATTTCCTTGATAACCACTCCTATATTCTTTTTGTCTTTCTCCCTTGCCATACGTTTCCAATTGTGTTTGCTAGTGGTATTAGGTGAGATGTCAGTCTTCTGAATTTGATCATCCACTTTGTTAGCCATCTCTGAAATATAGTAAGCTTCTTGTTGTGGTGGGGAAGTCTGCACCTGCTTGTTCCTAGCTAGTTTAAAAATGTCCACTGCAATCTGCACTATATGATCTAAGGGAATTAATTCATAAGGTTTAATAGGCTTTAAGGGAAGGGTGAGGTTATTGCATATTGGGCTGTCAGAGCTCCCAGCTTGCTTTCATTTAGCCCACAGAGAAGAAGATTTAATATGTGGGGTGCGGGTTGAGTGCAAAAACTTGGGGCCAAAAGTTAATAGGTTTGGGCTTGGTTGGTAATGGGCCATCTTCCTCGTTGATGTATTTATGTTTGCTAGGGAATGTGTTAGGTCAGTTGCAACCTCAGATGGGGGATGGTTTAGGGGCTGACATAGGTTTGGCATAGAAGAAGCTATCTTCTTTGTGGCTGCAGATTGAAAGTACGAGGTGAGATACAAAAATTTTTAAAACAAACTCTCTGTGTCTACTCCCTTGTATCCAATTGAGGAAAGATATTCAGCAAAGATCTTAGGGATTTCTTGTGGTGGAAAAAGCTGAAAGAAATTGATAGGTTGTAGGCTTGATGGAGGTTCTTTCGCCAAGGTTTCATTGAAACATTTGGATTCTACAAAACCACCATCTATCTCTTTTACATGTTGAAAACAAGAGGGCCATTTCTAGTTTGTGGTAAAAGGATTCTGGTTTCTAGTTTGTGTATCTGGAAAAGAGGATTTGGATTTTGTGTCAATGGTTGAAGATGATAGTTGCTAGGTAGGATATGGCGGAGTTGTAGGAAGGCTTGTTGTTTTTTTGGATTATTGGTATGATTGTTTCTGTGGCAATTGGCTTTGTTCTAGATTTAGGGTTGTGGGAGCAGTGTGCTAGGAAGGTATGGATGGAAGTAGTGAGATTTTCTCTTGATTAATGGTAAGGTTTGAATTGGCTCTAGTTATGGTGGCGGAAAAGGATGAAGGTTTTGGGTTGGATTTGATAGTGTTTCGATTGACTGGGTTTGCTTTTAAACAAAGACTTAAAGTCCATTTTCCCTCTTTCCTTTCAATCGCCTCATCATTCTCCACCAACAAACAGTCATTGTTCAAGTGACCAATAATACCACATTGATAGCAAAAATCGGGCAATTTTTCATACTTCAACTTAACCAATTGCATAGAACCATTCTTTTTTCTA
Source organism: Hevea brasiliensis (assembly GCF_030052815.1). Lineage (NCBI taxonomy): Eukaryota > Viridiplantae > Streptophyta > Magnoliopsida > Malpighiales > Euphorbiaceae > Hevea > Hevea brasiliensis. Next base: position 49,560,554 of record NC_079508.1, on the reverse strand, counting down.
GTTTGAAACTTAGGGAGAAGAGGTTTGTCGAGAGGGATAATCGTTCTTACCAGCAAATACATCGAAAATCCCAAAGTCCCATCCCAAGTGAGATCTACATCCATAAAAGTGCCCACTAGTTTTGCAATCGATCAGACATTTTCTTTATTTTGATGGTTAGGGGGTAAGCCATGGGCTGGCAACTAGAAGGGAGAATGATTAAATATCAGATCGTCGAAAGGTATGTGAGGTAACCATTCTTGTAAGACCAGCAATTGGTTATGTAATTGCTTTCTTAGTTAAATGCTGAAAGAATTAATTAATATATTAATGCTAATATACATATATAGAAAGAGTTAAGAGGACTGGATTAATTTTTTATTATAAATTTGATGATATTTCATATAAAAATAGTGTTTTAAATATATATTGTTCATTAAATAAAAAAAATATAAGTTATTAAATAGCATTAGAATTTTGTTAATATTATAATAGTATTATTAAAAATTAAAGTTCTATTTGATGTAGCAATTGAATGTAATTAATAGCTATTAGCTTATTATTGATAGTTGATAATAGCTTATAATAACTGATTTATGTTAAGTGTTTGTTAAAATTATATTTAACTATTATTATGTAAAATGATTAATAAGTTATGTATCATATAATTTATTTATTATTGAAATAAATATAAAATTATAATTATATTATATTATATTATTTTATTTTATTATTAAAATAAATATATAATTATTAATTTAATATATTATATTATTTATTATATTATTAAAATAAATATATAATAATTAAATTATTTTATCATATTATTTTTTATTATTGAAATAAGAAAATAATTAAATTTCTTAAAAAAAGGAAAATAATAAAATGAATTGAAAAATGTAGTTATAAAATAATAAAATAATTATTATTGTTAATAAAGAAAAAATCTTATATTTTAAATTTTTAAAAGAAAAAAATGTATTTTTTTTCATAATAAATAAATATTTTATATATTATATTAATAATAAAAAATATTTTAACAAATTTATAATATACTAAAATTATAAATAAAAAAGATAAAAAAAACAATATTAATAATATTAATTTTTAAATTATCTAAAAAATAATATGATATAAATAAAATAATTTTAATTTTCAAATTATCATATTTATTTCCTACCAACTACATTCATAAAGTGTGTTAACGCCCACTAATCCTATGGGTGATCCAACTCTTGTAGACCTACCAGATTACTCACAATATATATATATAAACAAAAAGGTATTCTCAAAAAAATAACATTGGCACTTTCTTTAAAAAGTTTACCACGTGTCACATTCTATAAATACTCTTTTTTATGCTAATTATTATTTAATTTATTTATTTATCTTTTAATTATTATTATTATTATTATTTATAATACTATCTTAATATTTATGATTTAAATGATTATTTTCTTTAAAATTTAATTTTTAAAAATTAAGATCTTTTATAATTAAATGTAATATTTAAAATTATTTATATTATTTTTTTTATAAATTTATTTATGTAAAAATATTATTTGTCACATGTTACCCTTAATAATAATAATAATAATAATAATAATAATAATAATAATAAGTCATTGATGACCATTGATTTAAAAAAATTGACCATTAATTTGTAATCTCATAATCAACTATCATATAATTTAATTAATATTAAATTATTTCATATCTTTAATAGATATTTTTGTTATATTGTTATATTTTCTATTATTTTTATTATGAAATCTGTTGGACCTAGGAGTTTTAACCCATGTTTTGATGATAATAAACAATTAGTGTGCCACTAATATACTTTATAAGTGTTTGTGTTGAGTTTGTATGCCTTAGATTCAAAATTGCCAAATTACTTCAAATCAAGGTTAAGGAAGAGAAAGATAAGAAAGCAAACATTTATGGAACCCTACAACATAACTTTTATTTATTTTATATTTTGTAAATCTCATTTAATTAATTGTATTGGCTCAAGTCTAGTTGGTACTAAAAATATCTTACTCAACTTAGTTTTCATCTGATTCTTTATCAAGGAAAAATTAAATAAATTTTTCAAAAATGTAAAATTAATTTTGAAATGTATTTTAGCTGCAAAATACATTGAATTACCTTTCCAATAGTTCAAACAGATAAAAAATTCGAGTTCGGATAAAAAAGTTATGAGTTTTTTAAACTCTTAATTTCTTAGTGTCTTTACTTGTAACTTTTTCTTGACCAAGAGAGAGTAAAATGAAATTTTTACATTTAAGAAATGCAAATTTGTTTTTGAAAGTGTTTTCATTGAAAAGTTTATCAAATTAGCTTTCCAATGGTTCAAACGGATCGAAAATCCAAATTTCGGTCAAAAAGTTACTCATTTTCGAAGCCTAAGCGCCCTTTTAACACTTTCTGTCCAGAGAGCACTTCGGCAGCTGTAGGAAAGGAGGGGGGCGTGAGGCAAAATATCATCCATTAGAATTATATAAAATGCACCAGGTAATGCCCAAGAAAGATGGTGGAGTTACAATGGTCTCACTAAAGTACCACCTCCTTAGACAGCATTTCCTAGACATGCACTTCATACAATCATAACAGAATCAAACCACTGGTAAGTACCGTCTTCCCATAACACTACCACGGTACTAAGAATTTATACCATGAAAGCATAGATAGACAAGAGTCGCCATCCTAGTAATAACCGAGACATATTCAGTGTTTCTTACGAGGGTCATGGATGGCAACTTACTCCTTGCAGAGTTTCCATAACCATCATTACCATAGCCCAATGTCTAGGTTCGAGATAGTGGGTACGTAAGAGGAAGGTGTTAGGCACCCATTACGCCTGGTCTAACCTCATTAATTCGAGTGCCAGTCCTCCACTAATATTTCTAAAAGTCTTATTTATTATTCCTTTATTAAACTTCATCCTAAAAAATGCAATTCTAATCCTACACACATAAGTAATTCATAAAAGGGTTGTTGTTTATAAATAATTTTCATGCACAAGTAATTCCTATCTATGGGGTTGCTAATTATTTAAATGACATTTACCATATGACTAAAATTAATTTATTATTGAGAATTTAATTTACAAACGAATTCAATTTCAAATAACCGTCCATTTCTATTTAACCTAATTAATTAATTTTTATCAAGTTCCCCTAAGGATAATTGAACTAGGTTAATTATGTACATGTGTAATTTATTCTAATATCACATAAGGCCCAAACAATCACAACCTAATAAAGATTTCTAACATTTATTTTACAATTACCAAGTATTAAATTAAATTTATTTTACATGCCAATGTTAGTTTAATTTACAAACAATATTAATTTTAATTTATAAAATTAATATTAAAATTAATTACATGCAAAAGTCGGTTAAATTAAAAACAAAGTTAATTTTAATTTACCAAATAAAAATTCTATTATTACTACAATTTCATGCAAATGGTTATTCGAAGAGTTTAGGGCTACTTACCTGTTGGTAAATGCAGTTGCCACTAGAGCAAACTACCCTTAGAAAAAAGGTCTTCTCTTCTAGTATGGCAATGATATTTCTCGCTTACTCCCGTTTAGCTCCACATAAGCTCCACGCAAATGCCCTCTTTGGTACTTACTCTAGGGCTACTTACCAATTTTGTTTGTAATAAAAAATAAAGAAACTAAAGAAAATAAAAGAAATAAAGAAAATAAGAAAATATTAATAACAATTTACATTGGATTCTAACCCTAGTCTCCTAAAGGGTTAAGATTCCTAATTAGTTACAACTATTTAATAGTCTAAGTCTTCTAATATGATCCAAACACTTCATGATACTTCTTGAATTAAAAGAATACAGAAAAATAGATCAAATAACAATTAAAACCCAAGAAAATATAAGAACATGCATAAATATATAATTTTCAAATTCTGGCAGATTGATGGCAGCAAGAAATCTAATTTTTTAAAAATAATTAGACATGCCTAAAAATCATAAAATAATTACTGACGACAGCCTACATATCATAAAAGATTATAAAATTTATAAATCAAACAAAATCCTAGCCGAATGGTGTACATAAATCGTAACTTTTCTAAGTGATAGAATCATACTACTTTTTTGTAAAATTCATAACTCATTAACCACAATAGATATGAATACAAAACCAATTGGAAAAGGTTCATGAGATTCTAAAATTAATTTTAGACACTAGATTTACACAAAAATATTAAGAAATAAAAGAGATATGGGCTCCACAAGTCAGGTATCCTGCAAATCAGAATTTACAGGAACCTTAATTTCAAAAAGCCATAACTTATAAAATATTAAAGCTTTTTTAGTGATTCTTGAGCCTAAAATTAATAGAATTTCGTGTAGAATATGAATATCATTTTTACAAATTTTTATAGATTAGAAAATAATGAAAAATAATAAAAATATGAGAGACAGAAAACTAAACATGTGCAGAGTTGTGTATCCCTTCAAATTAAACATGATTACATGATCTATATGAACATATAAAATAAATTAAAAATAAGGAATATAGAATTAAACATTACATAGCATAGATCTTGAAAAAAAAAATAAAAGAACCAACCTTTAAAAAATATCGTTAGAAATAAATAAGAACTAAAAGAATTTTGGCTATTTCTCTCTTTAATTTTTTTTTCTTTTTTTTATTATTTTTATTTTTTTTTTGTCTTCTCCTCCCCTCCTTTTTTTTTCTCCTCCCTCTTTTTTTTATTTTTTATCAGTGGGGTATTTATAGGGTTTTGAGAGAGAGGTGTGATAGGGTTTGGGGTCGTAGCGTGATAAAGTTCAGATAACTTAAACAATTAGGATTGCAAAATTTGGGTGAGACTGAAATATGGATGAGGTGTTTCAACCAATGGGAAGAGAAGGAAAGGGGAAGGCGCCAATAGGGAGTGAGAAAGAGGTGTGGTAGGGTTTGAAGTCTTAGTGTGATAAAGTTCAGATAACTTAAATAACTGGGATCAGGGAATTTGGGTGAAACTGGGATATGGGTGAGCTGTTCCAACCAATAAGAAGAGAGGGATAGAGAAAAAGATATTTTCTTATTTTAATTTTCAAAAAATAAATTAAATAGGTCTTATTTAAAATTCCTAATTAAGTTTTCTTAGGCCCATGGGACCCAATTAAACTTAATTAGGTACATTTAAAAATTACCCATATTAAATTTAAACAAAACAAAATTTTATTTAAATTTAATTAAATTCGCTTAAAAAAAACATTATTATTTTTTTTTCAAGATCATGCCATGGAATTAATAATTCAGCTCTATGCCTCCAATCACATCTTACAGTCATATAATTTTTCATCATCGGGTTTCCCACAGCCTCAATGCACATACTCATTATAAAATAAGGGTCTACAATTTGCCCCTCACTTTGGCGAAAGTTGAAATCAATGCGATAGCATTACTCAAGTTTCGTCAAAGTGAAACTCAAATTTCTAATAACTATGAAACATTGGCTATAAGGATCGAGTACGTCTTGCTCGGTCGACATACTCTTTGTTATGAGACTAGCTACAGTCTCATAACCGTGATAGTTGTGTCATGTGAAAATTGAGTGCATCTTGCTCTGTCGATACACTTTGCGTTATGAGACTAGTTACGATCTCATAACAGTGATAACTTTGTCATGTGAAAATCGAATGCATCTTGCTCTGTCGATACACTCTGCGTTATGAGACTAGCTACGGTCTCATAACAGTGATAACTTTGTCATGTGAAAATCAAATGTATCTTGCTCTGTCGATACACTCTACATCATGAGACTAGCTACGGTCTCATGATAATGGCAACTCTGTGATTTGAAATGTTGTGGATTCGTATTTAGGATCTCGATCCTAAACTGCCTACGTATCCCCCTCGCTATCTTAAGGAAGAATCAGACCCACTTGTAGTTCGACACTTGAAACTACAGTGATGCATGTTCTTCTACGCCTTACACACCTACAGGTGATATGTTGATGCATGTTCTTCTACGCCTTACAAAACTATGCCATATGCCCTAAACAATGTGTAAGGACTTTATCAAAAAAATATCTATTTCATGATTTAAAAAAATTGAGATGACTAGGTCTCAAAACTCTTTTTGTTATTTTTGTGCTTCTTGTATGCTACTTCCTATCATTGGTATGCTGATTTTACTAGAGATTCTAAAAAAACTTAGTCCTTTGGGGGACCTCTTTTTACAAAAACTATCTTATAACCTCAAATTTTTTGAGAAGAATTGTTCATCAAAAAAGACTTCCTTAAGGTCACAATACAATTTTACTCTGATTTTTCTTTTTCTTCTCTCCTCCCATGGTTTTTGCCCTGACTCATTTCTCTTTCATGAACTATATTTTCTATGCCCTAACTATTGCCTGAAATGTCCTTTTAGATTTTCATCTCAACGGGCTTGCTCAAACTTTTGCCTAAGCGGCCCTTTCGGGTTTTCCACCTAGCGAGCTCTTTTTTTTTTTTAGAAATTAGACAATTACCAGGGCATTCATATCAAGCACCTATCTTGTAATGCTCAGAAAACATAGACTAAATCAAAACAATTCAATTCAATTACTTAATCAATTGATGTATCCCTCAAGACATAAACATTCGCGATCATAATTAAATAAAATCCATTCCTAATTAATGTAATAAAAACTTATTTATTTATTCAGGTACACCATTACTCCCTCTTACATTTAGTTTTGCTAAATTTCTAACCTTTCAAAGTTAGAAATAAGCTTTATAACCTGCCGAATGGCCTTTTCAGGTTTTCCATCCAGATCTTCTCTCATCTCTCCTTTTGCCTAGACTGCCTTTTACAGGTTTTCAATTTAGCATTTTTTCTTTTCTTTTCTTTTCTTTTCTTTAAGCCTTACTTTTGCCTAGACCGCCTTTTGAAGGCTTTCAGCCTAGCTGGCCTATCTCACACAAAGTGCCATTTGAGCCTGTCTAAATTAACTGGTTCTTAAAATTCATTCCCATCTAGGTCTGATATTCTTACTGTGGCAAGATCTTATTGACTATGTATGGACCATCTTAGCTTGGGTAAACTTTTCTCTTAAATCAAAAGGGACAAGCCGAGTTTGTTTTAAAACCATGTCTCCCTCTTTGGTCTTTCTTGGCTTCACCTTCTTATTAAAGGCTCTAGCTATCTTCCTCTGATAAGCCTGCATACGATACAAGGTTCACATCCTCTTTTCATCAATCAAAGCTAGTTCCTCATATCTCTTCTAGTCCTACTCATTTTCTAGGATCTTAGCTTCTAGCATCACTCTTAAGGATTTGACCTCTTACTTAATGGATAGCACTACTTTAGTCCCATACACTAAAGAGAATGGGGTTGCCCTCGTGGATGTCCTTGTAGTACTACGATAACTTTAAAGAACATAAAGGAGTTTTTCAGGCCAATCCTTATATGTTTCGAATATTTTTTTTTCCAACTAGAACCTTTCCATTCATATGGGGACCACACATTCCTGCATGTACTTCTTTCATTATTTGCTCAGCCTATTTTTCTATCACACATAAGAGTTTGTAGAATTCCCTACCCCCCCCCCCCCCCGGTAAAGTAAGTTGAGTGGCTAATCTATGAATTATTGCTCTATCTCTTTTGTTGGCTTATTACGAGTATTCTCTCACTTTTAGAGACCTCCTTATGTCTTCATAACATTTTTCTTCTCCCTCTAGGTCCACATGTGCTACTATTAATCTTTCATAGCATGAAATTTTACTCCTCATTAGGATAACTAGCTAAGTCAACTTTTCATCATTCTTTTCCTATGGGGACACTAGTTTGACTTGGGAATCGGCCATCTAATTTTAAGCTCGAGGTATATGCTTCTTAGTACTTTATTAACAAGGCTATAAATTTATCTCTTTCTTCTTAGGTTAAATCTTCAGCTAACTTAATGTCTTTAGGATTATTTGGTGTACCCAAATTAATAGAGATTGATTTTGATGCATTAATAGAAACTGATTCTAAATGATTATGAATGCCATGCATATGCCTATTAGAATAAACATCAAATAAGTAAGCAAAAGGACTAGTCATATTAGTAATTTTTGCCTCGAAATCTTCATCAAGTACATCAGAAATGGAAACATCTATATCACTACTGTGAGCATTACAAAAGACAAACTCAAACTTAGGAGTGTAACTTTAGGTGCTTAGCTTTTCATGCAGTCCTTAGATCAATGGTCCTGATTTTCTGCTTTAGCACTTTCATATGTAGTAACCCCTAATCATATGCCCAGGTAATTGCCCCTCTCTTTCAAGAACTTAGGAGGTTTTGACTCTTTTTCCTCTTTAGTTGGCTTATAGCCCAAACCATACCTTGTGATCTACCCCTTCATCTCAAGAAAAGTCACCAGACCATCTATACTTTCTCCTAGGCCTATGCTAAGAAAAAACTTCATCCCTTTCTTCATAGTGGCCACTTTTAGATCCATCTAGTTTTTATAGATCCCAACAACTTGAAAATTAGACACTAGTGGAACTAAACCATCTAGTTGTAATGCAACTACCTCCTCATCAAAATTGGTCAAAACATCTAAAGGACCCTTATCATAGCTAGAATTATCACAAATATCAACAACTAGTATAGACTGAGGTTCATTGGGCTTTTGGATGGGTTGGATAGGTTCACTGGGCTTTTGGATGGGTTGGATAAGTTCATTGAGCTTTTGGATGGGTTGGATAAAGTCAATAATTCTATTAGGGTTATTTGGGGTGATGGAGATCATGTAAAGACCTAGTGTAGGTGGAAATTTTGGCTAGGCATGGGGCTTTTGGGTTGATTTTCTGGGTCAACTATCCTTTTAGCATTAATTAGGTCTTAGATATTATGCTTAAGTTGAAAGCATCAGTCGGTGTCATGATTATGGGCTTGGTAGAACCGACAACATTGGTTGATATCATAGCTAGGTGGAAGTGGATTTGGTAGTGGTCTGGGTGCTAAGAGCTGCAAAAGGTCTTGAGCTTTGAGATGCTCGAAATCTTTGGATAAGGGTTGGTTCAATAGGGAAAATCTCCTTGGAGTGCAAGACATAATTTGAACCTCAATAACTTTAATGCCACTTAATTAGCCTACATCGGGGCCTTTTTCTAAAGTTGACCACAATTTTCTTTTCTAGCTCAAACATCGTGGCATTCAAGGTTTCATCAAGTATGGCCATAGTTTCTTCCATCTTAAGTAGTGCAGGTGAAATCCTTACTAATCTTTTCCCTTCCATAACCCAAGTGACCTGATTGGCAGTCTCTTTGGTGTGCTTTGAGGATATGTTTGCTCAAAAAAATAGGATTTAAGGGTTAATCTAAGCATGCGACTTACATGAATGCAATGCATGAATGGACCATTTTTTTTCTTTTTTTTCTTTTTTTTCTTTTTGCCTTTACTTTTACAAAACCAAAATTGAACCATACCAATAGAACCAAAATTGAACAAAAACCACACCATATAAACTGAACTAAAATCGGACCAAAGACTGAATCAAAACTGAAAAAAAAAATCTCCAGAACTAAATCTTCGCCCCATTATACCTTCAACTCTCACATGCAGGATAAGAAAAAATTCTATCCTAGGCTATGGTACACTGAACACACCAACGGGGGGTGGTCCAGGACGATCCTTCTCTCACAAACAAATGATTTATATCCTTAAATTTTAACCATAAGTAAGCACCCTTTTGCTTAGCACGAGTTTTGAAATGGACTTAGGCCTATACACACATTGGGTTTTTGCATAGGCCTAGGTTCATCTCAACTACCACTAGAACTTATGGTTTGAACAATAAGGATACGAATCCAGTACAACAAAAATCTACGGGGTACCTGGGGTTGAAATTTATGGCTCATGGGTTTCATTGGGCAGGAAAAGGGTCACCCATGCGAGAGCTTGTCCATTAAGCACAACGGCTGGAGTTATGGCTCTTTTATATACTCGAAGGTGCGGGCATGGGGTGCTAGCATTCACCAATTCGTCATAGCTCGAGTAGAACTATGGTCTCCTTGGCTAGTACTAACGGGGTTAAAAAGGATAAGGGTGATCCGTGTGATAGTGCAGTGCAATGCAAAAAGTTTAACAGAGGAATAATATTATACTAGTATAAACATATTGGAGTAACTATCCATATAGTCCCCAGTGGAGTCGCCAAACTGTAGGAGGGGAGGGGGGCGGGAGGCGAAATATCATCCATTAAAATTGTATAAAATGCACCAGGTAATGCCCAGGAAAGATGGTGGAGTCACAATGGTCTCACTTAAGTACCATCTCCTTAGACAGCATTTCCTAGACGTGCACTTCATACAATCCTAATAGAATCAAATCACTGGTAAGTACCGTCTTCCCATAACACTACCACTGTAACACCCTCCCGGTAATCATTCCGTACATTCTACTGTTCCGGTGACCGGTGTCGGTTCGGACAGCTAGAACGTCCGGAAAAATAATTAAACTTAAGTGAGGGACCATAATTAACTCAAATATTAATAAGAAACACTTAGTAAAAATTTTAGAAATAAAATACAACCAAGTAAAACGAGCCGGTGCCCAAGCAATGGGTAACCGGAGGAAAGTTGCGGTTCTCGCAACGAGGAGCCCTAGACCCGGGGGAAAAATTGTAAAATAATTTTTGGGACTCCAGAGAAGGGTTACTGAGGTTCCCATAGCATTAGAATGCCAAGAAAATACCTAGAAAAATTTTTCAATCGGTACAGACAATTTTGGCCCGTTGAGCCAAACGGAGGGCATTTTGGTTATTTCGCCTTCAGAGGTAATTTTTGGCCGACTTGTCCAGTTAAGTAAATAATTAATATGACATAAAATATGAATGAATATTACTAGAAATTAAATTGGAAATGAGTAGTGGAGGAAAGAAAGGAAAAATGAGGAAAAAGGCTTAATTATGACATCAAAATGATGTCATTTAAAAGCCATACCCAATCAAAGTTAAACAACTCTTTTCTTAACCAATAAAAGAGACAAACCAAGACCAAAAAATTAAAAACACAATCTGCCATCTCCCTCCCCAAACCAGCCGAAACCCAAGCCTTACCCTAAACCACCATTAAAACACCATTCAAGCTCCATTTCCCTCTTTGTTCCACCATAAACCCTAAACCCCTTTCATAGAAAGTTGTCCACTCATCTTGGGAGAGCTTTTGGCAGCCTAGAAAGTGAAGGAAAGTGAAGTTTAGAGTTGAGAAAAATCTGCCCTATTCAAGGTTAGTGCACTATAAACATAAAACTCTTAAATTTCATGATTTTGGACTTGAAATTTAGTAAGACTTGTAATTTAAATGAACAAAAACCTATGTGTATGAGCTCTTGAATTTCGGCTGCCCTAGAAAAGGAATATGTAGGAGTGTTTTTGATGAGCTTGAAGTGAAATAGAAACCATGTTTGAAGTTATAAACATATGAGTAATGCATTAGTAGCTAACCAAGGTAAATGGCATAAATCATGAATTTGAATTAGGGTTTAGGAAAGGTGAAAATGTGACTTGGATTAGGAAATTGTTAGAGAACTTTTTAATGGTCAATTAGTGACTATTTTAGGTAAGTTGAGCACAATTTGGACTGAAAAATAGGATTACAAAGAGAAGGAGTAAGCTGCCCTAGGACAGCAGCAATAGACTGAGATTTCAGTCCAATTACACAGCCATAACTTTGGCTGTGTTGGTCCAATTGGTGTTTGGCCAATTTTACATGAAACTAGGCTTATAATGGCACATTTTTGCTAAAGAAACCATGCCCAAAAGACCAAAGCAAGAGGACCAAAACTTGGCCCCAATCCGGATACCCTGCAACTGATTCTGCAGAATTGACCAAATGAACAGTAACTGTTCATTTGGCCATAACTCACAGTAGATATGGTCAATTGACCTGAAATTTTTACAGCAACAAGTTAAGACATAGACAAACAACTTTCATGAAGGAACCTACCCCAAATTATGGCCAGAACCTAACCCAAATGGCAGTGGAAGTCACTGTTCATGTTACTGTAGATATGGTAATTTCTGCAGAATGGGAATCTGGCCAGCTGTGGTTTTTGGACCATATCTGGAGTTACAAAACTCTAAATGGAGTGATTCAAAAAAGGAAATTCAACTAGACAAAATAAGGAACAACTTTCATGTTTTACATTTCTTCAAATTTCCACTGTAACAGTTCCTAATGGAACAGTAAAGTTATGGTACAAAATCTGAAAAATCTGCTCCTTTTGTTTAATGCTTAGAAATGGTATTAACGCTCAATGCCAACAAGTTTTAAATACAAAATGTGGTATGTTGGGAGTGCCAAAGTCAATGTACATATTTTCTATCTAAAAGTCAACATTTTTGTTGACCAATGAGGTGAATAGTAACACCAAAACATGAAATTCACAAATTGAAGAATTTAAAAGTTTCAAATGCCCTAGTATACCTAACAAGATTGGTTTGGATAGTTTGGCATGCCAATAGGGTTCAGTTAGTAGTACTGCACATGACAATATGCCATTCCGTGATTTCATGGCTTTTAGCCATTCTGACTTTGTATTGAGACTTGGCCTTGTGCCTGATGTTATCTGACTTATTAGCCGCTCATTGCACACCGAGATGCATATGTGACCGATGGTGTGACGGCCCGAGGTACTAGGTACCCAGCGCCAGTTTACCCGTTATCCAGTCCAGTCGTCTAGTGTAGGTTACTTGGGCAACCAAATGAATGAAAGTGAACAAAGTTAATGAATTAATGTATATACCCATACTAAACAAATGAATCATACACATTCACTACATATTTGTTTTCTTGCTATTTTCTTTTATTTTATTATTGCACCACTAAGCATTATTGCTTAGCGCGTTGCTTTTGCTACGCGTAGGTACTGGAGATACAGATCGTGAGCCCAGTAGACCGCAGACTGGGTGAGTCTATCCTGCAGTTCTGCTCAGTGTCCGTGTCACCTCAACTTCTGCAGTGTATTGGTAGGACATTAGGTGTCATTTTGACATTTTGTAACTTAACTTTGTTTTTCTCATATGTAATTAAACTTGTGTAATGAATATTGATGTTTATGTAAATTATGAAAAATTGTACTTGTGAATGGAAATGTAAATGTTTACTTGTGATTTATATGTGATCATCACATGTGATGGATGATTGAGAACTGGAATTGAAATGTTGTTGAGATCTTAGTATTGAGATTTTGTTGATAAATTGAAGTTGGAATTGTTTGGAAATTATTTGGAAGTGTTTTTAACAGGTTCCGAAGAACTGTTTTCTCCATTTTTAGCCGGTACTCCGCCGGATTTTCTTTAAAATTTTTGGAACCCCAAATAAATAATAATTTTTACAAATGGCTTAACTAAATCATATTTCATAAATTAGCTTCAAAAGCATGACACAAATTAAGTAAGGTATATTAGAGTGTGCCAGTACATCGTGTGGCATTACTTACTCGGGTATACTGCACATGGGTAAAGGGTGTCACAACCACGGTACTAAGGATTTATGACATGAAGGCATAGATAGACAGGAGTCACCATCCGAGTAATAACCGGGATATATTCAGTGTTTCTTCTGAGGGTCATAGATGGCAACTTACTCCTTGCAGAGTTTCCATAATCGTCATTACCATAGCCCAATGTCTAGATTCGAGATAGTGGGTACGTAAGAGGAAGGTGTTAGGCACCCCTTACGCCTGGTCTAACCTTGTTAATTCGAGTGTCAGTCATCTACTAATATTTCTAAAAGTCTTATTTATTATTCCTTTATTAAACTTCATCCTAAAAAATGCAATTCTAATCCTACACACGCAAGTAATTCATAAAAGGGTTGTTGTTTACAAATAATTTTCATGCACAAGTAATTCCTATCTATGGGGTTGCTAATTATTTAAATGATATTTACCAGATTACTAAAATTAATTTATTATTGAGAATTTAATTTACAAACGAATTCAATTTCAAATAACCCTACGTTTCTACTTAACCTAATTAATTAATTTTCACCAAGTTACCCTAAGGATAATTGAACTAAGTTAATTATGTACATGTGTAATTTATTCTAATATCACATAAGGCCCAAACGATTATAACCTAATAAAGATTTCTAACATGCAAATTTATTTTACAATTACCAAGTATTAAATTAAATTTATTTTACATGCCAATGTTAGTTTAATTTATGAATAAGATTAATTTTAATTTATAAAGTATTTATTTAAATTAATTATATGCAAAAGTCGGTTAAATTAAAAACAAAGTTAATTTTAATTTACCAAATAAAAATTCTATTATTACTAAAATTTCATGCCAATGGTTATTCAAGGAGTTTAGGGCTATTTACCTATTGGTAAATACAGTTGCCATTGGGGTAAGTTACCCCTAAAAAAGGATCTTCTGTTATAGTATGGCAATGATATCCTTGGCTTACTCCCGTTTAGCTCCACATAAGCTTTACGCAAATGCCCTTTTTGGTACTTACCTTAGGGCTACTTACTAATTTTATTTGTAATAAAAAAATAAAGAAACTAAAGAAAATAAAAGAAATAAAGAAAATAAGAAAATATTAATAACAATTTACATTGGATTCCAACCCTAGTCTCCTAAATGGTTAAGATTCCTAATTAGTTACAACTACTTAATAGTCTAAGTCTTCTAATATGATCCAAACACTTCATGATACTTCTTGAATTAAAAGAATACAGAAAAATAGATCAAATATCAATTAAAACCCAAGAAAATACAAAAACATGCATAAATATACAATTTCCAAATTCTGACAGATTGATGGTAGCAAGAAATCTGATTTTTTAAAAATAATTAGATATGCCTAAAAATCATAAAATAATTACCAAAGACAGCCTACATGTCATACAAGATCATAAAATTTATAAATCAAACAAAACCCTAGCCGAATGGTCTACATAAATAGTAACTTTTCTAAGTGACAGAATCGTACTACTTTTTTGTAAAATTCATAACTCATTAACCACAACAGATATGAATACAAAACCAATTGGAAAAGGTTCATAAGATTCTGAAATTAATTTTAGACACTAGATTTACACAAAAATATTAAGAAATAAGAGAGATATGGGCTCCACAAGTCGGGTATCCTGCAAATTGGAATTTACAGGAACCCTAACTTTAAAAAGCCATAAATTATAAAATATTGAACCTATTTTAGTGATTGTTAAGCCTAAAATTAATAGAATTTCGTGTAGAATATGAATATAATTTTTACAAATTTTTTACAGATTCAGAAAATAACGAAAAATAATAAAAATATGAGAGAGAGAAAACTGAACATGTCCAGAGTTGTTTATCCCCTCAAATTAAACATGATTACATGATCTATATGAACATATACAATAAATTAAAAATAAGGAACATAGAATTAAACATTACATAGCATAGATCTTAAAAAGAAAATAAAAGAACTAACTTTTAAAAAATATTGCTAGAAATAAAAAAAAAACTAAAAGAATTTTGGCTATTTATCTCTTTAATTTTTTTTTCTTTTATTTTATTTATTTTTTTTTTTTTTGTCTTCTCCTCCCCTCCTTTTGTTTTTCTCCTCTCTCTTTTTTTTTTTATTTTTTATCAGTGGGGTATTTATAGGGTTTTGGGAGAAAGGTGTGATAGGGTTTGGAGTCCTATCGTGATAAAGTTCAGATAACTTAAACAACTAGCATTGCAGAATTTGGGTGAGACTGAAATATGGATGAGGTGCTTCAACCAATGGGAAGAGAAGGAAAGGAGAAGGTACCAATAGGGAGTGAGGAAGAGATGTGGTAGGGTTTGAAGTCCTAGTGTGATAAGATTCAAATAACTTAAACAACTGAGATTGGAGAATTTGGGTGAGACTGGGATATGGGTGAGGTGTTCCAACCAATAGGAAGAGAGGGATAGAGAAAAAGATATTTTCTTATTTTAATTTTCAAAAAATAAATTAAATAGGTCTTATTTAAAATTCCTAACTAAACTTTATTAGGCCCATGGGACCCAATTAAACTTAATTAGGTACATTTAAAAATTACCCATATTAAATTTAAACAAAACAAAATTTTATTTAAATTTAATTAAATTCACTTCAAAAAAAATATTATTTTTTTTTTCAAGATCATGCCACGAAATTAATAATTCAGCTCCATGCCTCCAATTACATCTTACAGTCATATAATTTTTTATCATCAAATTTTTCATAGCCTCAATGCACATACTCATCACAAAATAAGGGTTTACAACAGCCGAAAGTAGTAAGTTTGGCTACCGAAGTTCAATCTTCAAATGAAGGTTTTTGAGCGTTAAAAGCCGTTTTATCTAGAGAGCACTCCAACAGTCGAAAGTAGGAAATTTGGTAGCCGAAAGTGAATTTTCAAAAGCTTTTTTTGGCGCTTCAACCTTCAGCAGCCGAACTTCGGTTTCTACAACTCGATAAAATAGAGTTTTGGGTGGTTGAACTGCTAGTTTTGTATTTAATGCATCATCAACGGTTATTTTCTTATAAAAATTATAAATAGGCACTATTTATAACTGGAAACAAGTTTTTACAGTAACAATCTTTTTAAAAATTTATTGTGTTCTAAAGATTTTCTTCATTCTCTCTCTAGAACTTGAGCTACCATAGTTAATGTTGAGAGCTTGATATTTGAGTTGTAAATTCTTTATTCTAAGAGATCATTTAAGGTAGTTGTGAGCACTTATTGTAATTTTGAGTGTGATAAAGCTTTAAATAGCTCTTGAATGTATACATGGATTTATAAAAGAATAAGGGTTTGCTTTTGTGGTGATTGTAAGGGGTTTGTTCTTCACCTAAAGAAGAATTTTAGTGGGGTTAACTCTCAATGAGGGCCTTGAGGAGAGGACGTAGGTTTGGAATAGCTGAACCTCTATAAATTTCTTGTGTCATCATTTTTCTTCTACTATTCTTTGTGTCTAAATTTCTTTTAATATTTAATTTTGCAATTAGAATCCAATTCACCCCCCCTCTTGGGTTGCTATAAGGGCAACAAAATCTTTATTAAAAAATTTGAGAGATAAAAAGTATAGTTTACATAAAAAGTTATAAAAATAAAATGTTGAGATTTGACTTATTTATAATTAGTATATATTATTTTTTATGTTAATAATTTAATATTCTTTTTATTTCACTTTACTAAAATTAATTAATACTTATTATTATTATTATTGCCGACTTATGACGATTTAATTGAAACGGCAAAGTAAATAGAAAATATTTTACTGTTATAAAAATTGAATTTGAATGTTTGTTATCGTTTTTCAATTAAATAATATTTAATTATAAATTAATTTTTTATTTAAATGATTTCATTTATTTGTCTATATATAATAAGTCATATGAGACATTTAATACACTTAAGCACTCTTTTCTCCTCAAGTATTTTTTTTTATTCAAATACTTTTATTTGTACTTTTTTTATTATTTATTTCAAAAGTTATTATTATCATTTTCAAAATTTATTTATTTAAATATATTTAATTAATATTTATTTAATTACTAATTTTGTCTAGATTTCTTATTTAATATTTTTTAAACTTTAAATATTTTATTTCATTATAATTGTATATCGAATGTAATGATAACTAACATTTTAATTATCTATATTTTATAATCATTAAATTTTAATAGAATTATTTTTAAATTTTAGTTAAATATCTATATTTTTATGTATAAATTATCTCTCAATTATATTTTTATATAAAAGTAAAATTTTAAAAATAAATTCTAAAATAATTGTATCAAAAAAATAATTAAAAATAATTAAAGTTATAGTATCAAAATTATAGAATCTGTTTTTTAAAAAATAGCATATTTTTTAATATTTATTATATTAATAGGAAATGAAGATATTTTAAAAGTTTAATTTTTATGAAATGTATTTATTTTATATTATAAATTTATATAAAGTGATAACTTTTTTATCAAAAAATTAATTTCTAAAATATATATTAATTTGATAAAAAAAGAATTTACACTTAGATAGAGTATTTTTTAAAAATAATATAATAAAATGTTATTTTTAATTAATAATAATATTTTATATTTTCATTATTATTAAAATTAAGTAATTCAATTCATTATTAGTAATTTAATTTTTTATTATATTAATAATGTAACACCCCTAATTTTTAAATTTATTATTTTTGGGTAATTATTGATATTTTATTTTATTTGAATTTTAGGAAATTGTTTGAAATTTTTCGGGTTTTAGAAATCGGGTTCGATTTTTCGAAAAAATTAAACTTTGATGATTTTTAAGAATTAATTTAAAGACCACGTGGCAAAACTAAAAATATATTTAGAGTCTACGAATTTTTCTGAGTTTTCTATAATTTTTTCGGAATTTTTGGGCCTCGTTTTCGGTCCCAAGGCAGAGTAAAAATTCAAAATTTTGTATCCTGAATCGAACCGGCCGAATCGAATCAGACCTGATCGGACCGGCCGAATCGGGCCGGCTCCTTTTCTTCTTCTTCTCCTCTTCCCGCGCGCGTTCTCCTCCCTCTCTCTCTCTCTCTCTCTCTCTCTCTCTCTCCCGTTTTCTCTCTCCTCTCACCTCCCCTCGCCAGCCAGTCGCCTCCCTAGCCTCCCTACCTCGCCAGCCACCTTGACCACGGCCACGCTGAACGCCGGAATGTCGTGACGGGCGACGCAGGCCGGCCTTCTTCCGAAATCCGGCAGATCCGGCCACCAATTGGGCCGGGTCTTGTGTCTAAACCCATCTACACCTCGATAGCTTTCCATAGATACCAAGAACACCGAAATCCATCTAGCGGTTTGTCCAATTTTTGTTCTGAAAGTTTTACCCCATTTTGACTTTTGGGCTAGATTTCTCGCAAACAGTGAACCCCACGAGAAAACCGAGAGTACTAGAGCGCTCCACTCGTCGAGAGCTTCGCGGCGATATAAATTTCAAATTTTTTTGATACCATTTTTCAGTGTGTTCTACGGAACTTCGTAGTGTTTTTTCGATCATTAAATGAGCTTAGAAAATTATGTAAAATTTATGTACTAACTCCCGTGTTGTGGGCTTCGTGTAGGTATCTTCAATTCGCGGAAATTCGACAGTTGTACGAGTCTGTAAATTTTCGGCTACACACACCGGCTGCCGAAAAAGTCTCCAAATTGGATCGAGATTTTAGCTACCCTACCATTGTCAAATTTCTCGAGTGGGTCCCCAGAGTCGGAATCGGCATAGGTAAACCCAAACCTTGCTTTTTCATAATTTTCTAGTGGCTAAATGGGATTAAAAATTCATAAAATATTTGTGGTAGCTCAGAAAATTATGATTCTTTTTGAAATAGCCTAGTAATATTGCTAAGGACCGCGGGGCAAAGTTTTAGAATTTTTAGAGTTTATTTGGATAGTTTTTTGCAAAAAGGGTCAATTATAAGGACTAAACTGTAATTTTACATACTGTGATTGATAACTGTTTGGATGGGCCCAGGAGGGGCTGTGTGATGTGATTGAGATGTGAGTGTATGATTTGTGAATATAGAAGTACGTTTTGAGCCCTTTTGCACGTTAGGTAGGTCCTAGGTATAGGGGAGACTCTGTCGGATTTTCGGCACGACTTAGGATGTATTTGGTCTTTTCTTAGTTTGTATTGAGTCAATTGTATTAAATAATTATAATATAATTGTCAGGTGAGCCGGGACAGCCTTCTTCCTCCGTCCAGCCACCATAGTGACCGCTGTCAAGTCTGTGAGTAAAATATTAATTTTAATTGTAATTTCACTATTATTATATGTTCAAGCATGCCCATGCATCACTTTTATGTATATATCTATGTAGTTAAACTCTAGGCACGTTTTATGTTGCATTCACAACTGTCAAAGTACCATGGATGTTGTTGTGGTAAATTAGAGCAGTGTGCGTGCGTTGGCGTGCGTGTGATGTGGTGTTAGCTATGGATAGGATGGGTAGTCACGGCTTGAGATCTTCGCTGGGACCCGGTCCTTCTGGGTAGTCACGGCTTGAGTTCTTCGCTGGAGCCCCGATTTGGTTTATTAAGCGAAAGTCTAGTTTGAGTTCTTCGCTGGCACATGTTGGATTTAAGAGAGCTGTATAGGGGATCAGCTCCCATATATTATGATTGATATTACTGAGTGTGTGAGTGCTCCAAATTACCTTTTTGCTGTTATGATGTGAAAATATTGCTGATGTTGCATTTCACTCTACAGGGTGCATTAGTTTTAGATAATTATAGAGACTATGGTTAAAATTGATATTTTACTCTCTGAGTCGAACGCTCACTCCTGTTCAATATTTTTCCAGGCCACAGGAGGATATTTTTGAGGTTAACCTGCTTTTCTCCCTCGCAGGTCGTTTATTAATGTTTGTATAAACCTGTTAACTCTTAGAATTTCCGCATGTGTTAGAAATATTTATTTGATTTGGGTCTGTAATATAAATTGTTATCTTGGACCTGTAAACTTATTATTTTATGCATGTTTGATGGACAGGATGAGGGAGCTGAACTCCCATTTATTTTTATGACATTTGAGTATGTAGATGGTGAGCTAAGCTCCCCAATTGATTACATATTATGTTTACAGGTTGGGTGAGTCAAAAACTCACCGTTGAAATATTCATTTTATGGTAGGACTGTGTCCGGTTGAATTTTTGAAATTGGGCCCAAATGGGCCTTAGAGTTGGATTAAGGAATACTTAGGCTTAATACGGGCCTCGGGGGTTTTAGGCTGGCTCAGATCCTAGTGCCGGTCCGGCCCATAGGTTGGATCGTGACAAATAACTTTAAAATAATATTATTTATTTTTTGTAATTTATAAAAAATAAAATATTAATTTACATAAATTATGAGATAAAATATAAAAATTTTATAAAATTTAAATTATTTTTAAATAAAATATTTTTATTACATTTTAAATAAAGTAATTATGGAAACTATTATATATATATATAAAAGAATTAAATAAATATTTTAATTAATTATATCATAATTAATTAAAAATGTATTATTATAATAAGTAAAAATTTATTCAAATTAAATTAAATAAAAATGTTTAATTTAAAATTAATTTAATAATAATAATAATAATTTATTTTATTTAAAATATTATTAAAAATTAAATTAAAAAATAATAATTATAAATTACTCATGTATAATATGAGTATTATGCTAATTTGCATATATAATAATGTATAGTAAACGACAATCAGGAGTGCCGTATCTACTCTCTGTACGGTATTCGTGATCTAGCATAGACGTTCCGAACGCGCGCATAAGATTAAAAATGAAACGACAACTATCGAGTATAATTTTTTAACCGTCTATCAGATAGGCTGGTTCCGGCTGCACACGTGGATAATGAAGGTCAAGTGGTAAGGGGTCCAGACGACGAACCGTTTAACCCTTACATGAAAATCCCAAATTCCACCGTCTAGTCTTCACCCTTGGATTAGGGTTATAAAATACATGTAGGATTTTATATAGCCCATAAAACCCCCAAATCGGACCAGACCCTTGATTCACATTTCTACAAGACACTCACCAATATAAAGCTCACGCTTGATTCAGCGATATAGAGATATCGGAATTTTGTTACAGGAAACGAAGCTATGCCTCGTCATAGGGACGAAGACTATGAGGAGCTCGATGTAGAAGATGAGGAGTACGATGACCAGGAGCAGCAGTTGATGGATGACGAAGAAGAAGAGGAAGAAGATAGGGGAGGGTCCAGCAGGAAGAGGCGGAGATCAGATTTTATAGACGACGTTGCTGAAGAGGACGATGAGGAGGAAGAAGAAGAGGATGAGGATAATGAGTATGGTGGTGGTGGCAGGAGGCAGAAGGCAAAGAGGAGGTCAGGAACTCAGTTCTTTGACCTCGAGGCTGAGGTCGACAGCGATGATGACGAGGAAGACGAAGAGGATGCTGAGGACGGTACGTGGTTTTTGGATTTTTGTTTGTTTGATGATTGGATAGAATGTGGCAGATTTGATTTAGTTTTGTGAAACTAGGGTTTTACAATCACTAGTGGTACTTCAGTTCTTGATTAATTGGCATTTTGAGGTTTCTGGGTGAAATTGGGTTCCAACGGAAACATTGGAACTCGGCGGATAAGAGTTGAGTGACTCTGATTACTGGCAAACTTTAATGATTTGTTGTGTTTTGGTCTGTTCACCTTTAAAAAAAAAAAAAAAAAAACTTTATTATGAATTTTTTTAAGGATGGGATTACCTGGTTGTCTTATAGGCTGGAAGATTAGAATTTGATAGAAATACTAATTGACTTGTCAACTTTGGGCATGAGGTTTTATGTATAAATAATTGATAGAATGTACATGCTTGTTTCTTTTGTTTGGCACGTTCTTATGTGAAGATATTGTGCAGTGTGGCAATAGGAAGAAATGGAATTCAGCAAGAAGGGATAGCAGAAGCTATATATTTATGCTAGTGTGTAGTAATGTACAATACTACGTTTTTTGATGGGTGTGTTTCAGTGAGCCTATTGAAGCTGAAAAATATAATTGTAAATCACGAGCTTGGGAATATAAATGTTGAAATTGAAGTACAAGCATATATATCTAAATATAAGATTTAGATGGTTGATGTAGCAATGCGGTGGATGTGTCTTATATTCATGTATCTGCTGAGTTTGTCTATTACTCTGTTGTGCAAACAAGACATTGGTTGAGGTAATATTATTGTTAGTTTAGATAACTAGGCTGTCTAAATGCACTTTTTATATCAATGGGATCTGAATGGAGAGGTTAAACCATTTTTACTTTCTCCTGCCTCTTCTGAAATCACATGGTATGGTTACTCCATATATTAACACCAATAGATATAGTGAAAGATATCCGTAAGTATTTTGATTCATGACACGATGACTCACTCTTTAGTCTGTTTATATTTCATTTTGTTAATCCTGTAGTTGTTTATAATCTCAATGCCAAATGCATAGAAGTGCTACTTGGGGTCTAGAAAAGTAGACTCAGCTGGTGAAGGAAATAACATATTGATGATTTAAAACTAGGATCGTGGATTTTGGTTGTCAAACATCCTTTTCCATCTGAAAACTATTGTTCATAAATCCAGGGATTTTTTAGTGTTTTTGCATTCAGTTTTTCAATTATTTATTTAGTTAATTAAGACATTATCTTGTTGAAGATGGTGACCAAGGGAACAAGGATATCTTTTTGGTCCTAGTATCTTACCCTCCCAATCTTTTAGTTCTATGAAAGTAGTGTTTGTGAATTTTTGTTTCTAAAGTTATTGTTACATCACTTCTTGTGGTAAAGTACTTAGGAGAGTAATTATTATGGCTTGGTGCACATTTCATTATGGCAATAGGTTACCATTTGCACTAAGTTCATGTGTTTGGCTGAGCCCATTTTTTTCCCCTTTTTTATTTAATTCTAGAATGGATTGGTAAGCTAATTGATGGTTACTTATTTATCTCTATTCTGCTGTTCTATTGTCATTGCTGTCTTTGTTTATTATTCTCTTGTAATTTTCTTCTTTAAATTGCATATTCTCTATTTATTATGCGGCAATATCTTTTTTAGTAGTTCTTCCACTTGTTTTGTGACTGTTTTACTTTTCAGCCAATTGCCAGTATTTCAGCATTTTACCAATGGATTTTTTATTTTCTGTGTACTGGAAAAGACTATTTCAGTAACTTCTTCTGATGCCCTTAACTTCCTTATTTAGAGTTTTACGTTGGTTGGTGATAATCCTAAAGATGATGTTTTATTTGGAGTATGCGGTTTTTAGTTAGTATTTTTTGCAGTTGTACTTTATCATGTAATATGTTATAGCTTTTGTTTTAGCATAGCAATTCCGGCATTTGTCTGGATGTACTTTGTTTTCTGTTGGGCTTCTGTTAGTAGTGTTTTAATGGTGGTTGGGTTTTCATCCAAAGACTAGAATGACTTTGTTACTGCTTGTTTCTCTTTTTATGTCACCATGTTTTTTCCAATTTATTAGGGGTCATGATTACGGAGTTCACATCCATCATAAATTGTGCATGTGCTTACAAGTTTTCAATATTGCTTCCATTTTTTTTCATTGTAGTATAGTTAATTTCCATCTAAGATAAGAGTTGCAGAGATGAGAATGTTAAGGTGGATGAGTGGCCATACTAGACTAGATAAAGTCCGCAATGAGAGTATTAGAGAAAAGGTAGGAGTGGTGCCAATTGAAGATAAGTTGAGAGAAGGGAGATTGAGGTGGTTTGGTCATGTGAAGCGTAGACATACGGAGGCTCCAGTTAGACAAGTAGAGTACATTAGGTTAGAGGATAGAAAGAAAAAAAGGGGTAGACCTAAATTGACTTGGAGGAGAGTAGTACAACATGACCTAGAAGCATTACACATTTCTGAGGATTTAACCCAAAATCGTTCAGAATGGAGAAAGCGAATCCATATAGCCGACCCCAAATTTTTGGGATAAAGGCTTAGTTGAGTTGAGTTGAGTTGAGTTGTAGTATAGTTAATTTCAATTTTGTATAACCAACAAATGCTGTGTATGACCAACATTTTACGATCTCTATATTCTTAGGAGGCGCCTGGCGCCCTCTTGAGACTTCTAGTTTAGATTTTTAGCTTTATATAGGGAAGGCTGAGGTTGGTATATGTATATGCAGATTTTATAGTTGATACTGGAGCTGATCTACCTGATGAAGATGATAGCAGAAGGGTTCATCGTAGGCCATTGCTCCCTCGGGAGGATGACCAAGAAGATGTTGAAGCTCTTGAGAGAAGCATTCAAGCGAGGTATGCAAGGTCAAGTCACACAGAATATGATGAAGAAACTACAGATGTGGAGCAACAAGCTCTTCTGCCATCTGTTCGGGATCCAAAGTTATGGATGGTGAAATGTGCGGTATGATTTTCAGTTCCTCTGTTATTCTCTCAGAAGCAGTTGCCCATTATAGTTTATTTTGTTTTTCAAGATATTTGTTAAGCTGTCTTTAATGTATGTCAGATTGGTCGTGAAAGAGAAACAGCTGTTTGTCTAATGCAAAAGTGTATTGATAAAGGATCTGAGTTGCAAATCAGGTCTGCTATTGCTCTTGATCATCTCAAAAACTATATTTATATTGAAGCAGACAAGGAAGCCCATGTGAGGGAGGTATGTCGTTGATATCATGCATCGCAATATTTTATGTTGTTCATTTCAACTCTTGATGTTTGCAAATAACATGTAGCTTTAATAATTGACTAGTTATTTTCTGCTGCTTCAGGCTTGTAAAGGTCTGCGCAATATATACGGCCAGAAAATAATGCTCGTCCCAATAAAAGAAATGACTGATGTTCTTTCAGTTGAAAGTAAAGCGATAGATCTTTCAAGGGATACCTGGGTCAGAATGAAGATTGGTACTTACAAAGGAGATCTTGCTAAAGTATGTTTTATTATGTTGTTTTCCCTACCGTATCATTTCTTATTTTCTTAGCTAATGTTTCTTGCTTTTTTTTTTCCTGTTTTTTTCCCAAGGTGGTAGACGTAGATAATGTGCGGCAGAGAGTTACAGTGAAGTTGATTCCAAGGATCGACTTGCAGGCTCTTGCAAATAAATTGGTATGTTGATTCTTGCTAATTGACGGTGGAGTTGCTGGATGTAATTTTTATTTTTTTATCTTCTGTAGGTATATGAATTGTCTAATCATCATTGTTGATATTTTGCTTGAGAAATGTAATAGGATGAGCTTATCAATGTTCTTTCATAACTATAAAATATATTAGATTTTCTTTTGTTTGAAAATTTTTCATTTTATAGGAGGGCAGAGAGGTTGTAAAAAAGAAGGCATTTGTCCCCCCGCCTCGTTTTATGAATGTTGATGAAGCTAGGTAATGCTGAATTTATACTTTCTTATTGCTGTAAAATTCTATAGGAACTCTATGTTGATTAAGTGAATCTTTATTTTTTTGGGTTCTTATAATGCTTCTCCTCAGAGAACTGCACATTCGGGTAGAACGAAGAAGAGATCCCATGACTGGTGATTATTTTGAAAACATTGGTGGTATGTTGTTTAAAGATGGGTTCTTGTATAAAACTGTGTCGATGAAATCGATTAGTGCTATGAACATCAAGCCAACTTTTGATGAACTTGAGAAGTTCCGAACACCTGGAGAGAATGGAGATGGTGACATGGCCAGTTTGTCAACCTTATTTGCAAATAGAAAGAAGGGCCACTTTGTGAAGGGTGATGCAGTTATTGTTGTCAAGGGAGATTTGAAAAACCTTAAGGGATGGGTGGAGAAAGTTGATGAAGAAAATGTTCATATCAGACCAGAAATGAAGGACCTTCCAGTAAGAATTATTTGAAGAGATCTTTAATAGTTGATAGTTCTCTCTTGTGTGTTTCCCATTCATTATTAATGATTATTTTGAATTTACCTGGTTTCCTTTTATTTATCTGCTATTTTTTTATTGGCAGAGAACTATTGCAGTGAATGAAAAGGAGCTGTGCAAGTATTTTGAACCGGGTAATCATGTGAAGGTTGTCTCTGGTACACAGGAAGGTGCAACTGGCATGGTTGTTAAGGTGGAGCAGCATGTGCTGATCATTCTTTCTGATACAACTAAGGAACATGTAAGTGATCAAGTTATTGTATGACAATCGAGTTTTTAAGAATACTTTGGTGACAGGAAAACTAATGTGTGGAAATGATGTGATTATCTTTTGGCTTCAGATTCGTGTTTTCGCCGACGATGTTGTGGAAAGCTCTGAGGTTACTACTGGCGTGACCAAAATTGGAGAATATGAGCTCCATGATCTTGTGCTACTGGAGTAAGCTATGTTTCTTGAAGAATTTTTCATTGTTTTTCCTGTTTCTTTGTTTGAGGTTTTATATATTTTTTTGTGGTGCAGTAATATGAGCTTTGGTGTAATTATACGTGTAGAAATTGAAGCCTTTCAGGTGAGTAATAACTCAAGTGCCTAAGTGGGTGTTAGGCGATCACTTCTTAAATCTGCTGACTTGTCATCATTAACTTTTCAGGTTCTTAAGGGGGTCCCAGAAAGACCTGAGGTTGCTCTTGTTAGATTGAGAGAGATCAAATGCAAGATTGAAAAGAAATTTAATGTGCAAGATCGGTACAAGAATACTATATCTGCTAAGGATGTTGTCAGAATCATTGATGGTCCTTGCAAAGTGAGATTCTTAATTGCTGTTTGATTTGTTGTTATCACATGTATGTGTAGTTTACCATTTATCCTTATCTTGTCAGGGGAAACAAGGTCCTGTAGAGCACATATACAGAGGAGTCTTGTTTATCTATGATCGCCATCACCTGGAACATGCTGGATTTATCTGTGTTAAATCTCATTCTTGCGTCATTGTGGGAGGAACTCGAGCCAACGGTGATAGAAATGTAAGATTTTGCCACTCTTATTTGTTTTAGCAAAAGCTCATTTAATTGCTAAGGTTGTGAGCTCTTCATTTTGTTATTCAGCCCTTTTTGCTGAATTTGGTATTTATAATTATTTGAAATCCAATTTTTAAATAGTAGCTTGAATTGCGGTTAATCTTTTTTTTTTTTTAATTTTTTTTATCATATTGAGTAATTGATTAAATCGTGTTTTGGTTGAAATATCTTCAGATTATGTGATTAACCTAAGCATGAATTTTTCAAATTAAAAACTAGCTTAATCAATTTAGCGATCAAATCTACAAGTAATCTTAGCCAGACTGATGCCTACCTTACTCATGTATTAATTCAGGGTGATTCCTATTCAAGATTTGGTAGTTTGAAATCTCCCGCTCGTGTACCCCCTTCACCAAGGAGATTTCCAAGAGGAGGTCCTCCATTTGAGTGTAAGTTGCTGGTGGTCGATATTTTCCTGTGTAAACAAGTTGGATCATCATTGACTTCATTGACTCTAATTAAACATTCCTACCCCCCTGGAAAAGATGTTCATGTTGTATATCATTTATGTGTTGCTTACGAAAGAATTCTATGAACTTCTAATTCAATGCTACAGCTGGGGGAAGGAATAGGGGTGGAAGAGGAGGGCACGATGCTCTGGTTGGTACCACAGTAAAGATACGACAGGGTCCTTTCAAGGGCTATCGGGGGCGGGTTGTAGAAATCAAAGGCCAATCTGTTCGAGTTGAGTTGGAGTCCCAAATGAAAGTTATTTTAGGTCAGTCTTTACGAATATATGCTATATAATTGGTTCCCTATTTTTGTATTTTCAATAGTGTAATCGCTGTTGTATTTGCAGTTGATCGCACTAATATTTCCGACAATGTAGTTGTATCAACCCCATACCGGTAATTGACATTCTACCTAAAATATTGTTAAATAGTTTTTCATAATTCACTGTTTGTGATTTTATTTGTTGATATTTTTTAACAGTGATTCATCTCGATATGGTATGGGAAGTGAAACTCCTATGCATCCTTCTCGGACTCCACTGCACCCATATATGACTCCAATGAGAGATGCTGGAGGTTCATTCTTTAGAAGCTTGAATGCTTTTGTAATCGTCTAAGAAATGATTATGTTAATGTTTCCTTATTTTCTTTTCTTTTCTTTCTGCTCGTATATTTGCAGCAACGCCTATTCATGATGGCATGAGGACACCTATGCGTGACCGAGCATGGAATCCTTATGCACCAATGAGTCCTCCTAGGTTCGATCATGAATCTTGCTGCTACCAATTCATTTTTCTATTTTTCTTCTCTTTATGATGTGATTTGATGAATAAGCCCTGAATATTACTCGATCAGAATTTTTGTGATTTACATGGGTGATTGGTGTGTCTTTGCTTTGCAAGCAGTGCATATCATGATTAATAGCGTAATGGTGTTGGTTAAAAGCAATCTGGTTCAGCATTGCATGCATGATTGATTGCAAGCATTGGTTGGTCTTCATTTTTCTGTGGCACTTGAAGAATGTAGATTTAGCTGCTGTTTTGTCATTATCTATTTCTGAGCAAACAACAAAAAGGAGTCATGAAAGCTTTACGCATTGCTTTTCTCTTATTTTAATTAATGTTCATGTTTTCTGTCAATACAGTCAAGTAATTTTTTTTTATAGATGACTTCAAACAATTGGAGATCTTTGCCATTACTTTTTACAATTTTTCTTTCCAAAATGTTCTGTTGTGTTAGAGAAATACTGTATGCTGTTATTAGGGTCAGTTCGTGACTTCATGTTCATCTTTATAGATCTGGTTTGACCCCTTTTTTGGTCCGATCTTTTGCAAAGTTGTTTTTCATTTTCATAGTGCACTCGAGTGCCTTGTTGTCTAGTGAAATAAATTTCCTGTGTTTTACTAAGGTTATCGATTCTTTTGTGCTAGCATTATACATCAAGCATATAGAAAACCTTTAATCTTGTCAGATTTAGGATATTCCTGAAGAATGTTTTTGATGTTTTGAAACCAATTAATGATTCTTGGACTTGTGATCACATCAATATAGGGATAATTGGGAAGATGGAAATCCTGCTTCTTGGGGAACTAGTCCACAGTATCAGGTAGGAACTGGACATTGCTTTGTAAACCTTACAAATTATTCCATCTTGTTGTGTATTGTAAAACAAATATGTTGTCCACCCCCTTCTCTCTCTCTCTCTCTCTCTCTCTCTCTCTTTCTCCCCCTCCTTTCCCTTTTCCTTTTCCAGCCAGGAAGCCCCCCTTCTCGGGCATATGAAGCTCCAACTCCTGGTTCAGGCTGGGCTAGCACTCCTGGTGGTAGTTATAGCGAAGCTGGAACGCCAAGGGATAGCAGTTCTGCCTATGGTAGTTCATCTTCTTGCTTTGGTTTATAATTTAATGGTAATTTCCCCATTTTAACTTACTTTATGTATTTTTAGCCAATGCTCCAAGCCCATACTTGCCTTCAACTCCTGGTGGGCAGCCTACGACTCCAAGCTCTGCAGCCTACCTTCCTGGCACTCCTGGGGGGCAGCCGATGACACCTGGAACTGGTGGTCTTGATGTCATGTCTCCTGTTATAGGTTTGATTTGTGCTTTTCAATCTTTGATATTTTTGTCATAGTGATATGAGGGATCTTTTAATTTCATACATAATATTTCTAGAATATTCTTTCCATGTTTTTGTTGAAATATTGTTAGCATTCGTATGTATGTAAAGGACGTTCTAGTGCTGCAACTGGACAATTCAGGGTTAAATTATGATATTGCTTTATTGAGTGGCTTGTAATGTCATGTGGAACTGAGAATGCATGCATTTTCTCTTCTGGAATTGAGTGTCTGTACATGTGGTTCCAACTTCAGTTAATGGCTTGATTCCAGAAATGGAAGCGATGTTTCATATGATCCTTTTTTTTTTTTTTTTTTCTTTAAATTTGGTGGTGGGGGCTAGGGGGAATGAAAGGCTAAACTGCATGACTAAAGCTGCTTGAAATTTTACTGATATTCTGAATCTGATATTTTGTGTGCTTTTATGGAACGCTAAATCGACTCTATTCTTCTTGCCCGGAAACTGGTGCTAAATATTAAAGTTACAAGTTGACATGCATTCATTTGCAGGAGGGGACAATGAAGGGCCATGGTTCATGCCAGACATATTGGTTAATGTACGCAAGGCTGCTGATGAATCTTCTGTTGGTGTTATAAGGGAGGTGCTTCCGGTATGTTCCTATGGACCTTCTATTTTCCTGTTTCTTTATAAAAAAAAATTTGCACTTTACATCTTTGTCTAGAATGTTAAATATGACATTTAGCCCTGTAAAATTAGGATTTGACTAGTTCTGACTTAAAATTCTGACTGCAAAGGGAAGGGAGTATTATGTCATCTGCTCTAATCCCATTGTTTTTCCCCCAAATAAAGTCCATTTTCTTATAGGTCTTTTTAACTTGTTCAATTCATTACAACCAAACTGTGTTGATGTGTGGCATCTCTCACTAGTTTTTTTCCTTGGAAGACTTGCATGCTTCTACCATGGGAGACTTGATTTATCCATGAAATCAATGAATGAATGAATTAATACTGGTTTTGCATGGTTCAGGATGGTTCCTGTAGGGTAGTCCTTGGGGCAAATGGCAATAGGGAAACAATCACAGCACTTCCGAATGAAATCGAGATAGTGGTACCAAGGAAATCAGATAAGATCAAGATCATGGGTGGTGCACATCGTGGTGCCACTGGTAAGTTAATCGGTGTGGATGGGACTGATGGAATTGTAAAGGTGGATGACACGCTTGAAGTTAAGATATTAGACATGGTTATACTGGCAAAACTGGCACAACCATGATTGTTGTGATAATAAATGAATGAAAATTATGTGTTCTTACCATTGAGGATCTCATGTGGCTCCGTCCCTATCTTCCTTCCTCCCTCTCTCGCTCATGCTCTCTCTCTCTCTCTCTCTCAACAATTGCCGTTTTTCTTTTGTGCTCTTCTTCAGCTATTGAAGATTATTTGTTCTTACTATTGGGGATCTCTTCAGTTTTTGTTCTTAATAATGGACGTGGCACCAGTTTAGATGTATTTATTGCTCCAGGCTAAATAAAAGATTTAGTTTAGTTAATAATATCTGAAGTGTTAATTACACAATTGGAAGTTAATCAAGAATTTTAAGTTACAGCATACGCAAGAGGCTGTGCCAAAACCATTTCCGGGTTCTAGGTGGGAGGAATTTTGTTCTCAGTTTTCCTTTTTTAAATAACCAAGTCAAGAATATGTCTCCTCCAGGATTATCAACAGCCTGTGCAATTGGACCCACCAAATGTATATATGTATATTTTTAGTCATCATCTTCTTCTGGTTAATTACCAATCAGATTATTTAAATGAATATTGCTAACAGAATTTGCAATAAAATAACAAAAATTCTGTGATTTGCGACTTCTATGAACTTGGCAACTCGTTGCATTAATGGTCCAATGATTCAGCATTTGGCTTTTAATTAATTTACATGGTTATAGTTAAATTCAATCTTACATGGTTACCGCATAGACAAGGCGCTGATAATACTCGTATTAGAATTAGCTAATCAATTTAATCATATTGTACGTTAACAACTAGTCAATCAGTCTACCCTATATATGGAAACAACCACAGATTAATTACACCGGCGATGCTGAAAGTAGAAAATTAGGCTGTAATCTCTGAAGCCGTACCCCACAAAAGGGACACAATGGTTTTGAAAATTCTTCCACCACACAAGCTTCTGTTAAAGATTTGAAATCTACAGGATATCCAGGCATTGTAAAAAGAGTCTCTGGTGCCAATTTGGAAGCCCATCTGCTACAACACTTGCAACACCATAACGGTTTAGGTGGGCAAACCTGCATGGAAACAGCACATCTAACCAATTTGTGGTTTTGCGTATCTCTGTTCAGTTATGGAGGCAGGAATTCCTTGGAGGGAGGTCTAATTAAAATATGTAATTTATAAAAATAATATATATGAAATAGACATAAGTTGATAAAAAATTTTTTAATAAAAAGTTAATAAGATATTATAAGTAAATTATAATGGTTATCATTTATTTTTGATTAATTGAAATCTAATTAATTATAATAACTTCTTTATTAATACTTACAAATATATATTTTTCAATGTGATTCATCAAACAATTATATAATAATTCATCTCATATTCTATTGTGAAGGGAATTTTCATGTAACTAATAAGATTAAAAATCAATTTTACTTTGACAATTTGATTTTATAATTAACAACATAAAAATATAAATTTAACATTAATTTTATTTTATATATTAAAATATAGATATAAGGAATATATGATTAATTTCCTATCACACGCTTTAGTGCAAAAGTATAAACTTTATTTTTTTTTCCTTAAAAATAGAGATATTGTTTTCATAATTATACTTTTTTATTTGATTATAATTATGACATATGTTGTACTTTTTTCTCCTAATTAAAAAAAATATATAATTAAGAATACAATTATAATGACAAACAATAAAGAACCTTATCCTCCTAAAAAGATAATAACTTTTTTTTTCCTCTTTATGGATGATTGGAGATAAAATAAACAAAAAATAAAATAATCTATGATTCCAGAAAATGGACTGTTTAATTCACTAACATATATTAGTAATATAAAATAATAAGTATTAGCTTAGAAAAAAAAATGATACTTTCATCTTAATTTAGTAAAATTACTAATATTTCCCTAAAAAATCTAGAAATTCCAGGAGGCCCAGTACCCCCTTGGCCCTAGTGTGGCTCCGCCTATGTCTCTGTTGCTACTCTCCAAACGCCGGCAAAATGCAATCTCTGGAAAATCAAAAGGAACATATGCTGAGCAATAGCTACATTGTTCCTCTACCCCATATTCATTGGATGAAAAGCTGTTTTGAGTAAAATATAGAGGCGCAATATCATAAATATTACAAATTTCAAACATATGAAAAGCAACAAAAATATTGCAGAAAATTCAGTCATTATCAAATAGCCAACCAAAGCATGCAGAGACTTGTATATATGACATGGACAACAGTATCTCTACTCTTTCAAAGGCAAATCCAAACTTATTACTTGTAAAAACAGAAGTCTAAGTCCTCTCATTTTTAGGTCCTTTGAAAATTCAAACATAAAGAACAGAGAAGCAATAAATTAATTAATACATTTGCAATATAAAGAACAGAGTAGCAAGAGATACCTGCTCTTATGTTTTTGAACTCCTGATGTAAGGACTTTAGTTGATCATTGACATGATCACGATTAAGTTCAATCCACTGCTCCATTTGTGCATCTCCAACAGGATGCCAGTAAAACTTTTGGCTAAAAAAGAAGAAAAACTAAACACCAAAAGCCTTTCGCGGAGTTCTTTTTCACTCCTGAAAAGTAGCTCTATCCACAGAGTTGGCTGCTCCTCTGCAGCACTAGTTGGTTCTTCAAAGTTCAATTTGCTGTTAATTTCATCAGTCTTCAACACATATAGGACCAGGCATCGACAGATGATATTTAGAATGTGCAACTGGCGAGAAGTAATTTTTGATAGATTATCAGAGATATCCGTCCAAGCTTCGTTAATAGAAAGGTCCATATGGGCACCTAAATGTGACAGAGAGAGCCAACAAGCTGGTATGTGGTCCACGTACTCTGGCATAGACTGCTTGAAAGCCAGCAATGGGGCTGCCCTTTTGTTAACCAGGCCCAACTTCTTGTCTTGAATCCACTCCATTATTTATTATGATTATTATTATTTTTTTATTTTTTAACGCAGACGGCCAAGTAGTGCTCATCCCGTAACTGTCAATCTCTTTTCTTTTCCGTCGATGTTCCTCCTCCTCTTCTTATTTATTTTTATTAAGAAAGTCTCTTTTCTCTCCACTTCGCCATTCACGTGCAGGTTTGTTCGAGTGGCAAATCTTCAGAACCATCGACTTTGAGTGGCAAATCATCCATAAAGCACGTCTTCAGAATCATCGACTTTGGGTGGCAAATCGCCCCAATTTTGTTTCGATTTGTTTGATTGCTGTAGAATTAGGTTTGTTTGATTCACTAGATTCTGCTGTAAATTTCGATCTAGATTTAGGAAATTTGTTTGTCTGTTGAAATTTTTTAAGCTGTCTGAGAAAATTTGATTATTCGGGAATGACAATAATAAATAGGTATTATTATTATTATTATTGTTTTTTTTTTTTATAAATGGGGATTCTTGCTCATCCTCAGAAGAACTATGCGCCTGCAAAAAATTCAGGGGAGGATGAGGAGATCAAAATAAATTTCAAATTTGTTATAGCTTTGGAGCATCTTGGAGCAAATGAGCAATGGAGCTTTTGGAGCACTGCTCACATGGAGGATTGCTCACTTGGTTTGCTTCATATTTTTTGGTTTTGCTATTTTTGCTATCGTCAGAGTGCTGATGATAAACGAACAGGAGTAAATGGAGTTACTGTTTTTCTGAAAAATTGAAGGAGTTTTTCTCTATTTATGTGGTTGATTTGCTCTTTGCAGTGAAAGTGCTATATTTCTCTGGTAGCAGAAATGAGTGGCCGCTTTTCTCGCACAATCTATGTTGGCAACTTGCCATCAGATATAAGAGAAGGGGAAGTTGAAGATCTGTTTTACAAGGTTTGATTTGAATGCTTTATTTTGCAGTATATAATTGTGTTACATATCAGCACACTTACTAAAACAGAAGAATAGGGAGAGAGAGAGATAGAAATAGATGAGAAAAGAATAGAAGTAGACGAGAAAGGAGAAGAGATGAGATATATCTTTGATTATTAATGATCTTGGATAGTCTTCTCTTTACAATTAACTTCCTATTTATACTTCTTTGGATCCTATTACTGCTCTCTACAATTACAATTGACTGGGTAGTAAGTACGATGACTAGTACAATAGAATCTTCCTATTTAACTACTGGACTAACCTCCTAACTGCTCTACTTCTTACTCATAACAAATTGATGTTAGATGAACAATAAGGTTCATTTATTATGATGAATTGTATATATTGATGTTGGATGAACAATAAGGTTCATTCTTATGAATTGTATGCGTATTCCTTGAATCCTTTCTCACTTTGTGCTTGGGAAATAATAATTGTAATGTCTTACCCATATCGAATTATGTATGAATGAGTCTGAACTTCAACATTTGTCTTTTTGTTATCTTTGGTTTTTGAAAATCAAAAGATGGGTTTACTGTTACAAACTTCACATTTTTCTTTACGCACGACATCAAACATGTCCGGGTGGACAGAATTTTTTTTGTTTGTAGGTTACTGGTAATAGTTGGCACCTGATGCCAGCCGTAATAATTATGATTAAAAGTTTTCTGGATATGATCCGAGTGGTAAAGATATTTGCTATTGTAGTTATAAAAAAAAATAAGGGAGACATACAGAGTTGCTCAAACTATAGGGGAATTAAACTCATGAGCCATACTATGAAGTTGTGGGAGAGAGTTGTGGAGCATCGACTACGTCATGATACTTCTATCTCTCTCAATCAATTTGGTTTCATGCCCGGTCGTTCAACTATGAAAGCGATCTTTCTCATTAGAAGCTTGATGGAGAAATATAGAGATGTGAAGAAAGATCTACACATGGTTTTTATTGATTTGGAGAAGGCTTATGATAATGTTCCAAGAGAGATCTTATGGAATGTATTAGAACAAAAGAGGGTATCTATTAGGTACATACAAGTATTGAAAGATATGTATGAAGGAGCAACTACTATTGTGCGCACAGTGGGAGGGGACACAAGTGATTTTCCGATCTCAATTGGATTACACCAAGGATCAGCCATAAGCCCTTACCTTTTTACATTAGTTTTAGATGAACTGACGAAACATATACAAGAGAATATTCCTTGGTGCATGATGTTTGCGGATGATATTGTTCTGATAGATGAGACACGAGAAGGAGTCAATAGGAAGCTAGAACTTTGGAGAAGTACTCTAGAGTCAAAGGGTTTTAAGTTAAGCAGAACGAAGACAGAATACATGCATTGCAAGTTCAGTGAAGGCCAAACTGGTGATAGGGAAGCAGTTAGTTTGAATGGGGTGGTACTGTCCCAAAGTAATCACTTTAAATATCTAGGCTCAGTCCTTCAAGTAGATGGGGGATGTGAGGAGGATGTTAGTCATAGGATTAAAGCCGGATGGTTGAAGTGGAGACGTGCCACGGGAGTTTTTATGTGATCGTAAGATTCCCAATAAATTAAAAGGAAAATTTTACCGTACAACCATACGACCGGCTATGTTATATGGTAGTGAGTGTTGGGCACTGAAAGAGTCTTATGCATCTAAGATAAGAGTTGCAGAGATGAGAATGTTAAGGTGGATGAGTGGCCATACTAGACTAGATAAAGTCCGTAATGAGAGTATCAGAGAAAAGGTAGGAGTGGTGCCAATTGAAGATAAGTTGAGAGAAGGGAGATTGAGGTGGTTTGGTCATGTGAAGCGTAGACATACGGAGGCTCCAGTTAGACAAGTAGAGCACATTAGGTTAGAGGATAGAAAGAAAAAAAAGGGGTAGACCTAAATTAACTTGGAGGAGAGTAGTACAACATGACTTAGAAGCATTACACATTTCTGAGGATTTAACCCAAAATCGTTCAGAGTGGAAAAAGCGAATCCATATAGCCGACTCCAAATTTTTGGGATAAAGGCTTAGTTGAGTTGAGTTGAGTTGAGTTATAAAAAAAAAGAAAGAAAATTCACTTGGTTTTGCATATCTTTACAGCTGTTTTAATGATTATGCTAGTATGGCTAATCTTTATGAAAGTAACTTTCTTTGTAGTATGGCCGTATACTAGATATTGAGTTGAAGATTCCACCTCGTCCTCCTTGTTATTGTTTTGTGGAGGTAAATTTCTTATTCTTTTGATTGTGCGCGTGCGCACACAGAATCACACACAAAGGGCTTCATTTTTTTCTAGTTCTAAGGAAAGAGGGGAGAAGAAAGCATATATTTTGGACTAATGTTTGTTCGTTTTGTAGTTTGAGAATGCTCGGGATGCAGAAGATGCAATCAAGGGTCGAGATGGCTATAACTTTGATGGCTGTCGATTGAGGGTACTAAGTACTTGCAAATTTTTTAACGTGTATTTTCTATCTGGTTTCTGATGTTGGCTTCTCATTATTGTTCACCCAGGTTGAGCTTGCCCATGGCGGTAGGGGGCAATCTTCAAGTGATCGTCGTGGTGGGTACGGTGGTGGAGGTGGGGGTCGACACGGCATCTCACGCCATTCTGAATTTCGAGGTTTGTTTTATTTATTACAGTTACTTTTTTGCCCCTATCTGAATGCTAAAGTGTGCATATTTGATTCACAGTTATTGTTCGTGGACTCCCATCTTCTGCTTCCTGGCAAGATTTGAAGGTTTGAAAACTTTGATTATCAACCAACTAGCACATTATTTGTTTATTTACTTATTGTATTTGTTACCTGATCAATAAATTGATTTCAGGATCATATGCGAAAAGCTGGCGAAGTGTGCTTTGCTGAAGTTTCTCGAGACAGTGATGGTATTCCTTTTACTAGAGTAAACATTTATAAATATATTCATGTTTTAGCATTTTTTTTCTATGGTAATTTATAGGAATTTGATTTCACTTCCTGCTTTGGATTGGGCACAAAATGGTTTAATATGTTGGATTATTCTGCATTAAACATTTAATGAGCTTTGCGCTTCAATTTCTACTGAAATGACACTTTTTTATTCAGGGGCTTTTGGTATTGTTGATTATACTAACTATGAAGACATGAAATACTCTGTAAGTTGCTTCTTCCTTCACCCACTCTAGCTTAAACAAAGAGCTGCTAGGAAGGGGTGTGTGTGTGTGGTGGCTTCTAGTTGGGTTTATTTGCAAATTTTTTCTCAGTTAACTAAAACCTGACTTGAGCTTCTGTTATGCAGATTCGGAAGCTGGATGACAGTGAGTTTAGAAATCCTTGGACTAGAGCTTATATTCGGGTAACCATTCGATCTAGAATTTTATTAGTTGTCTAGTAGTTAATTCTTCTGGCCATCCCTTCCCCTATTCTGGATTACTATAAATAATTGCAATGAGGCATTAAAGTTGGCGTGCTTTTCGGAAAGCTTTCTACTTGAAGAATTGAAGATGGTTTTGGCATATATGAGAAATTATTAATGTTTGGAGGCTTCAAATGGAAGTGCATGCTGAATTGTTCTTTTATATTATTTTTTATATATCCAACTTTGCAGGTGAAGAGGTATGAGGGTACTCCATCAAGGAGCCATAGTAGTAGCCGCAGCAGAAGCAAGAGTCCAAGAAGGAACCGAAGGTGTGCTTATGTTTATTTATATGCAATTCCTTAATGTGCTTTTTAAAAACTTGTTTGCGGAAAATAAATCTTTTAAAATTTTATAGACTTCATTTATAAACACATTCTTAAAATACCTAAAATTTCATGAATGATTAAACTACCAAAATATATTTTTCCCCTAAATAATAGTAAGCTATACTTCCTTACAGAAATTGTATAGACAACCTGAACTAAAGATCTTAATTTCACAATTAAAAATAAATCAAAATAATTCGTAACTCTTCTTTTGCTTGACTGCATCATTAAGCTTGAGTCATTCTACCAAAATTAATAGAATTTGCAAATGAAGTCTTAACCTAATAAAGCTATAAAATTCATTTACAAATGAATTCTTTTTATGAATTTCATTTGCAAATCGAACAAATTTCATATTCATTTGGCCCAAACACATCGCAACTTCTTTTACCTAAGTGGTTCAAGTCTTGCTGTCTTCTCATAAAGTAAATCATTGGAACGATCTCCTTCAAGATCAGTGTCAAAGTCTAGATCAGCATCACCTGTTAAATCATCCAGGTATTTGGAGCTTAGTTACACTTTTGGTCTCTCCTCTCTTTCATTTTCTCTCTCTTTATATATATATATATATATATATATATATATGTATTTCTGTATTTATTTCTTATTTCATTTTGTGATCTTGGAATATGCAGGGCAAGGTCAAGGTCAATTTCAGGATCTCCCAATGGTAAATGACTCTTGGTGAGTTAACAGAAGAAAAGGGAGGAGAACTGTAGTGTTTTTTAAATTTGAGGCTGGAGAAAGAACGGGCAGGGTGTTGACGAATTTGCATTTAGAAATTCAGGAAATGTGCATTCAGTAAGATATATTCTAATCAAACATTAGCATTAATTCAATTTAGCTTATCTCTTTGCAGGTATGGTCTGAAGGGGCTGAATAATTTACAATTCCAGTGAAAATTCTTCATGGTTTGTTTATATGTAATTAAAGAGGAAGTTTGACCTGATATTGCATGGGATTATTACCTAAAAGTGTCTTGATGAAAAACCTTGAACTAGGTATCTTCTATTTGGCTTGATCATTCTTAGTCGATTTGTGGAGTTTGCAGAACATGTTGCATCCTTCATTTGGTTTGTCTTTTTCAGTTAAAATTTATCAACTCAGATTGTCACCTCCATTCATTCAAGTGCACGTCTTGGTGTAGAATTGAATTTTTTTCTAATCATGGGGTGTTGGATGACGTGAATGGTATTTTCAATCAAGTATATTTTAGATGCAAGCATATAGGTGACAAAGTTTGTTCTAGCTATTTATTACTTGCTAGATTTGTGTTTGAATCCTAGCATTATTATACTCAGTTGATGATCAGAGAAAAGGAATTGCATTAACTTGCGCTATATTTCCTTGGTTCTTAACTGGGGGAGCGATCTTCCGCTTTCTGCGAAAAAGCTATAGGCCTAATGACAAAAGGTCATAAACCTGTGTTTTTGACAATTCTAGCAGCAACTATCAATTATGTAGCGAACTAGAAGAAATAGGTAGGGCTGTGCAAACAGTCAATTTGGTTTCAAGCTGAATTGAACCGTAATAATTGAAGGTTGGTGCATGTGATATTGGCAAATGACGATGAGATTTAAATGAAAATCTCCGTAGGACACTAGAAGAAAGCAAAATGAATGCAAATTATTCAACAGCTGTATGGATCTTCAAACCGTAATATGGAGAGCAGTAAATACAGCAAACTGAAAACAAAACTTTTTATAAAATGACAACTGAATTAAATCAATTAAATCAAAAAATCAAATTAAAGTGGTTGGATTCATTTTAAATGAATTATGCTCAGCTTTAACTTTATTCAAAAACTAAACCACTTTCAGATAAGCGAAACTTTCAGATAAGCGACATGGTGGTAACTTCCAATTGGAATTGGGAATAGGCATACTTCGTCTGCTAGCCAGGTATGTAATTTATTTGTTTTGTTCTCTCAAAGTTACAAGCTTCTAACTTAATCATCAGAGTGGTTTCCGAGCTAGGGCTAGGATTCATCTCTAAAGCTCTCTCTCTCTCTGTAGTTCCAAGAACATGATCAATTCAGTTGCATTAAACATTGGAAACTATTGGTCATCAACTGGGGTGGTGTCAGCATGGATAATACACTAAAAGAACCATAGAAAATCACACAACACAGACTAGTACCATCCTAGAGCACCAACACGCTGTTATTGAATCCCGCGAACAAAATGGGATTCCCACCAAGGTAACAGCCATGACACAGGGGCAAGTATAGGAACCAGTTGTTGTTTCTTGATTTTCCTCATGGTGGTGGAGCTCCGGACTTGCTCGTACAGTTATTTGGCACTAGATTGTTTCCTATTGCCTGGGTGGGAGGATTATTATTATTATTATTATTATTATTTTTTGTTATGAGTAGAGAGATTGGAGAGTGGGGCTTTTGTGAAGAACCTAGAGTAAAACCTTGTTTGGTTGTGGGTAAGTTAACTCAGGAACTTCAATTCCTTGGTAAGTTAATAAACTCAACTGATCTTGTTGTTATTTTAACTCTATTTATCAGGAAGTAAAATAAGCAACTTTCTTCAAATTAAAGAAAATAATTAATTTTATTTATCAGGAGATTGAAAATTTTAGATTTAATTATATTTAATATAATTTTTATATATTTATATTTTAAATTTATAATAAATTAAATGTATATAAAAATTAAAAAAAAATTGAGAATTTATGGTACTATTTTATTGATGATGGGTGGCAGTCGCAATAAGCAGTGAAATCTAATAATTAGTGAATTTAGTGGCTGTGACAGTGAGAAAAGGTGGCAGAGATATTTTTGTGAGGGGAGTGGGTTGGGGTCCATTCATCAACAAAGCCCATGAGATTTTATTACTTTTAATGATGGCTCCGTCGGCTAAGACTTCGTGGGCATGCGTTGCTACCCAATCCGGTGAGTTGTAGGTCCCACTTCTCACGCCTCTTCATTTCACTATCATTTTCCCTAATCCAATCACAAAAATTACACCATTCATGAACATTCATTAAAAACATGCGAGTCACACGAGTGTCAAAATTTTTTATTATAATTAGTGTAAATTTTAAAATTATATAAATAAAAAAAATACTACATTGTGTAACGTATTAATTTGATCAATATTTATTTTTACTATAAACAACTATCATAACATTATTTCAATCTGTCTAATTTAAATTATCAAATTTGCACATATTTAATGTGTTTAACTCAAAATATATTTATAATAATACAAATATAATAACACTATTATTCTTAAAAATTTATGACATAACATATAAGTATATAAAATGAATCGAATTGAATTTCATCCAAAAATTTAATTTAAAGAAAGAAGATTTACTCAAATATTATATTTAGAATAAAGTTCTTATCCCAAATCAGTGTCCGATAATACACCCTCTCACTTTCATGAATATTTAAAACATAAAATTTAGAAATAAACATATTTACAAATAACTTAATATTGAAACAGGGTTAATTGACTTTGACTTTGATACCTTAGCTTCACCTCAAAAACTAATTTAAGAGAAAAATATTTGCCTAAATCTTATACTTAGACCAAAGTCCTTAATCCAAACCAGAGTGTAACAATGATAAGCGATAAATTAATAATTAATTATATTTATATATTTAAAATATGAAATATATAATTATTTAAATAATTTTTTCTATGTAAAATCCAATCAATCAATTGAACAATCCTAAAAGTTGTAGACTTATACATGGGTGATCTTATTATGATTTCAACAAGTAGGCCAAGTTTACTTTATACACAATTCAAATCCAAGCAGATTCAGTTTCAGCATTGCATGCCATTTTCCATTAATTCTGTAGATTATTTTGTTTAAAAAAATAAATAATTAAAAAAATAGCGTTGTTGCAGGTGGAATGATGAACTCTAACTTAAATGTGAAGCCTTCTTCCACAGCTTACATGTAATGAGAAAGAGACGATTATAATTAATTCTTTAATTAGACATGATCATTAGGAGCGGGCATAGCTTTACTTTGCCTTACTTTTGGGCACCCAATTCCAGCAAATTTATTTATTTTTCATGTCGCTCTTGAGATTACACATTCACGAGCTATTATAGCACTACGAAAATAATAATTTGAGTGTTTCTAGACACTGATTTCTTATCCCTTGGGATATGTTGTTCATCTTTGCTGTGGAAAGAGCAGTGTAAACATTCCTCGTAGTTATCAGTGCATCTAACTGCGGAATCTTAGTTTGATTATGCAGAAGTACTGCAGTTCGTTTTCCTTTTAGCCATGTGTATAGAGAGGCCAACGTAGTAGTTCACTCGGCTAGCAAAAGCTTCTATTTGTTTCAACGTGGTGGAGCAAATTTGGATGGAAGTTTCAGGTGTTTGTCTTACCTTATAAGCTGGTACTTATAAGCCTTGAAAATAAGTTTTATTTATTTATTTATAACTTTTTTTAAACTTATAAATTAGGACAACAATAATATATATATATATATATATATATATATATATATATATGTATGTGTGTGTGTGTGTGTGTATGATCACGATGAGAAAATTTTCAAATGGGAAAGGCGCAAAAAATTAGAAGAAAATGGCCAAAACTATCGAAAAGAGAACAGAATGATTCAAAATATCAGCAATTAATCATCATATTCTTGGGTAAGATAGACATTGTCATAATACTGCAGGACATGGTTCTTGATAGCTTGTTAAGAATTAAATAAACAAGAGATTACTATGATCATAAGTACTGTGAAAGTTGTCAACTTTTTTATTAATTAAGGGATAGAATGATATATATAATTCTGCAATGAGTTGACAAATGCTAACCGCATAACAGTGACACTAGTCTCTCATCTTTCTGTATAAACCATCCCGTTCGACAGCCAGATCTTACAGGAAAATGAAAAACATAAGCGTAAAGTTGCTGAGAAACAGGCATGTTTTCTGTTCTATGGCATATAGACTATGATGTAATCACAATACTAACTAATTGTGTCACAGCTAGAGTAGCCAAGTTGAGACACTAATCCGAAGATAATGACACTGATACTCTAATAGTTAGACAACGATTACAATGCCGCAGCCTCAGAACAGCAAGCAACCAGGTATTTGTTCTTGATGGTTTTGTCCTCGTTCGCATATCCCAGAGGCAGATGGGAAGTTCTCATCGGACGAATAAGGGTATATAACGCCCATCAGCATTAGGTATCATCTTAATCTTGAAACCTTAAATCTCTACTTCAAGATTTCCTAGTATTTTTCCTTTTCTTAAAAGCTCTCCACTCCTAGTTTACCGAGTTGGCTAGACCCAATCTTGGCCCTTTGACAACTTGTCTTGCAGAACTCAATGGTCGATTCTGTTAAAGAATAATTGAAAACTTTATTTAATTATTTTTTTAATTAAACTATATCAAAATTTGATGAGAGAGAGAGAGAGAGAGGGGCATTATT
Source organism: Hevea brasiliensis (assembly GCF_030052815.1). Taxonomy (NCBI): domain Eukaryota; kingdom Viridiplantae; phylum Streptophyta; class Magnoliopsida; order Malpighiales; family Euphorbiaceae; genus Hevea; species Hevea brasiliensis. The sequence continues at coordinate 49,516,377 of NC_079508.1, read as the reverse complement.
TCCAAATTTCTGTGTGAGGCAAAATGATAACAAATGAACAAGGCTGTTTCCTTCTGATCATCACATGCATGCGTGACGTTTCATCATAACATAAAAACCGGCCAATCGTGTGATCCAGATTGATGTATCACCAAACCAGCTTGTTCAGTGATAACTTTGTTAATCGGGTACACTACAATGAGGAAAATGAAATGTGACCGGACTACTCCATCATATACTAAAAAAAGTTAAATTAATAATTATTAATTAGAATAATTTATGTGTTTTTGAATTTGAATTTTACCGAAATTAATTATAATAAAAAATAAATTATTATTTTATTTATAAATTTTATTATTATTAATTATTTTTTAATTATTAACTGCCAAATATATAGAGTGATAAAAATATTTGATGGGAGTTAAATGGAGTGAGTTTTTATTCCATTTTTTGAAATAAAAAAAAAAGAAATAATTAATGATGGTAAAACACAAAAATTTCATAATAATTTATTTTATCCGAAACAATTCTTAGAATTTCATTAACTTTAATAAAATTTGGACGAAAAAGGATAACATATTTTTTTTTAGTATTAAAAATTACATTCAATTTTAAACACATCATATCTATCAAAAAGAACCTTTTTTTTTTAATAATAAACTTTAATATTGATACATTCTATACTGAAAATTCAATATATATAGGGTCAGACTCATCAAGTTCTTTGGACTCTGTTAAGTCGATCAAGATAGAGCTTAGAACAGTAAGATTAAGCTCGGTGTTATGTGACTATAAGACAAAACTCATTGAAAATGGTAAGCATGGTTATTATCAGGAATCACATTGACATGGTACAATTTAATAGCATACAAAGATAGACACTCAAGATTAATCAACAAAATTTCAGAATTAACATTAAAATTTCTCCGGTTAGTGTATAAATAGTTTTTAGGTGTCTACGCAAGTATGCTTTTTGCACACTATTTCTAATTTTATTATTACATTGTTCATAAAGCACTTTTAAATATTCACTAACTTGAGCGTTTGAATGGTAACTGTCATTAAATTGCTAATTTTATTATTTTTTTATATTTCAAGCAACTCAAAATTCAATTGATCTCATCCAATGATCTAAGAATTCACAGCAGTATTAAATATATTTCTTAATAAAATCAGAAAATAGATTTAATATTATATATACATACCATTTTGTCATAATTAAAAAACAATTCAATAAAGGTTGAGGGAGGAAGCACAATGCTCCAATTTTTTTTTTTTTTTTTTTTTGCAAAGCACAATGCTCGATTAATTAAGATGATATTATGATTAACAGGGTAATTATCATCTACATTTAGCATTTCTAAGTTCATAATCATGGTATCTCTCATTGGCAAATAGTTTGCAACAAAGTAGCAGCAAAGATAATACTACTTGGAAATAACAATTTAGCTAATTAAATTCCCATCATATTGCCACGTGGAAAAAACAAAAACACTTGGAGCAATGTTAATCATTAAGCTTACCAACCGCAATTGCCGCTAATTAAGTACGTGTTTAGGCAAATTAATTACTCTTTTTTAAGGGCAATTTCGTCCATAAACCTCCTATATAATCACTGAAAAACCTGCTCAGTAGCATGTAAACCCCTCCATAAACTACTCAGTATTCAAAAGAATCAAAACCAGAAGAAAGAAAGCTGGAGAGAAGATGATAACTGGAGATGATTTTTACAAGGTGATGTGTGCAATGGTGCCTCTGTATTTTGCAATGCTGGTTGCATATGGGTCAGTGAAATGGTGGAAGATATTCACACCAGAGCAATGTTCAGGGATCAACAGATTTGTTGCTGTTTTTGCAGTCCCAGTTCTATCTTTCCACTTCATATCTCAAAATAATCCATACCAAATGGACACCAAGTTCATATTGGCTGATACTCTATCCAAGGTCATAGTCCTTGTTATTCTCTCAGTTTGGGCTATTTTCTTTAATGGAGGATTGGATTGGCTCATCACTCTCTTCTCAGTTGCTACTTTGCCTAACACCCTTGTCATGGGCATCCCTTTGCTTATGGCCATGTATGGAGATTTCACTCAAAGTCTCATGGTGCAGGTGGTGGTTCTTCAGTGCATCATTTGGTACGTCTGATCTTCCTTTCTGTTCTTTCTTTTGATGTCTATGGTGGACCTTCTTTGTGGAGAAAACGCAGCTCAAAAGTTCCAAAAGTCCATAAATAAACATCGAATGCATTCTTAATTTATTCTTGGCTTCTTGCTTTTCTTTATGTGTTTAATGCAAGCTATAGCTAAAAATTACTCTTGCAGGTACACTCTTTTGCTCTTCCTCTTCGAGTACAGAGCAGCAACTCTCTTAATCAAAACCCAATTCCCAGGACCCACAGCTGCCTCCATTACCAAAATTGAACTGGACAACGACGTCATCTCCCTCGATGGCCGGGACCCACTCCGCACTGAATCAGAAACCGACGGAATCGGACGCATCCGAGTCCGCATCCGGAGGTCCACTTCTTCCGCCCCGGACTCCGTCTTATCATCCTCCATCTGCCTTACTCCTAGACCGTCAAACCTTTCCAACGCTGAAATCTTTTCCGTTAACACTCCTGCACCATTTCACGAATACAATATTAATCCGAATACGAATAATGGTTACAGTCATTATAACCACGGAGCAAACAACGAGATAATAATATGTAATGGGGATTTGGGTTTTGGGTATCGGTCCGGAACTAGTCCAAGGTTGTCGGGATACGCATCGTCGGACGCTTACTCGTTGCAGCCGACTCCAAGGGCGTCGAATTTTAACGAGCTGGACGTGACAAACGCTGCAGGTACGCCATACTGGGTCAGGTCTCCAGTAGCCGGAAAATTTTTCAGGCATCCATCCCCGGCAGTTCCCGAGGTGAGGATGGTGTGGGGAGAGTCACCAGGAAAGGGTCAAAACGGTGGAACCGGTGGCGGCAAAGATATTACAGGTACGAACAATAATCTATCCTAAACTGGTGTGCTTAGCCTACACGGCATCGTTTTAAGTTTTATAGGTGAGGTGCCAGCGTCGTTCTAAAACAAAAACGACAGTACAGCTTTTATAGTATAGGGCTTGTCTCCAAAGATGATAAATTTGTATTTGTTTGTCTGTATGTTTGTCTGCATTTGATCTAAAACGGTCGGTGAAGGGTCATCTCACCTTCTGCTTCTACAAATAACTGAATTAACTAACAATTATGATCTTAGAATTGGAAATCAAAGCACTTGATAAAAGAAACAGGAGAAGAAAATTGAAAATATTCTGAAGGGAAATGATGGGGTATTGAATCCACCACTTCATTTTCCTCTCCTTATTTTCTTTCCTCTCTAAAAAATTTCCTCAACACAGTGTTAATTTGTCTTTTTTCCAAGTTTCCACGGTTCCACCACTACAGGACAGGTTGGGTCTCCAAGTCCAGCCCACTCCTGGAAAGAAAAGGAAAGGACAAAAATAAGAGAAGAGGTCAATGAATTTCTTAACTATTGGCCTCAATCAATCAGCTCCTTAACTGATAAGCACCATCATTAGTCTCACAGCACGTGTGTAATGATAGACTATGACTATAATTTTTTGCCTCATTGGACTTCATAGTAGAGAATCTAATTATTCTACCCCTAACATCATCATGACACCATATCTCCACCAAGCAAATTTTGGGTAAATTAATTATATATATATATATATATATATATATATATATATATATATATTTCTTTTTTTTATTTGTATTAGTGTTTTTATTTTTTTTAGTAATTTTTTATTAATTTAATTTTATTCATGGTGCATAATTTATGTATTATTTGTGTTCATGTGTTATAGCTAGCAAATTAAAGTAGATGATTGTAATAAAAAATCAGCAAAAGTGATTTTTCTTTTATAAATCAGAAAAGGAAATTAGCTTTAGAGACAGTTCCAAAACGACGGCGCCAGAGGAGACAAATTCAAAAGATGCAGCAACCGGCGGCCAAGAAATGCCTCGTGCCTTTGTGATGCTGAAACTCATACTCATTGTAGTCGGACGGAAGCTTTCCCGGAACCCAAATACATACTCAAGTGTCTTAGGCCTTCTCTGGTCTTTAATCTCATTCAAGTAAGTTTCTATATGACACTGTGCGTTATTTTTGTTTTTTTTTTTTTTAGATTGACTTATAGAGTTGTTTTGTTTTTGGGCAGATGGAATGTGGGAATGCCGAGTCTGGTAAAATACTCAATCAAAATCATATCAGATGCAGGGCTTGGAATGGCCATGTTCAGTTTAGGTACGTACAAATCACATGCATTAGCCATTACAGAATAGCATTAATTAATTATTATCATGTTACCAACACAAGAAATTAAAATTAAGCCCAAAATTAGTTGATGAACTTGGAAATAATTAATATCCTTTCTTAAAACCATAAAATCTGGAAAATGACATCCGTAGAATTAAATTGCAGGGTTGTTCATGGCCCTTCAACCTCGAATAATTGCATGTGGCAAGAAAAGGGCGACAATGGGGATGGCGATCCGCTTCATTTGCGGCCCTGTAGTGATGTCAGCTGCTTCTGTCGCTGTTGGTCTAAGAGGGCTTCGGCTACGTGCTGCCATAGTGCAGGTAGTACAATTCATTAAAAAAAAAAAAACTTAAACTTTGTGATTATGTACCAAAAATATAAATATATAAATTCACTTATTTAATTTATAGATTCTACTGTATATAATATTTTGAGTTCATAATGGATTAGTAAAAGTTTTTTATAAAAAAATATAATAATTTATGTAATTTTCACTTTTATTACTAAAAAATAAATAAATAATATTATGACTGAATTTTCAGGCAGCACTTCCACAAGGGATTGTACCATTTGTCTTCGCAAGGGAATATGGATTACATCCTGACATATTAAGCACAGGGTATGTTTGGATGCTGGCTTGTACTATTTTCTTTAAGGTGATTCAAATGAAAATGAACATATATATAGTGTAATTTCTATTAAAGGCTGCATCAATGTTTAGGAAAATACAAGGCAAAACATAGGATATGAATGTGATATAACATTAGCAGATAGGTAGCCTAGGATTAGATCCCACAATCCCTTTTCACTTGAGAGGTAGACTTATAGTGCTGTTTCATCTCTTTAAACTCATAGTTAAGGTAATCGCCCTTTCACCCATATATACATCCTGTCCAATGAGAAAGCCGTTTTAATGCAAATCATGGAAGCCATAATCTTCAAGGAGCCATGAGAAAAAGTGTAGAAGGTGGGCATTAATATCATATGAGACTAAAAGAAATTTACCCTTTTCTTTCTTTCTGTCTTGGTGTTGAATTAACCATTTCTCTCCTCCTGTTTCAGGGTCATTTTTGGGATGCTAGTTTCTTTACCAGTAACACTGCTCTATTACATATGCCTAGGCCTATGAGGAGTAAAGAAAAGAAGGGTCATCATCCAAAGAATTATTTCATCCATGCATGCATGGCACAATTGTTTGATGATCGATCCAGCCATTATATAGTCTGTGATTAGCGAGATCAGTGGCGTTTTTTTATTATTATTACTGTAAACGTTGCTGTGCAGATTGACTGGGAAAAGGGTTTGGAGGTCCAAAAGCCTTAAAATATGGTCAGATTAGAATGTGACAAGAAGAGATATTAGGTTATATTATGGTCTGGTGTTAATGCACTAATTGTGCCCTAGTACATAGGCTAGTGGTAGCCGAAAGGAAAATGGAAATTATCATGACTTACTATGATGATGAAGGTAGGAGAGGAGACTCACTTTCATGGTAGGAGGTGGGTAAAGTTGTTGCATATGTTTGACTCCAGTAAAGATTTTTATATAAGAAAAATTAAAAGAGAAAGAGAGAGAATGAGAGATGCAAAATTGTATTATCATTTCTACTACTTTTTGTTTGCTTTGTGTCTTTTGATGCTTTTAACAATCATAACAAAACAGTAGAAAAGTTTTATTTCTTTTCTTGTTTGCCAATATCTTAAAATTAATGAAACAATTAGATTACACCTTGAATGTATATGTGTATATATATCAAATGTGAATCTTTCAGACCACCATATTGGACGTTTGTACTTAAATCAGATATTATGGAGTTAAAAACTACAGTTTTTATCTTGAATAGGGTTCATCATAAGTTATTTTCTATGGGAAGGATGGAAACCAAGAATTTGAGGAACTAAAAGATTAAATTATGAGTCTCATATTAGGTGTAGAATTATAGACATATTGACCATCTGGAATTGGTAGGTATTCACATTCAAATTTTGGTGGATGTAGGGGTATAAGAAAGTCCACTTTAGCGTATATTTCTTCTTGTCAGAGGAGCAATATTCTGCAGAAGTGACCCATTGAATTTTCTTCTTGTCAGACGACCAATAATCTGAGTGAAGTGACCATTTAGTTTGAATTTCAGTCAAAATTATTTATAAAAATAAATCTTGGAGAAATTTGAATTAAAAAAATAATAAAAGTGAAAGTCGCAACAAACATATTAATCTAAAATATTTTGGCGTTGGAAAACATATTAAGACAAATGAGGTGAATATCCAACATGTTAATAATGGGTATGCGATGCTTGTTTCGTTTGGGGTCTATTTAGAAATCGAAATCAAACCTAATCAAAATTTTAATATAATTTTAGTTTGATTCTTTACTTTTCAAATTTGGTTCGGTGTGATATTTAATTTTTTAATTTTAATTTGATTCTCGATTTTTAAAATAATGTTATGTAATTATTCTTTAAAAAATCATATCTGAATTAATATTTAAGTTTTTAATCGGGTTATTAATATATAATATATCATATAATATATTTTTTAATTATTTCTAAATTATATAATCTTAATTAAAATATGTATATATAATTTAGGATTAAGTATATTATATAATATAGTAGTATATATACATTTTAACTATTTATTAATTATGTAATATTTAACTATAAGTTACAAATATAATTATATATTTATATATATATAATTTAATATATTTATAATTAAAATTATTAAGAGAATATAAAGAAATGAAATATAAAATTAGATTGTATTTAGTTCATAATTATATATACATATATAAATAGATATAATTATATTAAAAGTATATAATATATAAAAAAATTATAGAAAAATGTATATATGAATTCAGTTCTCATTCAATTCTGATACAGTTTCGACTCTATTTTTAATAAAGAATCAAAACTGAATCAAAGTATTAAAATAATTTTGATTCGATATGATTCTTCGATTCAATTCGAGACCTCAATAACCGCAAAGCCCCATGACAAAGGATTGCCGCTAAACAGTATAAAAATGGTGTGGATTACATAAGACTTTTTAGTTTATTCCAAATAGTCTTGATTTTTCTTTTGCTTATTTAGCTTGTTGAATATTTTAGGAATTATGATTGTTACTCTGGATGGGCTACTGTACTATTTAATGGCTGGGTCTTAGAGTTTGGGCTGGGACGCTAATGGCTCGGTTTCAATGTTAGTTTGAAAATCAAACCGCATAGATTAAAATTTTTAAAAATTAAATAAGAAATCGAATTCGGTTTATTATGGCCCTCAGCTCTAGGAGTTTATGAGGCTGCTACATGGTTCTTTGATCCTATTACCTGTAGGGGGAAAGTGTTGCTATGAGTAAATTGATCGTCTTGAGGGTGGGGTGTTGTTTCTTCCTTTTGCTGCTTTTTGAGCTTTTGTGTGTATATCATACCTGTTGTGCAGTTTTGCCTTAGGCTCTATTTGGATGGGCGAGGGAAGGGTAATTAATGGGAGGGTAAGAAGGGAGAAGGATAAGGAAGGTTACAATAAAAAAAAACTCATGTTTGGAAAGAGGTGAATTAATGAAAAGGTAAGAAGAGGTAGTGTATATTTTTTATATTTGAAAAGAAATGAAAAAAGGGTAAATAATTATTAAAATTATAAAAATACCCTTTTCTATTAAATAAAATTTATTTTTTATTTTTTTAATATGTAATTTAAGGCCTTTTATTTTTAATTTAGTGGCTTATAATTTACACTTTTTATTATTTTTTATATTAGACCATGGCATGTACTATTTTAACATTCAACTTAAAAATATATAAAGTAATACAAATGTCATTTTGTATCTTTTAAAATATTTTATTTTTTTAAAAGGTAGATAAAATATTATTGTTATAAAACAAACTTTTGTAATTTTTTATTTATTAATGACCTTGAATATCAATTAACCATTTTATACATGGACTTTTTTAATGGGTGAGATTAAGTGCTAGAATCATCCGAGACCACATGAAGAGGTTCATATACACTTTGGCAATTAGCTAGAGTGTATTTTATTAAACTAAAGAAAAAAAAACAGTTTATAAAAAACAAACAATAGAAAATTGCCAACCTTTTAGTTTTCAAAAAATTAAAAACTAAAAAGTTATAGTATTGACGATTACGCCTAATTTGTGATTAGATAATTTATTAAATAGTAAATTCATCACGATAAATTTTGAATTTACAAACAGTAATGGTTCACTATGAATAAATCACAAAATTAATAAATTAAAATAATAATGAATAAATCAAACAAGGATTGAATAAAGAATGAATTATTTAGAAAAAAAATTGACAATTAGAGCATAATAATTATAGCAAATTATTGAAAAAATAAATGATTTAATAATTGAAATAAATGATTTAATAATTGAAATAAAATAGAAAGATAAAACTAACATTTTTTCTGTAAGAATTTAAAATCCACGAGAGAGAGTGAAGAGATCAGATACGGCCACAGAGAGAATACATTTATTTATATTGATAAATTAATTTTATTTTTAATAGGTATAATTGAATTTTTAATAAAAAATTAAGGACATAATAGAAAAATAAAAAATAAAATAATTTTCATCTCTCATCTCCCTCTGCTTACACCCCAATTTAGAGTGTAAGAAAAATTGAGATTTGAAAGGTAAGGGAGGGTAAGCCTTACCCTTATTTACCCTTACTCTTCACTAACTCACCCCTTTTCAAACAAGTGTATAATAATTACTTATCTCTCCTTGCCCTTATTTACCATTCCTTCACCTTCATCCAAACTGAGCCTTAGTAGTTGGCATTTTCTACTCCAAATGAAGCCGTCGTCTCTGCTAGGGCGATTGGAGTGGAGGTTCGGAGTATTGCTCGTCTGGTTCTAAGGCTTCATTGTGGGTGAATATGAGACTTTGATTCTGGGCTGAATTTTGAGTTCTGCAACAAGTCTTTCTTTATGGGCTTTATGGGCCATGTATTTGCTCTCTTAATGGGTTGGAATTTTTCAATGTTGCAGATCTCAACAGTTAATGCGTGGAAAACAGGCGTAGCAGCTCTAGAAATGTGTGTACTGTATGCAGTGTCGGAATCAAAGATGCTTAATGCTCCAAATAATTATAATTTCTTTGAAAAAAAAATAATTATTATAATTTTTTTTTTATAGATGTATAAAAATAGAGAAAGTAAGAACAATCTCTTAAATATTTATAAAAAAATTTAAAATAAATATGATATATTTGAATTTTTTTTATTAATTAACTTTTACAAATTTTAAGAAATTAAAATTTATTTATCATAATTTAAAAAATATTAATTATTTTAATAATTATAAATTATTTTATTAGTTATTAACCCTTTAATATTAACGATTAATGATTTATTATTTATATAATTATTAAAATAAAAATATTATATTAAATTAATTATTAAATATAAAAAAAATAAAATTTTATTAATTATATTTAAAATATTCACTTAATCTCTAAAAATTAATAAAATAATTTTTTATAAAAAATTTTTTAATTTTTAAATATTAATATAAATATTATGTATAAATGAAAGAAATGATGTTTTGACGTTAATAAATAAGATTTTTATTTATTTTTTTAAATCTAATTACAGGAATGTTTTTAAGACAATTACAGAAAAGACAGGCAGTAAAACATTCATATCATAAGAATAAATTTTATAATTATTAAATTAAATATTTATATTTAAATTTAAATAAAATTATAAATATTTAATTTTATAATTATGAAATTCTCTTTCATATAAAATTTAGCGTGATTATATTAAAAGCATCCAGCCGAAATGCATATGGAAACCAACGTGGCTGTTCGCAGAAAACCTAGGCGCCACAGGTAAGCGAAAACAGCCCACGTAGCCCACAGTGACGTACGCAGACTGGCAATTCAAGAACGCTAGTTGGTCAAATTAATGAACTCAAAATGGTATTCTTGGACTTGTGCTTTCGTTCTTCCCACTATAAATACCATCCACATACCATTTGATTTTTATCAACCTGCAAGCTTTAGTCAATTGATCAAAATCTTTATCATCATCTATTGTCTTAGAAACAAGCCAAGTCATGTCTAACACCGCTGGACAAGTCATTCGATGCAAAGGTAAATAATTGCTTACTAGTCCTTTCTTTATTCGATCTGGGATTTTGTTTTTGGTTTCTGAAAATTTTATATACTTCTTCTTGTGTCAAGAAGTTTCAAGGATGTGGAGCTTTCTTATGCTTCTTGATTGATCCATTTCATGGCCTCAAATTGTCCTAATAGTTTTATGTACATCTGGGATCCTGTTCAACGTTTGAGAATGATCTTAAATAATAAAGAATTTGTTTGCATTTCTTAGGATGAAGATTATTATTATTATTATTATTATTTTATGATTAGATTTTTTGCATAATGCTTGATATAGCTTCTTTACATAATTATTGATTTATCCTATATATATATATATATATATATATATAGTGCTTTTGTGACTGATCGCCTAAATGATCATATGGAATTGTAGCTGCTGTGGCATGGGAGGCTGGGAAACCACTGGTCATTGAAGAAGTCGAGGTGGCACCGCCACAGGCTAATGAAGTTCGTTTGAAGATCATCTTCACCTCTTTATGCCACACTGATGTTTACTTCTGGGAAGCTAAGGTCACAGATTTCACACTGTTTATAATGCCTTTGTATTTTCGTACTATGCATATCTGTGTTTTTTTTTTCAAATTGGATTGTTGGTGCTAGGGCTTTATAAGTTAAGACATTATTCTTTACATTGCAGGGACAAGCACCATTATTTCCTCGCATTTTTGGCCATGAAGCTAGCGGGTAAGCAAATGTCTACGTGCCTTAAATTCGTTGGCTATTGTCTACTATAATGTATTGATTAGTTTGTTTCACTTTGCTGGGACTTAGAATTGTGGAGAGTGTTGGTCCTGGTGTGACTGATCTCCAACCAGGTGACCATGTTCTTCCTGTGTTCACTGGGGAGTGCAAGGAGTGCCGCCACTGTAAATCAGAAGAAAGCAACATGTGTGACCTCCTCAGAATCAATACTGATAGGGGTCATATGCTTCACGATGGCCAGTCGAGGTTCTCTATCAATGGGAAGCCCATTTACCACTTTCTCGGCACCTCCACATTTAGTGAATACACTGTTGTCCATATTGGCTGTGTTGCCAAGATCAACCCTGCCGCCCCTCTCGACAAAGTTTGTGTGCTCAGTTGTGGACTATCCACAGGTTTGACGAGCTCCCTTTTTTTTTTCCCCAATGTTTGCAAATTTTGAATAAGCAGTGGTACATTTTTTTTTTGATGATTTATATCGATCAATTTGGCCCTTGTCGCTGAAGGTCTTGGTGCCACTTTGAATGTTGCAAAACCAAAAAAGGGTCAATCTGTTGCAATTTTTGGACTAGGTGCTGTTGGCCTTGCTGTAAGTTGATGTTCTTGCTTCCATGATTTGGTTTTCGTAGCAACCATAAAAGGCTTGTGAGGAGTTAACTCTCTCTCTCTCTCTCTGTAATTTTATAGGCGGCAGAAGGGGCAAGGATATCTGGAGCTTCGAGAATCATTGGTGTCGATTTGAATCCCAATCGATTTGAAGAAGGTAGAGTGAATTTTTATATTAAAGAAAAAGCTATATAATCAACACCCGGAATACATGCCTTTCTTTATATCTTGAATTGAGCAGCACTTAATTCATGTTGGTTCACATTCTATTTCTTCTGGCAGCCAAGAAGTTTGGTGTTACTGAGTTTGTGAATCCAAAAGATTATGATAAGCCTGTACAACAGGTGAGTTCAATTTCCAACTTATCATAACCTTGGTTCTACTTTGGCATTTTATATGCTGTGGTATATTCTTTCTTTTTTGAGAAATTTTGACAAGTGAAGTAGGTATAATAATAACTTGTTCTAGTTTTAAGCCTAATTATAAAAAAATTCAAATGTTTGTGTTTTATTTATTTATTTTTTATCTAATCCAAAACATTTAATCTTGACACAATATGCTAGATTTCTAAAATTTTGTCTAACTTTTGCCAACTAAAACTTAAACTCCATTTTTTGATTTGTCTATAGCTACACATGAAGATCCAACCTCACCACCACTATCAATTCCTCAAAAATTTCACTTGTGAGGTATCCAATGGTGATGAGATTCGGTGATGGTGGGGAGATAGAGTGATGAATAAACTACTCAATTTGGCCAAATAGCTAAGAATTTTAATGCACCATGGATAGCAAAATAAAGTTTGGGAGGAGTTGGTGGTGGTAGTAAGGTTGGATCATTTGGAAAATGAATTTAAAGAATAGGTTGAGAAATTTTTGGATAATATTGCACAACCTTTTGCAAATTAAAAAAGTTAGATAAAATATTAACAACCTTTAGAAATCTGAGCTATTGTGCAAAGACTAAAAGTTTTGGATTAAATTGTAAAAATACGCAATTGTTTGGATTTTCCTTTTTGGTAACGAGGCCTAATAATTTCATTAGTAAAATAGGTTGGACACGCTACTCTGTCTTAGTCCTCTAGGGCAGAGTTTAAATTCTCAGGATGATGGACAATGTAGAATCAGTTACTAACATACTCTGCTAAAACCTGTACAATGGAATCCAAATGCTTACATTATTTTTATCCAAAAAAACAAAAAAGTTAAAATCTTGAAAAATACTGCTTCTGCCAGTGTTGTCTTTTTTTTTTTTTTTTTTACTTTTCAAGGTCAAATTGTTGATGTTCCGATTAGTTTTAAGGCTTGATGCTAGTAAACTATCTGTTCCGTTGAGATTTACACGTGACTTGTGATCAGGTAATTGCTGAGATGACTGATGGAGGAGTTGATCGCAGTGTTGAATGCACTGGGAGTATCCAAGCCATGGTCTCAGCATTTGAATGTGTTCATGATGTAATCACTTCCATTATGTCATTGTAGTACACCTATTATTTTTTTAAAGAATATCATAATTCTCAGCATATTATTTTTGCACACCAGGGTTGGGGTGTTGCTGTACTTGTGGGCGTCCCAAACAAGGATGACTCATTCAAAACTCATCCTATGAACCTGTTGAATGAGAGAACTCTCAAGGGAACCTTCTTTGGCAATTACAAGCCCCGCAGTGATCTTCCTTCTGTTGTGGAAATGTACATGAATAAGGTAAACTTTGTGTTTCTGAAGATATTACCGATGGTTCACCAAATAACAACAATGAAACAGATTTGTTTTCCCTTCAGTTGTTTCCATGTTGTATGAGAACATCACAGTGCTGTTTAATGGATTACTTTAAAAACTTGCATCAATGCAGCTTTCTTTTTCTTTTAAATGATTTCCAATCAAGACCGCAAAAGGTTGAATTCAAGTTTGAAATTGCTTGTGCCTTTGGTGCCTGTAAATTGTATTAACATGTAGATTTTACTGCCTCTTGTTTTGCAGGAGCTAGAAGTGGAGAAATTCATCACTCACTATGTTTCTTTCTCGGAGATTAACAAAGCTTTCGACTACATGCTGAAAGGAGAGTCTCTGAGGTGCATTATTCGCATGGATGGCTAGAAAACTACATGATCCATTGTTTGGTGGAGATCATAGCTTCTTCTATCCGGTAATCGAAGAGGAGTGCCTTATTATTAGGATCTTTTTAAGCTTGTGAAGAGATGAATTAGTTTTTTCAGCAGAATTTGTGGCTTTGACCTTATGGACAAATTTATGTATTTTTAATATATCTATGTCAATAATGTGATGTCTTTTACTTTGTTATTCCTCTTGGTTGTCCTCTTCCTAACTTCCCTTATCCCAATGATGTGGTTGTTCATATGTCAATTGGCAGCAGGGCAGAATTTATTTCATTTTTTTTATTTTATTATGATTATTCTTTTTTTCTACAGAGGGATTGTGGATAAGCAGAATAGGATGGTACAGCTCAAATGCCATTTATGATACTCTGCTTATTGGAGATGAAAAAAACTAGATATATCAAGTTATTGGTGGCTATCCTCCTAAAATGCAACAGATATTTTCATCAAGCTTGCATTAGCTAGGCAAGAACTGTAGAGAAGTGAACTCAGGAATAGAAGATAAATAAATAAGATTGACCCAGAGAAAATGTAGGAGAAATAGCTTGTGTTTTATGTATTTTCAGGTGAGAGGAAGCTACTTATGCCCCTGGTAGTCCATAGCAAATAGATTACCCAAAGAAATTAAGGCTTTAATCATTCTGAGATGGAAAAGTAAAGGGTCCAACAGTAACTGTGAGCTGGAAATTAAAGTCCAACAGTGTAGAAGTCCCATTTTCATGCATATCTGCCAAAATATTATTTACTTTTCAAAGTTATTTGTAGGAGAAAGTTGTATTCTTTCAATATTGGTTAAAGACCAAAACATAGCAATAAACACAATCAAACCCAGAAAGCATTCCAATTATAACCCAAACAGCTAACCTTCTCTTGCAGTTGTACAAGAATTTCTTGTATAATACTTCTTGTAAAACATTAAGTTTATATGAGATCGAATTTTGCAGAACTCTCAAATAACACTAGCAAATTACAGAATCACTTCTATATGTTGTTGCACTATCTACAAATGATAGTCCCCATTTTCTGGCTTCATTTCTGGCTGTTTTGAGACCTTAATGTAATGTCCAGCTCCAAATCCTAACATTGAAGTTCTAACAATTTCTCCTTCCTTGACATTGGTCCACCTGAAATTCCATCAGACTTGTAGCATTAGTTCCCTGTGCCACAATATATGGGATATAAAATTTAGAATTTCAGATACTGCAATTCACCTGTATTTGGTTACAAAAACATGCAGAAATACTGCCACCAACACTTTACTGAACTCAGCTCCGCCACATGACCTCATTCCTCCACCAAATGAGATGAAATTTTTCGCACGAACATTTGGTCCCAAATCCTGTTTAAATCATATAAAGATTAGTTCTCTAACACAATCATACGACAATGAACATATTCTGAGTTTTGTGCATTTCTTGAGTACATTTACTTGGTTTAATTTTAAGATACTACACGCCTTCGATCGCCATGGATTGAAGGTAAGAGGGTCTTTATATTTTTCTGGTTTCAAGTGAAGAGAAGATGGAACGATCATGATTGTCCAGCCTTTTGGAATAGTATATCCTGTGAAATTTGCAGTGTCCAGAATCTAAACTAATAAAGAATGGAATTGCCAGTTTGAAAAGTACTTTTAAAATAAAATTTTGAATACCATTTACGTAAATATCTTCAATTGTTCTTCTCAGGATCCCTACTGAACCACTCATTCGAAGAACTTCATTGATAACGTGCATATAAAAATGAGAGCCAATAACACAATCAAATTAATTTTAACCATAGAAAAAGAAAAGCTGTTTAAATCATATAAAGATTAGTTCTCTAACACAATCATACGACAATGAACATATTCTGAGTTTTGTGCATTTCTTGAGTACATTTACTTGGTTTAATTTTAAGATACTACACGCCTTCGATCGCCATGGATTGAAGGTAAGAGGGTCTTTATATTTTTCTGGTTTCAAGTGAAGAGAAGATGGAACGATCATGATTGTCCAGCCTTTTGGAATAGTATATCCTGTGAAATTTGCAGTGTCCAGAATCTAAACTAATAAAGAATGGAATTGCCAGTTTGAAAAGTAGTTTTAAAATAAAATTTTGAATACCATTTACTTAAATATCTTCAATTGTTCTTCTCAGGATCCCTACTGAACCACTCATTCGAAGAACTTCATTGATAAGGTGCATATAAAAATGAGAGCCAATAACACAATCAAATTAATTTTAACCATAGAAAATGAAAAGAAGGAATTGAAGAAGAAATAGTATAGTTCCTTAATTATGACTCACATGCATTGTAAAAGTCATCGACTTATATTCCTTCCAAGTTATACTAGTTTCCTTATTTTCCCTGCTACGAATGATTTCCTCATTTTCCTTCTGAGAATATCATGCGTACCCATGGATATATAAGCTTGCTGAGAAAATAAAATTGAAAAAGACACTTGAAAAGCTTTAAAATTATATTGGTTAATGGCTCAAGTACCGCTAGTTCTTGCATGACAAGAGGATGCTTAGTCAATAGCTTAATGGCCAAAGTGAGAGTGGAAGGGATAGTCTCAGAAGTGGCAAGCAGAAGTGCAAAGATAACAAAAGTAACCAGATCATCTGTCAACGAATTTTGTGCTTTCATATCTTCCATGACGTGATCGAGGAAATCCTCGCTGCTTTTGGCAGGAGATGCTCTTCTCTCTTCCATTGTCTCCCTTATGGTCTTCAAGATTTTCTTCTGATTCTGAAGGAGGAAGAAGTGGACATTGGCATAAATTAATCAAGGAGGAAATGTATATATTCAAGATTTTCAGGGGTATATGAGCCTAAATTGTACCTGCACGCGTCTGTGGCAGGCAGTGCCAGGTATATTCAGAGGAAAAGAAAAGAGCCCTTGTATGAAGCTTGCAAATGTTTCGCTTAGACTTTCCCCACGTTTCTCAGCTTCATAACCAAACAGCAGCTTTGAAGTGAAGTCCAATATTATCTGAATGGCCAAAAAAAAATAAATAAAAAGATTTTTTAGAAATAAAAAAAATTAAAAGATGTCAAAATGGGACAGTAAAGAAGTAATTTTTTTCCCCCTTGGTTCATAAAGCAGAGAAAGTGGGGTCTAGAGATTGAGATTTTGTTCAAATTGAGAGATGTTCGCTTAGTTTATATATATGTTTTGCCTTGAGTTCTCGATGAATCAGAACTAAGCGAGGATTTTCATGCAGAAGTACTGGCTTACTGTGGAACATGCATGTTTGACGTCTACAGATTCGTACATGGTCCAATCATGCAAAGCACGATTGACCATATCTTCCAATTTAGGAAGGAGCTTGCCTTTAAGGTTTTTAGGACCAAAGTGTTCAGAAATCAACTTCTTGAGGTGCTTGTGAATATATCCAAGAAAAACCCTCTTTAAGAGAACCATTTTGGCCAAGAAGCTCAGCAAAGGAATCCAGATACCATAACTCCACCAACTTTCCTTCTTGTTGAAGAATGAAATACTTGAAATCAGCATCTGATGATACTGGTCGACCAGCCAAACTCGTTTTGAACATTGGTCCATATCTACAGCAGGTAATTAGTCACATAAATTAGTAAATTGAACAGTTAATTTCCTAATTAACTTTATTTTTTTAATTAATTAGGCTAACTTTTTTATCCTGTTCTTCACAAAAGGAGGCATGTCTAGAGACTTGCTGGGAATGAAGAACTGAATAGTCTCTCCAATCGGTGGTAACCCCATGGAACCAGGATGGAGCCTGCTTCCATTAGATGGAGGATTCCTCCATTTATAACTCCAGTGAACAATATATATCATAACAAAGGCTATAGCAGAAATACCCATAGGCCACATTTCAGCTAAATGGAAATGAAAACAGAAGAAAAAGGGTATCAAGTACTGGTTGATCTCAAATGGAGAGACTAAGAACTCTATATAATAAAGAAAGGATGCAAGTCTATGGAAGAAATTGGATCAATTAATGACGATGAAGGTGCATCATTTGATCAGCCAACCGCCCAACATCAAATGCCAAGAGAGGTAGTCGACATTGTTTTACTATAGCTAATTCAAGCAGAGGGATGGGACTATATGCTTGATTGGCATCACATCTCCAGAGAGGAAATAATGTGTTTGAACATAATTAATTTCCATCATAAAAGCTTATGATTTGCTTCAGTTAAGAGTTTCATACTCAAAATAAATGTGCAATTTGTATTTCAAGCATTAATGCATGTCAAAATACAGCCGCTTTCTGATATATGTAGGAAATGATCCGACCCATAATATTTTCCTAGCCTGCTAGCTCTCCGTCTACCATCAACTCTTTATCAGCTCCGAGGTCCCATATCGAGTAAAATTAATGCTCCATCCACATCTAGTGTGTAAAATTGGACTTGGGATAGTTCCATCTGAAAAAAATCCATTGTGAGAAGTGAATTATCCATATCATATATGAATCATTTTTGTCTAATAATGGACTTAGGCACTTAGCACACAGTTTTGTCCAATATTGGACTTCTCATAACTAAGATTGAACATGTGGCTCCAACATTGAGACTGGTTATAGCTTTGATACCATGTTCATAAAATGAATTTGGTCTAATTGCACTCTAAAAGGCACATGTGGAAGGAGAATTATCCAAGTCATATATAAAGTATTTTTACTTAATACTCAATCTATATAGAGCGGATTTAGGCAGTGTTTGATTTAGCATTTTGGGGTAGTTGACATATAAAGTATTTTTACTCAATACCCAATCTATATAGAGCGGATTTAGGTAGTGTTTGATTTAGCATTTTGGGGTAGTTGATAGTTGTTTTATACCCAATAGCTATCCCATATGTTTTGTTAAAATTTATAAATCAGTTGTTGATTTCATCCTAGGCAGAGAATACCTAGCGGCATGAAACAATTCTCTCTAAGAAACTCAGTAAAATAGCCCTGTAACTTCTGGAAAAGGATGCTTCATTGCTCTGTCAGGCTTTCACCCATTGCAAAAAATTCTCTACTGCTACCTCTCGTAGAAGTCTAGGCCGTATCTCAGTCTCAGTATGGTTGATCATCCTCTCTGACCATTTGATCATTGCTTTGGTAACTCTATTTTTAGAATTCTTTTCTCATCATCCGATAGCTTATTTTATTTTTTTATTTAGTTTATATTATCTTTTTAAAATTTATTTAATTCTTATACATGTTGTATAATAAAATAATTATATATATATATATAATTATTAAAATAAATAATATGATCTATATTCTTATTAGTTACTTTATATATAATAACATTTAAACAATCATTTAAGATATATCAGTTATAATAAGCTATCATATATTAGCTATATCTGATAGATAAACCGCTCTGTGCAATATGTGCTGGCGAGATTAAAGGTAGATGGACAAGGCAGTAGTGGGATAGTGAAAGAGCAGAGAGGAGAACGTGAACATATGAATTGAGAAAGAGAGTGTGAACTGAGAAGGATAGTGTGACGACTTTATGCACAGGCAAAACGACATAGCATTGTGTAAGTTCAATTTGGCTTTTTTTTTTTTAAATTAACTTCGTTGTGACTTACTTGTTATCTCTTTTGGACTGTAGAAAAAATACAGAGAAGAAAGATTTTTTGGAAGAAGAGATCGAAGTCTCTATATTTTCATTGCTTTATATAGACAATACAAAAAATTTGCTTTTACAAATAGTCAACACCAACTTCCCTTAAATTAAGCAAACATGTTACTTAAGACCATGCTTAAAACAAGCTGGTTCACTAGTTCAAAATTTGAACATACTTTTCTATCAAAAAGTACAACAGATTTATAGCAACAAAAATCTAAATAAAATATTTTTAATGCGACAGCATTAGTTTCACTGCTGCTGCATCTTCACTCCTCCTTGACACTGATGCTGCTTTGAACTCCAAGCCTTTCTCTCATATCTTCAAATCTGGACTTCTGCAAACCTTTGGTTAGTATATCAGCAACTTGATCTTTAAAGCTGCAATGGATGAGTTGAACTTCACCTTCTCTTTCAACTTCCCTCAAGAAATGATATTTGATCTTTATATGCTTTGTCTTTCCATGAAAAATAGGATTTTTCACCATGGCCATAGCAGACTTGCTATCAGATAAGATTTCAGTAGCATGCAACTCATAACACTTCAAATCCACTAGCATTTTCCTCAACCATATGGCTTGATTCATCACTGATGTAGCGAAGAATGTACTCGTCGCAATGGATTGAGCTACTGTTTCTTGCTTCTTGGAACTCCAGCTCACCATTCTAGATCCAAGAGTAAAACAGGAACCTGATGTACTCTTCATGTCATCAATGGAACCAGCCCAATCACTATTTGTAAATCCTTTTAACTTCACTTCACAATTCCTTCTATAAAGGATTCCATAATCTGCTGTGCCCTTCAAGTATCTTAAAACCCTCTTTGTAGCTCTGAAATGACACTCACTTGGAGCTTGCATAAATCATGAAAGCATGCTAATTGCATACATTACATCAGGTCTGGTCACTAACAAATAAAGAAGGCAGCCAATAAGACTTCTATACACACTTGCATTAACCTTCTTCCCTGTATCTATGATGCTTAATTTCTCATTAGGAACTAGAGGAGTGTTAACTTCTTTACAATTTTGCATCCCAAACTTCACCAAGACTTCCATCAAATACTTCTTTTGACACAAGAAAAAACCTTGCTTTGACTGAGAAATTTCAATTCCCAAAAAGTATGAAAATTTTCCCAAATCATTCATTTTAAAAGCACTCTTCATTTCCTCTTTAAATTGATTCACCATCTCATAATTGCTTCCAGTGATCAGCAAATCATCAACATAAATGGAAACAATCAATAAATCCCTATTCT
The DNA here is from genome assembly GCF_030052815.1 of Hevea brasiliensis. Lineage (NCBI taxonomy): Eukaryota > Viridiplantae > Streptophyta > Magnoliopsida > Malpighiales > Euphorbiaceae > Hevea > Hevea brasiliensis. The sequence continues at coordinate 49,495,649 of NC_079508.1, read as the reverse complement.
TCTCCTTTACAAACAATGTAGCCTCATTACAGCTCTTGATGAACCCCAACTTCTTTAGATGCTCATCAACTCTGCAATACCAGGCTCTTGGTGCTTGTTTTAGGCCATATAAGGCCTTCTTCAACAAATAAACCTTTTCCTCACTCCCTTTTTGTATGAAGCCTTCAGGTTGCTCAATAAAAATCTCTTTCTGTAAGTGACCATTCAAGAAGGCAGATTTTACATCCAATTGAAAAACATCCCAACACTTATGAGCTGCAAGAGCAATAAGCAATCTGATAGTGTCAAATCTGGCCACTGGTGCAAATGTTTCTACAAAATCCCATCCATATTGCTGAGAGTAACCCTTTACAACAACCCTAGCTTTATACTTATTAATGGTACCATTAGGATTTAACTTCAGCCTATAAACCCATTTAACACCAATGACGCTTTTTCGAGCTGGTCTATCAACAACGCACCATGTATTATTTTTGCAAATCACATCAAACTCCTCTTGCATTGCTGCTCTCCATTCCTGAGATTTTTTTGCTTCCTCATAATTGACTGGTTCACTTATAGCTAGATTGCATCTGTTGTATATATCAGTCAAGCTTCTTGTTCCTCTAATAGCTTCATCATCAACATCTTCTGAATCATAGCCTTCGCCTTCATCAGTTGCTTGTGGTTCTTGAGTAACATTGTCAATTGAAATTTGTTTGGAAGGGACAACAACAGACTTCTCCCAATCCCAAGAAGCTTCCTCTGCAAACTTGATATTTCTTCTCACAATAATTTTTTCAGACTTCAAATTCCATACTCTATAGCCTTTTGATTGATTGCTATAGCCAACAAAGACACCAACTTCAGCTCTTTCATTTAATTTATCTCTTTTCACCTCAGGAACTTGGATATAGCATAAACAACCAAAGATCCTAAGATGCTTAACAGAAGGCTTAACTCCAAACCACATCTCATATGGAGTTTTATCTTTCAAAGCTTTAGTTGGTAGCCTATTAAGCAAGTACACTGAAGTGTTGACTGATTCTGCCCAAAATCTTCTTGGAAGCTGCTTCTCAAATAACAAACATCTGGCCATATTCATGACTGACCTATTTTTTCTTTCACACACTCCATTTTGCTGTGGAGTATATGGAACTGTTAATTGATGAAGAATACCAGCCATTTGAAGAAACTTCTCAAATTCATATGAAGTAAACTCAGCCCCATTATCTGATCTCACCACCTTGATTTTCTTGTTGCATTGATTCTCCACCAAAGACTTAAATCTTTGAAAGTTAAAGAACACCTCAGACTTCAATTTTAAAAAGAACACCCAGCACATTCTACTGTAATCATCAATAAATAGCAAGAAATACTTGCTTCCATTAAGAGAAGGTGTCCTCATAGGGCCACACACATCAGTATGAACAAGCTGGAGTTTATCAGATGCTCTCCAAGCTTGATTTGTTGGGAATGCTTGACTACTTTGCTTCCCTTTTTGACAGATCCCACACACATCAATAGAGTCATACACAGCAGGCATACCATTCACCAAACTCTTATTGTGCATATGCTTTAATGATGCATAATTAAAGTGGCCAAATCTTCTATGCCAGAGATTAGTCTCATCTAGGGCAGAGGTAAGAGCATGCTTTTGAGTTTTTTTCCAATTCACAAGAAAACTCCTATCAATCATTGCAACTGACAGCAACTTTGCACCATATTTATCAAATACATCACACTTATTATCATAAAAGTGCAAATTATACTGCTTTTCAAGCAACTGACCAACACTAAAGAGATTTTGACTTATTTCAGGAACAAACAACACATATGAAATAATTCTCGTACCTGAATAAGTCTTAACAGCAACATCTCCTTTCCCTTTTACTTCTACATAGCTTCCATCTCCAATTTTAACCCAAGATAAATAGCTTCTGTCAAGAGTTGTGAATGACTTTGCATAGGAGATCATGTGGTGTGTACATTCACTATCAATTAGCCATGATTCTGGACTTTGTGCTGCACATTTTCTTTCACATTTAATGGCCATAAAACCACTTTCCTCCATGTCAGATGTTTCAGCAACTTGAGCTTGCTGAGTTTGTTGGTCAGATTTGGTCTTGTACACTTTTTCAACATGCCCAAACTGCTTGCATGATCTGCATTGCACTCCAGGCCTATACCAACAGTAATTTTCAGAATGTCCCTTTTTGTTGCAATGTGTACAAGGCTGGTGCTTTCCTTTTCTGCCCTTCCCTTTGTTGCCTTGATAATCTTTCTTCTCATTTTCCTTTTTATAACCAGCAGGCTTCTTTCCACCTCCTCTTAACTAAGCTATGCCCTTTTGACTAGCAAGTAGAGCACTTTCATTTATATCTTCAAGTCTGTAAGCCTTCCTCTGCTCTACAGCTTGTAAGGAATTCACCAACTCAGCTAAAGATATCTCAAATGAATCTTTTGAGTCTTCCAAGGAGGAAATTTTAGACTCAAATTTTTCTGGCAAGCTCACTAACACCTTTTCAATCACCCTCTTTTCTAGCAAATCTTCCCCAAGCAACCTGATTCGATTTACTATTTTCATGAGCCTATCAGTGTATTCCTTTACTGGTTCACTCTCCTTCATTTTCAATAGCTCATATTCTCTTCTCAAGTTTAAAACTTGCATTTGCTTAGTCTTTTCACTTCCTTGAAACTCTTCTTGTAATCTGTCCCAAGCTTCCTTGCTCGTATCACAAGCCATAATTCTTGTGAAAATTGTCTCTATCACTGCAGCATGAATGATGGACAAGGACTTGTATTTCTTAGCACTCTCTTCTGCATAGTGCTTCAGCTGAGTCACAGTGGGGTTGGCTCTCAATGGTGGAGGACAATTTTCGGTCTCCACTACTTCCCAGAGATCAAAACCTCTTAGATAGGTCTTCATTTTTACAGCCCAAAGCTGATAATTTTGACCATCAAACACTGGTGGTGGACCAGTTCCAAAGCTGCTAGCAGCCATAACAAATGGGGTTGAAATGGTTTTTAGTTTGTGTGAGGGAACCTGACTGGTTTTCTCTCTTTTGTCACTCACTATTCAGGCCTCTCAAAGATCAGAGATGGCTCTGATACCACTTGTTGGACTGTAGAAAAAATACAGATTAGAAAGATTTTTTGGAAGAAGAGATCAAAGTCTCTATATTTTCATTGCTTTATATAGACAATACAAAAAATTTGCTTTTACAAACAGTCAACACCAACTTCCCTTAAATTAAGCAAACATGTTACTTAAGACCATGCCTAAAACAAGCTGGTTCACTAGTTCAAAATTTGAACATACTTTTCTGTCAAAAAGTACAACAGATTTATAGCAACAAAAATCTAAACAAAATATTTTTAATGTGACAGCATTAGTGTCATTGCTGCTGCATCTTCAATCTCATTAAAAATGACTTCAGTGCTACTAAATTAATTAGTATTAGCAAATGCATGTAATGTAATTAAATAAAATTTCAACACAATGATGAAAAAAAAATCATTTTATCACATTGCATTGTATAAGTTCAATTCTGTCACTCCAAATACGCACTAAATTCATCCCACCTTGCTGCTTTTGATAGATAAGGATTTCTCATAAGATTGGAACTATCAACCACAGATTCTAAAGCAGAAAGAGGGACAGAGAATTGCCATATCTTGATGTCTCATATCTCCTTGATAAGATATAAGTATCGGGTTGGATAAGTAGGGTTCAAAATATCTATTCTTGAGTAGAAAGCCAGAAAGAAAATGATATAAATGCAGCGCTGACCTTTCCATTTTTGGACAGAAATTGGCTCGCTCTCATCTTGTCCTGACCGACTGGCTATAAGGAAAGAGTGTTAAATATAAAGATTTTTTCTTTGATTAACTTTTGGGGTTGAATTATGCCTTACTCATTTTCTTTACATGGAATCAAAGCCGACTCTTATCTCCATGTTGACCCATTTGTAGATGTTCAATCTTGCACGCTCCGAGACGTGAGGAGTGTCATCCCGCATTCAACCAGGTATAAAGTAAGAGTGTTATATATAAAAACTTTGACAATCTTTTTCTTTGAACTTGTTTTTGAAATTGAATTAGGTTCTATCTATTTTCCCTACACAGCATCAATGCCATCAAGCCAAACAGCAGTAGAGGTTGAGTTATAAATAGATATATAGACCACTTCATTGCCAGATACCCATTCCATTGGGTTCGCCATGCATGGAAATGTGCATAAAAAAGAGTATTTTCATATTTTCAAATATTATCTATGAATCTGCATTTTTGTTGTTTTGCTATGCGTAAGCAAGTTTAAATAGCTATTGTGCTTAGAAATAAAGAGGAAGCGTCCACTCATACTTTATATGAGAGTTAATTAGTGCATTTTTCAAAATGCATGCGCAAAGTTTCAAGTTTTGGTCCCTTCCAATCAACTGGTTACAAAGTTGTTGATGATCAAATCTTTTTTATTTTGTTTGAATTTTTTTTTTTCATTTAATTCTAGCAGAAACATGAAATTGCAATATCATAAATATAATTTTAGTATTACGAACTAAAACTCATTAATAATAGAAAGGAAAGGATAGAATTTATATTTATGGGAATTGACTGAGTTTTATGTTAATCGTCAATCGATCACAATCCTTCTTCTTTACTTGGTAAGATTATCTATATATTTTTTTCTAGGATTATATAGCCAATCCTAACTAATTTAATATTAAGATTTAATTGTTGGTATTAGAATGATCTATTTTAAGTTTGAATAAAAATTAGTAATACGTGTTATTAACTTGAATGATCATACAGCCTTGTAAGGGATTCCAACAACATTAAGCTGCTAAAGCTCATTGGTTAATGTCATTATTCATAGAACAAATAATTAATGAATGAAAAATATTTGATCAATTGACATATATACCATTCACATGAATATCAACAACTGATTTACTTAAGATGCCCACTCCAACAGAAGATATCCTAAGCGATTCTGTTAACTTTGGTAAAAGAAAATCAATCAGGTTTTTCTTTTTAATATTATTGAATAAGCAAAGTGCTCTTATAGTTACAATAGGAAAACAGAATATTGAAAAATAAGAGAACAGTTACAACAGAATTTTGAGTCCTATAATATCTCCAATATATTTGCACAATATATCTACAATATCAGCTCAATAATATCTCCAAGATTCTGCATAATGACAGCTTCGCTATTACGCCCCCTCAAGTTGGAGCATAAAGATCTCGAATGCCCAACTTGGCAACTAAAGACTGAAATTAATGAGCTCCTAATGCTTTTGTGAATACATCAGCAATCTGATTGTGGGTAGAGATATGATGGCAAATTAGTAAACCTTTTTTAGACAAAATGGCAGTCCACCTCAATATGTTTAGTCCATTCATGGTAGACCGGATTATTTGCAATATGGCGTGCTGCTTGACTATCACAAAATAAAGGGACTGGATCTGAATGTGTAACACATAAATCTGCAAGTAATTGTCATAACCAAATGATCTCACAAGCAGCAGCTGCCATAGAATGATATTTCGCTTCAGGTCACTTATTTCTTGCTCTTCCAAGAAATAGGTTAATGCCCCCAAAAAATGAAATAGCCACTAAGAGATCGACGTGTAAGTGGGCAACTTACCCAATCTGAATCACAAAAAGCTTTGAGTGACAAAGAACTTGAGGCCGATAGAAACAAACCTTGACTAGGTGTAAGTTTTAGATAGCGCAATATGCGTAAAGCAGCTAGCCAATGATTGTGTCAAGGCTGATGCATAAACTGAGATAACAAATGAACAAAATAGTAAATATCAGGTCTAGTAATGGTGAGATAAATCAACCTTCCAATCAACCTTCTGTAGGGGCTAGGATCCTCAAGAAGAGAACTTTCATCTAAAGCTAAATGATGGTATTGCTCCATTGGAAATTTAACTGGTGTGGATGCTAGCATACCCATTTCTTTTAAAATGTCCAGCGTATATTTTCTTTGAGAAAGAACTATTCCTTCTGAACTCCAGGCAACTTCTAAACCAAGAAAATATTTAAGAGAACCTAAATCTTTAATGTGAAACCAAGAAGCTAAGTAGCTCTTTAAAGCCTCAAATTGGGATGAATCAAGAGTGGTAACAATAACATCATCCACATACACAAGGATAGCTAAAAAAGAATTTCCTTGATGATAAATAAATAAAGAAAAGTCAGCCTTTGATTGTTTAAAACCAAACCGCAAGATAGCAGTAGAAATCTTAGCAAACCATTGTCGCGAGGCTTGTTTTAACCCATAAAGAGAGCGACAAAGATGGCAAACTCTATTATCATCAGCAGATAAATATCCAGGTGGCGGTTGCATGTAAAGTTCCTCATGTAAAACACCATGAATAAAAGCATTATGCACATCTAATTGGTGAGGTTCCCAATTTCGAATAGCTATAAGAGCCAAGAGTATATGAACAGTAGTGAGTTTAGCAACTGGAGCAAAAGTTTGTGTAATCCAAACCTTCAACTTGAGTATAACCCTTAGCGACAAGGCGAGCTTTGTGACACTGAATGGATCCATCAGAATTGTATTTTATTTTATAGACCCATTTACACCCGATGGCCCTTTTATCAAGAGGAAGATGCTCCAAAGTCCATATGTGGTTTTGTTCAAGAGCTTCCAATTCACTTTTCATGGCTTTCTTCCAGTGATCAATTTGCACTGCTTGTTGATAAGATGTGGGCTCATTATGGTGGGTAATGGCCAAAAGAAAACATTTGTGAGCAGAGGAAAATTTTGAATAAGAAAGATATTTAGACAAGGGATATGTTGGATCTGTACCTGAGCAAGCTGTGTTGGATGAACTTGAAGAGCCTTTATTTTTTTATAAATTAAGTTCAAAGTCTTTAAACTGGGCTGGTTGGGTTTTGGCACGTTGAAATCATCTAGAAGCAATAGATGGTGCTGGTTGTTCAATATTTGGTTGTTGAATTTGTGAGATAGGCATGATGTCATGTGTATCTGTGTCATTTTGTTGTATTTGGGTGGGTATTGGGTGGTGGTTAGAGTCTATTGATGTTGGATATTGTTTAGGTGAGAATGGGTATGAAGTGGACACATCATCAATGGGTAATGGCAAAGGTACTTTAGATGGTGGTGTTGTATGGAACGGGACATTTTCTTTGTAAGGAAAATTTTTTTTATGAAAAATGACATCACGAGATACAAAGAATTCATGTGTTTTGAGATCATAAACCTTATACCCCTTTTGTCCATATGGATATCCCAAAAAAATACATGGTGTGGCTCTATCATGAAATTTATCATGTGATCGTGGGATAATTGATGCATAACAAAGGCATCCAAAAACACGTAAATGAGCATATGAAGGCTTTGAATAAAATAAAAATTCATATGGACTTTTTCCAAATAAAAGAGGTATGGGTGTGTAATTTATTAAATAGGCAGCAATTAGAACACATTCACTCCAAAATTTTATTGGTAAACCAGCATGAAACCTTAAAGCTCTAACAACCTCAAGTAAATGTCTATGTTTATGTTCCACTACACCATTTTGTTGAGGTGTTGAAACACAAGAAAATTGATTGAGAATCCCTTCTTGTTGACAACTTTGTTTAAGAGAAATGTTGGTGAATTCTGTGCCATTGTCATTACGAATAATTTTAACAAAGCAATTAAATTGTCGATGAACCATGGCAAGAAAAGAAAGTAATATTTGGAATACTTCAGCTTTATATTTGAGCAAATAAACCCAAGTAACCCTGGTAAATTCATCAACAATAGTCAAAAAATAATGAGACTTAGATAAAGAAGGTGTACGATAAGGTCCCCATAAATCACAATGAATAAGATCAAAAGCCCCTTTAGTTTTAATTGAACTAGTGGGAAAAGGCTGGCGAATTTGCTTAGCTCGATGGCAAGCATCACAAAAAACATCAAAATTATTTGAGGTAAAAGGCTTAAAATCTGAAATAAGAGACAAACGGTTAAATGATAAATGACTGAGGCGTTGATAAACCCATTTTATATAGATATTTTAGGGTAGTTTTGCATTCATTTTGCCTTTTTAGTTTAGTAATTTTATGCTTTTGATACTTATTTTAATTAATTTATTAATTTTAGTTTCATTATATTTGATTTTCGAAATTTTAATGTTTTTGATAGGTTTTAATAAAGTTTAAAGGCAAAAATGTCCATATAAAAGAAATTCAAAGTGATTTGGAAGCCTAAAGTGGTGTGAAAAATGAAGAAAATTCGCTTAAAGAAGAAGACCAGCCGAGACTTTCAAGGGCCTCAACATGCCCCGTGTTGAGGGTCATGTGAAGATAAGAGTTAACCAGCAGGAATCCACATGAGGCATGTAAATTCACACTGGGTCGTGTAAACAGAGATTTTGGAACAAAACACGCCGAAAGTTTCATAGACTTTAACATGCCCCGTGTAGCTGATCGTGTAGAATCTAAAAGTTCCTCCTCCGAATCAACATGAGGCATGTGGAAAACAACTTTAATCAACATGAGGCATGTGGGATGGCACTAGCAAATTTGTTGACAAGAAAAAATTTTCTCTTTTCACACCTTTTACACCTTTTGTCCTTATCCCTTTAGAGACCATTTTTAGGGCAAACCTTGAGGGGATATATAAGTATCATATTCTCATTTTTACCATAAGGAGAAAGAGAGAGAAAAATCAAAAGAGAAAGGAAAGAGGGAATCACGCCATTTTTGGAGGAAGAACACCTACAGAGTGATGTTTTCCAGCTTCCATTTTCAGAGATTTGGATCTTCTTCTTCTGAGTTCTTTTATTTTTAATTTTATTTTCATGTTTTCTTGCTCTATTTCATATTTTCTACTTATAAATACAAGCATGAGTGAGTAAATACTTAAGATTTCAGAGTTGGGTGTAATAATTTAAGTTTTATTTATGGATTTGGACCAGTTTTAACCAGATTTTAGTATATATAATCTTTGATTCTTATCTTGTGTGCTTATTTACATACCCATTGTTGGTACCCTTTGGGTTTTGTTCTTAATCTTAGATTGAAGGACCAAGAGGTGAGAATCTATAATAAATAATCAAGATAATGAACTTAATCACCTAGTGTTAGAAATAAACTAGTGGGTTAAGAGGAATTTCAAGTTGATTAAAATGCTTAAAGAGTTTTGGGTAATTAAATATCGCATGAGAATGGGGTTTAGCTTCCTTTAAAACACTCTTTAGTTTGCTTGAAAGAGAAATTAAAGAAAATCAGAATCAACTTCCTTCAAACTTGCATTTCCCTTAATCTTGGCTTTGCCTATCCAAATCCCAATGAAATTTACTTCATGAACCTCAACTCTAGAATCAATTTTTACCATTAATTAATTAAATCTTTTGTTACTTGCTGAAATTTTAGTAAATTAGTATAGTGCTTAGAATTTTAATTGCTTAATTCATTATAATTTTCTTATTTTTCCCAATCTAATTTGCTGCATCTCTTACTCTATTTTTGGCACAAATTATCGATAGCCCAAATAATCATAACTTTTATAGTTTGGTACTCAAACAACAAATTTCTGTGGGATGATATCTTTTCTTTACTACTTGAACGACCTGTATACTTGCGGAGTACTCAAACAGGCGTTGATGCCATAAATCAGTTTGGTCTTTATTTGACAAGAAAGCTAAAGCTGGTGCTTGATTTTTGAAGTAATAAAGGCCATTCTTCAACTCACCCATTCCAATCAACTTCCTCGTGGTTAGGTCTTGTAACATGCAAAAGTAAGGGAAAAAAAGACCAACACAATTTAGTGTTTGGGTTAATTTGCTGATAGAAATGAGATTACAAGCAAAGGTGGGTATATGCAAAACATTGTTTAAGGTAATTAAAGAATTAAGAGCCACATCACCACAAGTATCAGCAGTGACAAAAGAGCCATTTGGAATGGTTATATTAGAACCAAATTGAAGCTTTCTTTCTTTAATTATAAAACTCCTTTCACAAGTCATATGACCAGAAGCCCTAGAATCAAATATCCAGTCATAATTAGTTGCAGGAAAAGTAATAGCCCTACTAGCAAAATTGGTCATTGGTTCAGCACCTTTGGAGTTTTCAAGGCTCAAAAGAGAAATAAGCTGGTTATATTGCTCCTTCGTCAAACCACTTACTGGAGAACGAGTCATACATTGATATGCTGGAATTCGACTAGAATTAGCCGATTTGCCCTTTCCTTTTTTGTTTTTCTCCCACCGATCTAGGTAGCCATGTAATTCAAAATAGGCTTCTTTGGTGTCACAAAAAAGTTTAGAAACATCACGGTTACCTGTTGATGGCCGAGAATTGGATGGTTTGGAATTTCCTTTTGGAGTTGCAAAAGTCACCCCCTCTAATGAGTTACCTCTTTTGTTGGCCGCAAGTTGCTGCTATCGTTCTTTTTGTGCCACCAAACCATAAACACGAGCTAAAGAGGGCAAAGGTTCAATATTTAAAATTTGAGATCGAACAACATTAAACTTGTCATGCAATCCCATAAGGAACCGAAGAACCTTCTCTTTTTCTTTTTCTGTAGCAAATTCCTTAATAGTGCCACAAGTGCATTTTGGTGTGTTAGAATACGATCCATATTCGTCCCATAATCCCTTCAATTTGGTGTAGTAAGTGACCACCGATTGATCCCTCTGTTGAGTATTAACAATCTCCATCTTTAGTTGATGAACACAAGGTGCATTTCCTTGTGAGAATCGCTCCTCCGAATCTTTCCAAAGCTCCTTTGCCGTATCAAAGAAAGCCACACTGTCATGAAGAGGAAAATGCTACGAATTAAAGAGCCAAGAGATCACCATGGAATTTCTCTTAATCCATGCAGCTTCATCTGGTGAATTTGCTTCAGGTCGTGGAAGACAACCATCCACAAATCCCATTTTGTTTTTGGCTAATAAGGCATTCGTGATGGCTCTTTGCCATGTTGAACAATTATCCTCTTTGAGTAAGCAAGTGACTAGAGAAACTCCAAGATTGTCAGTTGGTTGTAGCACATATGGAGAATTGACTGCACTTTCGTTGGATGAGTTTGTCATTCTGATATAATTTTTTTTTAAAACTCCTACTCTGATACCATGTTAACTTTGGTAAAAGAAAATCAGGTTTTTCTTTTTAATATTAATGAATAAGCAAAGTGCGCTTATAGTTACAATAGGAAAACAAAATATTAAAAAATAAGAGAACAGTTACAACAGAATTTTGAGTCCTATAATATCTCCAATATATCTGCACAATATATCTACAAAATCTGCTCAATAACAGCTCAATAATATCTCCAAAATTCTGCATAATGACAGCTCCGCTATTAGATTCATTGATAACCTGAAGATGTACGGGACCCATAACATAATTTTTAAAAAATATATATATATTTTTTATTGGTATGTTGAAAATATTTAAAGGGGATAGGAGTATGATAACTGAATTAAATTCTTATGACTCGCATTGTAAAGGTCATTGATTTGTATTCTTTTGCCCCATTTTCCCTGGCTCGGATAATTTTCCTGGTTTTCCTTCTGATACACAGATCGATGAAAAATATCTGGAAGGCAAAGTTTAGGGTATATGCCAATAGTTCTTGCACTACTGTAGGATGTTCAGCCAATAACCTAATGGCTAGAGGGGAAGGAAATGTCTCAAGGGTGGCAAGTAGAAGTGCGAAGATTACGTATGTAATGAATTTTTCTGTAAATAAGTTCCCAGCATTCATGTAATCTGTCAGGTGATCAAGAAAATTCCCCCTCCGTGTTTTCTTTCCCTTATGGCCTCCCTTATCATCTTGAAGATTTTCTTCTGCCAAGAATTTAAGTTAGTGGGTTAAAAAAATATATATATATTAATTAAAATTTTTTGATACAATAGTTTTCTTATAATTAAAAATAAAAAATATTAAAAATTAAACTAACTATTATAAATAAGAGAAATAAATAAAATAAAATAAAAAATTTTTCATAAATCTAATTAAATTTTTTAAGATAATTTAGCTTTCCTTTTCTTTTTCATTGGAAATAAAATAATTAATTTGTAATAATAATTTATTAAATTGATTATATAAATAATTTGACATTTTGATTTGTTTAAATTTATTTTATTCTTTATAATTGCAGGTTTGAAAACTTAATAAATTAAAAATATGAAAAAAATTAAGAAGATTTTTCTTATGTCAATTGGATTAAAGTACACACATAAATGGAGGAAATCTTTCTAATTTGCCTTTTTTTTTTCTATTTTGATTGAATTTTGACTTTTACGTAACTACTTAAAAAAATTAAATAAAGTTTTATTTTATTGCTAATTTTTAATGGTTCATAATTGATTTATAATAGAATCAAAATATAAAATTTTTTTAATATATGTATTGCTTTTAAAATTTATATAAAATATGAATATATAATATTTTTTTATAATATTATAATATTTATATGTGACATTTTATCTTATATAAATTATAAATTATTTAATAATTATTTTATTAATACTATAATAAGTAGCAAGTAACTTACTGTGTCTTTATATATATATCTCTTATTAAAAAGTTTTACGGATAAAAGTAATAAAAATAAAATTTAAAATATTACATTATCTTTATATATTAAAATTAAAAAATATAAAAATCAAAATTATCAATAGTTACATGTACAATTTCCTAGTTTCACCCATACAGTGAGAGTTATAAAAGAAGTAGTCAAGGATGACGATCACCTGCATGCACCTGCGGAAGGTGGTGCCTGGCATGTCCACAGGAAAGGAAATGAACCCTTGTGTGAAAACAGTGTACATTTCATTTATTTTATCCTGGATTTTTCAGGATCATAACCAAACAGTTGCCTTCAAGTAAAATTCAATATCAACTGAGAGGGAACCAGAAATGTTAATTAATTAATTAATGGTGACAAAGGCAATTATATAAAATTACAAGTCCATATTCCTGTATATATGTGTCAAATGAACCAAACACTGGAGCATTCATGCTTCACTTCCGCAGAGTTGAGCCCAGACCAATTACACAGCTTTATTGGCCATTTCTTGTAATTCAGGGAGGAGCATTTCAAATTACATGCTTGTGAAATAGTCCTGTTACATTGGTTGAACCTTCTTGAAGAGAACAATTTTGGCCAAGAAGCTTGGTGGAGGAGTCCATGTACCACAATTCAACCAACTTTCCTTCTTGTTGAAGGATAAAACATCTGAAATCTGCATCAGATAATATCGCAACACGTCTGTCAGCCAAGCTTGTTTTTAATACAGGCCCATATCTGCATATATACATTCTCAATGTAAACACAAGGAAGAATAAAATGAGCAGAAATAAATAAATAAATAAATAATAATGTTATAATTAAGCTAATTAATTATCTTTTGATTAAAAAAAAAGAAATATATACAGTTTTGTACGTTTTTTAATTTTAATTTATTATTAAAAAAATCTTTAGAATTTAATTTTATTTTATGAAAATTCTTTTAATTTATTTATAATATACTTTTAAATTAAAAAATAATAAAAATTATCTTTTTATTTTTTTAAGAAATATTTTTTAATAAATGCGTTAACTTCAACCTAACAGAGGTAGGTAGGAGGATAGAAGAACACAGATGATTGGACAGACACTCAACACTTAAATGAGGTGAAGAATTAATAACTCTACTTTTTATTAATGGCAGAGGCTGGTGTGAAAGTTGGAAAAAATAAATAAATAATTAAGGATTACGTGCAAATCTGAAGAAAGAGAGAGGTCTAAAGTCAACATCAAAGGATAATGTAGTACAAGAACGAATGAAAAAAGAATAAAATTAAATACAATTTTTTTTTATTAAAATTATCTAAATATTTTTGTTATGTATAAATTTAATAAAAATTAATTTTTTATATTTAATTTAAATTTTAATATTTTATTTTTTATTAAAATTATTTTAAACATTCTTTTAAAAATTTAATCATGAAAAATATATAATTATAATACTCTCATTTAATATTTTATTTTTAATATTTACATATTTAATTTAATTTTTTGATAAGATTATATTTTTTATCAATTTAATAAAATGACAACTATAAATTATAAATCAATCATTTAATGTAATTTATTATTTTATTTTCAAAATTATAAATTTAACATGATTATTAAAAAAAATAAAACATTAATATAATAACATTAATTTAAATTTTAATATTTTACTTTTTATTAAAATTTTATTTTTATATTTTTAAATTTATTATTAAAATTTGTAACATATAATTATAATACTCTTATTTACTTTATTTTTAATATTTATATATTCAATTTGTTTTTTTTAAATTTTAGTTTATTTTATCACTTTTGATATCTATAAATTACAAATCAATGGTTATTTAATGTAAATTATTATTCAATTTTTTAAAATTATAAATTTAATATAATTAATTAAAAAAATAAAATTTTAATATAATAATATTAATTAGCAACCCAAATTTTTTTTATAAAGTGTCATGCGAAAACTTAAAAAAAAAAAAAAAAACCTACTTTATAACATAGACGGATTTGAGATTTGAATTGATTGTTGGTTTGTCTTTTCTCTCGTTATTTTGTAGCCTATTTTATAGTCCCAATTTATATTCACACATTTTATGTAAAAATCAAATAAATTAAAATTTCATTAATCAAACTAATCTATTAATCAAGTAATTAGAGGTAAATTACTCATTTAGCAAGTGTTAGTAGCAATGGCAATGAGATAAGTGGGGCCAAGGGCGGGGATTACTCCTCTCGTCCTCTTCCAACAGAAATTTGGGATAGGGATAGGGACTTCTTGTCGAAGGGTGAGGCAGGACGAATTTTCACACAAGGAGTTTTTCTTTTTATTTTTTATTTTAATTTATTAGTTTAAAATATAATTTTATTTATTAAAAAATAAAATATAATTAGAAATAAAAATTTTAGACATTATTAACACATATTTATTTTTTTATTAAAATTATTATATTTAAATATTTAAATGTATAAAAATAAATTATTTTTAATAAAAAATAATAATATATTATTGTGCAGACAGATTAGGAGGATTCAAAACAGGAGAAGGACTATCCATCTCTACCTCTCATGTATCAAAATTAAGATGAAATCGAAAAAAATTAATTTAATTCGAAATAAGTCAAATTGAGTAGGAGAACTTTTGTCATCCTAGATGTTTGGACTGAATTTTCACTCTTTCAGTCTTTATCACTCAAATTCTAACCAATATAAGTAGCACGAGGATCAAAAGACCCACTTACACGAAAGATTAGCTAATTAGCTAAGAATTTGTGTCTATGATTGACACAAAAGATTTCATCCTGGGAAAAAATCTAGTTGACAATTATAACACTTATACTACTATTCATTTGAATTATTCAAAGACTTGAAAAAAAAAAAACTTAATTACCTACTTAAAATTTATATATCATAATTATTTTAAATTGAGAAAGATACTATGAGTTCAAATATTTTCTTTCCTTTTTAAAAATTTTAAAATATATATAAAAAAATTCATATGAAATTCATTTTAGTGAAACAAATTAAAGTCTTTTGTGTTTCTCATCTCTTCGATAGAAAAAAATAGAAAGTACGTTGTGTGGGATTATGTGTGTGAGTGTTTCTGCTGGTTATGTGAGGCATCCTCCTCCATCGCTTGTGAAAATGTATGCACATTACATTAAATATATATAAAAATAAAAATTTTATCAAAATTATCATAATTTTAATAATTATTCATTATCATCGCTAAACTCGATATATGTGTATTTTTCATCTCTCCTACAGGAAAAAGAACAAAAACAATTTGATTGAGCCAAGAAAACAATTCGGTTTTGCCAGTTTTGAATTTAAAAATTCTGTCGTTTTAATTTGAGTTTCTGGGCTCATTTATCTGTAATTATGCCTTGGGCCTCAATAAATAAAATTTATTTATAAAGGATTCAAATATAATTAATTAATTAATTAAAATTACTGATATAAAATTTTAACTAATTTTTTATGAAATTCATTTATAACAAATAACTTATTAATTTAGTTTTCCAAACATAAAAAAAAAAAAGTAATTTCAGAGTTTAGGGAAAAAAAAAAACAACGAAAATTAAAAAAAGGTCCCACAGATTTTACAAGGGGACCTCCCTATTGAAAATCCAGCTAAATTTCACGCCTTGTGGCGTCATCTTCTTAGCCTTCTCATCGGCTCTCTCCTGCAGCTTTCTAATCCTAGGTGCTAAACCACACACGAAGTCTTGTGCACGTCTCCCCTCCCCTGTCAATCCTTCCAACTTCTCCAATGCCCACCGTCCGATCAAGAACTCCAAAATATCTGCGTAGTCATCAGCGGTATATACTCCCATCCGCTGCGCCACCGCCGAGAAGTGTTCGAAGAGATGTGGATCCTGCCCATCATACATCAAGTGGGCCGGCATCGTGATTTTCTTTCGCATCATATCGGCTATCGCTAGCATTGCACCATTGGGGTCCACCTCAAGGAGCTTTCCTACGATCCTGGTGTAGGCGTTCTCGTGGCGCTTCTCGTCTGCTGCGATGGTCCCGCATATGCGCGCCAGTACTGGATCACCGCCTTCCTTAGCTAAACTCGCCGTATTGCCGTGCGATACGAATGTGGCTCGCTCTTGAAAGGACGTGTACACGAAGCCCAAGTACGGGTTGTTTTCCGTTCCAGGGTCCTGCACGTTAACCACACACTTAATTACCTATTAATCCCCAATTATAATCTCAATTATAAAAATATTTATTTAAAACAGAAAAATCACCATGCCAGCTCCAATCAAATACTGCACCGTCTTCTCAATCATGAGCATATCAACCCGACCCGACAAATACAAGTAATTCTTAAGCAGATCACCATGCCGGTTCTCCTCAGCGGTCCAGGCCCGGGTCCACATGGCCCATGGGTTCTGGCTGGCTCCGGTCTCGTCCCTAACGCCGTCCAGCGTGTTAATCATCGTCTGATACGTAGGCAGTGCTTCCTCAGTGATCATATCACCCACCAGCACTATGAAGTACTCATCAGGCATCTCGGACGTCCGATTACGTAGCGCCCGGACCTGATCGGTAAACTCGTCGAATGGTATTGCGGGGTCAGGAAGGAAGTTCTGCGGCTGCCAGCACAGATCTACTGGTTTAAGAAGCGGCAGCACATTTTGTGTGGCCCAATTCTCTAGCGAACTGAATATCTCTACTTTCTCTGGTGGCATAGAGTGGGTCTTCTGGTGCTTTAATAGTGTTGGTGGAGCAGCCATGGCAGTGATGGACGGTAGACGACGGATTCTGACGGTAGACGATGGTGGTGGTGTAAGGCAGTGACGAGAATGTAAGGTGCATGGAAATTGATGGAGGTAGTGTGAGGCTTGCATGGTAGTTCGTCGGTGCTGCTCGTCGAGTACACGTGGAGTAGCAAGAGAAGCACGGGAGGGCATGTTACATATATAGAAAAAATTACTATCAATACAACCTTTCTTCTCCACAAAATCACAGTAGTACCACTCAGAGTTTAAACGCTCGCAAGAATCAAAATTTAAATTAAATAAAATTAAAATTAAAAAAATTAAAACTTCAACGCATTTGATTTTTTTTAATTATATTACATCCTAAAAATTAAGAATTATTAATTATTTTTTTTAATTTTAACTTTCTTTTAATAAATATTTATATAATTTTTAAAATGTAATAAAAATAATTTAATATATTTTTTTAAAATGAAATAAAAACTAATTTAATGTATTTTTATAAAAACAAAAATATGTAATAGGCAAATCATTGGATATGAAATTAGAGATAGTAACAGGTAAGAGTTTTATGAGTAGTCGATCTGATTGAATCATAATAAAATAGGATTGAGTAATATATAATCGAGATTATGATAGATTCAAATTTAAAATTTAATACCTGTAATGAGTTCAGATATTACACGTTAAATATCTGTTATCGAACTCATTTATATAAATATTTAATTAAATATAAAAAATATATATATTTTTTATAATAATATTTATAAATTTTTATATATTTTATTTTATATAAAATAAAATTAAAATATTTTATAAAATTATTAAATTTTTAAAATATAAATTATTAATAAAAATAATTTTTCATATAATTTATTAATTAAAATATATAAAATTAAATGAGTTTGAATATTTATTTAGTAATAATAATTAGATTTAGAATGAATTTAAATAATTAAAAATTAATTTTTAATTAAATTTAAAATAAATTTAAAATTTAAAAATATTAATCAAATTTAAATTTGAGTACCTGAATTATTTTACAGGTGAAATAAAAGAAATGTGGAAAAAAAAAAAGGGTGAAAGGGTAATTTTGGAAAAGAAAATGGGAGGTAAGAAAACAAGGGGTGCAGTGGTTTTGAGTGGAGAGGAATAAAAAACTGTGGGTTTTGGAAAAAGAAGATATATATATTTTTTTTTTGTGAATTTGGGCATGAGATGCTAATGAATGACACCACAGTTTCTTTGGTAATATCGAAAATTTGTTTTCTAATTAGACCAATTAAATCACTAATCTCTGAGTTTAGCCCATAAATATGCAGATTTTATAGACTTTCTTTTCACCAATTTTTAATAGCCATTACGATGATAGTTATTAGTTAATAGTTAGCAATCCAACTGTTAATGAGTTGGAGAATCCATGGCGGTGCTTGGATTTTAGTCAATAACAGGTAGACCAAAATATAGTTGCGCAAGTCCTGATTTTGCTGTAACAACTATGCCTATTTCTGCACTCTACAACTCATTATGATAAATGCATTTCTTTTCTTCCTTTTTTCACTTTTTTTTAAGCCTTTATTTCTCTTTTCTAAAAGAAAAAAAGTCTTCGTTTCTCTCTCTTTTTAACTTAATTTTGCCACACAATACTTCCATTAGGACTCATTAGGATTAATATATTATTATATTTATGAAAACATTTTTTTAATTATATATATATATTAAAGTTCATTTAATTTAATGTGCAAACATGATTTAACTCTCATATTAATTGTATTCATATCAATTTTTAGAAAAAATTATTATTTAATCTTTAAGAAAATTATTTAATATTTATATTTTAAAAAATATATTATTTAATCATTATATTTTATTTTTATTAAACTATTTAATTTTATTATCAAATTTTTTTATTTGTCAGTACCAGTCAAAATACTATTTAATCTATTTATTTTAATAAAATTAATTTATTAATTCTTGTATTTTAAAAATACTACCATTTAATTCATTTATTTATTTTAATGAAACTAATTAATTAATTCTTATATTTTAAAAATACAATATTTTAAAAAATATATTCTTCTGCAAAATTTGTCGTGTGGAGATTAAATATAAATTTTTATTTTTTTTTTTTACAAATGTTCGAATATTTTCAACAAATTCCCTGTTTATCATCTTTGTGTTTTTTTTTTATTAAAAAACAACTTTCAGAATTATTGTCTTGTTTGTTTGAAAATTTAGAGAAATTGATTATCTTTTTTACATGTGTTATATACAGTTCCTACTTATTTCTATCAAAGAAGAAAAATAAAGAAAGAATGAGAGAGAAAAATGTGTGATTACAAAGGAGAAAGAAATATGAGGGAGAGTTTTAAGGTAGTTGTCACGACCCAACCTATGGGCCGGACCGGCACTAGGATCTGGGCCAGTCTAAAGCCCCCGAGGCCCGTAGTAAGCCTAACTATTCACTTAACCCAACTCTAAGGCCCATTTGGGCCCAATTTCAAGAAATCAACCGGACAGAGTCCGGCCATAAAATGGACCTTTCAACGGGGAGTTTTTGACTCACCCGACCTGTAAACACAATAAATACTCAATTGGGGAGCTCAGCTCACCCTCTACATACTCATCAGCATAAAAATAAATGGGAGCTCAGCTCTGTAGACCCTTATTTTGTGATGAGTATGTGCATTGAGGCCGTGGGAAACCCGATGATGAAAAATTATATGACTGTAAAATGTAATTGGAGGCATTGAGCTGAATTATTAATTTCGTGGCATGATCTTGAAAAAAATAAAAATAATAATAAAGTTTTGGGAAAATTAATTTAATTAAATTTAAATAAAATTTTATTTTGTTTAAATTTAATATGGGTAGTTTTTTTAAATGGATCTAATTAAGTTTAATTGGGCTCCATGGGCCTAAGAAAGCCTAGTTAGGAATTTTAAATGGGACCCATTTAATTATTTTCTAAAAATTAAAATAACAAAATATCTCTCTCCTCCTTGGCCCCACTCTCTTCCTCACTCCCTATTGGTGCTTTTCATTTTTTCCTGTCTTCCTATTGGTTGAAACACCTCACCCATATCCCAGTCTTATTCGAATTCTGCAATCGCAGTTGTTAAAGTCATCTAAACTTTATCACCCTAAGACTTCAAATCCTACCACACCTCTTCCTCATTCCCTATTGGTGCCTTCTATTTTTTCCTGTCTTCCTATTGGTTGAAACACCTCACCCAAATCCCAGTCTTATTCGAATTCTGCAATTGTAGTTGTTTAAGTCATCTAAACTTTATCATCCTAAGACTCCAAATCCTACCACACCTCTTCCTCATTCCCTATTGGTGCCTTCCATTTTTTTCTGTCTTCCTATTGGTTGAAACACCTCACCTATATCCCAGTCTTATTCGAATTCTGCAATTGTAGTTGTTCAAGTCATCTAAACTTTATCATCCTAAGACTCCAAACCCTATCACACCTCTCTCCCAAAACCCTATAAATACCCTACTAGAGAAGAGAAGAAGGGGATGATGGGAGGAAAGAGGAAGAGAAAATTCAGAGCTATAGGAAATTTAGAGATATTCAAGACTCTTTGAGTTCTTTCTTATTTTTTTTTTCTTTTCTTCAAGAAGATTTGCATACAAGATTTCTATAAGGTCAGTTTTTTATTGTTTTCTTTTCAAGATCTATGCCACACAATATTTTAATTCTATGCTCTTTGTCTTCAATTTATTTTATATGTTCATATAGATCATGTAATCATGTTTAATTTGAGGGGATACACAACTCTGCACATGTTTAGTTTCTGTCTCTCGTACTTTTATTATTTTTCTTTATTTTCTTTATTTTTTATTACAAACAAAATTGGTAAGTAGCCCTAAGGTAAGTACCAAAGAGGGCATTTGCGCGGAGCTTATATGGAGCTAAACGGGAGTAAGCCAGGGATATCATTGCCATACTAGAAGAGAAGACCCTTTTTTAAGGGTAGCTTGCCCCAATGGCAACTGCATTTACCAACAAGTAAGTAGCTCTAAACTTCTCAAATAACCATTGGCATGAAATTGTAGTAATAATAGAACTTTCATTTGGTAAATTAAAATTAACTTTGTTTTTAATTTAACTGACTTTTGCATGTAATTAATTTAAATAAATACTTTGTAAATTAAAATTAATCTTGTTTGTAAATTAAACTAATATTGGCATGTAAAATAAATTTAATTTAGTACTTGGTAATTGTAAAATAAATTTGCATGTTAGAAATCTTTATTAGGTTGTGATTGTTTGGGACTTATGTGATATTAGAATAAATTACACATGTACATAATTAACTTAGTTCAATTATCCTTAGGGTAACTTGGTGAAAATTAATTAATTAGGTTAAATAGAAGCATAGGGTTATTTGAAATTGAATTTGTTTGTAAATTAAATTCCCAATAATAAATTAATTTTAGTCATCTGGTAAATATCATTTAAATAATTAGCAACCCCATAGATAGGAATTACTTATGCATGAAAATTGTGTGTAAACAACAACCCTTTTTGTGAATTACTTGCGTGTGTAGGATTAGAATTGCATTTTTTAGGATAAAGTTTAATAAAGGAATAATAAACAAGACTTCTAGAAACATTAGTAGAGGACTGGCACTCGAATTAACGAGGTTAGACCAGGCGTAAGGGGTGCCTCACACCTTCCCCTTACGTACCCACTATCCCGAACCTAGACATTGGGCTATGGTAATGACGGTTGTGGAAACTCTGCAAGGAGTAAGTTGACATCCATGACCCTCGGAAGAAACACTGAATATGTCCCGGTTATTACCCGGGTGGCGACTCCTGTCTATCTATGCCTTTGTGGCATAAATCCTTAGTACCGTGGTAGTGTTATGGGAAGACGGTACTTACCAGTGGTTTGATTCTATTAGGATTGTATGAAGTGCATGTCTAGGAAATCTTTGTCTAAGGAGGTGGTACTTAAGTGAGACCATTGTGACTCCACCATCTTTCCTGGGCATTACCTGGTGCATTTTATATAATTCTAATGGATGATATTTCGCCTCACGCCCCACCTCCCACAGTTTGGCGACTCCACTGGGGACTAAATGGATAGTTACTCCAACATGTTTCTATTAGTCTAATATTATTCCTTTGTTAAACTTTTTGCATTGCACTACACTATCACACGGATCACCCTTACCCTTTCAGCCTCGTTAGTACTAGCCAAGGAGACCATGGTTCTACTCGAGCTATGACGAATTGGTGAATGCTAGCACTCCATGCCCATACCTTCGAGTATATAAAAGAGCCACAGCTCCGGCCGTTGTGCTTAATGGACAAGCTCTCGCATGGGTGACCCTTTTCCTACCCGATGAAGCCCATGAGCCATAGATTTTAACCCTAGGTACCCCATAGATTTTTGTTGTGCTAGATTTATAACCTTACTGTTCAAACCATAAGTTTTAGTGGTAGTTGAGATGAACCTAGGCCTATGCATAGGCCCAATGTGTGTATAGGCCCAAGTCCATTTCAAAACCCATGTTAAGCAAGAGGATGCTTACTTATGGTTAAACTTTAAGGATATAAATCCTTTGTTTGTGAGGGAAGGATCGTCTTGGACCACCCCCTGTTGGTGTGTCCAGTGTACCATAGCCTAGAATAGAATTTTTTCTTACCCTGCACGTGAGAGTTGAAGGTATAAGGGGGCGAAGATTCAATTCTGGAGATTTTTTTTTTTTTTTTTGGTTTTGATTCAGTCTTTAGTCCAATTTTAGTTCAGTTTATGTGGTCTGGTTTTGGTTCAGTTTTGGTTCTATTGGTATGGTTCAGTTTTGGTTTTATAAAAATAAAAGGAAAAAAAAAAGAAAAAAGAAAAAAAAATAGTCCATTCATGCATTGCATTCATGTACATAGCATGCTTAGGTTAACCCTTAAATCCTATTTTTTTGAGCAAACATAGCCTCAAAACACACCAAAGAGACTTCCAATCAGGTCACTTGGGTTAGGGAAGGGAGGAGACTAGTAAGGATTTCACCTGCACTACTTAAGATGGAAGAAATTATGGCCGTGCTTGATGAAATATTGAATGCCAATATGTTTGAGCTAGAAGAAACAATTGTGGTCAACTTTAGAAAGAGGCCCCAAGGTAGGCCAATTAAGTGGCATTAAAGTTATTGAGGTTCAAATTGTGTCTCACACCCCAAGGAGATTTTTCCAATTCAGCCAACCCTTATCTGAAGTTTTGGAGCATCTCAAAGCTCAAGACCTCTTATAGCTCTTAGCACCCAAACCACTACCAAATCCACTCCCACCTAGCTATGATATCAACCAATGTTACCGGTCTTACCAAGCCCACAGTCATGACACCGACTGATGCTTTCAACTTAAGCATGATATCTAAGACCTAATTGATGCCAAAAGGATGATTGACCCAAAAAATCAACCCAAAAGCCCCATGCCTAGCCAAAATTTCTACCTACACCAGGTCTCTACATGATCTCCATCACCCCAAAAAACTCTAACAGAATTATTAACTTTATCCAACCCATCCAAAAGCCCAATGACCTTATCCAACCCATCCAAAAGCCCAGTGAACCTATCCAACCCATCCAAAAGCTCAATGAACCTCAGTCTATAATGGTTATTGACATTTGTGATAATTCTAGCTATGATGAGGGTCCTTTGGATGTCTGGACTGATTCTGATGAGGAGATAGTTGCATTACAACTAAATGGTTCAGTTCCACTAGTGTCTGATTTTCAAGTTGTCGAGATCTATAAAAACTAGATGGATCTAAAAGTGGCTACTATGAAGAAAGGGATAGCAAAGGCTTAGGAGAAAGTATAGATAGTCTGGTGACTTTTCTTGAGATGATGGGGCAGATCACGAGTCATGGTTTAGGCTATGACCTAACAGAAGAGGAAGAAGAGCTAAAGTCTCCTAAGTTCTTGAAAGAGGGGGCAATTACCTTGACATATGATTATGGGTTACCACATATGAAAGAGCTAAAGCAGAAAATCAGCACCATTGATCTGAGGACTGCATGAAAAGCCAAACACCTAAAGCTATACCCCTATGTTTGAGTCTATCTTTTGTAATGCTCACAGTAGTGATATTGATGTTTCCAATTCTGATGTACTTGATAAAGATTTCGAGACAAAGATCAATAACATTCGCAGTCCTTCTGCTTACTTGTTTGATGTTTATTCTAATGGGCATATGCATGGCATTCATAATCATTTAGAATCTATTTTTGTTAATGCATCAAAATCGATCTCTATTAATTTGGGTACACCAAATAATCCTAAAGACATTAAGTTAGCTGAAGATTTAACCCAAAAAGAAAGAGATAAATTTATAGCCTTGTTAACAAAGTACCAAGAAGCACATGCCTCGAGCTTAAAATCAGATGGCCGATTCCCAAGCCACGCTGGTGTCCCCATAGGAAAAGAGTGATCAAAAGTTGACTTAGCTAGTTATCCTAATGAGGAGTAAATTTTCATGCTATGAATGATTAATAGTAACACATGTGGACCTAGAGGGAGAAGGAAAATGATATGAAGACATAAGGAGGTCTCTGGAAGTGAGAGAATACTCGCAATAAGCCTACAAAAGAGATAGAGCAACAATTCATGGATTAGCCACTCAACCTACTTTAGCTGGGGGGCAATTCTACAAACTCTTATGTGTGATAGAAAAATAGGCTGAGCAAATAATGAAAGAAATACTTGCAGGAAATGTGTGGTCCCCATATGAATGGAAATGTTCTAGTTGGAAAAAAATGTTCGAAACATATAAGGATTGGCCTGAAAAACTCCTTAATGTTATTTAAGGTTATCGTAGTACTACAAGGACATCCATGAGGGCAACCCTATTCTCTTTAGTGTATGGGACTAAAGTAATGCTATCCATTAAGTAAGAGGTCAGATCCTTAAGAGTGATGCTAAAAGCTAAGATCCTAGAAAATGAGTAGGGCCTAGAAGAGATATGAAGAACTAGCTTTGATTGATGAAAAGAGGATATGAGCCTTGTATCATATGCAGGCTTATCAGAGGAAGGTGAAGCAAAGAAAGATCAAAGAGGGAGACATGGTTTTGAAACAAGCTTGGCCCGTCCCTTTTGATTTAAGAGGAAAGTTTAACCTAAGCTAGGATGGTCCATACATAGTAAAAAAGATCTTGCTACTGTAAGAATATCAGACCTGGATGGGAATGAATTTCAAGAACTAGTCAATTTAGACAGGCTCAAATGGTACTTTGTGTGAGACAGGCCCGCTAGGCTGAAAACCTGCAAAAGGCGGTCTAGGCAAAAGTAAGGGTCAAAGAAAAAAGAACAAAAAAAAAAAGAAAAAGAAAAAAAAAAGAGAAAAGAAAAGAAAAAATGCTAGATCGAAAACCTGCAAAAGGCAGTCTAGGCAAAAGGAGAGATGAGAGAAGATCTGGATGGAAAACCTGAAAAGGCCATTCAGCAGGTTATAAAGCTTATTTCTAACTTTGGAAGGTTATAAATTTAGCAAAACTAAATGTAAGAGGGAGTAATGGTGTACCTGAATAAATAAAGAAGTTTTTATTGCATTAACCAGGAATAGGTTTTATTTAATTATGATTGTGAATGTTTGTGTCTTGAGGGATACATCAAAAGATTAAGTAATTGAACTGCATTGTTTTGATTTAACCTATTGTCTTGTGAGCATGATAGAATAGGTGCTTGATATGAATATCCTGGTGATTGTCTAATTTCAAAAAAAGAGAAAAAGAACAAGAAAAAGAAAAGAAAAAAGAGAGCTCGCTAAGTGGAAAACCCGAAAGGGCCGCTTAGGCAAAAGTTAGAGCAAGCCCGCTGAGATGAAAACTGAAAAAGGCATTTCAGGCAAAAGTTAGGGCACAGAGAATGGAGTTCATGGAAGAGAAATGAGTCAAGGAAGAAACCATAGGGGGAGAGAAGAAAAAGAAAAATTAGAGGGAAATTGTATTGTGACCTTAAGGAAGTCTTTTTAGTGAATGGTTTTTCTCAAAAATTTTGAGGCTAAAAGAAAGTTTTTGCAAAAGAGATCCCTCAGAGGACTATGTTTTTTATAGAATCTCCAATAAAATTTGCATTCTCATGATAGGAAATAGCATACAGGAAGCACAAAAATCAGAGAGAATTTTGAGACCAATTTATCCCAACTTTTTTCAAATCACGAATTAGATATTTTTTGGTAAGTCCTTAGACGTTGTTTAGGGCGCACGACATAGTTGTGTAAGGCGTAGAAGAACACGCATCAACATGTCACCTGTAGGTGTGTAAGGCGTAGAAGAACATGCATCACCACAGTTTCAAGTGTCGAACTACGAGGGGGTCTGATTCTTCCTTAGGATAGCGAGGGGGATACGTAGGTAGTTTAGGACCGCAGTCCTAAATATGAACCCACAACATTTCATGACAGATATTTTTTTGGTAAGTCCTTAGACGTTGTTTAGGGCATATGGCATAGTTGTGTAAGGCGTAGAAGAACACGCATCAACATGTCACCTGTAGGTGTGTAAGGCGTAGAAGAACATGCATCACCACAGTTTCAAGTGTCGAACTACGAGTGGGTCTGATTCTTCCTCAGGATAATGAGGGGGATACGTAGGTAGTTTAGGACTGCGGTCCTAAATACGAATCCACAACATTTCAAATCACACAGTTGCCATTGTCATGAGACCATAGCTAGTCTCATGACACAGAGTGTATCGACAGAGCAAGATGCACTCAATTTTCACATGACACAGTTATCACTGTTATGAGACCGTAGCTAGTCTCATGATGCAGAGTGTATCGACAGAGCAAGATACACTCATTTTTCACATGACACAGTTATTACTGTTATGAGACCGTAGCTAGTCTCATAATATAGAGTATGTCGACCGAGCAAGATATACTTGATCCTCATAGCCAATGTTTCATAGTTATTAGAAATTTGAGTTTCACTTTGATGAAACTTGAGCAATGCTTTCGCATTGATTTCAACTTTCGCCAAAGTGGGGGGCAAACTGTAGACCCTTATTTTGTGATGAGTATGTGCATTGAGGCCGTGGGAAACCCGATGATGAAAAATTATATGAGTAATTGGAGGCATTGAGCTGAATTATTAATTTCGTGGCATGATCTTGAAAAAAATAAAAATAATAATAAAGTTTTGGGAAAATTAATTTAATTAAATTTAAATAAAATTTTATTTTGTTTAAATTTAATATGGGTAGTTTTTTTAAATGGATCTAATTAAGTTTAATTGGGCTCCATGGGCCTAAGAAAGCCTAGTTAGGAATTTTAAATGAGACCCATTTAATTATTTTCTAAAAATTAAAATAACAAAATATCTCTCTCCTCCTTGGCCCCACTCTCTTCCTCACTCCCTATTGGTGCTTTTCATTTTTTCCTGTCTTCCTATTGGTTGAAACACCTCACCCATATCCCAGTCTTATTCGAATTCTGCAATCGCAGTTGTTTAAGTCATCTAAACTTTATCACCCTAAGACTTCAAATCCTACCACACCTCTTCCTCATTCCCTATTGGTGCCTTCTATTTTTTCCTGTCTTCCTATTGGTTGAAACACCTCACCCAAATCCCAGTCTTATTCGAATTCTGCAATTGTAGTTGTTTAAGTCATCTAAACTTTATCATCCTAAGACTCCAAATCCTACCACACCTCTTCCTCATTCCCTATTGGTGCCTTCCATTTTTTTCTGTCTTCCTATTGGTTGAAACACCTCACCTATATCCCAGTCTTATTCGAATTCTGCAATTGTAGTTGTTCAAGTCATCTAAACTTTTATGTAATATTACTAGGCTATTGCAAAAACTACCCATCAAATCAGTCATCCATCACAATATGTAAATTTCAATTTAGTCCTTATAATTGATCATTTTTGCAAAAACTACCCAAACAAGTTCTAAAAATTCTAAAACTTTGCCCCGCGGTCCTTAGCAATATTACTAGGCTATTGCAAAAAGAATCATAGTTTTCTGAGCTACCACGAATATTTTATGGATTTTTAATCCTATTTAAGCACTAGAAAATTACAAAAAAGCAAGGTTCGGGTTTACCTTTGCCGATTCCGACTCCGAGGAGGCGCTCGGGACGTCTTACAATGGGGGGATAGCCAAACCTCGGTCCAATTCGAAGACTTTTCCGGTAATAGATTTGTCTGGCCGGAAATTCGCAGACCCGGTCAACTGTCGAATTTCCGCGAATTGAGGATACCTACACGAAGCCCACAACATGGGGGTTAGTACATAAATTTTTTAGAATTTTCTAAGCTCATTTAATGCTCGGAAAAACACTGCGAAGTTCCGTGGGACCCACCGAAAAACGGTGTCAAAAAATTTTGAAATTTATATTCCCGCGAAGCTCTCGACGAGTGGAGCGCTCTAGTACTCTCGGTTTTCTCGTGGGATTCACGGTTTGCGAGAAATCTAGCTCGAAATTCAAAATGGGCTAAAACTTTCCGGGCAAAAATTGGACAAATCGCTCGATGGATTTCGGTGTTCTTGGTGTATATGGAAAGCTTTCGACGAGTAGATGAGTTTAGACACAAGACCCGGTTCGATTGGTGGCCGGATTGGACGAATTTTGGCCGGGAAGTCGAAAAGTCGCGCGCACAAGGGAGGGGCATTCGCGCGCGTTTTTTGGCCGTTTGGCGACTGCGGGGAAAGAGGTGGGAGTCTTGGTGGTGGGGTGGCGAGGGGAGGTGGTGGCCGTGAGTGGGCGGGAGGAGAGAGAAAACTGGAGAAAGAGAGAAGGAGGAGGGGACGCGCGCGGGAGAAAAAGAAGAAGGGGAGGGAGCCGGTCCGATTCGACCGGTCCGATTCGGTCCGGTTCGATTAGGCTTGTTTGATTCGGAATACAAAATTTTGAATTTTTACTCTGCCTCGGGACCGAAAACGAGGTCCAAAAATTTCGAAAAAATTCTAGAAAAATCAGAAAAATTTGTGGACTCCAAATATATTTTTAGTTTTGCCACGTGGTCTTTAAATTAATTTTTAAAAATCATCAAAGTTTATATTTTTGGAAAATCGAACCCGATTTTTAAAATTCGAAAAATCTTAAATAATTTCTTAAAATTTAAATAAAATTAAAATATCAATAATACTCAAAAAAATAAAAAAATAAAAAATTAAAATTCTTGGGGTGTTACATTCTTCCCCCCTTACAGAAAATTCGTCCTCGAATTTTACACAAGGCAGAATAAAGTACATGATTATACATTGAACAGGTAAGGGTACTTGCTACGCATGTCCCGTTCTGACTCCCAGGTGCACTCTTCCACTGACTGACTCCTCCACAAAACCTTAACCATAGGGATTTGTTTTGATCTTAGCTGTCTCACTTGATAGTCCACTATGGCTACAGGTTGCTCCTCAAATGTCAAATTCTCTTTTAGCTCTATTACATCTAGCTGTAGTACATGAGAAGGATCTGGAATGTATTTCCTGAGTATGGAGATGTGAAACACAGGATGAACGTGAGAAAGGTTGGGTGGTAGCTCCAACCGGTAGGCAACTGGTCCAACTCTATCAGTAACCTCAAAAGGTTCAATATACCGAGGTGTCAACTTGCCCTTTTTTTCAAATCTCATCACTCCCTTCATTGGAGAAACCTTCAGGAATACATAGTCGCCTACTGCAAACTCCACATCCCTCCGTCTGGGGTCTGCATAACTCTTCTGCCTACTGAAAGCTGTTTTCAATCGTTCCCTGATTAAAGGAACTATCTCTGATGTGTACTGCACTAGGTCTACATCATGCACCTTCGCTTCTCCCATTTCCGTCCAACACAAAGGAGACCTACACTTTCTTCCATATAGTGCCTCATAGGGTGCCATCCCTATGCTAGAATGGTAACTGTTGTTGTAGGCAAACTCCACCAAAGCTAGCTGATCATCCCATTGACCTCCAAAATCCAAAACACTCATGCGAAGCATGTCTTCCAGTGTTTGGATTGTCCTTTCGACCGTCTGTCATTCGAGGGTGGAAGGTCATCTTGAAGTTCAACTATGTGCCAAGTGCCTCCTGCAACTTTCTCCAAAACCGAAGTGAATCAGCCCTGCCGAGATATTATGGAAGCCAAAACTCCATGCAATCTGACTATTTCTCGAATGTAGAGTCGGGCGTACTGTGCCACAGAATACGTAGTCTTCACAGGCAAGAAGTGAGCTGATTTGGTTAGACGGTCTACAATTACCCATATCGAATCATATTCTCACGTGGTACGAGGCAACCCAGTCACAAAATCCATAGTGATCATTTCCCACTTTCATTCTGGGATAGGGAGCTCTTGCAGCTTCCCTGACGGTCTCTGGTGTTCAAACTTCACCTTCTGACAAGTCAAGCACTTGGACACAAAGTCTGCTATGTCTCTCTTCATGCCATTCCACCAGTAGCTATCTTTCACATCATGGTACATCTTGGTGGAACCTGGGTGGACATTGTACAGTGTATAGTGTGCCTCTTGCATGATTTTATTTCTGAGATCGTCCACATCGAGCACACATATCCTAGAACCCTGTATTAGGGCGCCATCATTGGCAAATCCAAACTCACCACCTTCACCTTGTTGTACTCTTTCTATGATTTTCATCAATTGTTGGTCTTTGTGCTGGGAAACTCTAACTCTGTCTCGCAAGTCTGGCCTCACTGAAAAATGAGCCAACAATACCCCCTCATCTGAAAGATCTAGGATTAAACCTTTGATCCATTAACTCATGTACTTCCCGAATTAACGGTCTCTTCTCCACTGAAATGTGCGCCAAACTGCCAGAAGACTTCCTGCTCAAAGCATCTGCCACTACATTGGCCTTCCCAGGGTGGTACTGGATGGTGCAATCATAGTCTTTCAGAAGCTCCATCCATCTCCTCTGTCTCAAGTTTAAATCCCTCTGTTGGAAGATGTACTTCAAACTCTTGTGGTCGGTGTATATCTCGCACACTTCACCATACAGGTAGTGTCTCCAGATTTTTAGTGCAAAGATTACAGCCGCCATTTCCAAATCATGGGTGGGGTAGTTCTGCTCATGCCTCTTCAGCTGCCTTGAAGCATAAGCCACTACCTTTCCATTCTGCATCAAAACACACCCTAAGCCAACTCTGGAGGCATCACAGTACATGGTGTATCCTTCACCACTCATAGGTAGTGTCAACACAGGGGCGGTGGTTAGACACTCCTTAAGTTTCTGGAAGCTCTTCTCACAGTCATCTGTCCTAATGAATGGAACATTCTTCCGAGTTAACTTAGTTAAGTGAGTTGCTATCCTGGAAAAATCTTGCACAAAATGTCTATAGTAGCCAGCTAGGCCCAGAAAACTTCGCATTTTAGTGACTGTTGTAGGCCTAAGCCAATCAGTTACAGCTTCAATTTTCTTGGGATCCACTTGAATACCTTCCCTAGAAACCACGTGTCCCAAGAATGAGATGCTTTCTAACCAAAATTCACATTTTGAAAATTTGGCATATAGCTGGTGCTCCCTCAAAGTCTGCAACACCATTCTTAAGTGCCACACGTGTTCTTCCTCGGTCCGAGAGTATACCAAAATGTCATCTATGAATACGATGACAAAACGGTCCAAAAATGGCTTGAACACCCTGTTCATCAAGTCCATGAAGGCTGCTGGTGCATTAGTGAGTCCAAAAGACATCACCAAAAACTCATAATGACCATATCTTGTCTTGAATGCCGTTTTGGACACGTCCTCATTCCTGATTCTCAACTGATGGTAGCCTGATCGCAGGTCTATCTTGGAAAAGAATCTAGCCCCTTGAAGCTGATCAAACAGATCGTCGATCCGAGGAAGTGGATACTTGTTCTTCACAGTCACCTTGTTCAGCTGTCTATAGTCAATGTACAACCTCAATGACCCATCCTTCTTTCTCACAAATAGAACAGGAGCACCCCAGGGTGAAGTGCTCGGACGTATGAAACCTTTGTCCAACAACTCCTGTAGTTGCTCTTTTAACTCTTTCAATTCTGCTGGGGCCATCCTGTAAGGTGGCATTGATATGGGGTTTGTACCTGGAACAACATCAATGCAGAACTCTATTTCCCTTTCTGGTGGCAACCCTGGAAGCTCTTCAGGGAAGACATCCATGAATTCTCTGACAACAGGAACATTTTCCATGTTGGCACCTTCTACAGATGTATCTCTCACCAATGCCAAATACCCTTGGCACCCACGCCTCAACATTTTTTTAGCACTAATTGCTGACACCAAATTATATGGAGCCACGCTCCTGTCACCATTAAAGCTAAACTCTTCCACACCAGGTATGTGGAAATACACCTTTTTGTTCCTGCAATCTAAAGTGGCATAATGAGTTACCAACCAATCCATCCCCAAGATTACATCGAAATCCATCACTGGTAGAGGAACTAAGTCTACTGGGAGGATCTTTCCATCCACTACTACTGGGCTACCCGGAAAAACTATATCTACATCTATGTTGTCACTAAGTGGGGTAGCTACCGACAAAGGACATTCTAAGGTTGTAGGGTTTTTACCCAACCTCATGGCAAACACAGGGGAGACAAATGAGTGCGTAGCACCCGAATCTATTAAAACACAAGCCTCATAAGAACAGACCAGAAGAATACCTGCCACAACTGCATTTGAAGCTTGAGCATGCTGGTGGGTCAGGGTGAAAACCCGAGCTTGACCCCTACCCTGAGTGGCAGAACCCTGATATTGACTTCTACCTCCTGATCTGCCTCCAAATCCACGTCCCCCTTGTCCTCGGCCCTGTTGGCCACTGAACTGATTGCCTGCCATGCTGGAAGCACTCGAATACAACTGGCGCGGAACATTTGCAACAGAACCCTGTGACCCCATCTGTGGCTCACTGAACACGGGGCATTCCCTAGCAAAGTGACCTGGTTGGCCACACCTGAAACATACTCCTGAACCCACCATACAAGGTCCTGAATGTCCTCTTCCACACTGTGCACAAGGTGCCGAGGAGGATCCTGAACCAGACCCAGAACTGCTGTACCCTGAACTGTGACCACTGCTGGATCCGTACCCTGGTCTGAACCCTCGGGATTTGTGTCTAAAACCACTCTTCTTGTTCCTACTTCTTCCTCTGAAATTACTCTGGCCACCACTATCTGGAGCACCCATATGGGGAACACCTGAAGAACCCTCTGCTCTGCTTTTCTTTGCTCTTCCGCTGTCATCCACAGCATAGCTAATCTCTATCTGTGTGGCTCGATCAACTACCACATCAAAAGACTGATCAGACATCATGGCCAGGTTTGCATAGCTCCTGTCCAGCCCCTTTAGGAATTTCTTCACCTTCATAGTTTCTGTAGCTACTGCTGTAGGGGCATACCTGCTCAGTTCTAGAAATTCTGTAGCATACTCATCTACAGACCTGCCATTCTGTCTTAAGGCCTCAAAGGCCCACTACTTTTGATCCCTGAAGCTTTCTGGCACAAACCGATTGATGAACAGTTCCACAAACTGAGTCCACGACAAACCCTCCATCCGAGGTAATATGTAGTCATTCATCCATTGTCTAGGCATAGGCCCCATGACATGCTGCATACACTCTATTAGTCTTCTATCAGTCAACTGCAATTCTGTTCCTGCCTGTCTGTAGGAATCCAAAAACCGATATGCATCGTCTGACACATCATAAGTACCAGGCACCAACTTCTTGAAATTGATGATTTGTTTGTAAGGTTCCCTTCTTGGTGCGGTGGACTGCTGCTGCTGTTGAGGGTGGACCATATATTGCTCCATCATGTCGATGGTTCTCTGCAATCCAGCTAGAGTAGCTGCCATGGGGTCCATGGGACCCTGGGCCATGAAAGCGATCTGAATCGCTGGCGTTGCTCTTCTACTTGAGCAGCTCTAGGCCTCCTACCCCGCCTCCTCGGGGCAGGCGCCTCATCCTGTGCTGACACCTCGTCAGGCACATCTGGTTCTGGTGCAGTGGCAGCTCTCCTGCTTCTACGCATTTTCCTGAAATTCAGCAGCATTAGCCCACAAAATTCAAAACAACATGTTACACAGCTCTATAGACTCATATTTATACATAATTATATGAAGCAGAAACTAGAAGCAAAGATGACAATGCAAGACGAATGTGGACCCTATTTTTCCGCATGTGACTCCTAGTAGACTCTTCCCAACACTTTAGATGAACATTCCCTAAGAATCTGGAGCCTAAGCTCTGATACCACAATTGTCACGACCCAACCTATGGGCCTGACCGGCACTAGGACCTGGGCTAGCCTAAAGCCCCCGAGGCCCGTAGTAAGCCTAACTATTCACTTAACCCAACTCTAAGGCCCATTTGGGCCCAATTTCAAGAAATCAACCGGACAGAGTCCGGCCATAAAATGGACCTTTCAACGGGGAGTTTTTGACTCACCCGACCTGTAAACACAATAAATACTCAATTGGGGAGCTCAGCTCACCCTCCACATACTCATCAGCATAAAAATAAATGGGAGCTTAGCTCCCTCATCCAATCCATCAAACATGCATAGAATATTAAGATTACAGGTCCAAAATAATAATTTAGTTTACAGACCCATATCAAATAAATATTTCTAACATATGCGGAAATTCTAAAATTTAACAAGTTTATACAAACATTAATAATCAACCTGCGAGGAAGAAAGCAGGTTAACATTAAAAATATCCTCCTGTGGCCTGGAAAAATATTGAACAGGAGTGAGCGTTCGACTTAGAGAGTAAAATATCAATTTTAACCATAATTTCTATAACTATCTAAAACTAATGCACCCTGTAGAGTGAAATGCAACACCAGCAATAATATCACATCATAACATCAAAAAGGTAATTTGGAGCACTCACACACCCAGTAGTATCAATCATAATATATGGGAGCTGATCCCCTATACAGCTCTCTTAAATCCAACCTGGTGCCAGCGAAGAACTCAAGCCGGACTTTCGCTTAATAAACCAAATCGGGGTCCCAGCGAAGAACTCAAGTCGTGTCTACCCCGAAGGACCGGGTCCCAGCGAAGATCTCAAGCCGTGTCTACCGGTCCTATCCATAGTCCACACCACATCACACGCACGCCAACGCACGCACACTGCTCCAAATTACCACAATAACATACATGGCACTTTCACAGTTATGAATGCAACATAAATCGTGCCTAAAGTTTATCTACATAGATATATGCATATAAGTGATGCATGGGCATGCTTGAACATATAATAATAGTGAAATTATAATTAAAATTAATATTTTACTCACAGACTTGACAACGGTCACTGTGGCGGCTGGGCGGAGAAAGAAGGCTGTCCTGGCTCACCTGACAATTACATTACAATTATTTAATACAACTGACTCAATACAAATCAAGAAAAGACTAAGTACATCCTAAGTCGTGCTGAAAATCCAGCAGAGTCTCCCCTATACCTAGGACCTACCCAACCTGCAAAATGGCTCAAAACACACTTCTATATTCACAATCCATATATCCACAACTCAATCACATCACACAGCCCCTCCTGGGCCCATCAAATCAGTCATCCATCACAATATGTAAAATTTCAATTTAGTCCTTATAATTGATCATTTTTGCAAAAACTACCCAAACAAGCTCTAAAAATTCTAAAACTTTGCCCCGCGGTCCTTAGCAATATTACTAGGCTATTGCAAAAAGAATCATAGTTTTCTGAGCTACCACGAATGTTTTATGGATTTTTAATCCTATTTAAGCACTAGAAAATTATGAAAAAGCAAGGTTCGGGTTTACCTTTGCCGATTCTGACTCAGGGGACGCGCTCGGGACGTCTGACAATGGGGGGGTAGCCAAACCTCGGTCCAATTCGGAGACTTTTCCGATAGCAGTGTCTGCAGTGGAAATTGCAGAACGGTCAGCCGAATTTCCTTGAATTGAGGATACCTACACGAAGCTCACAACACGGGGGTTAGTACATAAATTTTTCAGAATTTTCTAAGCTCATTTAATGCTCGGAAAAACACTGCGAAGTTCCATGGGACCCACTGAAAAACAGTGTTGGAAAATTTTGAAATTTATATCCCCGCGAAGCTCTCGACGAGTGGAGCGCTCTGGTACTCTCGGTTTTCTCGTGGGGTTCACGGTTTGCGAGAAATCTAGCCCGAAAGTCAAAATGGGCTAAAACTTCCCGGGCAAAAATTGGACAAACCGCTCGATGGATTTCGGTGTTCTTGGTGTCTATGAAAAGCTCTTGACGAGTAGATGAGTTTAGACATAAGACTCGGTCCGATTGGTAGCCGGATCGGCCGGATTTTGGCCGGGAAGTCAAAAAGTCGCGCACGCAAGGGAGGGGCGTTCGCGCGCGTTTTCCGGCCATTTGGGGCGGCGGCTGGCCTGGGGAAAGAGGTGGGGCGGCACGCCGGTGAGCTGGAGTGGCGGGGGAGGTGGCTGGCCGGCGGGCTGGGGCGGGAGGAGAGAGAAAACGGGAGAAAGAGAGAAGGAGGAGGGGACGCGCGCGGGAGAAAAAGAAGAAGGGGAGGGAGCCGGTCCGATTCGACCGGTCCAATCCGGTCCGGTTCGATTCGTCCGGTTTGATTCGAAATACAAAATTTTAAATTTTTACTTTGCCTCGGGACCGAAAACGAGATCCAAAAATTTCGAAAAAATTCTAGAAAACTCAGAAAAATTTATGGACTCCAAATATATTTTTAGTTTTGCCATGTGGTCTTTAAATTAATTTTTAAAAATCATCAAAGTTTATATTTTCGAAAAATCGAACCCGATTTTTAAAATCCGAAAAATCTCAAATAATTTCTTAAAATTTAAATAAAATTAAAATATCAATAATACTCATAAAAAAATAAAAAAATAAAAATTTAAAATTCTTGGGGTGTTACAGTAGTTCGGATATAAAAAAAATAATATGAGATACTAAAGAGTTAATAGAACTAAATTACAGATTAATTAATGTGTTTTTTAAAATATAGAGATTAATTAATTAGTTTCACTAATAGAAAGACTAAATAGTAGCTTGACAAATATTAAAAATCATTTGACCAACCTAAAATTTGATAGATGGACTAAATATTTTAAAGGAAATTAAATATAAGAGCTAAATAGTATATTTTTTAAAATACAAGATGCAATAATCAATTTCGTTAAAACGTGTGGACTAAATAGTAATTTTTTTTTATTTTAATTTTTACAAGTACTCATAGCAAGGTATTATTAGCACACGTGAATTATTAATTATTATTTTTTTGGTTGATTAACATTGTCACACAACCTTTGGAGTAATTAGACACTGAATTCAGATTGCAAATCTGTTACTATAATAATCTGATCGAATTAATCAAGAACCAAAACAAATTAAATTATTCTTGAACTGTCACACAGTTTTATTATACAGCAGAATTCATTTCAATCTTTTCAAATGAGCACATTAACATTAAGTGATCATTGTAATGACGAGGAAATTTAAAATTGATCGAATAATTAATTAACTATATAGATCAGGCCTTGTGTTCAAGCTGGGGATGATTAGAAGAAGAAGAGGGTGCACCTTCCTGAAGGGCACTGCCCTCCACGGACTTAGCATGCAAACCTTTACCCAACTTCTCTTCCTTCTTGATTACTTCATCAACATGCACATCGTCTTCAATATCAAGAATTACAACTTGTGGTCCATGAGGTCCTTCTACGATGGCCTCTTTCGCCTTCTTGTGTTCATCCACGTGAATAAGATCGGTTTCTTTAACTTCCTTTTTCTTCTTTTTCTTGAGGAAGCAACACAGAGCGACCGCAAGAAATGCAAGGAAGAAAAGGCCACCAAGTGAGACAAATACCACGACTATGATTGTGGTGTTGTCGCTTGGTGATGGTGCAGGGGGTGGAGGTGGGCGTACATGAGGTGGTGGTGGTGGATGGAAAGGGTGACTTGGTGGTGGAGGAGGGAAATATGGGAAGTCGAAGTTATTAGAAGAGGCCATGTGAAGATGGTAGATACTTTGAATGAGCTAGAAGATTTTTTAATGATAATTGATGGATGTGGCAGGCATCTAGGCAGGTGGCTAGCTATTTGTAGTGAGGCTGTGAATAATTTTTTAGTGTTAAAATCCATAACAAGTTTTTAGTGACTTGACTCTCATTCTAAGATTTCTGGAACTGGTTGTAAAAACTTGGAAAACACTTCTTTGCTTGTTGCTTCCAATCCCCATTGTTTTTCTTCTCAAGCACAATATGGAACTGAACTATATGATAAAAGTAGCCTGTTAGCCTGTATTTTAGAGAACTCAATTTGAGAATCTTATGTCCTTATGTCAGGCTACGCCTCTGCTAAGCGACTTTAGATTGGTGTACGTATTGGATTTGTTTGTATATGATGTAGACAGTCGAACATGTGCAATCGAGTTTCTTTTTGTCCAATTTCTAAATGGTACCAAAGTGAATTGAGACATCATACGTCTGTTTTCCAGTTTCCTTTTTGTTCCCTTTGTTTTCCCTTTTACTTCAAACAAAGCATCAACTGGTTAAAACTTCAAGCCATCCATCTAATTGCCATAAACACATGTGGAAAAACGTCACCACTCACTCATCACCACACAGATTTAACATATGTTTCAAGTCAGAGAATTAATTAAGTGTGCTCTTATATAAAATGATTCCAAAAAATTGAGTTTCAAGGAAGAAAAAGTTTTATAATACCAATACAATTGTCAAAGACTTGCAGCATTCCAAGACCAGGAACTGAATTAACCTCTCTATACAATTCAAGCCGAATACAACTTTAACTTCTAAGCATTGATCTTTCTGTAGGTACAAAATACAGCAGCATCCAAAATCCAAATTGTTCATTTCTTAAGCTACAGCCATCAACAACCTTTTTTTTTTCCTTTTTTCTTTTTTGCATAAAACATTGTGAATGACAATGTCACAGTGATGACACCAATGACCGCAAAAGAATAGATGTAAGAAGTATTATCTGATCCAAATTGCAGTTGAGCTTTTCTGTCCTGTAAATCTTGTATGAACCGAAATTAGGTGAATAAAAGCTTAAAGAATTCAAACAGGTTGGACTTGAGGGTGGAAGATAAGGGGAAAACCTGCAACTTCATTCTTAAGGAACAGATAGCTCATTCTTGGACATCAGATATGACAAGAGAATTTCATTCCACATATCAGGTACTCCGGGTAGACACCAGTGACTGCAATCAGGCACAGATGGATTGTCACTCCAGGTACCAACATGTGCATCACTCCGGAATGCCCCCATGGGTGTCACATGTAGAACTGTTACAGGAACTGACATTTTCTTCACAGCCCTAATTATTATGTCTGAAACTGAGCTCCAGTCTTTCCCTCCAGTTTTTGATGAAGGGCGCCGTGTCACTTTGCAAGAAAGACGGTTCCGGCCACTGATACATCATACAAGTGTAAATGTTACTATCAGTCTACTTTTGCATAGATTTTCCAGTAAATTGGCAAATACAATACAAACTATAGGCAACCTATTAAACTAAAGACGAACAAAACCAAAAAGGAAGCAAACAGAATGGCAGATGGCACACCTCCAATGGGAAGATTCAAAAGTCCTGAAGAATAAACTTGTTTTATTTGCATTGATGGTAGTCTCAGCCCAGGACACCCACGTGTTTAATGCTGTTTTGAAGGCAGTAGTGATAGGCATTCCAAGCTTCAGTGAAGCACCAATCTGAAAATAGCAGCCCCTGTCTGAAAAACATGTTAGGAGCACTTCATATTTGCCAAATGTCCACTGAAATTTGCAAACATTGGGCCAAAAATTCTCTTGGTTTAAATATGTAGAGAACTTATAGGACAGACTACAATAATGTTGACGAAGCATGCCATTCCAAATAACCCCAGATGCATATAATATCAATTCCATATGGATTGGTTGACAGGGGAGATAACAAGAATACAATCCCAGATAATTCGCCCCAGATTATGATTTTTTTTTTTCAGAAGAAGATATTATTTGTTTTGATTAGGTGGATAATTTGGACATCCCATGTTGACATCCACAACGATAAGAAGGATAATTTTAGTTGCAATACAATCTAATCAACCCTTTTCTTATCATAAACTATTTATCTTGTCATAGCTTTTCCTTATCCGAATCACTATTTTAGCTAGTATTACGTAACAGAGTTGCCAAGACCCAAACCTGCAGCAGAAGAAGAAATAAAATAGAGAGAGATAGAAAGAATTAGAGAGAGAAGGATTTGTTGTATTATTGAATTCTTGACTGATTATCAATTTCGATGTTATTTCCTATTTATACTAAATATTCTCCTATACATTCTCATATCTACTATTCTCCTTATTAATCAGAACAGCTAGCAAAGGCACCAAGTGCACATCATTACATCAGACAGAAAACAGCATAAAATTGCTAACTTTGTACAGCTAAATATGTCACAATGGACAATGTTCATTAAAATTTGAGCAGTAACTTAATCACTGTCCAACAGAATGGTAGCAGAACAGAACCACACATATAAACATGCATGGTCATTGCCAAAATTGGAGAATGAGAGGGTTAATAATATGTCCCTGGATGGATATTCATGCACTTAATTTCACAAAACCAAATCTTTTCCACACATCTTCAAATAGTTGCCATCTAATACTTGTTTAAATTCAGCATTACTGCAATCTCCTTCAAACATACAAGGGTTTGAACTGATATGCTACTTGATGGCACAAGCTATGTATGATACAATTCAGGCAGAAAGCAAAATGATTTTAGCTAGCTGAAGACCTCTGGAGACTAACAAGAAGTTTCATACAGGTCAGGTAAATGACATAAACTTAAATAAGCAGGAGCTCAAAACACCAAGAAATGGTGTTCATATCCTTGCATAGCTTTATCTAAGACCACCTAAATCAAAAGAGATTTTCCTCTAGTTGATTGATCAGGAAAAAATGCATAATTCTTTATGCATTAAAGAAAATACCATAGCTTAACAAGCAAACTCCTAGTCCTTCATTCAACCAGTCATCAATCATGTATATACAGAAATGTTGACAGTGCAACAGCTAGCTGGATAACTTTAGGATGTGCTATGGTTGGAAAATCTGTAATCTGAACCTTCCTAATAGAAACCAAATATTTATGATTCCAAAATGTCTTGTTAATTGACGAAATTGCAAAAGATGATATGATGTGAGGATGCACTGAAAGCTTTGTGATGCCTGCATTTATCAACAAGCATTACAGTTCACGAGATAAATATAGAAATTAATACACAGCAAAACAAAGTTTAGAATAGGGGAAAATAAATGATAGCATTTTAAGAAACATGAGAAAAGGTAGACGACTTACATTTCAAAAAGTTTACTTGGTGTCCACCAGTGCCCAGAATTAAATATTAGCACGTCAGAATCAATCCACTCATTGCTAATATCATCCAACTTGTCAAGTTTAAGTATTGATTTAACCCTCTTAGGAGCACGCCTTGGCGTCGGGCCAGGTTGCACCAGGAAAACTGATCGGTAAAAGTCAATTCTTAAATCAAATGAACTAAACCTTACACCTAAAAACCTAATTTGTTTAGTTATCTTATTCCCATTGACTTCATAAACACTCCTCTTATCCTCCACACCAGTCATGAGCATACATATCAAAGACTCCCACTGTGTTCTACTCAATGAATCGCCAACAAAAACAATCCGTTTCCCACGCATTTTTTCAAGAATTTGATGCACATTAAACCTTGGTATGTCACAATTCTTTGGCTTCCACCTCCATTTTGTATAACCTCTATCTCTTCTCCCATTAGCTAAGCAATTAAATCCACGCTCAGCAAAAGGACATTGTGAGGCATTATACAGAGGGTAACTTTCATCTTTGATCCAACTTCCTCTAAAAACATTGCACTCGTTAACTGAACTATTGGACTTAGGAATCTCATAACTATGAATATCTGGCTGAAATCTGGAGAACAGAAACAAATATGCACATGCCATGGCTAAAAGAAATGTTAAAAATGACCCAACTGCAATAACCCAATTGAATGATGGAAAGATCCAGAATCTACAGTGACGCTTTATTATTCCCTTGCCAAAACTGAAAACCCTCGTGCAAAAGGGCCTCAAATGGCCAAATGCACTTGGGTTGAACTCAATCATCTTTCTATTAATAACCCATAAACAGCTTCAATTCGTCAACATAGATGAACCACAGAAGTGAAAAGAACTAACCCAGAAACCAAATGGAACCAAAGATGACCTCCAGAAGTGAAACCAACACTGATACTCCTATTTCAGTACAACCAGATCAGTAACAACTCCGTCAATCAAAAGTAAAGTTCAAATACACAAGCAAAGAGAGAATCTTTAATAACCGAAAGCTGAAGTAAATGAAAAGAAAAAAAAATATACTCTTTGCACTTTTTACCATTCAAAGAAGAGAGAACTTACTGTTTCTTCAACTGGTTTTGCGAGAAACCAGAGCTCGGGGGTGGAATTGCTTGTAGCAGCACCAGCTCAAGTAAAGGTGTTGTGTTGATTGAACAGAGGGAATTATAGTTAAAAGGGCGAGGGCTTTTGGTCATTTCATTCGTGATACTTAAATAAAAGGCCGAATCTTCTAAAACACAAAGGGAGGCTGTCGGTGAATTAACTTATAGTTGGCTTTGAGAATCAGAATAAATAAAAATTTTCCTTCACCAATGAAAACATGGCAGCTCTTCAAGTTCATCTAAACTTGGTTACACTTGATTGATCTTCATTTTCAGTTTCGGGAAGTTGCATTATAAAATAGTTAAAAAAATTATCTCTAAAATTAAAATATAATTAAATGTTGCTCATTGCCAGCTAATTTATTAAATATAATTAAATTATAATAAATATTTAATAATAAATTTTTTTTATTTATTTACTTTTTTTTACTCTTTTTATGTTACCGTTCATTTAAATTTTTATTTGGTACTATTAATAATTATAATAAAATTATTATATTTATATTAATTTTATAATAATTTTTCCCTCCACTTTTATTTTGGCTGTTTAACTCTTTCTTCCTATTTAATGCACTACTTTAACATCAATATAATTCAACTTATGGCTTGTGGAGTCACAAAGACATTGTGGCTTGCATAATTTGTTTTATGGTTGGCACAAGGCACAGCCACACGCAAAGCAAAAGTTTATTTAGGGAGAAATTTATCATCATTACTAAAACTAGGGCCAAGGGATTTCTG
Organism: Hevea brasiliensis; assembly: GCF_030052815.1. Lineage (NCBI taxonomy): Eukaryota > Viridiplantae > Streptophyta > Magnoliopsida > Malpighiales > Euphorbiaceae > Hevea > Hevea brasiliensis. The sequence goes on along the minus strand of NC_079508.1, from coordinate 49,452,227 downwards.
TATTCTAACAGCCAGCCAGTTGGTTAGGACACCGATTTCTTAACTAACACCAAACACTAAATTGCTAAAGCCCCATGAATTTTCTTGGTGAATTACCAGAACAATCAGCATCAGGCTACAGAATTTTGAATTTCTCAAACACTATTTAATATACTTGTAATATTAAAACAAAAGACTAATCAATTAGCAGAAAATGATCATTGACCAGGCAAGTTCACTAGGTTCTCAACAGGGTACCTTTTTATTGGCACTGAGTGCTACTAGCTTGGGATAGCCTAGTGGACCAACTTCTTGCTCATATCCCCTTGGCCTATGCTATAATTAAAGAGTTAAATTGGCACAATGATAAGTGCTCAATCTTACACTCTTCACTTTTGACCAAAACCCAAGTTTGAGACAAGGGAGGTAGCTTTCTTTTATGAATATGATATTCTATTCCAATTACATGCAATTTCCAAAAATTAAATCAAGATAAAACTCAATTCCCTAACTATAATTCACAATTGAAATGCCCTTTTTCTTTGAAATTATTATTGTTGGAAACCCTGTTTCTTATTGTTCTTAGAATTTTGATTTGAGAAACAACATAAACCCCTATCATCATTTGTGACAAATGATAAAATAATTCTTAATTATCATTCGGAATGTGTGTCGAACTAGGTAGTCTCCGGCCACGCAGAAATGAACTGAACAGATGCAATGCTCTTGATGGCTGTGAAAATGGCACCATATGAGAAGCACCCCTGACTGTGGCAAAAGTCAATAAACTGCCATACTCTGTTACCCTACCTCCCACCTGCAAATATCAGGTCATCATATAGCACAGACCAATGCTTTAAGGAAAATGATCAAATTATACTAGTTCAAGAACAAGCGTTCTAGAGCCCAGAAGTGGTACAACAGAATCTTTGTCACGACCCAACCTATGGGCCGGACCGACACTAGGACCTGGGCTAGCCTAAAGCCCCTGAGGCCCACAATAAGCCTAACTATTCATCAACCCAACTCTAAGGCCCATTTGGGCCCAATTTCAAGAATTCAACTGGACAGAATCCGGCCATAAAATGAATCATTTAACAGAGAGTTTTTGACTCACCCGACCTGTAAACACAATATATATTATCATCTGGGGAGCTCAGCTCACCTTCCACATAATCATGATGCCATAAAAATAAATGGGAGCTCGGCTCCCTCATCCAGTCCAACATACATGCATTTAATAAGTTTACAGGTCCAACATGACAAATAAATTATAGACTCAAATTAAATAAATATTTCTAACACATGCGGAATTCTAGGAGTTAACAGAATTATACAAACATTACAGATATTAATAGACGACCTGCGAGGGAGAAAGGCATGTTAGAACTTAACAAGAAATTTCCTGTATCCTAGAAAAATAAGGTGAATAGGAGTGAGCATTTGACTCAGAGAGTAAAATATTAATTCTAACCATAATCTCTATAGCTATCTAAAGCTAATGCACCATGTGGAGTGACATGCAATATCATCATAAATTTTCATACAATTCACATCATAACAGCAAAAAGGCTATTTGGAGCACTCACATAACCGATTACGTCAAATAATATATATACGGGAGCTGATCCCCTATACAGCCTTCTTAATTCAACCATTGCCAGCGAAGATCTCAAGCCGAACTTTCGTTTAATAAACTAAATACGGGGTCCCAGTGAATCTTTCAAGCCGTGTCTACCCCGAAGGATCAGGTCCCAGCGAGTATCCCTCAAGCCGTGTCTATCCGTCCTGTCCATATCCAACACCATACCATATGCACGCCAACACATGCACATTGCTCCAAATTACCACAAACAATACTCATGGCAATTCATCAATTAAGAATGCAATATAAAATGTCCCTAGTATTTAACTACATAGATATGTACATATAAGTGATGCATGGGCATGCTTGATCATATAATAATATCGAAATTACAATTAAAATTAATATTTTACTCACAAACTTAACCGCAGTCACTGTGGCAGCTGGGCGGAGGAGGAAGGCTATCCCAGCTCACCTGACAATTATATTATAATTATTTAATACATTTGACTCAATACAACCAAGAAAAGATCAAAGATGTCCTAAGTCGTGCCGAAAATCTGGCAGAGTCTCCCCTATATCTAGGACCTACCCAACCTGCAAAAGGGTTTAAAACGCACTTTTATATCCACAAATTGTACACCTATAACTCAATCACATCACACAGCCCCTCCTGGGCCCATCCAAACAGTCAACAATCATAATATGAAAAATTACAGTTTAGTCCTTATAATTAACCCTTTTGCAAAAACTACCCAAATGAGCTTTAAAAATTCTAAAACTTTGCCTCGCAGTCCTTAGCATTATTAATAAGCTAATGCAAAAGGAATTATAATTTTTTAAGCTACCACAAATATTTTATAGATTTTTAATCCAATTCAAACACTAAATAATTAAGAAAAAGTAAGGTTCGGGTTTACCTATGCCGATTCCGACCTCCGGAACGCTCTTGGGACATCTGACAATGGTGGGGTAGCCAAAATCTCAACCCAATTCCAAGACTTTTTCGGTAGCTTGTCTGTCTGGCCCAAAATTTATAAACCCGGGCAACCGTTGAATTTCCACGAATTGAAAGTACCTACACGAAGCACACAACACGGGGGTTAGTATATAATTTTTACAAAATTTTCTAAGCTCATTTAGTGGTCGGAAAAATGCTACGAAGTTTCATGGGATCCACCAAAAAATGGTGTCGGAAAATTTTAAAATTTATATTGCCACGAAGCTCTCGACGAGTGGAGCGCTCGGTACTCTCGATTTTTTCATGGGGTTCACGGTTTGCGAGAAATCTCTCCCAAAAATCTAAATGGGCTAAAACTTCCCGGACAAAAATTGGGCAAACCGCTTGATGGATTTTGATGTTCTTGGTTTCTATGGAAAGCTCTCGAGGTGTAGAAGAGTTTTGACACAAGTCCCAGCCCAAATGGTGGTCGGATCGGCCGGATTTTAGGGGAATTTCGTGCGTCATTTCCGGCAGCTTGGAGTGTCGGCCGGTGGCGGGGAGGTGCTGGGGTGGCGAGTGGGGAGGGCTAAAATGGCGGCAGCGCGGAGAGGGGAGGTGAGAGGAGAGAGAAAACGGAAGAGAGAGGAGAGACGTTGGGCTCGCTTGAGAGGAGGAAGAAGAAAAAGAAAGGCCAGTCCGATTCCACCGATCCGATTCGGTCGGTCCGATTCAAGATACAAAATTTTAAATTTTTTACTCTGCCTTGGGACCGAAAACGAGGCCCAAAAATTCCGAAATGATTCTAAAAAACTCAGAAAAATTCATAGAGTCCAAATATATTTTTAGTTTTGCCATGTAGTCTTTAAATAAATTTTTAAAAATCATCAAAGTTTTATATTTTCGGAAAATCGAACCCGATTTCTAAAATTCGAAAAATTTTAAATAATTTTCCAAAAATTAAAATAAAATAATATATTAATATTTACCCATAAAATAATAAATTTAAAAATTAGGGGTGTTACAATCCGCATCACTACTGCATTGATTAATTGAAAATTGATATATACATTACACAATAATCATGTTGCAGAGCAAACCACAGAAGAACTCAGAAGATGTGTTTATATATATTGTCCTGTACAACATAGAACTTACTCGAACACCCAAACTGGAATATGATTTTTAATAATCTTTTTGAGAATGGGAAGTATGTCCATATTACCATCAGTATCACTGTACTCTAAAACACTGTAACCAGGACACAAACATTAGTTATACATTAGACATTAATTATATTCATGATAGCTTGCAAAACTTGCTCATACAGGAACTAGGACATCACTAAAACTTCAACTAAGTTTTACTTGAAAGCCCAATTTAAGTCTTTCTTACCCACTACACATGGACCATCTATACAGTAGATTTGTTCGATTGACGTGAAGAGCCTTTGGAACCTCAGGAAGGTTGAAATAGAAACTTCTTTGAAGGGTCATACACATATCAACCCCAACACTTATCTTTGTAGCTTGCACAATTGTAAAAATGAACCTCCAATAAGGATTGAACGAAGCAAGTAGAAGGGAAAAAGAGAACATACCACTTTCCTCAGTTATAGTTCTTGCTCCACTATAGATGGATAACAAACATCTAAGATCACATCATATTTGTTTACATAATCACCAACAGTGCTATTTGCTTCGCTAAGGCTTCATTACATGAAACTGTTACATTGTGTGGGCTTGAAAAGGTGTAGTCATCAAATTGAATCTCATCAGAAATCATCCCATGAGACCAAAATAATTCATATGTTGCTGGAACATCCTGATCAAGTCTAACGAGTGGATTGTCGATCTAACCATTCAGAACCAAGGGAAAAAAAAATGTAATCTATATGCAAATGCATCAAGCAAAAGATAATTCAAATATTTTAACATAGACATGGAAGAGTCAGGTTTTCTTACAGCAACTCCTTTGATATTGAACTTGAAACCAGTTGAACGTGCATTATGATCCAGAAGAACCTCAGCCAACTGTGGTATGTAATGCCCTGTATAACAATACACACAAGGAATTTACTAAAACTAATCAACATGGCACCAACAGAGAGGAAAAATAAAATAAAAAGACTAGTAAGCATTTCCAGATGAAAATTAAAAATTTGTCTCTCATTCACCCAAAGTAATTGTTATTGACTTTTGTTGCTCAATAACCCAATGAAGTAGATTTCACTGCATTTTGTCACACCTGCATAGCTTTCTCCAGTAAGAAACAGTTCCCGAGATTTAAATTCTGAAAACTTCTCATATGACTTCGATAAGAACATATACATATCGTTGGCTGTAAAGAATAAGAAATAGTAAGAATCTTTTATCAATTTAATATTAACTGTGACTCAAAACTCATTATTTCAGCATCATATCTTGTTAAGATATTTCTTGTTGCTAGTTTTGGCATCTCCTGTAGTGTAATCAGAAGCTGTATTTGAGTATGACCACCCTACCCCAGCAGGAGACTCAACAAATAGGATGTTTGATGCTACAAAAGATTAAACAAAATAATAGTGAAGTAAGTGCAAATTGAAGTTCCTTAAAAATCAAATACTTAAATTGGATTGTTATGCTAGCTATATGTCACCTCTGTTCCAAGACATTGAATTTCTTCAAAGACCTCGGCCATCCCCACTAGGAAAAAATGAACCCAACTCAGTGAAGGCGCCTCCACCTATTAGAAAAATAACAATAATAATAGTCATAGGCTTCGATAGTGTAGTCACTCTTCTTAAGGGAATTATGCCCCCACTATGTTACTGTTGGGTAATTTGAGCAGATCCCTCCAGGATAACAAAGCTAAAACAGAATTCTAAATAGCAATTCTAAAATTCTCCAAGAATGAATTAAAGAATAATAATGTTGATTGTTAGTCGAAGTGAAGAGAAGAGATAGAAGAGAAATAGATAATTATTTTTCTGTTCAAAAAACTACTGCTATTTATAGCATTTACACCTCTTTTAAACAGATATAACAGTTCACCTTGTATTTATTAGAATAATCATATTTGTTTACTTGCAACTTTTATAATAGATATAATGATTCACTTCATATCTCTTAGAAAAATTATATTTGTTCACTTATACCTCTTAAAATAGAACAATTACATCAATTCATATACACCTCTTATGAAAGATATAATTGTTGGTAATGAACAGCTTCTTTTGATGCCTTTTAATGAATAGATATAATTATTTTGATATGGGACAACTTTTATATCACTAACTATTTATAACAATCCCCCACTTAGTTAGTGATAAACACAATCAACATGAATTAAGATTTATGTATACAGAAGGTGCCTTTCGACTTAAACCTACTATTAGCATAAATATTTCAAAATCTTATTGAAATTATTGGTTATATTTAAATATTAAACCATAATTCCTATATTGACAAGATCGGAAATATTATACGCATAATTCTTATCAACTTCTTTAACACATTTACCGTGAGCTTTAGCACCATATTATGGCCTTGTGCTACCTCCTAAATTCATAAATACTTATAAAGTATTATTATCCAAACTTTGATAGAAGGGTCACCACTTCTTGTGTTTACATAGGTGAAGTTTAAACTTCTTGGTTCTAAACCAAACCCAGCATCTTCATTAAGAGTAATAAATACTCAACTTCTTTTTCTTAAGCACTACTTAAATTTCTAGTGCTCGCAAACTGTCACAAACTATAACTTGTTATTACCTTTTAAACCTTTAAAATTACAGAGTAATAATAAAGGTAATGTTCCCATTTCTAGTGACAAGTTAGAAAAATTTTAGACCCATCGCACATGTAGTGCTTCTAATCATATCCCTTGGGAGCCCTTTGGTTAATGGGTCAGCAAGATTATTTTTTGATTTGATATATATAACTGTGATAATACCATTAGAAATTAATTGTCTAACATACTCATGTCTTAAAGCAATATGTCTAGACTTACCATTGTAAATCTTGCTAAATGTTCTAGACATAGTAGCTCCACTATCACAGTGCAAAGAGATTGCTGGTATCGGTTGTGGCTACAATTTTATATCTAACAATAAATTTCTCAGCCATTCTACCTCTTTGCCTGCTACTGCTAAAGCAATAAACTCAGATTCCATTGTAGAATGGGAGATGCATGTTTATTTCTTAGAAGCCCATGAGATAGCTCCTCCACCTAAAGTGAATATCCAATAAGTTGTAGACTTATTATCATTAATACTAGTTATCCAACTGGCATCACTATAACCCTCAAGTACTGAAGAAAACTTATTGTAAAACAAGGCAAAAGACTTTGTCTTTTTAAGATAACTAAGAACTCTTCCAACAGCTCTCCAATGATCAACGCTAGGATTATGAGTATATCTTGAAAGTTTACAAACAGCAAAAGCAATATCTGGCCTAGTACAATGCATAACATACATCAAACTACCAATTGCACTAGCATAATCTAATTGACTTACAGATCTTCCCGAATTTTCAACTAATTTGTTTGAAACATCAAAAGAAGTATTAGCTGCTTCAATACACAAATGATTATACTTAGACAAAATCTTATCAATATAATGAGATTAACTCAAAGCAAAACCCCCACTATGTTTTTTAATTTTGATACATAAGATAATATCTACTTCTCTTATATCTTTTATTTTAAATTGAGAAGCTAAATACTTCTTAGTATCATTCACACCTTGCATGTTGTTCCTATTATTAGCATGTCATCTACATAAAGATACACTATTACACCATAATCTTTTATAAATTAAGAATAAATACATTTATCTGCTCCATTTTGTTTAAAACCATGTGATAATATCACATTATCAAACTTTTCATGCCATTGTTTCGGGGCTTGCTTCAAACCATATAATGATTTTACTAATTTGCAAACTTTCTTTTCATTTCCAGGAAATACAAACCTTTCAGGTTGCTCCATATATACTTCTTCATCAAGATCACCATTTAAGAATGCGGTTTTAATATCCATTTGATGAACAAATAAATTATAAATTGATGCTAAAGCGAATAACACTCTTATTAAAGTAATTCTTGCCACCTGAGTATATGTATCAAAATAATCAACTCCTACTTTTGTTTAAAACCTTTTGTAACTAGTCTAACTTTGAAAGTTTGTAGAGAACCATCGGTATTATATTTTCTCCATCCAATAAGTTTAGAACCAAGAGGTAAATCTACTAATACCCATGTACCATTTGATAACAGAGAATTCATTTCATCATTTATTGCTTCTTTCCAAAAAGCAGAATCTCTTGAAGTAATTGCTTCACTATAAGATTTAGGATTCTCTTCCATATTTAAGATAATAGGCATTTTATTTAATACCTTATCTCTACTATCTTCAACTAGAAAGATTATTGCTTGTGAAGAAATAAAATCAGAATCTAAGTTATTTTCTTTATGAACTCTTTGACTTCTCCGAGGTTCAATAAGAGAATCAATTTATTTTTGTTTATTATTTAAAAAAGAACTAGAATTCAAATTGACATCTTGATTTAATGTACGATTAGTACCTTATGTATTTGAGAGTGGATTGATGTTTGTATCACCAAGAAAATTTGATTCTAAAAAGTCAACATCTCTAGATTCTATAATTACATTAGAATCTAAATCCAATAATCTATATGTTTTTTAATTTTCAGCATATCCCACAAAAATACTCTTAAGAGCTCTAAATCCTAATTTGGTTCTTTTAGAATCTAGAACTCTGGAATAGGCTATACAACCTATACCCTTAAATAATTTAAGTTAGGCTTCCTTCCTTTCCATATTTCATATGGAGAGACTCTAAACTTATTTAAAAGTATTCTGTTATGCACATGGCAAGCTGTTAATAATGCTTCTCCCCATAGATTCATTGATAATTTTGCATGCATAAGCACAGCATTAATCATATTTGCCAATATTCTATTTTTCCTTTTAGCTAAACCATTTTGTTGTGGAGTATAAAGAGCACTTGTTTGATGAATCAAACCATTTTCTTAAAAAAAAAAAAAAGAAAATTCATTTGGAAAGTATTCACCTCCTCTATCACTACGTAAGATTTTAATCTTCTTTTCCAATTGATTTTCTACCAAGACTTTATAATTTTTAAACATGTCAAAAGCTCGATCTTTTGTTCTCATTAAATAAATATGAGTAAATCTAGAATGATCATATATAAAAGTAATAAAATATCTATTACCTCCTCTAGTTAAATGACCATTTAATTCATAAATATCAGAATGTATAAGTTCAAGCAATTCTGTTGTTCTTTCATTTTTTGGAAAAGGTTTCTCAGTCATCTTTGCTTGTATGCATATTTCACATTTTTCAGATTTTTTATTAATGCTAGGAATCAATCCATACTTAGACATATATTTAATTGATTGAAAATTAATATGTGATAAATGAGCATGACATAAATTCAAAGAAGACTCAACCATATAAACAGAAACATTTACTTTATTAATACTTAATTTGAACATTTTATCACATGAAAATCCTAGTCCAACAAATACACCATTTAAAGAGAAAATAACTTTTTCTGCTTCTAGGACAGCTTTCAGACCCTTCTTACATAATAAATTTGCAAAAATCAGATTCTTCCTCTCGTCCGGAATATGAAAAACATTTTTTAAAATTAACTCCTTTCCAAAAGTGAATTAAAGTTCAATAGTTCATTTTCCAAGAAACTTGGTTGTGTCTTGATTTCTCATCAGAACTTTTTCATTTTTTGCTGCAATTTCATAATTTTTAAATAGATTTTTGTTATTGCAGACATGAATAGTAACACAAGAATCATACCACCAATTAGTTGATTTCTCAATTATTGTCATATTGCATTCTGTTACCATACTGATATTAAGTTTAAAAACCATGGCAATAACTTCTGAAATAGATGGCTTATTTTCAATAATATTTGCTTTCTTTTGACCTATACTTTCTTCCAATTTTAACTTCTTACAAAACCTATATTCTTTCTTAAAATGACCGTTTTTTCCACAAAAAAAACATGAATTGTTTTTCTTATTATTTGCAAAATCAAATCTTGAAGCGACATCAGTATACTTCTTCTTTTTTCCAGACTTATTATTTTCATATTTCTTAGTACTAGACTCTATATTATTTACCTTAGTACTAGATTCTAAAACAAATTTATTCTCGCGAATGCGAGTCTCTTCTTCAATACGAATATGCTTTATAAGTTGATCTATGATATAACCTTTAGAAGTGTGCAATAGTTTCTCGTTATAATCATTCCAAGTGGTGGGTAATTTTGCAATCACAGCAGCCACTTGAAGTTCTTCAGACACTTCTATTTTCAAATCTTTAAGTCTAGATACCAAAACAAGCAATTCATCTACTTGATTCATAATAGATTTATTTTCTGACATTTGAAACTCAAAAAACTTCATACTTAAAAATCAATACGTACTTTATTTTTCAAAAGTATACTTATTTTCTAAGGCCTGCCAAATTTCTTGTAGAGTTTTGATAGGTCAAAATAAATCTACAGCCTATCAGAAAGAGAATTCAGAATAAATCCTCTGCATCGAACTTCATCCTTTTTACATTTCTTTCGAGATGCTGTGATTGTGACATCCTCACTATCAGATGGTTCAGGAATTTTGGGCAAATTATCACTTAACAAATATGCAACACTCAATTCAGTAAACAAAAATGATAATTTGTCCTTCCATAGAGTAAAATTAGTTCCATCAAAACACTCCAGTTTAAAGACATCAGAATTGATAATTTTTTTGAAAGTAGAATAAAAAACATCGGTATTAGAAGCCTCCATTGTTGTTTAATTCCCTTAAATTGTTAGAAAAATAACAATAACAATAGCAATAAGTTTCGATTGTGTAATCACTCTCCTTAAGGGAATTATGCCTCCCATTATATTGCTGTTGAGTAATTTGAGCAGATCCCTCCAGGATAACAAAGCCAAAACAGAATTTTAGACAGCAATTCTAGAATTCTCCCAAGAACGAATTAAAAAATAATAATGTTGATTGCTAGTAGAAGTGAAGAGAAGAGATAGAAGAGAAAGAGATAATTATTTTTTTGTTCAAAAAACTACTGCTATTTATAAAGCATTTGTCACACCTCACCCCTTTGTAAGGCATGACATGATCCCGTAGAATACCTAATGAACTATCGAACCCCACCTACCGATAACTCATTAAGTATCCTACAAGGGATTTTAAAACCATTTTCTTACATTTTGGAAGTGGTAAGCATTTGGGTAGGAATTAAAATCATTTATTTGAAGTTTTAAAATTATTTAAAATTTTTGTCCCATTTTATTTTTTCGCAAATTTTATAAAAATTTCGGCAGAGTGCCGTCTGTATTTTGAGAAAACAGTTATTCAAATACCTGAGAAAAACACTTCCGATAAATTTTTCCATCAACATAATTCCATCCAAATCAACTCAAATTTCTCAAATCAAACCATTTCAAAATAATTCCATCAACATTGCATTCAATAAAGCTAATTTACATTCACAAGTTTAATTTACAGATATAAAATTCAAAAATAATATTATTACAATTTATAAATACAACTGCTCAATTTTACATTAATACATATGAACAATATTTATTTACATCAACTAAATTACATTGGGTATAAAATAATACCCGTACAAAATCAGTGAAGGCTTTTTCCAGTTTAGCAGCTCACTTTGCTACTTTTTCCTTGCTCCTATCTGCGACAGCAAAATAAGCTATCGCTGAGAATAAAAATACTCAGTGGTGCACAATAAAAATTTAAAATACAGTACATAAAACATTCATTGATAAATCACCATTTAAATATTACACAAATCATCAAAACTCATTATAGCACAATTTTGATCAAACAATTTAATAAACATAGTGTTGTCAATTCATACACAACTTAAGCCATGATATAAAATTTCTGATCAATGCCGTGTTGTACACCACGACAAAGCGATCTACAACCCCACTAATCGAAATCAATGAGGGAGGTGGCTAGCTAGCTAATGAGTACTCATCCGATCTACAACCTCAACTGGTAAACTAGAGAGGGAGGAAAAGAATCGATCTCACCCCATAAATGGAGGAGGAATAATAAGGCACTGTCATGCTAAGTGTGAATCAGAAATTAATTTTAAACATTTTATTCAAATAATTCATGAGGACTCCAATAAATTTCCAAAGTTATAGTTTCATTCACAAAGTGGCAACACAACTCATAATTAACACCAAATTTCATAAATCATACTAAATCAATTTTTCAATGACAAAATGCTCAAATAAGGTTTATTGTGCACAAACCTGACGTGAGTCGCCTCTAGGCCTTGACTCAGTCTCTCAGACCTTCCAAGTCTTTTTCAGCTGAAACACAAAATTTATAGTTTCTCAATATCTTTACTTCATAACAATTCCAATAACTAATTTCAATATGTTTAAACTTACATTCTTGCAAATTTTCATGTTGAGGTTACTATTTATGGTACTATTTAAGTTAAAATATTGACTTTCTTATACTTAAAAGGTATGGGAACACCAACTATACTCACATATCACATTTCGGTCACCAATTTTGTTGGTTTTCTAAAAACTTAGGTCTTTTAGGCAAAATTGCAAATTTTCAGTTTTGGTGTCTTATGTTGCACTGTTCCATTGGTCATTTTTCTATTAGAATTTGACTAAGTTTTCTTCATAGAAATTGTTCCTTATTGTCTTAAATTTATTCTCCTTTTTGAATCACTCCAATTGGAGTTTTTTAGCTCAAGTTATAGCCATTTGAATCATGGTTGCCGGATTGGACTTAACCTAGATTTCTGGGCACCAAACTAGTTCTGGCAGTTTTAGGTCACCAACTTTGGGTGGCCAAATGACTTGGTTAAGGGCATAATTTGGGTTTATGTTCTTCATGAAAGTTTTAGATCTATATCTCAGCTTTCCACTGGTAAAATTTCAGGTCATTTAAACCTGCCTAGCCCAAGTTATGGTTAAATGAACAAACACTGTTTATTTGGTCATTTTTTGTACAAGTCAGATTGCCTAAGTCCAGATTTGGCCAATTTGTTCACTAGGTTTTAGTCACTTTTTGGGCATGATTCCTAAATGAAAAATGTGTCATTTTGTGTCTAGTTTCATTCTCAATTGGCCTCACACCAATTGGGCTTGAAAATTTTTAGTTTTGGTCCCTGAAAGGGACCTTGGTCATGCTGCCTGCATACTGCCCTTAACCAGTCTAAATTTCCATTTGGTTCTAACACTTCCAACATACACCAATTGGTCACAAATGACCATTTCTCATCTTAAACAAGGTCAAACACACCATTTGACTACTTCTCCAATTTTTATCTTCCAAACCCTAGGTGCCAAACCCTAATGACCCTAATTGTTACATTTCACTAAATCCAAACCTACCAACATCATTCCTCAACTCAATTAAGCTTCCATACACTTTTAATTACATCAAATTCATGTATTACCATGGCAAACCCTAGCTAGCCAAAATCCCTACCTAGGCCTCCAATACTTATTTTCATTTCAGTTTAAGCATTCTAACAAGTTTAATTCATGCATTTAAACATAATAATTCAACTAGAAATTAAAGGTTTAGCTTACTAACCTCACTTTGAATTTTCACCTCTTCAAAACTTCTTCCTTTCTTCTTCTTTTTTTGTCAAGTTCTTTATCAAAGCTTAAATTCAAGATTTAATGATGGAAGTTTAAATTTCTATGGTGGGATTTAGGGTTTGATCAAGCTCAAAATGAGCTTCCACGGAGTTTGTGGAGAGGGAGAGGGAGACGGTAACTTGATGAAAAAATGAGTCTTCTTTTTTCTTTTTTCTTTTCTTTTATCAATTTTTATCCTCTTGGAAGACCAAAATTATCCAAATTATTATTTTTATTTTTAGTGTTTATTGCATCATGCATGATGTCATGCATGATGTCACCACTTTCCACTTTTCCTTTTTTTTTTCATTTATTTTTCTTTAGTTCTTTAATTTAATTCCCGATTCTGAAATTTTCTTTTCTCTGATTTTATTTGACAGTTAGGTCAGGAGTCAGCTCTTGGGATCAATTGACCAAATTGCCCCTCACCAGTTCGACACGGTTTGCAAATAATTCAATATTTCTTCCGGATCTCTGACCTAATTATTTGACTGGCTTAACAATTCTTTTTCATGATTTTCTCTTTTTCACTGTGTTCGCAATAGTCCTAAGGACCGCAGCGTCACATTTTACAGTTCGAAATTTGAGTTTAAATTGACTTCGCAGTCCTTCCCGAGAAGGTCACCCATCGCTGTGACTCTTGGCTCATTTAACTTCTTGTGTTCTGTTTTTCTTATTTATACTTAACTAATTGACAATTACTAATTATTTGTGTTCAGAGCTTATCTAGTTGTCTTAAGTGTGGTTCTAATCCCTTTAGTTGTTCGGACCGACACCGGTCACCGGAACAGTAAAATATACCAGGCTATGTAAATAGGGGTGTTACAATTCTCCCCGCCTTAAAATAAATTTCGTCTCAAAATTTTACCTGGTATTAATCTCTGAACAGCTGTGGGTGCTATCTCCTCATGTCCTCCACTCATTCCCAAGTAGTCTCCTGGCCCGAATGATGGTTCCATAATACTTTCACTAACGGGATCTGCTTATTCCGTAGCTGCTTCACCTCATAAGCCAGAATCTCTATGGGTTCTTCTTCATATGTGAGGTCTGGATTCACTTCAATTTCTTCTACCGGTAGTACATGAGATGGGTCTGTTCGATACCTCCTCAACATGGACACATGGAAGACATTATGTATCTTCTCCAACTCTGGAGGTAGTGCCAACCGATATGCCAAAGGACCCACTCTTTCCAGAACCTCATATGGCCCAATGAAATGAGGACTTAGTTTCCCCTTTCTGCCAAATCTCATAATTTTCTTCCAAGGGGAAACCTTGAGGAATACTTTCTCACCCACTGTGTACTCAATATCCATTCTCTTCAAATCAATATAGGACTTCTGACGGTCTGATATAGCCTTGAGTCGATCTCTAATCATCCTGATCTTCTCCTCAGTCTGCTGAATAATTTCTGGCCCAATCATTTTTCTTTCACTTACCTCATCCCAACACAGGGGAGTTTTGCATTTTCTGCTATACAAAGCTTCATATGGAGTCATCCCAATGCTTGATTGGTAGCTATTGTTGTAAGAAAACTCAATCAAAGGCAAGTATGTATCCCAACTACCCTCAAATTCAATCACACAAGCCTGTAGCATGTCCTCCAAGATCTGAATTACCCTCTCAGACTGGCCATCTGTCTGTGGGTGGAATGCCGTGTTGAAGTTCAATCTAGTTCTAGGGCTCTCTGAAGACTACCCCAGAATCTAGAAATGAACCTAGGATCTCTGTCTGATACAATGGCTACTGGCACTCCATGTAGTCTCACAGTCTCATCAATGTACAACTTAGCCAATCTTTCCAAACTGTAGTCTATTCGGACTGGCAGAAAATGAGCAAACTTAGTCAGTCTGCCAATAATGACCCATATTGCATCATGACTCTTCTGTGTCCTCGGAAGTCCCATCATAAAATCCATTGTTATTCTCTCCCATTTCCATTCTGGTAGTGATAGTGGATGTAACAACCCAGCAGGTACTTGGTGCTCTGCCTTCACTTGTCGACAAGTTAGGCATTTGGAAACAAATTCGGCCACATCTCTTTTTATACCCATCCACCAGTAATGCTCCTTTAGCCCTTTATACATTTTTGTACCACCATGGTGCATGGCAAAAGGAGACTCATGTGCTTCCTTCAAAATGATCTACCTTAAATCAACATCATTAGAAACACACATTCTACCATGATGTAGTAGTAGACCGTCATCTCTTATTGAGAATTCTGGTTTCTTACCCTGCCGGACTTCTTCCAACAGCTTCTGATACTTCTGATCATTCTGAGCAGCCATTCTGATCTGATCACTCAATACTGGCTGTACATGCCATGCAACTACTGTCTGCCCCTCATCATTAATCTCTAAGCTGACATGTAATGATCTCATCTCATGTACCAAAGATAAAGGAGTAGCCCGTAGACTTGCCATAGTCTTGCGACTTAAGGCGTCAGCTACAACATTAGCTTTCCCTGGCTGATAGTCTATCAGACAATCATAGTATTTTATTAACTCTAACCATCTCCTCTGCCTCAAATTCAACTCCTTCTGGGTGTCCAAATACTTCAAACTCTTATGATCTGTGTAGATGTAGCATTTCTCCCCATACAAATAATGTCTCCAGATCTTAAGAGCAAATACTATAGCTGCAAGCTCCAAGTCATGTCTCGGATAGTTTTTCTCATGCGGTTTTAGCTGGCATGATGCATAAGCAATAACATTCTGATCTTGCATCAGTACACAGCCTAACCCATTGTGAGAAGCGTCGATGTAAACTATATATTCTTTACCCAGTGTAGGTCAAGTCAGGACTGGAAGCTCAGTCAAACACCTCTTCAATTCATCAAAACTCTGATGGCATTTATCCGTCCTCTGAAATTTCACATCTTTCCTAAGCAGCTTGGTCAATGGAGATGCCAACATGGAGAATCCTTTCACAAATCGGCAGTAGTATCCAGCTAAACCCAGAAAACTGCGAATCCCTATGATATTTCTGGGTGGCTTCCAATTAAGGACAGCTTCTATCTTACTTGGATCTACCTTGATGCCCTCTACCGATACTACATGCCCCCAAGAAAGATATTTCTTTTAGCCAAAATTTACACTTCGACAATTTGGCGCATAGCTGTTTCTCCCTCAAAGTTTGCAGTACAATGCGCAGATGTCTATCATGCTCTTCTGCATTCCTTGAATAAACCAATTTATCATTTATAAACACAACTACAAACTGATCGAGGTATGGTATGAAGATAGTGTTCATCAGATCCATAAAAGCAACTGGAGTATTAGTTAACCCGAATGGCATGACCAAGAACTCATAATGGCCATAGCGGGTTCTAAAGGCAGTTTTAGAAATACTCTGCTCTTGTACCTTCAGCTGATAATAACCTGATCTCAGGTCAATTTTGGAGAACACAGCTGCACCTCTCAACTGATTAAACAAGTCATCAATGCGGGGCAATGGGTATCTGTTCTTTATTGTCACCTTATTCAACTGCCGATAGTCAATGCATAACTGGAGAGTGCCATCCTTCTTCTTTACAAATAACACTGGCGCTCTCCAAGGTGACACACTAGGGCAGATAAAGCCCTTGTCAAGAAACTCTTACAACTGCACTTTCAATTCTTTTAGATCTGCTGGTGCCATTCTGTATGGCGTTATGGAGATTGGGTCCACACCAGGCATAACATCAATCTCAAACTGCACTTCTCTTTCTGGAGGTAATCCTGGCAATTCATCAGGAAATACATCCGGAAAGTCACATACCGTAAGGATGTCCCTCAATGCTGGACTACCCACTTGAGTGTCTATCACATGTGCCAAGTACGCATCACGCAACTTGATGAAAAAATGAGTCTTCTTTTTTTTTTTTCTTTTCTTTTATCAATTTTTATCCTCTTGGAAGACCAAAATTATCCAAATTATTATTTTTATTTTTAGTGTTTATTGCATCATGCATGATGTCATGCATGATGTCACCACTTTCCACTTTTTCTTTTTCTTTTTTTTTTCATTTATTTTTCTTTAGTTCTTTAATTTAATTCTCAATTCCGAAATTTTCTTTTCTTCGATTTTATTTGATAGTTAGGTCAGGAGTTAACTCTCGAGGTCAATTGACCAAATTGCCCCTCGCCAGTTCGACCCGGTTTGTAAATAATTCAATATTTCTTTCGGATCCCTGACCTAATTATTTGACTGGCTTAACAATTCTTTTTCATGATTTTCTCTTTTCCACTGTGTTTGCAATAGTCCTACGGACCGCGGCTTCACATTTTACGTCTCGAAATTTGAGTTTAAATCGACCTTGCAGTCCTTCCCGAGAAGGTCACCCATCGCTCTGACTCTTGGCTCATTTAACTTCTTGTGTTCTGTTTTTCTTATTTATACTTAACTAATTAACAATTACTAATTATTTGTGTTCAGAGCTTATCTAGTTGTTTTAAGTGTGGTTCTAATCCCCTCAATTGTCCGAACCGACACCGGTCACCGGAACAGTAAAATATACCAGGCTATGCAAATAGGGGTGTTACGGCATTTACACCTCTTTTAAACAGATATAACAGTTCACCTTATATCTATTAGAATAATCATATTTGTTTACTTGCAACTTTTATAATAGATACAATGATTCACTTCATATCTCTTAAAAAAATTATATCTGTTTACTTATACCTCTTAAAATAAAATAATTATTTAGTTCATATACACCTCTTATAAAAGATATAATTGTTAGTAATGAACAGTTTCTTTTGATGCCTTTTAATGAACAGATATAATTATTTTGATATGGGACAACTTTTATATCACTAACTATTTATAACACCACCAATGGAGGAACAACCAGGACTTGAACGTGGAATGTCACTGTCAAATTTGCAGATGGTTTCTTTTCTAATTTAAAAAGCAAGGCGAAATTATTTCAGGAGAATTATCAAAATTATAGCAGCTTGACATGTATAAAAGAACATTATTTCAAACAAAATTCGAAATTTGACTCCTTAGGTATTTTCAAAAGGATTGGAAAAGAGAGAGGAAAGAGAAAATGAATCTCTGATGAAAAAAGAAAGTATAATGGAAGGACAAGACCAATTAGTACAGTGACAGGAGAAGCGAAAAAAGAAAACAGCTAGAGCTAAAAAAACAAGTAAAAAGAAACAAAATAGAAGAACCCATTTTTCGAGATAAGATAACCAACAATTACAATAGTCAAAACCTATCAAATATAAACAACCTCCATCTGAGAGAGAGAGAGGGAGAGAGCTTTGATCTCCATTGAGCCAGATGGAAAGGGGCTTCTTTTCAAGGTTCTTCTTAGCCTCAACAAAGTAATAAAAAATGCTCCTCCCATTCTTGACATCCACATCAATATACCCAGCAAACTACTTGAACCCAACCTTGGGTTGGCCAAGCAAGTCCACCACCAGATCCTTAGCAGGGTTCCGTTCCACCCCATAACTCAACAACCACGTAGAATACAATAGAGCAATCAATAACCCACTGAAGCAGCACTTACCCATCTCACAAAACCCCATGATACTCAAAGTCACACAAGACCCACACCCTTTATCCATTCCATGAAAAATCACTTCTCTAAGAAATCAAATGATAATACTTCAAGTATGCATGTAGAGTATAAGTAGTTTATGAATTATTATGAAACAAATTCTGTTTGAAGAGACACATGTATTGCCAATGTTATTTATAGCCTAAGAACTAGAAGTACATGGAATGTACATGTGCATTTAGGCCTTGTTCTGCACCAACAGGCATTTAGTGTTTTCAACACCACCCCTCTTAATTTTTATTTAGAGGGTGAGGTGTGAGGGATTCATGAAACATTATCGACTTAGCTTATAGAAGTTGAGAGAATGGTTTAACTAGATCATATATATTTAATAGTTAATTTAACACTATTTTTACTGAACACATTTACTTTAAATCATTATATAAACGGTTAAATAATTGGCCACTATTATAACAACTAACAGATCCTTAAAGGTGAGAGAGAAAGAGGTTAAGAAGTTACAGACTAGCGGGGCACTACTAGGTGAGGGATATTCTCTGTAGAGAGAGGTGTTGGGAATGTAACCATGCTAATGTTTAATATTTGTTAAAAAAGTGTCACACTCTACCCTTCTGTATGATATAACATGATCCCATAATATACCTAATAAATTATCGTACTTTGCCTACCGATAATCTATTAAATATACGACAAGGGATTTTGCAAAACAATTTTGTTTTTAAGTCTAACATGGTAATAAAAATTTATCTGAGTATTTTAAACTCAAGGGTGTGTCATAAATTTATTTAGTAATAATTTGGCATTTTTAAAATTTTACTGAAAATTCGCATGGTTACGGCTAAAACTAGATAAAAACAATTCTTCAATTTACCTGAAAAACCAATTTACAAAAAAAAAATGTCACAATCCAATCTCAACAATTGATAAATCATTTCCAGTAATCATCTCAATTCATTTTTAACAAACTCATCATAAAGGAAATAATTCATTTATTTCAAAATTCAGAAGAAAATTTAAGTACTGCATTCATTGGGGTAATACAATTTATTTCACAAAAATAAACAAGTAATTAAAATCTCTAGATACTATTATAATTATTTATATTTGATTACATACTAAAATAATATTATAAAAGTTTTTGTACAACTGCTCAAAAGCACTTACATACACATAGTTACATGCTTACGTCAAAATCTAATATCTAAAAATATATCTACACTATACCCAATATAATCCTAGTTTGTTTTCAAGTCACAACTTCAAGTGATCTCACTCAGCTACTCTATCTTTTCTTTCACCTGCGACAGCATACAAAGCTATCGCTGAGCTGTGAACTCAGTAGTGCACAATAAATAAATTAAAATTTAATACAAAATATACTTTGACAAACCATAGCAAAAAGACTCAAAATATTTAAATTCTTCAAAACCCAACAAAATCAAAATCGATAGTTCCAATCACACAGATTATTTAATGAATAGCGTTTGATCTAGTAATAACAATTTATCCAATTAATAATAAAGCAATTGTATTATTTATATTTTTCTTGAACCATGAAATAATATATCATTTTCCAACCACTAACAAATATTTGTTTCAATCATATTTTATCAAGTATGCATAATTTGAGGATGTTAAAAACATTCACATAGCTTAGAGCATGACACTAAAACAATGTCAGGTTGTACACCATGACAAAGCCAATTCTCTTAATAACCAAAGGCTAAAGGGGTATACACGGGCTAGCTAGCAAATATGAGTACTTATTCAATTCTTTCTCAACTGGCACACACCTCAACACTTCAGTCAGAGAGGGAATTCAATTCATCCCATTAGATAAGCCAATGAGGAATTCAATCACATTACCATGCCGACTGTGGTTTCAAAACATATTTCAAATAATTTTTACTTATAAGCATCTTTACAAATCCATAAACATTTTTAATAATTGTAAACTCATGCATAAGGTTATCAATACATCAAGTATACAATTCACAATTTATAATTGTCCAAACCATGCAATAAATTCTTAAATGCATAGGAGAAAACATAATTAAATTATACAAAGTCATTCAATAAATTAAAATTCTTGTATACAGAGAAAATACTATTATCAAGTTCATTCAAAACCTATTATAAATTTAAAATATAGAAATAGGCTAGTTGTGCACAAACCTTTTTTGTTGACTTAATTTAATCCAATTTTCTTTCTTTCTTTCTTCGAATATCCCTTTCCAACTGAAACACATAATTTTAAAGTGTTTCAGTATCCATTCGAACCATTTCTAATAATTAATTCTAATAATTTTGTTTTTGCATACTAAATTTACCTATTAAGTCTTATAAGTTGAATTCTTGTATTTAGGGTTATGGAGTTACTATTCATTTAACTAATTGGGTAAAATGTTGAATTTTCATACATAATAGGTAAGTTGGTTTTTATATCACCAACATATCACATTTTACATTCCGCATATGTTGGCATTTTTTGCTAATTTCATTTCAAAGCTTATTGCACTTTATTTCAATTTTCCAAATTTCATATCTTAAGTTCACTGTTCCATTGGTTATTGTTACAGTAAAAATTTGGCTAAACTCTCTTCTTCAAAGTTGTTCCTTATTGTGTCTTCTTTAATTTCCTTTTTGAATCACTCCATTTGGATTTTTCTAGCTCAAGTTATGCTAATTTTAATATGGCTGGTCGGATTTGCATCTACCTAAAATTTCTGAGCAACATTGGGGACTTGACAGTTTTGGTAATCCAAATTGGGCAAGCAAATTGACTTGGTTAATAACATTTCTGAGCTTTGGTGTCTTCATAAGAGTTGTAACCCTATGTCTAAGATTTCTAATGATATAAATTTTAGGTCATTTGAACCTGTCTACAATGAGTTATGGCCATTTGATTGAATACTGTTCATATGATCAAATTCTGGGTTTGCAAATTATCAATCCGGATTAGGTCAAACTTTTAGGTCACTTTTAGGCAGAATTCTGGTAAAGTTTCTACATAAAAGTTGATCCATTTTAAGTCTAGTTTTATCTCCAATTGGTCTCATACCAATTAGGTTCACACAATTTAAGTTAGGGCTCAAAATGCACACTGCCCTCAACCAATTCTTAATTTGCAATAACAATTACACTTCTAACTAAATTTTTCTAACTCCCAAACATCCAATTACATACATAGCACTTCTAATTGTTATCAAATAAATCTCAATTGGTCATTTTCTAGCAGTGTACACAAATCCTCAATATTCAATACAAAACTTTAATTCACAAGGTCAAAGTCAACATAATATACATAAATAAAAAAACTAGCAATTTCCATATACTTCCAACGGCATCAACACCATAATTCAACATTAAATTTCATGGAAATATCCATCTTCTAACTTCATCAAGGCTGCCAAATTTGACAAATTCTCAAGGTCTTCAACACTTCCTTCAAAGCCCTAATTCAAAGTACTAACTTTAAACATACACATGAAATACATTTGCTAGAATATCTTATGACCTTAATCAACATTATTTCACATCAATTACATGTAAAAATAAACCAAATACCCTGAACTTCCATGGCTGCCGAAATTAAGTCTCACCCAATATTCATCAAATTTCCCAAATTTCTCAATAATTCAACTCACCATAACCTTAATTCAAGGTTTAGTTAAGCAAGGAAAAGAAAATGGACGCTTACCCTTTTTTGAGCTTGCTAAAAACCTCACCAAATCTCTTCCTTTTTGCGACCAATATCCTTCTCTGTAACACCCTAGGCAAATCCCACATCGACAAAACACAGGAGAGATGCTGGGTTCATAAGTTGATAGTTCGTAACCCCTATTGACGCGTTTTAAAACCGTGAGGGCTTCGGCCTAGAGCGGACAATATCACTAGTGGGCCGGGCCATTATAATTTGGTATCAGAGCCGCTCCGCGTGCAACCTTGAACGATGGTGGGGCAAACCTCAGCGAGGACGCTGAGTCCCATAAGGGGGGTGGATTGTAACACCCTAGGCAAATCCCACATCGACAAAACACGGGAGAGATGCTGGGTTCATAAGTTGATAGTTCGTAACCCCTATTGACGCGTTTTAAAACCGTGAGGGCTTCGGCCTAGAGCGGACAATTCACTAGTGGGCCGGGCCATTACATTCTCCAAGTGTGGTGATCAACTTTAATGAAGACAATTGCAAGAATCATGGCTTGAAGATGGGTAGATGAAGCTCTTGCATGGTGCGGCCATGGAGGAAGCTTGAGAGAGAATCAATTCAGCAAATAAGAAGAATGAAGAATAAGAAGACACTTAGTGGAGAAATCTGTCCTCTAATGGCCTTATATACCCCGCTAATCGTTTATTTAATTAATTAAATAAATCAAGTTTCAATATTTCCATTTATCACCTCTTATTTTTCCCTAATTACATTTTATACATAATTTCATTTTTCATGTGATTTTCAAAATTTAATACCACTTATATTTAATAGACATTTAGGTCAAAAGTCAACTCTAGGTGTCAAATAATCAAAATGCCCCTCTTCGGGTCATATTCGGACTTTTTCAGTAATACCGATTTAATTCTAAATTCGTCGGTTTCTTTAATTTTCGTTTTCGTTTGTACCGATTCACTGAATTTTCTTTGACATTTTCAATGTCATATAGACCTCAATAGACTTTTAATTATGTCCTGAAAATTATTTCTAGATGTTCCGCGCGGTCCTGGGGTTGTCAACTGTCTACCCAGTGACTTCCCGGTGCGGTCACCCATCGCTACGGTTCCAGGTCATTTAACCTAATTGCATTTTATTCTTTTATTTTTCCTTAATTTTTCTTGTATTTTCTTATCATGTATTTCATCATTTTATGTCTCCTCAATATCATTTAAGTATAATTCCAGACATCCTAGCTGTCCGGACAGACACCGGTCACCAAAACAGTAGAATACATAGATTGCTTACAAAAGATCCCTTCCCTTGGTGTCTTTGAAGATTGATAAGATAAAACTATAGAGCTTGATTTGCTCTTGTGATGACCCGACCCAGAAAAGCAGTCCGATGAAAGGGCGGGGAGTGGCATAAGAGAGAAAAGTCCCGGCAGGCTTCTAGGATGACAAGGCTACCTAGGGTAGTGGAATGCAAGGTGCAGGAATGAATCGAATCATACATTGAAATGCAGAAAACTAATCACTAAAGACACCTTTTGGTGGAATGGCCTCGAGAGTTGGAAGAACTCCGGGATTAAGCGTGCTCACTTGAGATAAATGCTAGGATGGGTGACCTTCTGGGAAGTTCTCCATTCCACCTATGGGACAAAACCGTGAGGCTTAGGATGGGGTGGGCCAAAGCGGACAATTCCTCTAGTGGTTGAGTAGGAGCATTACAGATGGAATCAGAGCTGAATCCCCTCTAGTAGATGTGTGGTTCAAGGACAAACCAGGCGGAAACTGGTGGGCTTGTGACGACCTGACCCGGGAAAGCGGTCCTATGAGAGCGTGGAGTGGCATAAGAGAGAAAACTCCCGATAAGTTTCTATGATGGCGAGGCTACCTAGGGTAGTGAAATGCGGGGCACAGGAATGAATCAAATCATACATTGAAATGAGGGAAACTAATCACTAAAGGCGTCTTTAAGTGGAATGGCCTGAAGAGTTAGAAAACTTCTGGGATTAAGTATGCTCACTCGAGAGAAATGCTAGGATGGGTGACCTCTTGGAAAGTTCTTCATTCCATTTATGAGACAAAATCGTGAGGCTCAGGATGGGGTGGGCCAAAGCAGACAATTCCTGTAGTGGTTGGAGCAAGGGCGTTAATTGGCAGTTGACGTGCTTTATCAACAAAGAATTTTTCAAACATTATAAAAATTTTACTTATATCCTTGTATTTTTTTTATAAATTTTATTAAAAATATATATATATTTGGCCTCTCAAACATTGTAAACATCTATTTATGCACAATTTTTTTTATTATTTTTATTAAAAATATATACTTAACCCCTTAAATTTTAAAAATTTTATTATAACCTTTAAAATCTTTAATACTTTTTGTTATTATCTTTATTTTTAATCCTTTTAAATTGAAAAATTTTTAAACTCTTTAAGATTTCTATAAGTATTACAATTACTTGTGGCATTTGGAGTTAAAATTTTTCATTAACCACTTTACATATTTAAGTTTTTTTTATTATAGCTATTACTAAAGGATTATTGAATACTTTTCGAGCACATGCTTTATCTCTATAAATACATGAATTCTACTTTCTTATAGTAAGGAAAAATTGAAATTTTTTGTCTAAAAATACTATTTTTTAATGCTTTTAATATATGCTATAATTTTTCGCTATTACTTTAGTCAGTGATATGAAAATTTATATTTTTTCTTTATTTAATAATTTTTTTTAAATTGATAAGATGAACAAACTCTACTTACTTATATATATATAAAATTATTTTTGATGTAGCAACATTAATATATGAAGAAAGCAAATGGGGCCAAAATAAAAGAGACATACTATAACACCCCTTACCCGTCTATAGTGTAGGTGAGCAAGGCATGCCACACAGTGTATCGGAGCATCTTAAATTATTCCATTATATTCTTGGTTATCACATTTAATTTTATATAAATTCATATTGATTTACTTTATCGGAGAAACAGATGGAATTTCCCCTAATTTATTAATATTTGACGTATTACATTATTCACCTGTTCAAAACAATTTCATATCAATTCATGTACTCATCAACATTCTCAAGTTCAATTTAAAATCTCAATTAACACTACTCAATTTCAAGTCATCAAATTCATTCAGATGTTCATCCATTCATAGTCAATTTATACATGGAATTCTCAAATTTCATCAATTTACATCACTATACAATTTATTGCAAAAAGTTATAATTTACATCATGTACAATTGTAATTCTATAAATTCCTAATTTACATTACAAAATTTAATGAATATTCACAATACACCAAAAATAACTAACATGGCCTAGTGGGCCCTACCTAATGCACTGCACGGATGAGGTGATACTCTCTGACACTGATGCAGATCCAAAATCTCAAACTCCCAGTTCGATATCCACTGGACTTTCTCCTTATCTCCAGAACCTACGTGATGGAAAATCCAGCGCACTAAGCATTTCTGTTTAGTGGTGTAATAATATAATGAAAATATATTATACAGATAAGAATAATAATTTCTAAATTGTAATACTTATAAGAAAAATGTATACTAAATAAGTTATGGATTAGTTGAAGGCTAATTAAAATTTATAGTATCAACTCTTCCTAGCATTTTATAGGTTGATCCTATACTGATCTTAAACATCATTTTAAGTTTTATTGAACTTTGGGAATATTTATTATATTGCAATCTTTCTTTTCCTTCTTTGTCTTATTACTCAATTCCTATACTTTGTTTCAATACATTTTTAATTTCATTAATACTTTTCACTGCCCAAGTAACCTATAACCGACTGATTGGACTGGATAAACGGGTAAACTGGCACTAAGTATCAAGTACCTTGGGCCATCACACCATCGATTACAAAGTATCTCCAGGTGTGCAACAAAATAGCTAATGAGCCGTAATAATCATTGGGCACAAGGCCAAGTATATCAAGCATAGCAGAATGGCCATAGGCCATAATATCACAGAATGATACAAAATACCATAAATCATAGAATGGAATAATGCCATATGCAGTACTACTAACAAAACTCTATTGGCATATCAATCTATCCAAACCAATCACACTAGGCCTACTAGGGTATATTACAAATTTAAATGTGAAGTTCTTTGCAATTGAAATTCAATAGTTACTATTTACCTCACTAATCAACCAAAATATTGACTTTTTCATAGGCAATAGGTATGTTGGTTCTAATAACACCAACATACCACATTTTGCATTCCACAAATGTTGGCATTTGTTGCCAAATCCATTTCAAAGCTTATTACATGTTATTTCAATTTTTCAGATTTCATGCCTTGAGTTTATTGTTCCATTGGTCATTGCTACAGTAATAATTTGGCTAAACTCTCTTCAACAAAGTTGTTCCTTATTGTGTCTTCTCTAATTTCCTTTTTGAATCACTCCATTTATAGTTTTTTAGCTTAAGTTATGCTTAAAAGACTATTCTAGACTCAATGGTTACTTATGCAAGTTTTCAGATTTTGTATGCTGTCTTGACCTAGCTAAATGACCTAATTCTCTTGATTTCTGGGTTTTAGTCAAAATACCAATATTGTAGGCCTATGTCTTGTTGAAATTTTGGCACTTATTTCATGTCATTTGGAGTTCTATGGACCAAGTTATGGTCTCTTTACCAAAACTGGTTAGTTTGCCTTTGTCTAGCAATTCTGGGTAGTTTCAATTCTGGATAATTTTGGTATCCCTACTTAGACTAGCAATTTGACTTGGTTAATGACATTTCTAGGCTTTGGTGTCTTCACAAGAGTTGTAGCCCCATGTCTAATTTTTCCAATGGTATAAAATTCAGGTCATTTGGATCTGTCTACAATAAGATATGACCAAATGAAGGAACACTATTTATTTGGTCAATTTTCTAGGTTCACTAAATGGCAATCCAGATTAGGGCAAACTTTAGTCACTTTTTAGGAAGAATTTGGACATGAATTCTACATGAAAATTGGTGCATTTTAGATCTAATTTTACCTCCAATTGGGATCACACAAATTCACTTATGGCTCAAAACACATACTGATCTCAATAATTCTCAACCTGCAAGAAAATTGTACACTCCCAAGTTGTATTCCTCCAACTCCCTTACTTCAAATAGCATTCATGGAACTTCTAAATATCATCAATCAAATTTTAGCAACATCAATCAAGTCTCCATTTAGTCAATTTCTAGCATATTAGCAAAACCCTAATTCAAATTAGTCAACCTCAAACATACACATATAATTAAGTTTTAGTACATGTAATCACTCTAATCAACCTCACTAATCACCATATACGTGGAAGAATTAATAAAAGTTCTCATGGGATTTAAGGCTGCTGAAATAAAGGTTCACCATTACCCATCAATTTCTTTCAAATTTTTTAACATATCAACTCATCACAATCTTAATTCAAAGTTTAATTAAGAAAGGAAGAGAAAATTGATGCTAACCTTCAACCAAGAATTTCCAAACCTTGTGAAACTTCAAGATTTTTCTTTCTTTTTGCTGCCTATATACTTTCCAAGATGTGAGGATCAACTTTAGTGAAGGGAGTTGATGATTTTATGTTGAAGATGAGAGGTATTTCAAGCTTGCATGAAGGATTTCTACGGAGGATTTTAGAGTGATGAATTCGGCCATTGTTGGAAGATTGAAGAAGATGAAGTTGTTAGTGGAGAATTCTGTCCTCATATGTATATTTATACCCTCACTAATGATTTTAACATTATTATAATAATCAAGTTTTAGTATTTCTAATTATACCCCCCCTATATTTCCTTTAATTACACTACACATGTAATTTCATGTTTTCATGGGTTTTCAAAATTTAATACCACTCATTTTTAATGGACATTTAGGTCAAAAGTCAACTCTATATGTTAAATGACCAAAATGCCCCTCTTTGGATTGTATTTCAAATTTTTCGGTAATACCAATTTAATTCCTGATTCGATGGTTCCTTAAATTTTCGTCTGTATAGATTCACTAAATTTTTCTTTGACATTTTTAATGTCATTTGTACTTCAATAAACCTTTTTAATTAGGTCTCGAAAATTATTTCCTAGGATTCCCCACGGTCCTAGGGTCGTCAATTGTCTACGCAGCGACTTTTCGATGTGGTCACCCATCGCTAGGGTTCCGGCTCGTTTAACCTAATTGCACTTTATCTCTTTTATTTTCTCTTAATTTTTCTTGAATTTTCTTATTATTTATTCTATCATTTTATGTCTCATTACTATCATTTAAATGTAATTACAAACATTCTGATTATCCGGACTAACATGAGTCACCGGAATAGTTGAATATATGGACCAGCTAAAGTGAGGGTGTTACACAGATAGTGATTTAAATTCATCATCACTGATGCCTTTGCCAATTGATACATTAGAAAATAATATACATATTCCGGTTAGTAAAAGTAAAATCATTATTTTCTATTAATTAGAATTTAATTGTATTGAAAATTTTGATAATTACGAGGGTGTTTGGTTTAGAAATGTAGGGCAGTTGATGAACGTTTTATGCCGAACAGCTGTTGTTTAGCCAATACATCTCATACACTGTAGCAATTAAAAAAATTATGAAATTAGAGTTATTTTCAATCAGCTATTGTTATTTCAAGATAAAAAAATTATTTTATCATTCTCCAAATTTATATTTATCTCTATATTACGTAGGCAGTATATATATATTACATTTTACTAATATTTTTTTATATTATTTAATTTTTATTTATTTATTTTTATAATAAAATAATATTTTTATCAATCATTTTACATACTAGCATTAACAATTAGGCAAAATTTTACTAAATATTTAATACAAATCAATTATCAGCCCGTCACTTGTAGCCATCAGCCGAATCTTATGGCTAAACCAAACAGCCCTTTATGTCTAGTGAAAATGAGTATGACAATTATAAGCATATGATTCAATTAAATTTCAAAGGATTATAATCAATTAGAAGAAGGGGTCGGTAGAAAGTTGATTCTCTGAAATTTAATTAGCTGCATGCGGCCACTAACCAATTTCTCTAAGCTTTTAAGACGAAACACCATTGTTGTTAAACCCGATCTAGAGGTTGACTAAGCGAAGGATTGGGTGAATGAGTACATGATTTAATTAGTGGATAAATAAAAATTAATTAAATATATAAATTAATTAAAATTAATTAATTATAATACCTATTACTATAAATAATATAATTAATTAAATTTTAATTATTTAAAATAAATCTTCCACATTTATTAAGTTATATTTAATAAATTTCAATGATGTTTTTAAATTTTATATAAAAGTACTCAAGTAACATAAAATTTTTTGTAAATGTATAATTTTCTTTTTTATATTTATGAAATATTAAATATATATTGAAAAATATATTAAAATATAAAACACATAACTACTAAGTTAGCTCAATTAATTTTGATTTTAGAGATTTTTCATAATGTTTTAAGTTTAATTTTTTATATCAAAAATTAAAAAAAAAAAGAAAAATTTTATTGAATAATTGAAATGGTCAGACGAATTCACCAATTCAACCATCAGGTCTACTGAGTCACTTCCTTATCTGATTAAACTATAAATCTGAACCGATTTGATGACTTATTCACCAATTCAATCAATCGATTCAGTTCGAGTTTAATAACACATTTATGTCAATATATCTTATACATAAATATAATAAAACCGTTCTCTAAAAATTTTTTTACAAATAATTCTTTACATTATAATACCTACTGGTTTATATTTTTATTTTATTGATATTTTATTAAAAAAATTTCATGTTGTGCTGACTTTTAACTGGTTAATAAAAAAATAGAAGAGATTATTCAGTCATCTCAAAACAGATACTTCCTCTTCGTAAATATATGAATCCCACTCCTTATAAATAAAAAAAAAATAATAAAATTTTATATTTATATTTAAAGAAAATTATTTTTCAATAATCTTAACGTATACTATAATTAGCCATAAAAGAAGAGCGTACATGGCTAATGGCCAGCTTGTTAAGCACCTAATTATACAATTATAAAAATGAGATATCGTATATTACAAATTACCCTACAAAATTGCTGGGTAAAGCCAAAATGGTGATCTCAGATATTACGTATGGGTGCCCGACAATTGGGCAGCTTTCGGCTGAATGGAGAATTGAAATCAACTTACAAGGCCCATTTAATTGCATAAGCCCTACATTAACCAAAAATGACCACCACAACAACTGTCACGACCATACTAAAGTGGCACCAGCACTACCCACAACAGCAACTTCAGTAAATGGGAACACACCATTAATGACACAAGGAGTCTGAGAACATTGGATGAGGTGTGTTTCTTTGAATTGAATGGCCATAGCAAGTGGGATAAAATCAATCCCAAGCAAAATGATGCATGACAAGAAAAAAATTCAGTAAATAATGAATATTAAATCTGGGGGATAAGAATCCGAGAAATCTGTTGGTTAATTAGACAGCATCTAAGGCCAACCATATTTAGTGCAGATTTCACCTTTCGGTTCCACAGCTCTAACCAATCTTTCATATTCGAAATGTTCAGTCAAACACTATCTCTGCAAGCATAATTTATCAGTCTTAATAGCCAGTGTATCAGCTCCCCAAGCACAACAAATAATTATGCATATCCTGAAAGCACATATTCACAATTTGATGATGCTCATTTCTTTCATTTTTTTTCTTCTTACCGTCTATCTCCATACAGTATCTCTGGTTAAAGTCAAAAGTATTGCAAATCACTAGAATTTAAGGAATAAAAACATCATCAAAGCTGTTGTCTTCTAAAAGCATTCCCCATTTGATTATTGCATATTTTGATCTCAAAATGAAGATTTGGAATAATAAGACATCTAAGTTACAAATAATGTAATGCTTCAGTTTCTTTCTTTGAAGCTGTAAAGTGTCAATTCTTTAAGATACCGACAATCTAGCAGTAGTCATTAGCATTTTGGGTTCTCTCCTGTCAGTTTTTTATATTCTAGTATCCTACTTTGCATCTTAGTTCTGGTTTGTCTAGTGGTATATGATCTTTGCTGAAGTCCTTAGTTGGACTGTAAGCTTTGTTCTATGATTCTCTTGATTTGTTTCCTTTTTGTTGGCTTATGTTCTGGGCACTGTGACAGGCTTGGGAGAGAAAGAAGAAGAGCATCCCAACTCCCAAGTCACTGTATTAATTTGTGGGGCATGTTGAAGGAGAAAGTTGCCTAGTAAGCTACCTTCTCGTATCTATAATGAATGAGCAGCCATGCTAAGCTTTTCTCCAAAAAGAAAAAGTGTAGGAAAAGTAAATAGATGGTATAATTTTGGATATTATAAGCTGAAAAACAAGTAGCAATCACTTTCTGGTCCCCAGCATTCGTCCCCTGCGTGCTGCCAGTTTTCTTTCACTAATTCAGTGAAAGGAAACTTTGATCCCAGAGTTCCACACTGTTAAAATATATCAGAAAAATGAAGACCAAAAGAATAATTGATTCTTATCTCATAAAAATGTTCTTGTGTGAAGACACACACACACACACACACACACACACGTGTGTGTGTGTGTGTGTGTGTGTGTGAGAGAGAGAGAGAGAGAGAGAGAGACAGAGAGGAGTAAAGTACTATTTGGTATTGACAATCAGATGCCTTGTTTGAGAGAAAAACCATAATGTAAATAAATGCACGTATTTCTTGATGTCAAATCTCAGGTAATACTCGCAATCGCAAATATCCTGCACCGTCAATTTGTCATTGGCATGATTAACATTTAAGGAATCAAAGGAAGGATGTAATGAATACTAGTAAGGAGAATAACGGTTGTAATTATATGTGGAAGGAGTAAAATAGTGAGGGCGGTGTGTCTGATATTTAACAAAGGTACCAAGTGAATACCAGATTACAAGATTGTATTTTACATATATAACAATTGTCCAATTTATCAAAACATAAAAGACTTTGTGAGAAACCCGAATAAAAAAAAGACTAAAGAATGATCCTATAATGATGTAAGATGGAATTTTTCTCATCATTCTTACATCAGTCAAAGGCATGTTCATGCCCATATAGAGAGTCGAGTGAGTATGTGTACACTCACGTGTGTGGGGGTGAGAGAGAGTATTAGGCTAATCTCAAACTCTTAAGAATTATGACCACTCCAATTTAGTAGGCAAAAGTTTAAGTTGGTGAGAAATAGTAAATTTTGACTGTGCATTAGTTTCCTAGGCATCACTCATCACCTCTGAGCCAGCCAGAATGAAAGTACGTTAATCCATCCATTAATCAAACTATTAAGGCCAATTTTATAATTAAATTAATCCACATAAAGAAGATTTAGAGAATGATTCATTTCAACAGTAAGCTAGGCAACAAATGAGATGATTTTAAAAAGGACAATGTTGTGAATAAGGAAGAAAAGAAGAAGAAAAAAAAGAGAGTTATCATAACTATCTCAAATCAGTGTCATAATCAGACCATTAGAATAATCATCATGAAGGACCTTATTTGTGAATCATACCTTCAATTTGAAAGATGCAAATGAAAGGAACCCGTAGCCTGTCAAAAAGAAAGATGCAAATGAAATGAACCTGTAGCCTATCAAAAAGTTGAACTCATGACACTCCAGGAAAATGATCAAGTCATTTCCTCTCAAAGAAGTGGAATAATGCAAGCCAAAAGAAGCAATAGAAGGTCAAGGGTTAAATCTCCGACAACTTCTACCCTTTAAAAGTTTCCAAATGTACCAAGAAAAGGAGTGTGAAGAATAGGAATGAGTGACTAAGGAACTCTTATGTTTGAAAATGAGTGACTAAGGCACTTCTATGTTACGAGTCACAAATGGTCAATTCCTCCATCTATCCAGAAGACCATGTTATATGCTCAAGAAATATAAATGTTTCTTCATTCAAACTGATTCAGAGAATGAGGAAGAAATTTTTCTTTTTAAAAAAAGGAATTTCTCACACTATATAGAGCAATGTAACAATAGAAGCCCTACTATCTCATACACCACTGTAGCAGCTACACTTGTATGCTAAAAATGTGTTCATGTGTAATGAGTTTAAGAATAAAATTAAAAATTTTAATAATGAAAAGTCAAACCTCGATTACAGTTGATATGAAGGATGACAAACTCATCATGGGATAAAACTGCTTTCAAATATGATCCATCAAAGAAATGACAGTGGCATTTACATTGTATGCACAACACAAATTCACAAATAGGAAAACACCATTAGAACTAGCAAAATCAGTTTACTACAGAAATGAATCATTAGAAGAAAAAAACTCAAAAAAAAAATCTCTATAACTACTTTCATATGAAATAGGGTACAGTAAATTACACACATACCATAGGAAACAGTTTGTGGGTTCAGAAACCTTTGTTTTGCATTCTCAATCTCTGACAAGACAGGGAATATTTTCCAAGTTCAAGAGACTTTTCTTCAGCTACAGCATAGAAGCTCTCCAAACTATTCTTGGTATGATAGCTTTCATGTTTGCATCACTATTCACTTCTGTATAGTTGTCCATTTTGATCCTCACTTCATTTGAGTGAACAATCAATTTTATTTGAAACAAAAAGTCAAGTTTTATTCAGATATGTACAGCAAAATAAAACTGGTACACCTCATTATTTGGAAGAAAGATTGGTGTGCCAGACATGGCCAGCTGCAAACTACACTAAATATTTTGACATGAGCTTACTATGATGCATCAATAAGTATTGCTGAAGTTTTCTACAGGTAAGCATGATCTCAGGATGAACAAAAAAAATGTTCGTATGCTCAAATTTCAGAATACAGACGGACTAAGCGCAAGGAATCAAAGGGTGTGTTCAAGCGCCACTCCCTTTGTTTTTTGCTAAGAGGTCTTCCTTTCCCTGCTTTTTCTCTATTTATCCTCACATCTGCCAAGCCCCAAGTGCAACATTTTGTTTCCATGTCAAAGGAAATAAGCCTAAAAATGCCATCACTTTCCGAGAATGAATCTGACACAACTATCTTACTGACATATTTCACATACATAGGCCGATCCTTGAACCGATCTAGCTCTTCTGGAATTCGGACCACCCTTTCAACACCTGGAGATGATACCTGAGGCAAATTTGGGCCTTAAAATGTTAAAATTAGCAAATTATTGAGAAGGCAAACTTCATTCCAGTTTGATGAGTCGAGCTCCAGCTCATAGTCACAACCCTAATAAATGACCTAAACATGAGCTAAGCTCATGAGTGTGATAAATGAGTTAAATGTAAGCCAAGCTTGAATCGAGCTCAAGTATAATAAATCTAAACGAGCCAAACTCGAACTTCACATTCAAACTCGAGCTTAATGAAAATTTAATGAGCAGAGCCTACGCTCTTCAAAGCTCGGCTTGGTTTGTATACATCCCCACCCATTAGCCTATAAAACAAGAAGTTGTGTTGGCACATATGAATCCTAATTTTAATC
Organism: Hevea brasiliensis; assembly: GCF_030052815.1. Classification (NCBI taxonomy): domain Eukaryota; kingdom Viridiplantae; phylum Streptophyta; class Magnoliopsida; order Malpighiales; family Euphorbiaceae; genus Hevea; species Hevea brasiliensis. The sequence goes on along the minus strand of NC_079508.1, from coordinate 49,417,382 downwards.
AAGAATTTACCTGAAAAGGACTAACTCATTCTTACACAGCACATACTGAAATCATTACCTCCAAAGATATATTGTTTGGCATAGTCTTAGCAAGCTCAGCTTCATCCAACCAAGCTCTATAGGTTGTGGAAAACGCTTCAATATCTTCCATACTAGGGGAACCAGACCTACAGTAAATGTATCCTTCTGAATTAGAGCCTGCAAAGCATTCCTTACTAAAAGACACCCTATACAACTTATGAAAGAGAAAAAACTAATAGCAAGAGATTTCATAAATGTTGCATTAACATAACAAACAAATATGCAAGTCAAAATGGTAATTAACTAACAATATAGGTGATTTGGCCATCTACACATTTTTAGCTAGCAATCCTTCTCATTAATTATATAATTAGTTAGAAGACATTTTTTTTAAAGAAAAAAACAGTTAATAGTAATGGATTTAAATAGCGGTCACGGCCGTTCGTAGTCATAGTTAGGGCTATGCACGGTTCTTGGGGGAACCGAACTGAAGAACCGTATTGAACTGATAGGAACCGTACCGAACCAAATTTATTTTGATACTTTGATTCAGTTCTGGTTCTTCACTAAGAACCAAACCAGAACCGTATCAAAACGAAACCGATCCGAGAATCAAATTTATACATATGTTTTTCTATTTTTTTAGATGTATTATATATTTTCAATATAATTATATATATTTATATATGTATATATAATTGTGAACTAAATATACCTAATATTTTATTTCATTTTTTTATATTTTCTTTATAATTTTAGTTATAAATAAATTAAATTACCTTATAATTCTTAATTATAAATATACTATTATCTTATATATATATATATATATATATATATATATATATATAAATTAATTCTTAATTATATTTGTATTTTATAGTTACATATTATGCGATTAATAAATAGCTAAAATGTATATTATATGATATATTTATACTATTATATTATATAATATATTTAATTTTAAATTATATATGCACCTTATAATTAAATATTATATAATTTAGGTATAGCTAAAATATATATTATATGATATATTATGTATGAATAATCAAATTCAAAACTTAAATGCTAATTCAGTTATGACTTTTTAAAGAAATAATTACATAAAATTATTTTAAGAACCGAGAACTGAACCGAAACCATACTGAACCGAACCCAAACAGAAATAATGAAGAACCGAATCATAACCGTACCAAAATTTTGGCTCAGTTCTAGTTCCTAGACAAACCTCCTAACCGAATCGAACACACTAGTCACGATCCACGATCCTGATCCACGATCCACGATCACGATCACGATCCACGATCGTAGGTAATAGAAATAAGCCTATAATGGTTGTAATATAACGGTAATAGCCTATCACTACACAAATTTTTATGAAAATTTAGCAAAGTTCATAGAGTGAATGGATATTTAAACATATAAATAAAATTAAAATACATAACTAAATAATAAGCATAAATATATTAAATAAAGATATTAAATCCATCATTCTTAGACATCAATAGCATTAATTAATTAAAAGTTAAAATAACTATGTAGATAGTAAAGAATAATGCTTTATACTATCTTTAACAAAAAAAACCTAGCATCAAACATAATATTCTTCAACAAATAAGCACAAAACACCCAAAAATAAACAAATAAATAAAATAACTCACTTTTGCAAAATATAGATGTGTAGAACTACAAAAATAGTTGATGATCTTAGCTCATGAGAGAAGTAAACGATTTGTATAAAGATAGAAAAATTAGGATGGAAATTTGATAGAGAAAGTGAGACACAACAGTTTAAAACTCCCCAGAAAAAAGAATGAGGAAGAGCTATTGCCCTAGCTTAAAAGAATAAGTGAGGTAACAAACTATTACCATTATGTAACATGCATAACAGCCATTACAAAAACAATTTTTTTTTTTTTTGTCTTTAAAAAATGGGTGTCACAGTAAATGGAGGACAAAAAACCTAGACATAAAACCATCCATTATGGTTTGATATTTGTTCAAATAAAATGCTTAGCTAATTCCACACATCTAACCAAAAAATCATTTCTTTTTTCAACTTTTTAATCTTCCCATTCATTTCTAACTACGAGTGTAATAGGAGCATCCGTCAACAAAAGGATCACCCTAAGATGATCATCTTATGGCCATTGAGAACAAATCAAATCAGATGGTTCTATTTCTTAATCTTTTTGACTTGCTCTTACGGAACCAAGAGGTCGAAAAGATTGAGAAAAATGGGTCATTCACAACCACAGATAAAGGACTCCTCATGAATTTATAATGAATCGGAATCTTTTGGCTCAACTTTATCCTAGTTTTACTGAGGGAGCAACCCCAATTTTACCTTGAATTGGTCAAAATATTCGGACTTTCTTACTTTTCGTAGAGGATTAGATCAAATAATGGTTGTTATTTAAAACTACAAACCACACTGACAATGTGAATGCCCAAGGAGACAAGTGAACCCTCTACATGAGTAGTACATATACATATCATGTTGTCCAGTACTCTGGTCTCAAAAAAAATCCAAAACTTGAGCATAGACACCTCGTTCAACTTTTTTCTATCAGCACAACCTTTGGTAATCAATCTAGCGACAAGTGTGAAATATTGACATTCGAACTCAAGTAGCCAAAAAAAAAAAAAAATACATCAATCAGCTTCAAAATGGTATAACAACTTAGTCCAATTGCCACAAATAATATTTAGAAGTATCAAAACACAGTATACAGTTTAATTCAACTACAGGAATAATTGGATAGGAATAAAAGATGGAAATTCTAGGATTTTTTTTTTTTTTTTTTGCCAACACAAGACCCGTAAAAATGAAAAGAGAAAAAGAAAAGGCAATTCTTGAATTTGAGCTACTACCTTCTTTTTCAGAAAAGCTCCATCACATTACATTCTAATTCATATCTCAACTAACTCCTTGTTTTCAGATAAAAATTCAGCCCAGTTAAACTTCAATTTCTTTGTTAAAAGATTGAGAAATTACCATTATTTATATTGAAAACACATATTTACTGAGAACTAATGATAATTGATTTGTAAGTCTATGAAAGAAGTTGGTTAGCACCTACATATAAGAAGACAAATAATGGAAAAGAAGGATAACTTAAGGGCCACCTAGCATAAACTGATAAGCGGGAAGAGACAAGGGAAAACTTATTCAGGAAGATAACGAGGAACATTTACACCATTCAGATTGACATCTGTCAAATGCACCATCCTTCAGATCCCCGCTTAATGTTTACAACCATTATCTTCTAATGTTAGATTTATTTGGCAATTTAAGCAACTCACCAAACTTTAACTCTACTTCGTTGGAGACGCCCTAAGGCATAAGAAAAGTTCAATTATATATTTCTCAATCAATTTATTATTGTTTTTACACCATTCAAGACACGCTCAATAACGAAGTCATAACAGATACAAAAAATGTACTGAGGAGTCACAATCTGTGAATATTCTTGTAGGAAAGGAAAATGCAATCATTCTACGTATTAACAGTACCAAATACCAAATTCAATACCATTTGTCATATATGAAATCAAACAATGACTTACTTATTTGTAAGCCTCTCGATGCGCACTTGAATGGTAGAATTTGACAATGTCTTAAAGGCATATATTTTCAACTCGCCATCAAAGGATTGGCAAACTTCTTCAGCTATTCTCAATGCTTCTTTGTCCCACCATGTCCCAGCAAGGGCAATTCCACCTCCCCCACCCCCATCTCCAGCCTTAGGACAAGAAGAATACAGTAAGCAAAATTGCCTTAACTTCGGCCAATGAAATCAAGGAAGTTTTACTAATAACCTTCACAGAAACTTACATAGAGATCTGCTTCATTCTCCACGTACTCATCCTCCAAATATTCATCATCACCATCCATCAATGCCTCTAAACAATGAAGATTTCATTTAGACAATGATCAACACTTAAATATTTCAAAGCAAGGAAAAGCATGAATATAACTCCACTACTACAATTTCATTACCAAACACTAATTAAAAAGCATAGGCATTGCAGCTTAACCCAGAAGCTGCCAAAGATTTTCAATTTTTCATACCATAAATAACCATTACATAGAGCTACTTCACCAAGAACATAATTAAACAGAAAAGAATATCCCAAAAAAAACCAACACAGTGTAAAAAAAATGAGGGACATGGAAATGAACAATCACTAATAAAAAGAAAGCAAATGGGTAGTTTATTACCATCTTCAAGGTCATCAAAGACAAGCTGTTCTTCTTCTTCTTCTTCATTGTCCGTTAATGCTTCTTCAATTATGGTTGGTTTGAGAACTGGCTCAGGCTGCGAGTTTCTCTTCTTGGCATGAAGTGTGCTAGACTTTATTGGACTTAAATGAAACGGCTGTATCCAAAATGAAAACGCGAAGTTGTGGTTTGAAAGAGAAGACCGGTAGCCGTAAGAGAAGCTCTTGTTTGGTGGAACTGAGATTACAGAGACTCTCATATTCCAAGGTGAAATCAAATCCATTTTTCAGAAGTGAGAATTTTATTTCCCTTCCCTCCTTAATACAGCGGTGTGAAGAGCATGAGCAATTCTCAGAAAATGGAGAAGTTACTGATATTTTAGGGGGATAGAGAAGCTTGTGGAGCTTTAAGCAGGTTGCCATGTTTCAAGTAAACGATGTCGTTGATACGCAGTGCATTGAAAACGACGTCGATGCTTGTGGTTCCCAGGCCTCCTTGGCCGGTTGAAATTTTTCAAGGTAGGGAAGCCATTAAGAGAGCGAAATAGAATTTTGCGATTGCTTTCAGCTAATGGAATCTCCCGAATAATTCTTGTTCTTTTGATCTGAATGATCCTTGATTTGGCCTTTTGTATAGATACTAGCAGAAAAGCCACATGCCTAGCTATTTATCATTTAAGTTGTATTATATTATTAAATTTATCAGATAATATATATAATTAATATATTGAGATATTTTTGAAAATTTGAGTATAATTGTATTATATTGTATAAATTAATGGCTTATTTAAATTTATATATTTTTATTTTTATTTTTATTTTTTTAATAAAAAATCCTTTTAAAATGTATTTTTAAAAATTTAAGATATCATAAAATTTTTTTTATTAAATTTAAGTGTGAGATGGTATATTTTACTATAATAATAATAATAATAATAATAATAATAACTATATTATTTGATGAATTTTTTTTTATAAAATTTTTGCTATGATATGTTTTCTCTTCACTTTGAAAATATATTAAAAAGAATAAATTTTATATTTAAAAAAATTATTATTATACATCATATATTATAATAATCTCTTATAATTTTTTAAATCTTTAAAATTATATCGTGTTATTTAGATTCTTTAAAATTATATGGTAAGCGGCAGCTACTTGCAGTAGTTTAACGCTGTGATTTATGATGCCCTTATCAGTTATCACTCACCAGCCAGACTAGAAAAAATTCAGGACAATTGAAGATGAGCATTCTAATAAAACCAATTGACCCTATATACGTTGATACAGTTGCTGAATCCATAGCTCAACACTCAATACATTGAATTCTGTGCGTCATCTACATGTAAATTGTAAGTACGAAAGAATAATCATTCACAAAAATGAGAGTGATGTGTTGGTAATAGGAGGAAGTGATGGAGTAACAGTTGCATTGTCTGTCCAGTTCTTGTCACCCCGGTACCATAACATGCTCTCCCAAAAGCAGAATTCTTCAAAGCATGTTTTCAGACGTTTGTCTTTTATCTTGATTTTCTAATGACCATCAATGTAATTACCTTTCTCGGCTTGTCTCCGGTCCCAATCCAGTGCTGTCTTCTGCTTGGACCTAAGCAAGCAGTACTTCTGCAAGTTTTCTGGCATAGCATCATGCACCTTCCACCATGTCTTACGAGCAACATCACTGGCAAACTCCTGCAAAATGTCCACATTCCAGTTGCAGTCGTAATCCTGGACGCATATCCATGGTTTATAACCCAGATAGTGGAGAACATAAAGGATTGGAGGATCAGCACCAAAGAAACGAGTTTTCATTCGTTTCTTCTCCTCCTCATCACCTTCCCAAAAGTGTTTCCAGGAAGTTCATGTGTTTTAAGAATCCGGTGCCACCATGTGAAAATTTCATTTACACCTGCTCCCCTACCATTGTATGATTCGATCTCATTTATGTGATCCATTAACAGCTGGAACGTACAATTTGATGGTTCAACCACCATCAGTCCAGAGTTGAACAGCGTAGCATTATTCCATAGAGCGGTGATTTCTGGCATCTCAAACGAGAAATCTATATTTCTCAGTATAAGCATGTCAGCATGAATGAAAATGATCTTATCATAATCTGTCAATTGCCAGAGGCGAAATTTACTATAGTTCCATTCATTGTAAGCATCCTTTTCTGCTTTTGGATTCCTATCCTTTGGATTGTATGGATTTAGAGGTGTAAATGAACCAAGCAGCTCATAAGCTACTCGAGGTTCGGTTCAATAAAAGTTCAACTCGATCTGGCTAGATTTCTAAACAAGCCAAACTAAAGCTTGAATTTAAATTCGTTTAATAAACGAGCTGAATTCGAACTCAGCAGTATTTGACTCTAGCTCAAGTTCGCGAGCTAGATCTTTGAACAGGTTCGTGAGTAAGCTCGTTTACAAAAACATTTATATTAATTATTCTAATTTGATAATATTATAAATATATTTATTTTGTTTATAATTATTTTTAAAATAACATATTCTTTAAAAATATGATATACAATATATAAAATATATTTATAATTATATAGTTATTTATGCTTTAGATTTATTTTTTTTTTAAATAAGTTAATTTTTATATGAGAATAAATTTAAAATATTAGCTAATAAACACATAAAAATTATTATGAACTATTTTATCTATATTAAATTACGAAAGAAATTAAAATTACATAATTTTGGCGTTAGTGTGATTTAAAACATGAAGCATATCTATATCCCTCTCTTCCTTCTCTATTAAAATTTTAAGCTTTTAAAATATTAAGTTTCAAAATTAACATTAATATATCTAATAATAATTATTATTACTTTCCTTTTATATGTAGTTTCACTTTCAATCTTTTTTATTAGTTTTCTGTTATGTGAACTTTAAACTTTTAAAAGATTATTATTCAATTTTAATACTAAATTATTTATCTATTATTATTATTATTCTCTCTCTCTAAGCACTTTCTCTTTATGCATCTTTTAAAAATTTCTCTCCCCTAAATTTTTTCCTACTTGATATTGTCTACTTATTCCTTAGAAATTAAATTGTTAATATGTTAAATTTAAATCATAATACTATTGAGTTTAGTTAAGAGCCATGAAATTAAATTATGTATATATATATATATATATATATATATCCTTGCTTTTGAGTGAGACTAACTAGTTCACCATAGGTTAATTGATTATATGAAATTTAATATTCAAATGCTTCCTTGATTTTATTCCTAACATTTTCTCCCAAAAGGATCGGAAGTCCTGCAAGGAATTTTTCTTTACAAAATGGTTGAGTAGAATCTTCTCTAAGCATTTCCCTAGTAAGGAAAATGTTTTTGTAATACTGAAAACCACTCAGTTTTTTGCATCTAAAATTTGAAAGGAATTTTGGCATTCTTATCCTTGAGATGAGATGGATCACCTACGAAATATAAACAAATTATTACAATCAAGGTAGTTACTGCATCTAGAATTGGTTGGCCTAACTCATCAAGAATTGATACACCATCTTCTTGGGTTTGTATGGATTCTAGAATCTCTGATTTTTGTAGGTTCGAGAGATAATAATCTCACAATCCTTTGAGCTGTCCTGAGAATCCTGCAATGAGAAGTTCAGCAATAGCTCTATCTGGGGTTCCAGTTTGGGTTTTGAAAGCATTTGCTGACATGATCATTTGCTGGAGCAAATTCAAAATGTTGTATTCAGACATACCATCTATGTTCCATTCATAGACAGTAGAGGCATTGAATTTAGACTGGGTTAAAATTTTAGGTCTATTTTCTATGCCTAAGTCTGGAGCTGTTATTGGAAGGGGCGTTGCTACCCTCGACCAATAAAGTCTATTGATTTGTAAAGGTTTTGTAGACTGAATTTCTTCAGCTTGCACAGACTGGGTTTCTTGGCTTTGAGCATCTGAATCTTCCTCTATGATATTGACACTTCTTTGGGAAGTTTAAGGTGTTTCAGGTGCTACTGGAGTAAAAGTCGAAGCTTCTTGCCTAGCATTCATGTCTCTCAAAGCTTTGATAAATTCAGATCGGTTATTGTTTTGCAAATCCTTCTGACTATTTTTGGAGATTTAGAATAGTTTGAAGAATGGGTTTTTTTAGTTTTGTATCTAGCTTAGTTTCAACCTAGGAAATTATAGCCTATTGGTTCTGTTCTATTTTTTGTAATTGCTTACCTATGGTATGCAAATGGGCATTTGTAAAATTATTCTGTACAACAATATTTTTTATGTTCACAGAATCGTCTTCATTTACAATTTTGTAAGGGGCTGCATCTACAGATTGGTTTAAATGAGGAAAATTTATCTTTCTAAGATGAGGATGTTCAAACTGTACTTTTCTATTATATAAAATTTCTCATTCAGGAGTAATCAGTCATAGTGTTATCTTAAGGACTCCATTCATCAATTTGATTACTCCCTACAGAGTAAATTATGATAGTATTTCTTTTAAAACCAAGAATCAAGAACTTGCTTTCCCTTTTGTTAAAAAACCCAAAATAAAGAATTTGAATATCATAAAGGTTTATTCTATTTTTTATAATCAAATAAATGTTTTAGAACAGAAAACAAGACAACATTTACAAAAAGATATTTCTTTACAAAACAAACTTATTTTCAAAAATCAATTTTTTGATTACTGCTTATTACAAACTAACCCAAGCTTTATTCAAAGATTTGTAATTAATTACTAATCTATGAGTGCCTCTTTCTATTTCTGAATTTTTATTTACATAAAAAGCTGCACAACTCTAAAGAGACCTAGATTCTGTAATTAATCATTTTTTCTTCAAATCCAAAATTTCTTAATGACAATGTTGTTCCAATTCAGCATTCATTTGGATCGGTTGGCTTTTGTAGGTATTTATTTTTCATCAAAATTATTTTCATATGGTAAATCTACCATATGTTGTCTTCGATTCCAGAAAACATTTGGTAAATCAGAGCAAATTTCTTTTTCAATTTGGATTTTGAAATCAGAAATTTTCTTTCTTACCAAATCATTTTGTAATTATTTTTCAATTCTTTTTAAAGAAACATCTTGCTGTAAATGTAGCAAGTGTTGCATTTAGGGTGTCAACAGGCCTGATACAATTATTGTATCAGGCTCTGATATAATTGCCTTATTTGAAAGCAAAAGCTGAATTGCTTTTGAGTCCTATGCCTATTTTTCTTTAAGCTGTTTAAGCTAAATTTTAGTAATTTTTATTTCTTTTTAGAGGCACTGGACCGAGGCTTTGGATTGTTTTAAAGGTTTCTTTCTACCTGTTATGGTTGTAAGGCTATATATGGGTTTTTTAACAGAAGGTAGAATAGAAGGAAGGGTTTTGTAATTCTTTTTGAACTTCAGAATTTTCTTCATGCTTAACATCTAAGACTAATTCTTGATTTTTTAAAAGCATGTTGACATTTTTTATATTTTCTTCAGATTCATTTTAGAGTCTGAATTGAATAAATTAGTGACTAATCCTTCTTTTTGTAAAGGCATATTCTCTTCGAACTCCTAGTTGGAGTTTGAAGAATTAGAAGAATTAGTACTTAAATTTTGAATGACTAGTTTTTCTTTTTGTAATAGTTTATCATTATTAGTGAACTCAGAAACTTTAAACTCACTTTCTGTTTGTAATTCTGTGATTGTTTTTGGAAGAGGTTCTTTTTGTAATTTTAAGGTTTCTTGAGGATTCTGATGTTCTGGGGTGTTTTTTTTATGAGAAGTTTCAAGTTTTTTATTTGAAACTAGATTAGAATTTGAAGCTTCTAGTCTAGCTTTCAAATCTTTTAGTGCTTGTATAAACTCAGCTTGATTATCTAATGACTCCTATTGATTTGATTTTGAAAGTTTTGAAACTGGAGTTATTGATTTTGTAGATTTTTTGGACTTTTTGGATTTTTTGGAAAATGGGAATGAAATGTCATGATATTCAGCATACATTTCAAACCAGTTAAAAAAAAAGAATATGGATTTTATGTTCGTATATAAAGTCATAATATTTCTTTTAAATTTCTTTCCTTTGATCATAAAATTTATGAAAAACCATATTTTTTTATTATTTTTACGGGAATAAAAATCATCATGCAAATATTATTTATCTATTTCAAACTCTTTTTCAAGTACATTAAGTTCATGGTTTACATTTTTTGTAATGACAGGTAGTATTCACGTTTAAAACATTTTGAGGGTTGATCTATGATCTTAAGGTGAGTTCCACGGAGGATTCTCTTCGGGGTGTCAACAGGCCTGCGTTGTAAGTCCCGTTTTTTAAAGCCGTGTGAAAGGTGAGTGTTAGGTCAGTGATTCCTTTGGCGTTACTTGCTTAACTCATAAAATCAACCTTAGAATTATTTTAAGTATGAATCCTATTTTCTATAGGACTATTTCTTCTTCAAACTCTTCTACCTCGTCCTCCAAGTTGAGAAAGATAGTTAATAGTGAAGAAATTATAATAAAAAATTTTGAAAAATGTATAGATAATTGGAAAATTCCAAAAGTACAAAAAGATCAGATCAATCAGACTACAAAACTCAACTTCTTTAAAACCGATTTACAATTAGAACTGAAGAAAGAGATCTTCAAATTTGAAAACCTTTTGAGACTATTTTGAGACTGTTTCACTTCTATCTCAAAAATCTTTACAAAAACACCGTGATAAACAATACAAATACATCCACATAGGTTTAGTCCAAGTCGAAATTAAACCTCTTACAAAAGAAAGGTTGGATACTTCAATCCTAGCAGTCCTTAGAGACACTAGGTTCATAAACTTCTAAGACTCATTGCTCAGTTCAGTACAATCTAGTTTGTGTAGTGGACCAATCTCTTTTGATTGCTATCCAAATTTTACTGTTTCGTTAAATGACAGTAACATTATAAAATCCCTTGTCTTACAAATCAAAACTCATAATTATAAAATATTTGATGGATCTATTCCTCTCGCTTTGATTTACAAAATTCATTACAAAGCTATGGTTTCTGCTTTTGCTACAAAACATAAGTTTCAAAGCAAAAAAAGTTAAACATTGCTTTTACAAACTGATCTTACAAAATCCAACACTGTAATCCCTAGATCTATCCAATGGAAAGATATAACCCCGCCAGAAGAATGGGTCTTAGAAGCGCAGTACAATCAGAATCTTCAAAAATAGTTGAACCAAATGTTCAATTAAGACAAATAACCAGTATGAAGATGGAAGAGTCAATCTTAGCTTTAACAGAAGCCTTAGGTTCTCAAATGATTCTTCAACTTTCAGTATGGTAGATATAGGAAGAGTATCTTGTATACCTTATGTCATAAGTTTGCCTGTTACAAAACCAATTAAAATATAAAATATCCAGCCTAGGTACTCTACCTCAGATTTACCTAACTCTTCTAGGTTTTCTACCTCAAAAATACGTAGTTTCACTTTACAAAACATAAATCACTCTACAAATATTCCTCATATAGTTATACAAACTTAAAAAACGAGTCTGTTCAGATTGAAACCCAAACAGAATCAGAACCCACTTCTCTTACTTTTTCGGCCATTATAGAAAATGTAAACCATGAACTTAATGCACTTGAAAAAGAATTTAAAATAGATAAACAATATTTGTATAATGATTTTTATTTTCTTAAAAATCATAAAAAGCAAATATGGTTTTTCAAAAAATTCTATGATCAAAGAAAAGAAATTCAAAAGGAATATTATGACTTAATATACGAACATAAAGTCCATATTCTTTTCTTTGACTGGTTTGAAATGTATGCTCACTATCATGACATTTCATATTCATTTTCCAAAAAATCCAAAAAATCTACAAAATCAACTATTCCTGTTTCAAAACCTTCAAAACCAAATCAACAGGAGTCATTAGATAATCAAGTTGAGTTTATACAAGCACTAAAAGATTTAAAAGCTAGACTAGAAGCTTCAACTTCTAATCCAGTTCCAAATAAAGAACTTGAAACTCCTCATAAAAACAACACTCCAGAACATCAGAATCCTCAGGAAACCTTAGAATTACAAAAAGAACCTCTTCCAAAAATAATCCCAGAATTACAAACAGAAAGTGAGTTTAAAGTTTCTGAATTCATTAACAATGATAAACTATTACAAAAAGAAGAACTAGTTATTCAAAATTTAAGTACTAATTCTTCTAATTCTTCAAACTCCAACCAGGAGTTCGAAGAGAATATGCCTTTACAAAAAGATGGATTGATCATTAATTCATCCAATTCAGACTCTAAAAATGAATCTGAAGAAAATACAAAAAATGTCAACATGCTTTTAAAAAATCAAGAATTAATTTTAGATGTTTTAAAGCATGAAAAAAATTCTGAAGTTAAAAAAGAATTACAAAACCCTTCTATTCTACCTTCTGTTGAAAAACCCACATATAGCCTTACAACCATAATAGGTAGAAAGAAACCTCCAAAACAATCTAAAGCTCCAGTCCAGTGCCTCCAAAAAGAAATAAAAATCACTAAAATTGAGCTTAAACAGCTTAAAGAAAAACAGGTACAAGACTCAAAAGCAATCCAAATTTTGCTTTCAAAATCTCAAAAGGAATTTGAAGAAAATAGCTTGGAAACTCAAAAACTTCTAGAAGATTTCCTTTTTATTCTCAATCAAATTACCTCTAAAAAATATTTAATACAAATTATCATTGTTTTTTCAAAAGATTTCAAAATTGATACAATTGCCTTATTTGATACAGGAGAAGATTTGAATTGTATTAAAGAGGGAATTGTTCCAAAGAAATTTTATGGAAAAACCACTGAAAAAACTTTTAGCAGCAAATAATTCGAAAATAGCTTTTAGCTATAAGACAGAAGCTTCCATAGCTAATGGTGATTTTCTTTTCAAAACAATCTTAGGGACTCCTTTTATTAGTTTGATAACTCCCTACAAGGTTAACAATGAAAATATCTCTTTCAAAACTACAAAACAAACTCTTGTTTTCCCTTTTGTTACAAAATTAAAAACAAGAAATCTCAAAATTATAAAGGCCTGTTCCATTTATGATAATGAGATTAATGTTTTGATAGAAAAAAAGCAACACTTACTGCATTTACAGCAAGATGTTTCTTTAAAAAGAATTGAAAAGCAATTATAAAATGATTTGGTAAAAAAGAAAATTTCTGATTTTAAAACTCAAATTGAAAAAGAAATTTACTCTGATTTACCAAATGCTTTCTGGAATCGAAAACATATGGTAGATTTATCATATGAAAATGATTTCGATGAAAAATAAATACCTACAAAAGCCAAACTGATCCAAATGAATGTTGAACTGAAACAACATTGCCATTCAGAAATTTTGGATTTGAAGACAAAATAATTAATTACAGAATCTAGGTCTCTCTGGAGTTGTGCAGCTTTTTATGTAAATAAAAATTCAAAAATAGAAAGAGACACTCCTAGATTAGTAATTAATTACAAACCTTTGAATAAAGCTTTAAAATGGATGAGGTATCCAATTCCAGACAAAAGAGATCTTTTACAAAAACTTCATTTTGCATTTGTATTTTTCAAATTTGATATGAAATCAGGATTTTGGCAAATACAAATTGATCTAAAAGATAGATACAAAACCGCATTCACAATTCCCTTTAGACAGTATGAGTGGAAAGTCATACTTTTTTGCTTGAAAAAAGCCCCATCAGAGTTCCAGAGAATTATGAATGAAATTTTTAATCCATTTTCAAAATTCTGCATAGTCTATATAGATGATATTCTTGTGTTCTCATATTCAACTGAACAACACTTCAAATATTTAAGAACATTCTTCTATGTTACAAAACAAAATGGCCTTGCCATATCAAAATCAAAGATTTCTCTCTTCTAGACCAGGGTTAGGTTTTTAGGACATTATATTTTCCAAGGAACCATTACTCCAATAGAGAGGAGTCTAACATTTGCAAATAAATTCTCTGACAAAATCTTCGATAAAACTCAGCTCCAAAGATTCCTAGACAATCTGAACTATGTCTTAGATTTTTGTACAAATATTAACTGTTTGGCAAAATCCTTGCATGATAGGTTAAAGAAAAACCTTGTTCTGTGGACAGATCATCACACTTAAGTGATCTGTCACATTAAACAACAGGTCCAAATCATTCCTTGTCTGCATTTAGCGGATCCATTAGGCCCTAAGATAGTCGAAACGGACAACTCAGAGTTAGGTTATGGAGCAATTTTAAAACAGTTTCAAAACGGAAAAGAACAAATAGTTCAATCTTATTTCGCACATTAGAATGATTGTCAAAAGAAGTACTCTACAATAAAAAAAGAGATTCTTGCAATTGTCATGTGCATACAAAAATTTCAAAGTGATTTATTAAATTAAAAATTTTTACTTAGAATTGATTGCAAATCAGCCAAAGAAGTTTCGCAAAAAATGTTCAAAATATTGCATCAAAATAGATTTTTGCACGATGACAAGCAATTTTAAGTGTATTTTTTTCAAAATTGAATTTATAAAAGGAGATACAAATTCCATCTCAGACTTTCTAACCCGAGAGTTTCTTCAAAACAGGCCAATGCCTAGAAAGAAAAATACTAAGACTGAAGCCTCAACCTCTACAAAACCAAACCCTACAAAACCAGTCATCTCTTTTGCAAAGCCTATACAAACTTGGGCAGACATAGCCGAAGCAGAAGAAGAAGAATATCATACAAAATATATTGAGTCTCAAGCTCCAGAGACTGATAACAAAGACGCACTAAGATCGACAGGGGGATAAGCTAACAGGGAAGAAACTACTCTCTAAATCTTGAAAAATAAATAATTAATTAAAAAAATAAACAAAATATATAAGAAAGATAGGAAATTTTCAGAAATGAAATTTAAATATGAAATATATATATATATATATTACATGTATATATACTTAATAGCTGGCGGAGCCAGTCCGTTATGAATATATATACATATATATATACAGTAGGCGGTAAAACCAGCCATATCTATGCAAAATTTATAATTTTGTAAAGAGATTAAAGAACTTCAAAATTTTATAGATTTTATAAGTTTTGTACAAGGTTTTGAAGATGTAATTCTAGGTAGGTTTTATAAAGGTTGTGCAATATATGAGCTTCCTAGGATCTACTACAAGGAAGTTACAAAAGATTTTGTAAGTTTTGTAACTAAGGCAGAGGTAGGGCAGGGATGGATGACCTTCTTCCTTCCTTCAATGCCTTCTGGGTTTTGTAAGAAGAAAGGCTTTGGATGCTTTCTTTGGATTCTTTAAAGGATGCTTTGAGGGATACTTCAAGAATTTTGAATGCCAAAAAGAACTTTTCAAGAATGCCTTCTATCTGGATGAGAGGCTCATTAAATAGAAGTAGCCAAGGGCATGCTTTGTACTTTTATAGGTTTTGAACAGTGTCTGCCACTTGATGCCTTCACGTATGAACAGTGCTTTTTGTCTCCTTCACATGTGAATAGTAAAAAAGTGAACAGTACAAAAAGATGACAGATGAACAATGTCTTGTCGAATTTTAAATTAAAGAAAAAGTATAAAAGTACAAAAGCAGAAAAGTAAATGAATAATACAAAAGTAAAAGTAAAAAGTAAAAGCAAAAGTAAAGTGAAAAATTCAAACAAGGAAAAGAAAAAGGGAGATTTGTTGCCGCCATAAATTTCTTTTGCCAGTCTTAATTTTTTTTTTTTACAAGAGATTTTGTACCTGCGAAGAGATACCACAACCTTCTTTATTATTATCTCCCAAATCGATTATGGGTTCTGAATCAGAATCGGCTGTAGAGGAATTAGTTCTGTTCTGCAATAACTGTTCCATTATTGCTAAATATTCTTCATCATTTTTAGCTCCCGCTAATCTAGTCATGGCATGTGATCGTTAGGCAAAAAATAACTAGTTTTGTACTGAATTTTGTGACAAGAGATTTTTCCCTTTAAGCCACTTTTATTTTTTGATTTGTAATTGCTTCGGAGACATTGAGTGAGTCCCACCATTTTACCTTGAATCTTCTGGATGGAATTCAGTCCATCTTGGGATCGAAACTTTAAAAACTAGATGAGAACTCAGGGTAAAAAGAATTGTAAAGAAAACAAGAGAAGAGGTGAAACCCTTTTCTTTTCGGATGAGGGTTTATAATGGGTTTTAAAGAGGTTTAAACTCTCTGAGACTTCTGGTGTAAGAATTTCAGGTAAAGCATCAAAATACTTCCACAATTGAGCAAACCATGAAGGGGTTTTGGAAGGGTCAAATGATTTTCGAAAATAGAAAAGCCAAGAATGACGATTCTTATGGTTTTGTATGAGAAAGGTATTATACCATGTCTGTTGGTAATCTCAGTAGTTGAAATATTGGTAATGATCAATCCTGTTTTGGAATGATAAAGGGAAAATTTTTGGTTTCGTAAATTCTTGCCCTCAATCAGAAGGATTAAGGACGTTTTGGATGTGACAAGTTGAATATGCCGAATCAGCATGGTTTTCTTTTAAGTAAAAATATTTGAATTTTGCTGAGCCAATGAATTCAAGGATTGCCTGATAATAGAATTGGGTCTTGATAAGATCCCATGGTTTGTAATGCTATCCTTTTGGAAAAGCTTTTGAGATTGCTATAGAGGCGTCTTGGTGCAAAAATGCATCCTCTATAATCAGAACATTTTGAAAGTTCGTTTTTGTAATCTATTGTGAAGACTTCTTTTTTAATTTAGTTTGGGATAACATTATTTGAGAAAAATTCGGTTGGGAAAGACTGTTTTGAAAATCGATTTGTAAAATCTCATTTGCTTCAGAAATATTTTAAGAAAGGGTTTTGAAAGGAAGATTCTCCTTTCTCAAGAGTTTTGAAAATGAGTTTTATAGATTTACCTTTTTGGGTAATATTTTATAAGACCTGAAGAACTTCAAGAGATTTGGATAGTGATTCTATCCATTTTTTAATCTGGCTATCAATCTTTGGAGCCTGAGACTCAATATATTTTGTATGATCTTCTCCTTCTGCTTCGGCTATGTCTGCCCAAGTTTGTATAGGCTTTGCAGAAGAAATGACTGGTTTTGTAGGGTTTGATTTTGTAGAGGTTGAGGCTTCAGTCTTGATATTTTTCTTTCTGGACATTGGCCGATTTTAAAGAAAAACTCTGGTTAGAAAGTCTAGGATGAAATTTGTATCTTATTTTATAAATTCAATTTCAAAATAAAAAATACTTAAAATTGCTTGCCATCGTGCAAAAATCTTTTTAATGCAAGATTTTGAACATCTTTTTGTAAAACTTCTTTGGCTGATTTGCAATCAATTCTAAGCAAAAATTTTTAATTTAATAAATCACTTTGAAAATTTTGTATGCACATGACAATTACAATAATCTCTTTTTTTATTATAGAGTACTTCTTTTGACAATCATTTCAATGTGCGGAATGGAATTGAACTATTTATTCTTTTCCGTTTTGAAATTGTTTTAAAATTCCTCCATAACCTAACTTTGAGGCTTCTGTTCCGACTACTTTAGGGGCTAATGGATCCACTAAATGCAAACAAGGATTGGTTTGGACCTGTTGTTTAATGTGACAGATCACTTCAGTGCGATAATCTGTCCACGAAACAAGGTTTTTCTTAATCTATCATGCAAGAGTTTTGCTAGATGGTTAATATTTGGATAAAAATTTAAGACATAGTTCAGACTGCCTAGGAATCTTTAGAGCTGAGATTTATCCAAGATTTTGTCAGGGAATTTATTTGAAAATTCTAGACTCCTCTGTATTGGAGTAATGGTTCCTTGGAAAATATAATGTCCTAGAAACCTAACCCTAGTCTGGAAGAGAGAAATCTTTAATTTTGATATGGCAAGGCCATTTTGTTTTTTTAATATAGAAGAATATTCTTAAATGTTTGAAGTGTTGTTCAATTGACTCTAAGAAAACAAGAACATCATCTATATAGACTATGTAGAATTTTAAAACTGGATTAAAAATTTCATTCATAATTCTCAGGAACTCTGATTGGGCATTTTTCAAGCTAAAAGGCATGACTTTCTACTCATACTATTTAAAGGGAATTGTGAATGTAGTATTGTATCTATCTTTTGAATCAATTTGTATTTACCAAAATCCTGATTTCATATCAAATTTGGAAAATACAAATGCAGAATGAAGTTTTTGTAAAAGATCCCTTTTGTTTGGAATTGGATACATGATCCATTTTAAAGCTTTATTCAAAAGTTTGTAATTAATTACTAATCTATGAGTGTCTTTAGTCTCAGGCTCTAGAGACTGATAGCCAAATTAAAAAATGGATAGAATCACTATTCAAATTTCCTGAAGTTCTTCAGGCCTTACAAAATATTACCCAAAAAGTTAAATCTACAAAACCCATTTCCAAAATTCTTGAGAAAGGAGAATCTTCCTCTTAAAAAACCCTTTCTCAAAATATTTCTCAAGCAAATGAGATTTTACAAATCGATTTCCAAAACAGTATTTCCAAACCAAATTCTTCTCAAATAATTATCCCAAACTAAATTAAAAAAGAAGTCTTTACAATGGATTACAAAAACACATTTTCAAAATATTCTGATTATAGAGGACAAATTTTTACACCAAGACGCCTCTATAGCAATTTCAAAAGCTTTTCCAAAATGATGGCATTACAAACCATAGGATCTTACCAAGACCCAATCCTATTATCAGGCAATCATTGAATTCATTGGCTCGGCAAAATTCAAACATTTTTACTTAAAAGAAAATTATGCTGATCCGGTTTATTCAACTTATCACATCCAAAACGTCCTTAATCCTTCTGATTGGGAGCAAGAACTTACAAAACCAAAAATTTTTCCTTTATCATTCCAAAACAGGATTGACTATTGCTAACATTTCAACTACTGGGATTACCAACATGCATGGTATAATATCTTTCTAATACAAAACCATAAGACTAGTCATTCTTAGCTTTTCTATTTTCAAAAATCATTTGACCCTTCCAAAACCCCTTCATGGTTTGCTCAATGGTGGAAGTATTTTGGTGATTTATCTGAAATTCTTACACTAGAAGTCTCAGAGAGTTTAAACCTCTTCAAAACCCATTACAAACCCTCACCTAAAGAGAAAAGGTTTCCGCATATTCTCTTGTTTTCTTCAAAATTCTTTTTACCCTGGGTTCTCATCTGGTTTTTAGAATTTCGATCCCAAGATGGACTGAATTCCATTACCAGAAGATTCAAGGTAAAATGGTGGGACTTACTCAATGTTCCCGAAGCAATTACAAACTATGGAATAAAAGAGTGGCTTCAGGGGAAAAATCTCTTGTCACAAAATTAGTTGTTTTTGGCCCAATGATCACATGCCATGGCTAGATTGGCGAGAGCTAAAAATGATGAAAAATATTTTATAATAATGGAATAGTTATTACAGAACAAAACCAATTCCTCTACAGCCAATTCTGATTCAGAACCCATAATCGATTTGGGAGATAATAATGAAGAAGATTGTGGTAACTCTTCGCAGGTACAAAATCTCTTGTACAAAACATGCCCTTGGCTACTTCTATTTAAGGAGCCTCTCATTCAAATAGAAGGCATTCTTGAAAAGATCTTTTTGGCATAGAAATTCTTGAAGGATCCCTCAAGGCATCCTATGAAGAATCCGAAGAAAGCATCCAAAGCCTTTCTTCTTACAAAACCCAGAAGGCATCGAAGGAAGGAAGAAGGTCATCCATCCCTGCCCTACCTCTGCCTTAGTTACAAAACTTACAAAACCTCTTATAACTTCCTTGTAATAAATCCTAGGAAATTCATGTGTTAAGCAACCTTTGTAAAACCTACCAGGAATTACATCTGCAAAATCTTGTACAAAACTTACAAAAATCTATAAAATTTTGAAGTTAGTTCTTTAATCTCTTTACAAAATTACAAATTTTGCATGCATATAGCTGGCTTAACCAATTAATCTGCATATATATATGTATATATATTCATAACAGACTGGCTCTACCGCCTATTGAGTATGTGTGTATATATATATATATATATATATATATATATATATATATATATATATATATATATATATATATATATTTCATAGTTAAATTTTATTTCCGAAGATTTCCTATCTTTCTTGTATATTTTGTTTATTTTTTTTAATTATTTATTTATTTTTCAAGATTTAGAGAGTAGTTTCTTCCCTGTTAGCTTATCCCCTTGTCGGTCCCAGCTGATTTATGATCTTAAGGTGAGTCCCACAGAGGGTTCTCTTCAGGGTGTCAACAGGCCTGAGTTGTAAGTCTCACTTTTTGAATCCATGTGAAAGGCGAGTGTTAGGGCAGTGATTCCTTTGGCGTTACACGCTTAACTCAGAAAATCAACCTTAGAAATTTTTTAAGTATGAATCTTATTTTCTGTAGGACTGTTTCTTCTTCAAACTCTTCTACCTTGTTCTCCGAGTCGAGAAAGATAGTTAATAGTGAATAAATTATAATCAAAGATTTTGAAAAATGTATAGAAAATGGGGAAATTCTAAAAGTACAAAAACAAAACTCAACTTCTTTAAAACCAATTTCACAATCAAAACTGAAAAAAGAGATCTTCTGTCACAACCCAACCTATGGGCCAAACCAGCACTAGGACCTGAGCCGGCATAAAGCCCCCGAGACCCGTAGTAAGCCTTACTGTTCTCAAACTCATGACCAGGCCCACAATTTAGGGCCAATATGCATATAAAATAATTTAAATTAAACTGTTATAATTTTATTTCGGACCAACTTAACCCAGTAATTATCAAAAACTAAAATTAGGGGAGCCCAACTCAACCCCGTTACATTATTTATAAACTATTTAAAACTCATAAAAACTTAAATTCATGCAGTCCCTGACAAGATTAGATAATAATAATACAGTTAAGTAATTTTTTTTATAACCTGCGAGGAAAGGAACAGGTTATTATGAAAAAGGTCTCCTCCTGTAGCCTAGAAAAATATGATGAACAGGAGTGAGCGTTCGACTTAGAGAGTAAAATACCAATTTTAAGTATAATTTCTATAGCTATCTAAAGCTAATGCATCCTAAAGAGTAGAATGCAACACTATTAAAATTTTCATACACATCACATCATATCAGTAAAAAGGCAATTTGGAGCACTCACACATCCAACAATGTCAAGCAATACATATATGAGAGTTGATCCCCATACAACCCTCTTAATCCAACCTCTGCCAGCGAATGTCTCTCAAGCCAGACTTTCGCTTAATAAACCAAATGCGGGGTCCCAGTGAGTGTCTCTCAAGCCGTGTCTACCTTGACTTATCCATAAAGGACCGGATCCCAGCGAATGTCTCTCAAGCCGTGTCTACCCATCCTGTCCATATCTAATACCATACCACATGCATGCCACGCACACACACTGCTCCAAATTACCGCAAACAACATCCATGGCACTTCAACAATTATGAATGTAATATAAAACATGCTTAGTGTTTAACTACATAGATACATATTTATAAGTGATGCATGGACATGCTTGAACATATAATAATATCGAAATTACAATTAAAAATAATATTTTACTCACAGACTTAACCGAAGTCACTGTGATGGCTGGGCGGAGGAGGAAGGTTGTCCCGACTCACCTGACAATTTTATTATAATTATTTAATACATTTGACTCAATACAAACTAAGAAAAGACCAAATATGTCCTAAGTCGTGCCGAAAATCCGATAAAGTCTTCCATATACTTAGGACCTACCCAACCTGCAAAAGGAATTAAAACGCACTTCTATATCCACAAACCACACACCCATAACTCAATCACATCACATAGCCCCTCTTGGGCTCATCCAAATAGTCAACAATCACAATATGAAAAATTACAGTTTAGTCCTTATAATTAACCCTTTTGCAAAAACTACCCAAATGAGCTCTAAAAATTCTAAAACTTTGTTCCGCGATCCTTAGCAATATTACTAAGCTAATGTAAAAGGAATTGCAATTTTTTGATCATCCATGAATATTTTATGAATTTTATTCTAAATCGGTATTAGCCGGAAATGAACAACTTGGAGTTCGGGTTTACCTATATCAATTATGACGCCTAGAACGTATCCAGAACGTCTGAAAATGTTAGGATTGACTATAATATCGACCACGTTCTGAGACGGGCTACCGGGCAGCCAGATCTGGTTGAAAATACGGTCCCGACACCAATGAGCTATTTTCGATCCGATTGCACCTAAATTATGCCTAAAAATTATTAATAATTATCATAAAATTATTTTTAAATTTTGAGAATAGAAAAAGTTCGAAAATCTCACCAAGCAATCTAGACCGTTCGATTATCGCCTTTTTCCAACGGTATCCGATCAGAGCGGGGCCAGTCCTATCTCAAAGATTTCATCATCCTGAGTCCATCGGTGGCCTCGGATTTTCGATCCAACGATCGAATCGCCGAAAAAGAAGCCGAAAAGCCACTGCCCAAATTTTTCTCTCTCCTCTTTCTCTCTCTTCGAAACTCGCCGGAAACCTCCATGGAACGGAGCACCGCCGGTCGGGATGGGAAGCCCGTGGTCCCAGGAGTCGAGCGCCACCCCTCCCATGCCGGTAGGCAACCGAAAACGGCCGAAAATGGCCTTGGAAGTCCTCGTCGTCGCTTTCTCTCTCTCTTCAATTCTCGTCATCGTCGCCTTCTTCTGTCACCATTTTCTGTTCACTGGTGGTCGCCCTGTCACGCTGAAGCCGCTACGGTGGTCATCGACAGCAAATCTCTTGCCGGCAAGAAGAAAAACAAGAGGGAGGAGGAGAGAGAGTTGGGGAGAAAGGAGAGTGAGGAGGGGGGGGGGGGGGGCGCTATGCACTGCCTTTTGGGTTTCCTTTTTTTTTTTTAAACTTCTAATTACATTATCTCAACTTCTTAGAGGTTTATTATTAGGTCCAAAATTATTTTATTATGTTAAAGTTTAACAAAACTCTAGTAATGATAAAAATAAATATAATCTAGGAAAATTTAATTATTTTATTCTCATTTACTAAATTAACTTTAATTAATTTATTTATTATTTATTTATTTATTATTATTATCTTCCTTTATTTTAAAATCAATTCAAATAAATCCTATGATATTAATAACATAATATTTCCTTTTTTATTTTATTTATAATTTAAAAATTTTAGGTTGTTACATCTTCAGATTTCAAAACCTTTTGAGACAATTTATCTTCTATCTTAAAAATCTTTACAAAAATATCGTGAAAAATAATACAAATACATCCACATAGGTTTAGTCTAAATTGAAATTAAACCTCATACAAAAGAAGAGTTTAATAACTCAATCCTAGCAATTCTTAGAGATACTAGGTTCATAAATTTAGTTCTGTAGAGGCTAACTTGTATAGTGGACCAATCTCTTTTGACTGCTTTCCACATATATATATATATATATATATATATATATATATATATATATATATATATATATATATTTATGCAATTTAATTTATTATAATTGTCATTAATATACGATCAAACTTCCACTAAATTGTTTGAATCAAAAGAAAATAGGAAAAAAAAAAAAAAGTAGATCTCATTGAAATGGAGTGTTTGAATCTCACTACATAATCAACAAAGCAAATTTTTAAGTGAAACAATAACTAGCAGAGCAGAAATCAGGTACTTATAGCTCATTCTATAGTCAATCAGATCACAGAACAGATAAGGAAAAACAAGTGTGTGTGTGTTTGTTTGTTTGCGAGAGAGAGAGAGAAAGACTGACGCTGAAGCAGAGAGTCGGTGCCGGGGCTCAACGATACCAGGTGAGGATCCTCTCATGTTCTTTGGACAATCAGTAGCGACTTGAGGAAGTAGCATCTGAGTACTTCATTGTTATAGAAACTGTTTTTCTGGAAGAGAAACCGCAATTTCATCCAAAGAGAGATTGCGAGAAAGACAGAGAAGAATCCACGGGGCTGATTTGGAAATTGATTAATTGTATTTTTAAGAGTTAAGACAAAGAGTGGCGGTTAGTTTGGGTG
This sequence comes from Hevea brasiliensis, assembly GCF_030052815.1. Taxonomy (NCBI): domain Eukaryota; kingdom Viridiplantae; phylum Streptophyta; class Magnoliopsida; order Malpighiales; family Euphorbiaceae; genus Hevea; species Hevea brasiliensis. The sequence goes on along the minus strand of NC_079508.1, from coordinate 49,393,146 downwards.
TATAATCTTGTGCGTTTATTGAACTGTTCAGTGACAAGGGATTTTTCTCGTTTAAATACAATTTATCATGAATTAAAATATATAATATATAATATTTTTAAATAATAAATTTTATATATTTATATTTTAAATTTATAATAAATTAAATTTAAATAAAATTTTTTTTATCTCCATCAGTTTATGAATCTATCTCCATAAATTAAATTTAAATAAAATTTTTTTTATCTCCATCAGTTTATGAATATATCTCCATAAAATATATAAATATAATTATTTTTTTTTTATCAAATATGGTTATAAATTGCAGTTCCCAAATTTTGCAGCTAATAATGTATTTGTGTTTGTTTATAGTACAAATTTAATTAGTAAAATGCTAAATGTATAATTCTTGTTAATTTTGGTATTAATTAAAGCCATTCTGAAATTAGGGTTTAAGTTTTGTATTACATACATGATTGTTGTTGTGTTTCGACCTTACTATTTTAATTGTTTTAAGATGATGGTGGTTGTGTTTGAAATTCATGTGTAGTTATTTCTCAATTCATAGAGAAATATTATCCAATTTTATATAGATCATTGTATATGTTGAAATTTGTCTAAAATTAATTTTTTTTTATATAAATCACTCAACAAAATAAAAATTGTGGAGAGTTATTGACTTATAACGAGAGAAACCTTCAATTAAAATTAATTTTATTACTAATGAACTTTAATTTAATAATATTAAAATTATTTCATGAGTCTCAAATTTGAGATATAATTAAATAATTATATTAAAATTATAATTTTTATTTATAAAATAATAATTAATAAATTAATAATAAAAAAATAAATTTTTAGAGCAACTTTTATTATAAAGATAAAAAAAATTTCTCAACATTGATAGAAACACTTGTAACATGGGTGGGTTAATGATCGAATATTTAAAAAAAAAAAAAAAATCATGAATAGAGCACCAAGCTGGGCTGCTTAGGCCTAATTAATTGCGTCTATAAATTGTATTAATATCAAACGGGACCGTCGAAAAGGCCGCTTTTAAGGGAGAAAGCAAACCGGTGCGTTTTGGTCCTTCTGGTTCTCCTCTTCTCCCCGCCTCGGTTCTCCCTCTGCGGCTCCATGCCGATCTGAAAGAGTTTCTGCTGCACTTTGAATTAAACAACAACAAGTTCTTCTCAATTGCAGTCATCACCAGGAAGATCACAACCCTAAATCTGAACGGTCAATCTCCCATTGGGCCCGCTAAAATGGTGTTGGTATCGGCGGTTCGGGATTACATAAACCGGATGCTCCAGGACATTTCCGGCATGAAGGTTCTCGTCCTCGACCCCCAAACGGTAATCTCTTGCTCGTCTACAATAATTTCTCACTAGATTCTGTTTAATGCTTGCTTTTCTTGGTTTATTTCATTAATTAGCATAATTCACTATGTGGAAAGAGGCACAAATGGTTTAGAATTGTGAATGGCGTTCCCCAGATCGATATTTCCTCAATTTTAGGTGAGTGGCATTGGGCATCTCAAGTCAATTTTCCTGTTTCCTCAACAATGTGAATATTTACCAACACTTATACTGTTCTGGTATCAAGTATCAAGTACCTATCTACATGACTTCAACCATAAAACCCTGCATCCATGCTTCTGGGTTGAATTTGGACGAATAAAGGGTTCGCTTGTTGGATGTGCAGCTTAACAAATGATGAGTTTGTGTCATTCATTTCTATGGTGGTATTTAACATTCGGGAATGATTACTTGATTTTTTTTTTTTTTGTCTTTTTAATTTGGTTAACCAAAGTCATGTGGAAAGCATTAACAGGATGGCATTTTGTTATTATTATTATTATTATTATTATTTTTATGAGTTTCAGGTTGGTATTGTAAGGGTTGTCTATTCATAATCAGAGCTTCTTCAGAAGGAAGTATTCTTGGTAGAATTGGTAGATTCCATTTCTAAGTCAAAAGAATCTATGTCACATCTGAAAGCAGTTTACTTCGTTCGTACGACCTACATCAGATAATATTCAGCATTTGCGCAGGCAATTAGCTAATACTAGATTTGCGGAGTATCACCTTTGTAAGCTCTTATGAGGAGTTTAAATTAATCTCTTAATATCCGAAGTTTTATTCATAAGACTATTTGATGCTAAGTTAAATTTCTTTTTTCGCTATTCTATATTTACAGTTTTCTCCAACATGTTGAAGGATACCCAGATTCATATTTTAGCCGATTCAGATGAGCATGAAGTTGTACAGCTCAGCAAGTTCAGGTAACATGTTGAAGGATAACCGGATTCATATTTCTATTTTTGCATCCTTTTTTTTGTGTGTGTTTAAATAAATATATTCTTTTCCTTTCATTCTTTCTCATCTACAGTTTATGTAGATAATATGTTTTCAATAGTAGGTCTATGAATTTTTGCACGCTTGAATTAATTAAAATATTAACTTTTTAACATTCAAATCTATTTCATGTGGGTAAATTATGGTATGTCCCGAGAAAGAAATCTCTGAGTTGTGTAATGGTCATACTGCAAACTTTAGTTGCCAAGCACAACTTTGTAGGTTTGAGCCACTTTATGGTTAAAGCTGAGTGATAGTTATATCTCGATTGCCCCTCCCACGGTGATGCTTTAGTAGAAGTACTTGGGTGATAGCATTGTGTATTTTTTTTTATCTTATGAAAAATATAGGCAGGCTATTTTGGTGTGAAATGCTGAAATTGTATCCATAAAGAGATAAGATTCTGTTTACGCTTCTTTCTGTTTAAGATGAGGTGTCTTGTACTAAGTCAACAATGTGGCATGTAGTGCTGAGTGGTTGAGGAGAGGCAATCCTTTGGGAAAGGTATTTGAGGATGGCAGTAATTCACCAAGTTCAGATAATTTGGAGCCTTCAACAGAGTAAAGGGGAATAGACCCTTTGAATTGTGTATTCATAGACTATTTTTAGTGATTGTATTTGCAATGACTAGTGGAAATTAGCCCTAAAAAATTATGAGCCTTTTGAAATGCTACAGAGAGAAGTGGCTGCTGGGATGCACTGAGTCTAGTTTTGTTTATATCTTAGTGAATTCGGACTGCCTAAGCATGGTCTTCACTCTTCCCTGCAAGCCATCTTACCTGATATTTGGGCTATCAAGCTTCACATGCATGAGGAAATCTAGTGACTGAATTTATGCTTATCGAGCAACTTCATTTTAATACTTGAATATGTTCATTGCCTTTAATGTGGCAGTCATTTTATACATGTTAAAAACTATATTATTGCCTGCAAAATTTTGTTCTTCATATTAATTAGACAGTTTCATAATGTCATCTTATTTGTTGAGTCCTTGGTCTGAAATTAGTTTTAATTGCTCTATTGATTTTGCGGGAATTTTATGCAGACTTTGTTGCTGTTGATCCTTATCATTTCACATTGAATATTCCATCAAATCACATTTATATGCTTCCCGCGGTTGTAGATCCTTCAGGTTTGCAGCAGTTCTCTGACAGAGTTGTTGATGGTATTGCAGCAGTTTTCTTGGCAATGAAACAGAGGCCTATTATTTGATATTAAAGAACCTCTGACATTGCAAAAAGGATAGGAGAAGAGACGGCAGTGAGTAAAATTTCACAGTGAAATATAGCAAATACTTAATCTGCATATAAGCATTTCTTGAATTGCTATGAAAACCATTTTTCTATGTTGATATTACAAGTTTTCACTTTTTGTTTATTTATTTTTTAATTTTATCCAATTTCATTTCTTAGAATCGGGTCAAGGATATATGCACAGGCACATTAGTTTGACTGTGCTTTATTCTACATTGCATCAAGTTTTGTTAAGGCTGCTTTTCTGCACTGTATGTTAAGTTAATCCAAATTTGTAAACATATAAATTTATTGTGTATAGTTGTAACATATTAATGCAATTTTTTCCCTGGGATGAAGGCACTGTGAATTTACCATGAATTTTGATAACTTAGAAAACTGATTTCTTTAATTTTTATGGTATGACAGAAGTTGATGTACCAGCAGGAAAGTGGCCTCTTTGATTTCAGGCGGACAGAAGTATCTCCATTACTGCTGATAGTTGATCGAAGGGATGATCCTGTGACACCTTTGCTGAATCAGTGGACCTATCAGGTACATGTTACTGTGACTATGACATTTGATTTTTATGGTCTTCATAAATGGGATAATACTTCTCAGATAATTTTGGTGTCACACTGATAATGCAGTTCCATGATTATTTTCTTTCGTTTTGCAGGCTATGGTTCATGAATCAATAGGCATTCAGGACAACAAAGTAGATTTGAGAAGTCTTGGCAAGTTTCCAAAAGATCAGGCAGTTGATTTGCTTTCCCCTTGCCACAAATATTCTAAATTTTAGTAATTCATGTTAGGTATCATCTTCATGTTGTGTTTGCTCTTACACTTGCTTTCACAGGAGATTGTGCTGTCATCAGAGCAAGATGCTTTTTTCAAAGCTATGTATGAGAATTTTGGAGATATTGGAATGAACATCAAGCGGATGGTGGATGATTTTCTGCAAGTCGCAAAAAGTAACCAAAACATCCAGACAATAAGTTTGTATTTGGCAACATTGAGAATTGTTGACAATTTGTTAGTTTCAACCATCACCCATCACTTGATTTACTAATATAATAGTAAATGCTTTGAGTTCCTGCAGAGGACATGGCCAAATTTGTTGATAATTACCCTGAGTACCAAAAAATGCATGGCAATGTTTCAAAACATGTGACATTAGTAACAGAAATGCGCAAGACAGTTGAAGAACGAAAGCTTATGTTAGTTTCAGAAACAGAACAGGAGTTGGCTTGCAATGGTGGGCAAGTCGCTGCTTTTGAGGTAGTGTACATGAGTTATATATTTTAGGTTTTGTCTTTGTTTCCTTTTGCGTGATATTTTCAAGTAAAGTTCACTGATATATAATTATAATAGGCACACCATATTTACAAAGAGAGCCAAATGCTATGAAATTGTTAAAGAGAGCCAGTAGTGGGGGTGGGGTTGCATAGCTGCATTGGTGATGATATAATAAACTGTTTTAAACATTAGTATTTCTGAAGGAAATAATTGCAGTATTTATAAGAAATCAATATCTATCAGAAGTTTGTACATATAAAATAAAATCGAGATGAATCTGAATTTACAATTAGAAATATATGATTGCGAATGATGAATAATGACCTCCTTTCTTAATATATTTCTTTGCAGGCTGTGACAGATCTTTTAAACTATGAAAGTGTATCTGACATTGACTGTCTGCACCTGGTGATGTTATATGCATTGTGGTATGAGAAGGAGACTCCTGTTCAATTGATGCAGCTTTTCAACAAGCTGGCTTCTCGATCTCCCAAATACAAGCCTGGGGTAACTATCAATCTAGGATAACCTTGCTGCAAAGTTTGAATTGTTTCTATATTCTCCTTGCAAACTGCAAGCCTTGGGGTATGATATCAGTAACGCGTGTACTTATGGCTATGCATCAATGATTAGATCTATTATTCATGAATGAGAAAAGGAAGATTAGGTCAGATCATTGGTCAAATTTACCTCTGTCAGGTATTTTAATAGTCTTAATTGATTTGTAGGTTTGGGGAGTACAATTTATAGAGTTGAATTTGATTGTCTTATTGAATTTAGGCTGCTTTAATTTTCTTTTGATTGTTGTTGGTCCTCTATCCTTTATGCATCTTATGCTATAATCATGTTGAGAAGTTGTTCTGATAGGACATTTAAAGGGGAAAATTAATAAACTCTCAAAATCTGTTAATTCTCAATTGTCAATATCAATAACAATAATAAGCTCTTCTAAAATACCTAGATGACATAGGTATTTATAGTATAATAAATACTCTTACTAGGACTAGATTAGGAATTTCAAAATAAGAAAATACTAAACCAATCTAACTGGGAATATAAAACCAACACTAACTAGGAAATTCTAATTTCTAAACTATAGCATTCCTAAAAAAAAAAAATATATTACTTCCTAATTAAATTTCCTAAATAATAGAAATCTAAACTTCCTAATTATAATATAAAATCTGAATGAAAGATTTTAATTTTACAATTAAAATTAAATAACAATAATTCCTAAATCTAGTTTTCCTTAATTGCATCATTCTTCCTTGGAAGGAGAAAATCTGACCTCAAGTTTTATAGTGTTGAAGAATCAAGAACTGAGTTCGAAGAATAAGCAACTCTATCTTCTTGGATGATAGCAATAAGATTGAAGCTAAGAACTCTATTCTTTCCTTCATATCCTAGTGAACACCTTATAGTCATCAATTTCAGCTTGTAGGCTTTGAATTTCAGCCCACATAAAATCTCAATAAAAAAAAAAATACTGGGTCTGTGATTATGCTTCAAATATTTTTTTTCTCCTCACAATGGATGTCAAAAATGGGATTAGGAAATTAATGGTAGAGGGTTCTGCCAAAATTGCTGATGTCACAGGCATCAGTGATGTGGCCTAACCGCAAGTGTATGGATCGTACAAGTAGTATAGAAAAAATAGCATTCCCACGAAGAGTTGTGTTAATGATTGAATTTTTTATATAAAAATTGACTAATTTGAACTATTTTTGAAATTCAAGCAATAGATTGATAGAAATTGAGGTGTAAAATCTATATATGCAAAATTAATAATCTAATTACCAATATGAAGATTCAACTAAATTCATGGTAAATTAAAATAAGCAAATTAAAATATGGCAAGAATTAAAATGATAAGCAATTAAATTTGATTAGAAATTAACAATGATAAAAGGGCGATTCCGGATTTTGAGAATTCATATTCAAGCTATTTTGGGATTTTTAAATTGGTTATCCAATCTTATGGAAATTATGAGTTTTAAAGAGATTAATTCTTAAATCCTTTGAATACTCTTTTGAGTGAGACAAAGAGTGCCTTAATCAATCTAATCCTATTTTCGTGGAGTTAAAATTAATCAAGACCCATTAAGTTCCTTAATTAATCTGTAAATCCTCTTAATCCCTAGTCTATTTCTAGATCTAAGTTAATTAAGTCCAATTTCTTGATTATCTATCACAAGATTTTCTCCTTTCGGTGCTTCAACCATGGATTAAAAACAATATTTAATGGGATCCTACACTAAGCATGTCATTAAGCACACAAGAAATGGATAAAACCTCATTAAAACCATAAAACATGGATTACCCAATCAAAATCCACAAAATATCTCAAATATTGCATCCCAACTCCAGAATCTATGAAAACTACTCACTATCCATAATATTTACAAGAAATTCTGAGTAAATATGGAAATCAAACTTGAATCTATGCTAAAAACTAAGAAACCCAATACAAGAAAGGTAAAAAATAGGGAAGAAAAGAAGAAAACTCTAAATCTGGTTTAGAAATGGAGAAGTGACGCCTCCACTGCTCTGTTTTTTTTACTCTTCCTCTGCTGTTGCTCTTTTCTTCCTTTCTTTTTTCCCCCTCCAAAATGAGATAAGGACATATTTATATTCTTCTGACAAGTAGCCCTAAAATGGTGTGTTTGAGATGAAGTTCACGTGAGAGAATTTTTTTGCCAGCTCATTATGAAGAGTTGCACAAGTTGTGCAACCTTCTTATGCAGGTTCCATACAAAATTGGTGTTTTCAGGTGTTTCCCGTGATATTGCATAAGCTATGCAGGTTGGTTGTACAGTTTTTTCAAGTTTTGAAGTCTTATATGGAACTGCATAAGTTGACTGCATAAGTTATGCAGTAGCTTATGCAGTTTTCGGCAGGTTTAGGGGCTCTCTTCGTGAAGCTGCATAAGCAAGGGATGGATCTGCATAAGTTATGCAGTAGTTTATGCAAGTTTCGACTAAGGTGATTGTCTCCTCCGTGAAGTTGCATAAGCAGAGTGCGACACTACATAATTTATGCAGTTTTCCGTGAAGCTGCATAAGCAGGGCGTGAACTTGCATAAGTCATGCAGGTAAGTCATGCAGATTTCGGCAGGTTTAAGAATTTGCTTCTTCTTCCCATGCAGAACTGCACAACTTGTGCAGCAGGTTATGCACATTTTGGCCATTTTGCATTCTTCAACTTTCAAGCTTTGTTTTTGATATCTTTGGCTATAGGAATCACTCCTCATTGGCATAATTTCTTTTTAGTCCTTCAAAAATACCATTTTACCTACAAAACAAAGCAAAATTACAAATTAATCTAAAAATTGACAATTATGGAAAACTATCTAAATAAGTACTAAAATTAGCTAAAAGTGACTAACAAATAAATGAAATGGCCATGAAATCTAACCTAAATGACTATGCAAAATGCATGTATCAATCAAGTGATGTGCCAGTATATTAGCAGGTGGTGTGGCGTTTGATGTGGCAGAGAGAAGGCACAAAATCAGGTTTAATCAGATGCAAACAGCAAGCATGATCTCAAATGGGTTTATGTGCAGCTTCTCATGGACATTTGTTTGAGGGTGGTGGTGCGGTAATTTGGTGTTCGGATGGTCGTGGTTTGTTTTTAGGCAGTAGTGAGGGCTTAGGGAAAATAAAGAAAAGGGGAACAGTAGCTAGGAAGAAAAGTTCTGAGAAGAAAAGAAAAAGAATTCAAATGTATTCTCTGGGTAATTTCCACAAGCACACAGATCAAAAGCTCATATGCCAAATTGATGTAGAACCAATAGAACAATCAAAGAGGAAAAAGGAATAAACTTCATTCTATTAATTCTCAATTGTCAATATCAATAATAATAAGCTCTTCTAAAATACCTAGATGACATAGATATTTATAGTATAATAACTACTCTTACTATTACTAGGATTAGGAATCTCAAAATAAGAAATATTATACCAATCTAACCATGAATATAAAACCAACACTAAGAAATTCTAAAAAAGTAAAATGGTGCTTCCTAATTAAATTTCCTAAATAATAGAAATCTAAACTTCCACATTACAATATAAAATCTGAATGAAAGATCTTAATTGTCCAATTAAATATTAAAAACAATAATTCTTAATTCTTGTTTTTCTTTACTGCATCAAATGGCTAGATCAAACACAGAATCTTTTTGATATATTGACCATTAACTGGTTTTGAAATATTGATCATCATGAAATGGCTGCTTGTCCAGTTTCTCCTGAAGCAAGCAGGTGTGGATAAGCGAACTGGGGATCTTTACAGGAACCGGGATCTTTTGAATATTGCTCGTAATATGGCCCGTGGCTTAAAGGTTTGAGCTGAAAAACCGCACATGCTTATTCCTCTTCATCAGAATCCATATTTAGTTACTTATAGACATTACTCTACCTTTGTTTAGGGGGTTGAAAATGTGTACACCCAGCACCAGCCTCACCTGTTCCAAACCATGGAAAGTATAATTAAAGGGCGGATGAGAGATGTGGACTACCCTTTTGTTGGGAATCACTTTCAACTGGGAAGGTAGGTAATATGAAGAATGGAAAAGTCATGGTTATTGTTCTGTTGTACTTTTTGAAATAGATATGTGGGGCAGCAATTTGTATTGACTGCTTGAGTCTGTCATATGAGGTTGGTTCTACAAATTGATGCACCAAACTGCAGATCCATTTAGCAATTATGTTTACATTTTAAAGTCAAACACAAGCTGATGATTGATTAGTGACTTGAAATGATACACAAAACATGGTTAATATATATGTACTTTTCTGCCTGCACTTTTGTTATTTTTAAACTGACAGTAGACCTAGTTAACCCATCATCTTAGTTATATTTTTTTTAACCTCAATCAGATCAAAAGAGAGATCGCAAGCTATTGTGTTTAATACTTTATTCCTAATCACTAGAATCTCAAAGAAAAACATGAGGGGGGAAAATTGTAGATGATCATATTCAATGTCACTGACCTGGGACACTAGTTGAAAGGGGGCATCTAGAATTGTGAATAAACCATTGAAGTCAGGTAAAATACAATCGGCTGTGCATCACACGATGTCAGCTACTCAGCTTTCATATGTCAAATGACATAAGCAATATCTTTTGTACAGGCCACAAGACGTGTTTATTTTCATTGTTGGTGGTACAACTTATGAGGAGTCTCGTTCTATTGCTTTGCAAAATGCCAGCAATTCTGGAATTCGTTTCATACTTGGTGGTTCTGTGGTGTTTGTCATCATTGTGGTATTTGAATTGATAGTAATGTGTTAGAAGCTGAACAGAAGTTAAATTATTGCAGTGCTACCTATGTTTTATGCATGGCACGCTTAATTTAGAATCATAAGTTTAGTCAACTTGGTACAGGCTTTGTCATGTTGATCCAAGGGGCAAGAATTTAAGATAAGTTAGGAAATAATTTGATTATTTATTTATGGATATAAGGGTGCAAAATTGATTAGAGGATACCTTATCTTCCACTTTGTTTATCTTTGTTGTCTCGTAATACGTCTAATGGTATTGTTTACCCAACTGAGACATCTCTTTTGATTAATTGGTAATTTTGGTTGGAAATGCAGGTTTCTGAAGGACCTTGGAGAAGCTCAGAGGGTAGCTCGATCCAGCAACAGTATTGTTTGAAGTTAATGCATCCACCATAGGTAGCTTTTGGAGAGCCATGTAGATATTTTTTTGCGGCTTTACATGAGACAATGCTTAGATGACTAGCAGTTGAAGAACTGTGGCGTAGATTGCTGCAATAGAGGATGAGAGATGTCAACCCGTTATTGCTGCAGGTATAATCTTCACCCGCTCGCATGAGAGTTGCAAAGTGAACAGAATTTGAAGGCCTAAAACCCTTCAAATTCAAGGTGAAGGACGAAGTCCTACCACCTTCATATCTTCCCAATTCTCCCACAAGAAGAAGCTCAATCTGCAACTTTTATGCCAATTTTGGACAAGCATGCAATTGCCAGAGGTCTATGGTGACTTGACAAAATTTTGTATGTTTCTACTGTGGTGTTAAAATAGAAAGAAATATAATTTCACACACGAGAAGGAACCTACATTTCTCTTCATTCATCATTCATGCATACTTCCTTGTAGCTTTTTTTTTTTCTTGAATATGTGCGCACACACAGGACAAGGAAGACACACTCTTTGACAAAACTATGGCAATTTTGTACGGCCACGTAGATCTTGAGTTTGTGAAAAGAACAAAAAAGACAAAATACATTTATGATCAAAGTCTTTAACCTTTGACTTTTGTTTAAACTTTGGCTTTATGTTTGATGCTGACATTTTAGTGGAAATTTCAGCATGCCACATAAGCGGTTATTGACTTTGCTTGTGCAAGCAATGATAAGTTGTTTGACTTACACAAGTTAAAAGAATATTTTTACACGATTTTATAATTTTGTGTGACTTATATTTTTGAAAATTCTGATAAATTTACTGTTTTGATTGTACAAGTTACGTCAAAATTCAAGTGAATTGGGGTAATAAAAATTATCAACTAGTTCTTACAAAATTATGAACCATTAGCGTAATTATTTTTATTAAACTTACATATGTTTAAGTTTATTATTGGCTTAATTTCATTCACTGTCATTTAATTTTGAGATAGTTTTATTATCATTTTTCCATTTCAATTTGTTTAAAAAAAAAAATTTAATTTAACACTAAAGTCCCATTGGTCAGATTCTATTAAATAATCTCTCTCTCAAGTGAAAAGAATAGTTTTTCTAATTGTGATCACACTATTACTGACAACTCGTTTTTTTTTTCTTTTTTTTTTCTTTTTTTTTTTGCTTTAAGTTGGAGTACACAATGAATTCTCTTATCGGAAAGATTTTAAATGATATTAAATTAAAATTTAAGTATTTCTTTAGTATAAATAAATTTAAGAGACAGCGACGAAACAACTTTTAAAATTGAGAGAAAATTGGTTAAATTAAACATAAATTTTGAGTATATATGTTATAAGAATTAAATAAATAAAAAATAAATATATATACAGATATATTATGTATGTATAAAGAGGTGTGGGTTCATTTGTGCGTATGCACAAGATTCGTTTGTGTAAAATAATAGGACGATGAAAGGTAGAGCGCAGTTATCAAAAACAGAAGATCTGCGCAGCTAAACTTGATGGATCATTGATATGATCAGGTAGCTGGCTATATTTGGCCAAGCAAAAAACCTATCAGGTACAGGTTGGCGGGGCTGTGCAATTTCCAAGGATGAAAATTCCTAACCACTTGCTTGATTTCCGCAGGCAACGGTTTCTGCAGATTTTCTACCTAACTACTGATCCAAAATCCATTCCCCACTCCATTAATGGCAACTTCAACTTCTCCCCTCTTTAGCCCCCAAAAATCCACACTACCAGACCAACTTGGTTTCTTAATTCATTCCCTTCTAAGTGGTTTGATTTGCTTGAGGATCTTGTACTGTACTCTTATGTTTTCCAACTGGAACAAGGGAACTGAGCAACAGCTGCTGCAGTATTGTATAGACTGATTGCTAGATTCTATTCTGTGTGTGTAGAACAAGTGATAGCACCTATATCTGTATAGATGTCATTATTAATTATAGATGTCTGTTGAATCTTTGAAGAGGAATTATGATTACACGTTTGTATAAGAATACATTAAATTATTTTTTGATAAATAGCTCATCAGTTGAGTAGACCTGATGACGGGCCGGTACGAACTGTGAATCAACTCGAGATCAATTCAATGGTTTTGGTTCATGAATTGACTCGGAATTAGGGTACAGAGGGCTGGTTACTATTCCCCTTCCTTAAACCTGAATCGAAATCAGTCTGGATTTACCCAATTTGAACTAGCAATTTTGAATCAGAACCAGTTCGATTCAAAAAATATTTTCTTTTTCTTTTTTTTTTAAAAAAATTATATTAGATTTGTATTTGGATTCCTTTAATTATTTTACATTTTCTTCAAGCATTTATAATTATTTTAGGTTAGAAAGCTATAGAAACTAAATAAATGATGTCTAGAAATTTATTATAATTTGATAATACCATGTACCGAAATAGAACCTTACCGAATCAAAACTGTTTCAAATTGAAATGGATCCAAACTGTAAGATCAACTGAATTGATAATTTCGACCCAAAATTGAACTGAAATCAGGCCATGGGGAAGTCTAATTTTCAGTATTTCAACCATGAGAAATTTTCAATTCAATGAGTATCCTATTCAAGACACTTGGCATAAACACTGTATTTATAATTTAATTATCAAAACTAAATCTAATCAGAATATTGAATCCACAAATTCCCTTTAAAATCATCTCTACTTATTAATTCGATTCAAACATATAGAGAATATATTTTTGAAAATGTGGCAAATCCAAATGATTCACATCACAAGACCAGAAATTTCTTCTACTATTTGTGAGGTTTGTCAACATATGCATTGTCCAGGGTACAGGAGCATCTTCAAGCTATGGTGCATTAAGGCCACGATATGGTCTTACCATCTTATCATCATTATAAAATGATTTGAAAATGTGGGGTTTAAATATTTTCATTTTTAAAATTGCTTTTAAACTGCAGTAGAATTAATCCTTTATAAATATTAGATAATATTAGTAATATCACTCATAAATACTTCAACAATTGAAGAATCAAAGGGAAAATTCAATTTTGATAATAAATACATTGCTCTGTTTATTTAATGCAACATCCTCTAATAATAATAATAATAATAATAAAATTTTATATTTTATTTAAATTAATATATATATATATATATATATAACTCATGAATCACCAAGTGTGGTAGCCGGATGGTTAACCTGGTAAATACCATGATTTTGATTCTCCACACTAGTATTGATGACTAAATATTGTCTCTATTAGAATGATGAATAGGCGACAGGTTATCTAATAGTAGATCTATTCCTGTGAGATTGAGTTAATCCAAGAACATCAACCAGTGATCTCGAACTTTGAACCTGATGGGGTTATGACTAAAAAGTCTTTTTATTTGAAATTTAAATTATATATATATATATATAACTCATGAATGTGAAGATAAAATAGGTAAATTCTAATGATGACTTGGAATCCAAGTCATATGCAGTCTCTCTCTCTTTTTCTCTCTCTACGTGGACACTATTATATTTAACCCTCAAAGTCACTCTCCGTCTGTAATTACTTGTTGGAATTCTTATCTTTTGATTACTTTGCTAAATGCATATAGTAAGTAGTACTTGGTGTAGTTTCCTTCCACCTGTCATAATATTTTGTCTCTTTCTTTATGCCAATACTATAATCATTTGATTTAGTCATCACATTTTAGTTATATTATCTTATAAGATGATTTAGATGTTTCTTTTATTATGATAAGTTAATATTAAAGATGAAAAATTACCTCTTTATGATCATACCTTGTGATCAGGAAGTGGAGAGCCAATTGAAATAAGAGATTTTAATTGTATTCTTCTTCGAAAAGAAGAAACTTATATTCAGAAAATTAACTATTATTTTGCTTAAAAACTAAAATGGATGAAATAAAAAGAGGGATTAAAGACACAGAATTAAGAGAGAGATTATTAAATCAAAAGAGCATTAAAGGGAACAAAAAAGGAGGAAAATTGTATCTAAACAAACAAAAACTCCAAACATATACATAAAAATTTATCATACCAAAATTGGCCTTGGACTGCCCAGAACCCGTAATCTCTTTCTCTATCTCTGTTCTCTAATTGCAGTTGCCCCTCAGCTGAAATATGGAAGGACAACATGTAGTAGTAGCAGTAGAAGTAGTAATGGTACCTTTCTCTAAACTTTCCTGCAAACCCATTTCAGTGTTGGGGGAGACAGAGACTTTTTTGCAGTTCTTGGAGAACCATTTTAATTGCATGTACTTAGCTTTTCTCCATGGAGGAATATGGAGACCCTTTTCTTTAAGTGATTCTTTTGCAGCTGAACATACGAGAGAGATTATCTTGTTAAGTGTAACTTCAGTGGCAACAAAGATTGAAGGAAGAGTTGTGATGAGTTCTTTATAGGTCTGTGTAGGCCTTGCCACCTCAAACTGAGACCTGAATTCCATATCTACTATAATTCTTGTTGGCTTGCCACTTTTATTGTTCATCATCACTTCTATGTACTCGTAATCTCCCACATACTGAAATACTAATAAGATCCAAAAGAAGAGCCAAAAATCAAAGTAAATCAATCATGGCTAGCTGATTCATGAAAGATAATAACCATGTGAGAGAGAAATTTAAGAGAGAACCTTTAGAGCTACCAAAAGTGGAAACCCAAGAAGTTTTACAAAGAGAAGCTTTATAGCCATCCATTTGCAATCTCATCACCACCCATTTCTTGAGAACATTGGGTTCTCCCATATTTCTAATGTACATCAAAACTCTTTCACGAACCTGTTTCTCAAAATCAGTAGCCTCCAAAAGAATATCCTAAAATAGCCCTCAGCACAAAAGAAAAATAACAAGAATCAGACCAATAATATATGAACAAGTAGAAGAGAACCATAGGATTTGAAGAAATTAGTTAGAACCTGCAAAATGGATTGAGGTCTAGAAGAAATCATCATGATGGGTGGAATATTATTGGGTGTGTTTGATTCTGATTCATAGTAGTCTCGAATCATTTGATCAAAGTGTTCTTCCTCACCAATGCTACCCATATTAAGATTCTTTTTTTTTTTTTTTTTTCCTTTCTTTCTTTATTTCTTTCGAGAAAAGGAAGAAGTACAGTATTAAGACCGAGACCCTGGTTAAAGTCAACAAGCTTGAAAGGCACACAGAACTTGTATGGAATTATAAAGAGAGTTACATGTTGTACTATTTTGGTTAAAGCAACCAATAGTATTCTAATATGGAAAAGGAAAGCAGATGTTTTCATTTCATGATCATCATCAATTTTCATCCATCTGTGTGTATAGGGCGAAAGAGAGAGATTTGGAAGTTCCCATGAGATATTTTACATGGTCATGCCCATGCATGGCCTTCGATATATATATATATATATATATATATATCACTGTCATCATAGTATCGTATAATTTCCTTCTGGGCCCTGATTTGTCTGGTTTGGTCTTTATCATTAGGTAGCTTCTCTGGGGGTCGATCCTCTATCATTGCATTTGAAATAGTAAATTAAAGCAGGTTGGAGTTTGCATTGAGGCTCTCAAAACTCAACTGCCTTTTCAGTGAGAAAATCTGTTGCAAAATGGATATATATCAGCATTAATGGATTAGCCAAATTGTTTTTCTTATAAAAAATAACAATTTAGAACATCCTACCACCTTTATCTATCACTTTTTTTACCATCACCATCTCTATTATCAACACTGCTACCAATAAATTGTTTCCATTGTTATATATAATTATTGTACGTATAAATACTAATGAGTTTTCGTTAAATAGTATTAGACAATTAGGAAGTATCGAGTCATAATAGTAGTTAATTATATTAAAATAATGTGTAAATAATACATATATTAAACATTGTTTAATTTAGAGATATTTAATTTAACTTATGAAAATTAGTTTTACTATTAATAAGCACTTGTATAAGTTTATGAGCATTTAAAATTTTGAGTAATTATCTATTTAATTAAAATATTTATAAATAAGGGGGGACCTAGAAAATATTTTTGAGAGGCCAATGCAATAAAACAACTACAAGTTCTTCCATGTGGTCAGTTGATTCAATCAACTCTATAAAAACATTTTAAAAATATATAAAATAATTTTAAAAATTTTTGATATATTTTTTTTGAAATTAATTAAAAAATATAATGTGAACAATTTTATATTTTGAATTAGTATATGTGAAAGGTGTTCAAGTAACTATGTAATTTATTTTTCTGAACATGATTATATAATTTTTTTTTAATAATTTAAATGAAAGTTGGAGATATACATAAAAGAATTTTATGTTTAAATTTTATTAGGTAACATAGATAAAAAGAAAAAGTATTTTTAATTTTACAATTATTATTTTAATATTATACTAAAATAATTGTAAAATGTCTTGATTATTGAAATTGCTTCTGACATTAATTTTCATAGAATGAAAATAAGCTCTATCCGTATTGGGGGACAGAAAGAAGGAAGAAAGGGGTGGGGGAAGGGAGTAGAGGGCCTGCTTGGCTCACTAGTCCCGTCCGCAAAAAAGGTCCAGTTTAGCTCACTCAAACGAAATAAATAAATAAATAAATAACTCTTTGTAATACAATTAATAAAATAAATATTTTTTTCATATATTGCTCATCATAAAATTTATATTCTATAATTGAATTTATTATAAATTTGATTAAAATTTATTTTTTTATATTCAATAATTATTCAAATTATTTAAAATTAAAGTATAAAAAATAAAAGTAAGATGTTATGTAGGAATGACAAATGAATAAGTATTTAAATCCAAATTGGATTGATAGTTATAACACCTGAATTTACAGCAAATTTAATTAAAATTTATTTTAAATTTTTAGAATTCATTTCAATTCTAATTATTATTATTATTTAAATAACATTTAAACTCATTTAAATTTATATAATTCAAAAAAAAATATTTATTTTAAAATTTTATAATATTTAAATTTTATTTATTTAAAATATATTATATAAAAATTTATTAATACTATTATAAAAATATATATTTTATATTTAATTAATTATTTATATGAATAAATTCAAGATAAAAAATTCAGATACAACACAGCTACTGTTTATTAAACTCTTAACTCATTCGAAGCTCTTTGTATATTACTTGAATTGGGTATCCGAATAAAACCCGACCTTTTACCGTATATCCCCCATCTTCCCTTTTTTATGGATCTAAGGTGACCCGATGAGTCAGGACCCGGCTTTGCACTGGCTGGCAGGTATTCGGTATTTTTATTTCCCATTCTCAACAACCTTTTAACCTACTAGTCACTCAACAGTCGTTCCTGGATGCAAATTCAGACCAAAACTCCAGTTAACATTCTATGGCTTTACCCAAATCACATCTCATTCTATAAGGTCACGGCCGTGGGGCCCGAAATTCAATTAGAAATCGACGGCTTTTGTCTCGCCTGTGATTGTCAATCCTGCACTTTATCGTGACATTAGTCGTTTCCCAATTCTACAACAAACAAAAACCTCCGCTGCCAAACGCCTAAGCAAAAATCAGTTCGCTTCTTCTTTTTCTTTTTCATTTTTTTTTCTTTCATTTGCCAAAATTTCCCGAAGGAGAATTTTGTTCAAAGTCTCTGATTTTTTGGGAAAGTTTTGGCTACCAGGTTTGAACCCTAAATTATATGTTAATTTTATTCTACTTCTTTTCTCGATAGCACAACTTGGTGACTGTTTCTTGGTTTTGCGCTCATATTTATGTGAATGTAGGTTTGGGGAATGTATTCTAGGGTTTTGTATGCTTTTGCTTTTCGATTTTGTTTTGATATTGAGGTTTGTTCTGCCAAATGTTTTTTGTTTGATTTCAGATATTGAGTTTAATGATGGTTGGAATATGGGAAGTTCCGTCTTAATTGAGTTATGTTTAGAATCTTAAGAAAATAGCTTCACGATGACTCACCTCTCCTTTCTTTATTATTATTATTATTATTATTTTTTAAATCTTAGTTACTGGGCTTTGTTTTGTCTGCTTCATTGAAGTCAAATGTAATTGATGTAGTATTCAAGCATTTGCTATGCGCTTTATTGAAATTTTAGTCATTGGCTACATCCAGAGCTTTGAAATTCTTACTTCTTATTCCAAAAAATTAATCTGTAAAATACTGGTTATTAAGCCAAGCAGTATTGCAGTTTGAACATTAATTGGATATTCTAATTATGTTATAAAACGAGATAAATTTATGGAGTTGATAGTTCTCATAAAGCCTTTCAACAGGACAATTTGATCCTTGTGCTTTTTCATATTAGAATGAAATACTTTATATTTCTACTATTCTTTTTAACTAGCTTAATCTGCTGCTTTTCAATTACTTGAAGGGTTCACATGATAGATATTTATCTAGTGTTTCACCAGCCTACTGATAATCCTTGTCTTACTTAGAGACTTTTACAGGTGCTATTGCCCTTCTAGGTATCACTGCCTTCAATGGTTCCTGTACCTGCCCAGCAGATGGTAGATCAATGCAGTTGACTGCTATAGAAGATCAAGTGAACATGGTTGAAGAGTGATAGAAACCAAGTATTTGGGAGCATAGAATATGCTTCATTGACATTATAAAGATTTTACTGAAGCTGAATTCTTTCTTTTATCAAGTGAGCTATATATATTGACTTGTTCAATAGCATTATTGTATGATCCTGCTCCATGGGATGGAGGGGAGCTTTCTGTTCTTTGTTTTTCCTTTTCACCTTGGTCGAATCTACAAGTAGTTCAGGGAAAGTTTGGACCTTATATCTGGGCACAAATTCTCTTGTAAATGTCAGCTGGCCAATCTTCAGTGCTAGCATATTTGTGCTTGTTGCTCTTGTCCTGTCCATGTACCTTATTTTTGAGCATTTAGCTGCTTACAATCTGCCAGAGGTTTGTCCATATTTCTCTTCACTTCTTATATTTGCAATTTCCTTTCACATTATGTTTTGGTGCTACACTTTATATTTGGTTGTTTGTTTCTTTGTAATATTTTTGTGGCTTGACTTGATAGCATTGAGTATGATTTCTAATTTCAGGAGCAAAAGTTTCTTATTGGACTCATTCTGATGGTTCCCGTCTATTCTCTTGAATCGGTATGATTAAAAAAAAACTATCATCTCTCTCTCTCTCCCAACACCCCCCACAACCCAACACCGACCACCCAAACCAAACACACCCCCCCCCCCCCCCCCCCACAACAAAACACCTAATATTTAAGTGACTTTGATGGAATCAATTTTGTAGATGGGCATAGTTCTTGTTTGGATGTAACAACTTTGATTTTCCTATGCAGGAATGGTAGTGTAGTGGTATTAATTGATCAAGATAGGTATAGACCAATGGGAGTGATTATTTAATTTTGGGATAATTGCATAATATGTATATAAATGTCAAACTATTATAGTGAGAAGTGAACAACTAACACGAGAATTTGTGGAATGTAAATTTGGCAATGTAATGTTGTAGGGTGGTGCCATACTAGTAATTAGGAACTTAAAGAAACTCTGGTAATTTGGAAATGTAGCATATTCTTAATCCTCAAGACTACTATAGATAATTGGACAAGACCTGGGGAGTGTGATCTACTTACCCTGCAAAACTAACCTCATATGGTATCTAGTTCTAGTTAGTAAATTTTTTTTGCACTAGTTGTACATGTCTGGTTCTGAATGTTAGATGGGGACTCAATTGCTGCACACTTTTTGAAATTATTTCTGAACTCTTTGAAGCTTTCTGTAATCCTATTTAGAGATATGTTTTATGGTCATCATGTATTGTTATTTTGCATAGAGCTACTAATTTTTGCATGCTGGAAAGGTTATTGTAACACAATGTAACATATGATATGACTGCTTCAAAAATATTGTGTAAGTGGATGCTTATAGCTTGAAGGAGCTTTAACATTCAAGTTTACTTTGTCTATCACAATTACTAGCGCTAATTATACTTCAGTTTGGAATGTTAGAATCAGTGTGTGGATTAGTTACCCAATATAAAATTCCATGGTGTTGTGAAAGCTTTCATGTAGTGGAAACTGTTTGCTCAGACTTTCTGGAAAATCAAGTTTGTAGGATTTGTAGTGGTTATGCTAACTCCAATTTTGCATAAGAAAGGTCATGGATGGCCTTGTTTATGAGCACTTGACTTGTGTATTGTTAACGATACTTGAGGTTTTAGTTTTGCTCCATATGTAGGTTTGTCCATCCAAGTTGTTGGCTGGTAGATTGCTCCATAATATAGCTAAATGAAATTTTGGTGTGTTATACTCTTGTCTTAGGGGCATATCGGTGTGCATTTGGCTGTGTTTTAGGTTTTCTGTGTCCATATTAGCTGTCTATTAGAGAATGATAATAGCATTAGTTAGGACATTGCATGAGGAGGATTTCATTTATTAAAGTGGAGGGATTGTATTACCCTGCTACCAAATCCAAAAATTAGTTGATGTTGCCTTTCAAGTGAACACTTGAGTGGTTTATTATAAAAGCTTTTAGGCAGGCAATATGTTGGGCCCATTTCATCCAAGTTGTTGGGCTAGTGATTGCTTAAAGTCCTACAGATTATGAAGTATTTATTTGCTACCTTTGGACTAATTGTGAACATTTTGTTTTCAATTTTTGGTGGACAGTTTTTATCTTTGTTGGATTCAAGTGCTGCGTTCAACTGCGAAGCAATTAGGGACTGTTACGAAGCTTTTGCATTGTATTGCTTTGAGAGATATCTGATAGCCTGCTTAGGTATTGCCATTTGTAACTTTATAGTCTGATATCCTCCAATCTTCATAAATTTTTGCAAACCTTTATTTTATTTGACCACATTTTGCTGCTTTAAGGTGGTGAGGAAAGTACTGTTCAGTTCATGGAAAGTAAGACCCTAATCACTTCTAGTATGCCTCTTTTAGAGGAGTCTTATGCATGTGGATTTGTAGAGCATCCCTTTCCACTGAACTGCTTTCTGAGGAATTGGCAACTTGGTCCTGACTTCTATCATGCTGTGAAAGTGGGCATTGTGCAATATGTATGTGGTTGTTTGTTGGACTAAATCATTTCTCTTTGTTATAAAATCAACAATTTAAATTGCTCAAGACACATTTGCTATCCAGATGATATTGAAGATGATCTGTGCACTCTTAGCAATGATTTTTGAGGCTTTTGGGGTTTATGGAGAAGGCAAATTTGAGTGGAGATATGGGTAAGATATCTTTATTCTATGTTACTGCCTGCATCTTGAAGCTGGTAGGTATATTGTGACAGTTTTCTGTTAATTTGTTTTTCCCCTAACAATGTGGGTAATCAGAATAGTATTTCAATTTTAAGTTTATTGTGTTTTACTTATTATCTATGGTTTTTCCCCCCCGCACTTATGTAATATGTTATCGTTATAAAAAAAGCCAATATTGTTCATCATTATGATCAACTCATAACCGGAATGAATGGGATTAATTTGCAGCTATCCATACATGGCAGTTGTTCTTAATTTCAGTCAAAGCTGGGCCCTATATTGCCTTGTGCAGTTTTATTCTGTCATTAAAGACCAATTAGCACCAATTAAACCGCTGGCCAAGTTTCTGACATTCAAGTCAATTGTTTTCCTGACGTGGTGGCAAGGTGTTGTTGTTGCATTTCTTTTCTCCATGGGAGCCTTCAGAGGATCTCTAGCTCAGGAGCTGAAAACACGTATACAAGACTACATCATCTGTATTGAGGTGTGTAATTGAAAAATGCTTTAATTATAGATAACATTTGTGACACAGGGAGACTTTTCATTATCTAGTGGCTGAGCATACTTTCATTTGCATAGATATTCAATGATATTTAGCTTTAATGGTTCATTTATGTTAACACCCATAGAAATGCTTATCCTACTTTTTGTTTACTTATTGAATTTTTTTTAAGTTGCAGGTGAGGTAAGTGTTTCTAATTGTTTTCCTTGGCCATAGCTGAGACAGGAGAATGATATTTACATGGTTGGGAAAGGAATGTGAAACCTGATAATAATGTTGTATTAACTCTTTTACTTGATTTTAGCATGCCATCTTGAACCAAATAACTGTTTCAAACATGTGAAGGATGATAAGTTGTGTTATCCTGACACTGGATATGACAATTTATTGATTAATATGTCAAGTAAGCACTTCAGCGATGTGAGTAATTGTGTCACTGAAATGGAGATCTCTAGTCCATTGATGACTGCCCATTTGATTGGCCTTCTTTTAGGTGAATCTGAAACTACCGATAAAACTATCATATAAGAGGAATCCTGCCTCGTATATCTGTACATATTGACAAAAAAACCATTGCTGCATCAAGTATTCTCAGGATAATGCTTCTTTTCATTTGCAGTACCATTTCTGATTGAATCATATTAGGATAAATTGTTGCATCTGATTTTCTGAAAGTTGAAGGAGCTATCTGATAGCACATTTGTGAAGCAGATGGGTATTGCAGCAGTAGTACATCTGTATGTCTTCCCTGCTGTGCCATACAAGCGTGGAGAGAGATGTGTTCGTAATGTGTCTGTGATGACTGACTATGCATCTGTAGGATCACCTCCAGATCCAGAAGAGGTCCAAGATTGTGAGAGGTACAGCAGGATATGCCTAGCTCGGCATGATGAAAGAGAAAAGCGGTTGAATTTTCCCCAGAGTGTTCGTGACGTGGTTGTTGGTAGTGGTGAAATTGTGAGATGCTTGTGCCTTTCCTTTATGGATTTAGATGCATTGCTGAAGTTATACCTTTTTACGTTGATGACATTATGAGATCATTAGTCTTTAACATTTTTATTTACTTTTTTTTCTCTACTTTCTTCCTATATGGTGACTCTTCCTTTACATATTTTCAGATTGTTGATGACATGAAGTATACAGTTTCACATGTTGTGGAGCCGGTTGAAAGGGGAATTGCAAAAATAAATAGGACCTTCCATCAGATTTCTGAAAATGTGAAACGTCATGAGGAGCGAAAGAGGAGCTCTAAGGATGACAATTACCTCGTCCCCTTGAATTCATGGATGAAGGAATTTTCTGAAGCTCATGACAACCTCCTTGAAGGCAGTGTCAGTGACAGTAGTTTGCCTAATAGCAAGAGACCCCCTCATCATTCCAAAGCCACTGCATCAAGGGCAAGGACTGACAGATGATGAAGAAAGGGATGCATTATATGAATATGGAGTAACAGTTGGCATTTTTGAATTCATCATTGCCTTTGAACAACATCAAATCATCAATGTTCTTGGTGAGTGTTAAAATATTCAAATTTCTTGGTCCACTTCCTCACACATGATGTTTTGTTTCGACGGTGAAGACCTCATCGACACTAAACCTTGATTTTCTAACTGAATGTACAGAGAAGATACTACAGCTACAATCATCCATGGAAGCTTATTTAACTTTCTCTGTGGAGTTTAAAAAAAAAAGGTACAAAAATTTAGGCTTTAGATAGTCGACTATGAAGCTTAAAGTCATTCTCTTGTAAATTGAAAAGTAGCACGGATGATGGCTTCATTAGCCCTTACAGGAAAATAAAATGAACATCATGTCTGCCCCTTGTGTTGTGCAATTATGACAACATCTTTTGCAGAATGTCGAAGAAGATGAATAGCCAATTTGTCTTTAGTTATTATTGTTTAAGATAGAATAGCTCGTTGTTGTTCAGGAGACAGGAGAGTAGGTAGAATAGCTCGTTGTTGTTCAGGAGACAGGAGGGTCGGTCTTAGGCCTTAGCTTTCAATTTTAATTCAAGGTTCAGGGGACTAAAATCAGCTTTTAAGGGTTCTATTGATCTTGATATTTTAAAATCAAATCGGTCAGTTTTAGTCCAATTTAACATTAATTTTAATTAATTTAGTTGTGATGGATTTTGATTTGATTTTAATTCAAATTTAAATTGATTTGATTTCAATTTCAACTCAGCTGATAGGCTGATCGACTGGCTGGTCATAATATCTCCACCATAATTGGCAACGCTCTCATCTTACATCCGTTAATGCCTCCCATTTCGGATTAAGGAATGAGAAATTTAAGTGTTTTTAATTTTTTTTTAATGTTCAAATAAATGTCAGATTTAGTTCAATATGAGCCACCAGAACCCATGCGCTGTCAATGTGATCTGGAATATCAACAAGGATCCAGTACAAATATATGGTTAAATTGCATTAATCATTGTTAAATTAAGAAGTTTCTGTTGAGGAAGAATTCTGATATCTTTATCAAGTTGAGTGATCCTGAGTCAAAAAATTCTCTATAACAAGAAGTTAACAGATAAAAGAAATATAAAATTATTATTTTATCACTATCTAAAATAAAAAATTACTATTTCATTCATTTTTTTTATTTTTATAATTAATTAATTAATTATAAAATAAAATTATTTTATTTTATTTATTAATGCTAGATTTGGATTTTACTTTTGTTTATGATTTTGAGGAAATTTTAAATGAATATTTTATAAATCATCTTAATTTTACACTCAACTAATATTTAATTTATATAAATATAAATTTTAATTAAATTGAATTTTAGTTAATTTAAAAAGAAAAAATAGTAAAAAAAATTATATTTTTTAAATTTTTATAATTCTACTCGCACTATAAAAATTATCAATTAAATCCTAAACTTTTTAACCGTTATTAATTGTAACACCCCAAAATTTTAAATTTTATTATTTTATGAGTATTATTGATATTTTAATTTTATTTAAATTTTAAGAAATTATTTGAGATTTTTCAAATTTTAAAAATTGGGTTCGATTTTCCAAAAATATAAACTTTGATGATTTTTAAAAATTTATTTGAAGACCATGTGGTAAAACTAAAAATATATTTAGAGTCTACAAATTTTTCTGAGTTTTCTAGAATTTTTTCGGAATTTTTGGACCTCGTTTTCGGTCCCAAGGCAGAGTAAAAATTTAAAATTTTGTATCCTAAATCGAACCGGCCGAATCGAACCGGACCGGATCAAACCGATCAAATCAGACCGGTCTTCTTTTTTTTCTTCCTCCTCTCCGTGCGCGTCTCGACCTCCCTCCCCTCCTCTCCCGTTTTCTCTCTCCTCCCTTCTCCCTTGTCGGGCAGCCGCGTCCCCTGCCACCCTAGCTCGCTGGCGCGCCGCCTCACCTCTCCCCCACGTCCGGCCGACGTCCCAGGCTGCCAGAAAACGCACGCAAACGCCCTCTTTATGCGCGCGTGACTTTTCGTCTTCTCGGCGAAAATCCGGTTGATCCGGCCACCAATCGGACCGGGTCTTATATCTAAACTCATTCACTCGTCGAGAGCTTTCCATAGACACCAAGAACATCGAAATCCATCAAGCGGTTTGTCCAATTTTTGCCTGGGAAGTTTTAGCCCATTTTGACTTTCGGGCTAGATTTTTCGCAAACCATGAACCCCACGAGAAAACTGAGAGTACTAGAACGCTCCACTCGTCGAGAGCTTCACGGGAATATAAATTTCAAAATTTTCCGACACCGTTTTTCGGTGGGTCCCACGGAACTTCGCAGTGTTTTTCCGAGCATTAAATGAGCTTAGAAAATTCTGAAAAATTTATGTACTAACCCCCGTGTTGTGGGCTTCGTGTAGGTATCCTCAATTCGCGGAAATTCGACAGTTGTCTGGGTCTGTGAATTTCTGGCCAGACAGACCCGCTACCTTGCTTTTTGGATACCCCCCCATTGTTTGATGTCCCGAGCGCGTCCCCAGAGTCAGAATCGGCAAAGGTAAACCCGAACCTTGCTTTTTCGTAATTTTCTAGTGCTTAAATAGGATTAAAAATCCATAAAATATTCGTGGTAGCCCAGAAAATTATGATTCTTTTTGCAATAGCCTAGTAATATTGCTAAGGACCGCGGGGCAAAGTTTTAGAATTTTTAGAGCTTGTTTGGGTAGTTTTTGCAAAAATGATCAATTATAAGGACTAAATTAAAATTTTACATATTGTGATGGATGACTGATTTGATGGGCCCAGGAGGGGCTGTGTGATGTGATTGAATTGTGGATATATGAGTTGCAAATATAGAAGTGTGTTTTGAGCCCTTTTGCAGGTTGGGTAGGTCCTAGGTATAGGGGAGACTCTGCCGGATTTTCGGCACGACTTAGGACGTATTTGGTCTTTTCTTGATTTGTATTGAGTCAATTGTATTAAATAATTGTAATGTAATTGTCAGGTGTGCCGGGACAGCCTTCTTCCTCCACCCAGCCGCCACAGTGACCGTTGTCAAGTCTGTGAGTAAAATATTAATTTTAATTGTAATTTCGATATTATTATATGTTCAAGCATGCCCATGCATCACTTATATGTATATATTTATGTAGTTAAAATTTAGGCATGATTTATATTGCATTCATAACTGTTAAAGTGCCATGGATGTTGTTGTGGTAATTTGGAGCAGTGTGCGTGCGTTAGCGTGCGTGTGATGTGGTGTGGACTATGGATAGGACGGGTAGACACGGCTTGAGATCTTTGCTGGGACCCGGTCCTTCGGGATAGTCACGGCTTGAGTTCTTCGCTGGGATCCCAATTTGGTTATTAAGCGAAAGTCCGGCTTGAGTTCTTCGCTGGCACCAGGTTGGATTTAAGAGAGCTGTATAGGGGATCAGCTCTCATATGTTATGATTGATATTATTGGGTGAGTGAGTGCTCCAAATTACCTTTTTACTGTTATGATGTGAATTTGTTGCTGATGTTGCATTTCACTTTATAGGTTGCATTAGTTTAGATAGTTATAGAGATTATGGTTAAAATTGATATTTTACTCTCTGAGTCGAACTTTCACTCCTGTTCAATATTTTTCTAGGCCACAGGAGGATATTTTTGAAGTTAACCTGCTCCATCACAGGTCGTTTTCTCATGTTTGTGTAATTTTATAAAGTTCTAGAAATTTTCGCATGTGTTAGAAATATTTAATTGATTCGGGTTTGTAATATAAATTGTTATGTGGACCTGTAAACATATAATGATATGCATGTTTGATGGACTGGATGAGGGAGCTGAGCTCCCATATATTTTTATGATGATATGAGTATGTGGAGGGTGAGCTGAGCTCCCCAATTGAGTATTTACTGTGTTTATAGGTCGGGTGAGTCAAAAACTCCCCATTGGAAGGTCCATTTTATGGCCGGACTCTGTCCGGTTGATTTCTTGAAATTGGGCTCAAATGGGCCTTAGAGTTGGATTAATGAATAGTTAGGCTTACTACGGGCCTCGGGGGCTTTAGGCTAGCCTAGGTCCTAGTGCCGGTCTGGCCCATAGATTGGGTCGTGACTAATGTGGTATCAGAGTTTAGGCTCCAGATTCATAGAGAAAAGTTGTCTAAGTGTTGGGAAGAGTCTACTAGGAGTCACATGCGGAAAATAGGGTCCACATTCGTCTTGCATTGTTATCTTTGCTTCTAGTTTCTGCTTTATATATTATGTGTAAATATGAGTCATAGAGCGGTGTAACGTGCAGTTTTGAATTTTGTTGGCTAACGCTGTTGAATTTCAGGAAAATGCGTAGAAGCAGGAGAGCTGCCACTGCACCAGAACCAAATGTGCCTGACGAGGTGTCGGCACAGGATGAGGCGCCTGCCCCGAGGAGGCAGGGTAGGAGGCCAAGAGCTGCTCAAGTAAGCGGTGCCTACGATTCGAGATCGATCTTTCATGGCACAGGGTCCAATGGACCCCATGGCAGCTACTTTAGCTGGGTTGCAGAGAACCATCGACATGATGGCGCAGTATATGGTCCACCCTCTACAGCAGCAGTAGTCCACCGCACCAAGAGGGGAACCTTACAAACAGATCATAAATTTCAAGAAGTTGGTGCCTGGTACTTATGATGTGTCAGATGATGCATATCGGTTTTTGGATTTCTGCAGACGAGCAGAAATTACTGATTGGTGATAGAAGACTAATAGAGTGTATGCAGCATGTCATGGGGCCTATGCCTAGACAATGGATGAATGACTACATATTACCTTAGATGGAGGGTTTGTCGTGGACTCAGTTTGTGGAACTGTTCATCAATCGATTTATGCCAGAAAGCTTCAGGGATCAAAAGCAGTGGGCCTTTGAGGCCTTAAGACAGAATGGCAGGTCTGTAGATGAGTATGCTCTGCAATTTACGGAATTGGCGGTATGCCCCTACAGCAGTATCTACAAAAACTATGAAGGTGAAGAGATTCCTAAAGGGGCTGGACAGGAAGTATGCAAACCTGGCCATTATGTCTGATCAGTCTTTTGATGTGGTAGTTGATCGAGCCAGACAGATAGAGATTAGCTATGCTGTGGATGACAGCGGAAGGGCAAAGAAAAACAGAGCAGAGGGTTTTTCAGGTGTTCCCTACATGGGTACTCCAGATAGTAGTGGCCAGAGTAATTTCAGAGGAAGAAGTAGGAACAAGAAGAGTGGTTTTAGACACAAATCTCGAGGGTTCAGACAAGGGTACGGATCCAGCAGTGGTCACAGTTCAGGGTACAACAGTTCTGGGTCTGGTTCAGGATCCTCCTTGGCACCTTGTGCACAGTGTGGAAGAGGATATTCAGGACCTTGTATGATGGGTTCAGGAGTATGCTTCAGGTGTGGCCAACAAGGTCACTTTGCTAGGGAATGCCCCGTGTTCAGCGAGCCACAGATGGGGTCACAAGGTTCTGTTGCAAATGTTCCTCGTCATTTGTATCCGGGTGCTTCCAGCATGGCAGGCAGCCAGTTCAGTGGCCAACAGGGCTGAGGACAAGGGAGATGTGGATTTGGAGGCAGATCAGGAGGTAGAAGTCAGTATCAGGGTTCTGCCACTCAGGGTAGGGGTCAAGCTCAGGTTTTCACCCTGACCCATCAGGATGCCCAGGCTTCAAATGCAGTTGTGGCAGGTATTCTTCTGGTCTATTCCTATGAGGCTCGTGTTTTAATAGATCCGGGTGCTACGCACTCATTTGTCTCCCCTGTGTTTGCCATGAGATTGGGTAGAAATCCTACAACTTTAGAATATCCTTTGTCTGCAGCTACCCCACTTAGTGACAACATAGATGTAGATATGGTTTTTCCGGGTAGCCCAGTAGTAGTGGATGGAAAGATCCTCCCAGCAGACTTGGTTCCTCTACCAGTAATAGATTTTGATGTAATTTTGGGGATGGACTGGTTAGCAACTCATTATGCCACTTTAGACTGCAGGAACAAAAAGGTGCATTTCCACATACCTAGTGTGGAAGAGTTTAGCTTTGATGGTGACAGGAGCGTGGCTCCATATAATTTGGTGTCAGCAATTAGTGCTAGAAAAATGTTGAGGCGTGGATGTCAAGGATATTTAGCATTGGTGAGAGATACATCTGTAGAAGGTGTTAATATGGAAAATGTTCCTGTTATAAGAGAATTCATGGATGTCTTCCCTGAGGAGCTTCCAGGGTTACCACTAGGAAGAGAAATAGAGTTTTGCATTGATGTTGTGCCTGGTACAAACCCCATATCAATGCCGCCTTACAGGATGGCACCAGCAGAATTGAAAGAGTTAAAGGAGCAACTACAGGAGCTTTTGGACAAGGGTTTCATACGTCCGAGCACTTCACCCTGGGGTGCTCCTATGCTATTTGTAAGAAAGAAAGATGGGTCATTGAGGTTGTGTATTGACTATAGACAGCTGAATAAGGTAACTATGAAGAACAAGTATCCACTCCCTCGGATCGATGACCTGTTTGATCAGCTCCAAGGGGCTAGATTCTTTTCCAAGATAGACCTACGATCAGGCTACCATCAGTTGAGAATCAGGAATGAGGACGTGTCCAAAACGGCATTCAGGACAAGATATGGTCATTATGAGTTCTTGGTGATGTCTTTTGGACTCACTAATGCACCAGCAGCCTTCATGGACTTGATGAACAGGGTGCTCAAGCCATTTTTGGACCGTTTTGTCATCGTATTCATAGATGACATTTTGGTATACTCTCGGACCAAGGAAGAACACGTGTGGCACTTGAGAATGGTGTTGCAGACTTTGAGGGAGCACCAGCTATATGCCAAATTTTTAAAATGTGAATTTTGGCTAGAAAGCATCTCATTCTTGGGACACGTGGTTTCTAGTGACGGCATTCAAGTGGATTCCAAGAAAATTGAAGCTGTAACTGATTGGCTTAGGCCTACAACAGTCACTGAGGTGCAAAGTTTTCTGGGTCTAGCTGGCTACTATAGGCGTTTTGTGCAAGATTTTTCCAGGATAGCGGCTCCCCTAACTAAGTTAACTCGAAAGAATGTTCCATTCATTTGGACAGATGACTGTGAGAAGAGCTTCCATAAGCTTAAGGAATGTCTAACCACCGCCCCTGTGTTGACACTACCTATGAGAGGTGAAGGATACACCATGTACTGTGACGCCTCCAGAGTTGGCCTAGGGTGTGTTTTGATACAGAATGGAAAAGTAGTGGCTTATGCTTCAAGACAGCTGAAGAGGCATGAGCAGAACTACCCCACCCATGATTTGAAAATGGCGGCTGTAGTCTTTGCACTAAAAATCTGAAGACACTACCTGTATGGTGAAGTGCGAGAGATATACACTGACCACAAGAGTTTGAAGTACATCTTCCAACAGAGGGATTTAAACTTGAGACAGAGGAGATGGATGGAGCTTCTGAAAGACTATGATTGCATTATCCAGTACCACCCTGGGAAGGCCAATGTAGTAGCAGATGCTTTGAGCAGAAAATCTTACGCGGTTTGGCGCACATTTCTGAGAGAAAAGACCGTTGATTCGGGAAGTACATGAGTTAATGGATCAAGGTTTAATCCTAGATCTTTCGGATGAGGGGTATTGTTGGCTCATTTTTGGTGAGGCGGACTTGCGGGACAGAGTTAGAGTTTCCCAGCACAGAGACCAACAATTGATGAAGATCATAGAAAGAGTACAGCAAGGTGAAGGTGGTGAGTTCGGGTTTGCCAATGATGGCGCCCTTATGCAAGGTTCTAGGATATGTGTGCCCGATGTGGACATTCTCAAAAATGAAATCATGCAAGAGGCACACTATACACTGTACAAATGTCCACCCAGGCTACACCAAGATGTACCATGATGTGAAGGATAGCTATTGGTGGAATGGCATGAAGAGAGACATAGCAGACTTCGTGTCCAAGTGCTTGACTTGTCAGAAGGTGAAGTTTGAACACTAGAGATCGTCAGGGAAGCTGCAAGAGCTCCCTATCCCAGAATGGAAGTGGGAAATGATCACTATAGATTTTGTGACTGGGTTGCCTCGTACCACGCGAGGGTATGATTCGATATGGGTAATTGTAGACCGTCTAACCAAATCAGCTCACTTCTTGCCTGTGAAGACTACATATTCTGTGGCACAGTACGCTCGACTCTACATTCGAGAAATAGTCAGATTGCATGGAGTTCTGGCTTCCATAATATCCAGAGGGCTGATTCACTTCTCGGTTTTGGAGAAAGTTGCAGGAGGCACTTGGCACACAGTTGAACTTTAGTACGGCTTTCTACCCTCAGACAGACGGACAATCCGAAAGGACAATCCAAACACTGGAAGACATGCTTCGCATGAGTGTTTTGGATTTTGGAGGTCAATGGGATGATCAGCTAGCTTTGGTGGAGTTTTCTTACAACAACAGTTACCATTCCAGCATAGGGATGGCACCCTATGAGGCACTATATGGAAGAAAGTGTAGGTCTCCTCTGTGTTGAACGGAAATGGGAGAAGCGAAGGTGCATGATGTAGACCTAGTGCAGTACACTTCAGAGGTAGTTCCTTTAATCAGGGAACGATTGAAAACAGTTTTCAGTAGGTAGAAGAGTTATGCAGACCCCAGATGGAGGGATGTGGAGTTTGCAATAGGCGACTATGTATTCCTGAAGGTTTCTCCAATGAAGGGAGTCATGAGATTTGGAAAGAAGGGCAAGTTGGCACCTCGGTATATCGGACCTTTTGAGGTTACTGATAGAGTTGGAGCAGTTGCCTACCGGTTGGAGCTACCACCCAACCTTTCTCATGTTCATCCTGTGTTTCACATCTCCATGCTCAGGAAATACATTCCAGATCCTTCTC
Organism: Hevea brasiliensis; assembly: GCF_030052815.1. Taxonomy (NCBI): domain Eukaryota; kingdom Viridiplantae; phylum Streptophyta; class Magnoliopsida; order Malpighiales; family Euphorbiaceae; genus Hevea; species Hevea brasiliensis. Next base: position 49,360,594 of record NC_079508.1, on the reverse strand, counting down.
ATGTACTACAACCGGATGCAATACAGCTAAAAGAGAACTTGACATTTGAGGAGCAACCTGTAGCCATAGTGGACTACCAAGTGAGACAGCTAAGATCAAAACAGATTCCTATGGTTAAGGTTTTGTGGAGGAGTCAGTCAGTGGAAGAGTGCACCTGGGAGTCAGAACGGGACATGCGTAGCAAGTACCCTTATCTGTTCAATGTGTAATCATGTACTTTATTCTGCCTTGTGTAAAATTCGAGGACGAATTTTCTGTAAGGGAGGAAGAATGTAACACCCCAAAATTTTAAATTTTATTATTTTATGAGTATTATTGATACTTTAATTTTATTTAAATTTTAAGAAATTATTTGAGATTTTTCGGATTTTAAAAATTGGGTTCGATTTTTTGAAAATATAAACTTTGATGATTTTTAAAAATTTATTTAAAGACCACGTGGCAAAACTAAAAATATATTTGGAGTCTACAAATTTTTCTGAGTTTTCTAGAATTTTTTCGGAATTTTTAGACCTCGTTTTTGGTCCCAAGGCAGAGTAAAAATTTAAAATTTTGTATCCTAAATCGAACTGGCCGAATCGAACCTGATCGGATCGGACCGATCGAATCGGACCGGTCTTCTTCTTTTTCTTTCTCTTCCTCGCGCGCGTCCCGACCTCCCTCCCCTCCTCTCCCGTTTTCTCTCTCCTCCCTCCTCCCCTTGCCGCGCCGCCGCCTCCCCTGCCATCCCAGCTCGCCGGCGCCCCGCCCCACCCCTCCCCCATGGCCGGCTGACGTCCCAGGCTGCCGGAAAATGCGCTCGAACGCCCCCTTTATGCGTGCGCGACTTTTCGTCTTCCTGGCTGAAATCCGGTCGATCCGGCCACCAATCGAACTGGGTCTTGTGTCTAAACTCATTTACTCGTCGAGAGCTTTCCATAGACACCAAGAACACCGAAATCCATTGAGCGGTTTGTCCAATTTTTGCCCGGGAAGTTTTAGCCCATTTTGAATTTCGGGCTAGATTTCTCGCAAACCGTGAGCCCCACGAGAATACCGAGAGTACCAGAGCGCTCCACTCATTGAGAGTTTCGCGGGGATATAAATTTCAAAATTTTTTGACACTGTTTTCGGTGAGTCCCACGGAACTTCGCAGTATTTTTTCGAGCATTAAATGAGCTTAGAAAATTCTGAAAAATTTATGTACTAACCCCGTGTTGTGGGCTTTGTGTAGGTATCCTCAATTCGCGGAAATTCGATAGTTGTCCAGGTCTGTGAATTTCCGGCCAGACAGAACCGCTACCGGAAAAGTCTCCGAACTGGATCGAGGTTTTAGCTAACCCCCCATTGTCAAATATCCCGAGCGCGTCCCCGAAGTCGGAATCGGCAAAGGTAAACCCGAACCTTACTTTTTCGTAATTTTTTAATGCTTAAATAGGATTAAAAATCCATAAAATATTCGTGGTAGCCCAGAAAATTATGATTCTTTTTGCAATAGCCTAGTAATATTGCTAAGGACCGCGGGCCAAAGTTTTAGAATTTTTAGAGCTTGTTTGGGTAGTTTTTGCAAAAATAATCAATTATAAGGACTAAATTGAAATTTTACATATTGTGATGGATGAATGATTTGATGGGCCTAGGAGGCGCTGTGTGATGTGATTGAATTTTGGATATATGAGTTGCGAATATAGAAGTGTTTTTGAGCCCTTTTACAGGTTGGGTAGGTCCTAGGTATAGGAGAGACTCTGCCGAATTTTCGGTACGACTTAAGGCGTATTTGGTCTTTTCTTGATTTGTATTGAGTCAATTATATTAAATAATTGTAATTTAATTGTCAGGTGAGCTGGGACAGCCTTCTTCCTCCACCCAGCCGCCACAGTGACCGTTGTCAAGTCTGTGAGTAAAATATTAATTTTAATTATAATTTCGATATTATTATATATTCAAGCATGCCTATGCATCACTTATATGTATATATCTATGTAGTTAAAATTTAGGCGCGATTTATGTTGCATTCATAACTGTTAAAGTGCCATGATGTTATTGTGGTAATTTGGAGCAGTGTGCGTGCGTTAGCGTGCGTATGATGTGGTGTGGACTATGGATAGGACGGGTAGACACGACTTGAGATCTTCGCTGGGACCCGGTCCTTCGGGGTAGTCACGGCTTGAGTTCTTCGCTGGGACCCCAATTTGGTTATTAAGCGAAAGTCCGACTTGAGTTCTTCGCTGGCACCAGGTTGGATTTAAGAGAGCTGTATAGGGGATCGGCTTCCATATATTATGATTGATATTATTGGGTGTGTGAGTACTCCAAATTACCTTTTTACTGTTATGATGTGAATTTGTTGCTGATGTTGCATTTTGCAGGTTGCATTAGTTTAGATAGTTATAGAGATTATGGTTAAAATTGATATTTTACTCTCTGAGTCGAACGCTCACTCCTGTTCAATATTTTTCCAGGCCACAAGAAGATATTTTTGAAGTTAACCTGCTTTTCTCCATCGCAGGTCGTTTTCTCATGTTTGTGTAATTCTATAAACTTCTAGAAATTTCCGCATGTGTTAGAAATATTTAATTGATTCGGGTTTGTAATATAAATTGTTATGTGGACCTGTAAACGTATAATGATATGCATGTTTGATGGACTGGATGAGGGAGCTGAGCTCCCATATATTTTTATGATGATATGAGTATGTGGAGAGTGAGCTGAGCTCCCCAATTGAGTATTTACTGTGTTTACAGGTCGGGTGAGTCAAAAACTCCCCGTTGAAAGTCCATTTTATGGCTGGACTCTGTCCAGTTGATTTCTTGAAATTGGACCCAAATGGGCCTTAGAGTTGGATTAATGAATAGTTAGGCTTACTACGGGTCTCGGGGCCTTTAGGCTGGCCCAGGTCCTAGTGTCGGTCCGGCCCATAGATTGGGTCGTGACATTAATTCTACCCTACCGTTAATAAATCAATTATTTCATTGACAATGTTAGTTGCCATGTCAGATGTCATGTCATGCTTATAAGATGGTATAATTGATAGAAGTTGCAAAATATAAATTTAATTGGTAATTTAATATAATTAAAAAAATTGAATGAACAAGGTTTTTTTTTAATATCTTCTAAAATTATTAAATTTTGGAATATAAGTTATTAATTATAAATATATTTTATGTAAGTAATTCTTACGGATATTTTATACATTATCATCTCTAGTATAATTTAAAGACTAAAAAACTAATTTTTTTTCTTAAATATTTATTATAAAAGTTATATATAATTAATTAAAACATATACAATAACAATTAAGTATTCAAAATTAATTAAAATTGGTTATACGTATCATTTTTCGCTATTCGATTATGTTTAGAATCACTTTTGTATTAATATTAAAAAAGGTTATAAATTTTTTTAATATTACTTTCTTTCATATAATTTTTGGTATCTCATTTTTTATTCTCATTTCTTTAACAATTATTTTAGCATATTTTTATGTTGAAATATTTTTAGATCAATCAAATTAATAAAATCAAATTGTTAATTAACTATCAATTTTAAAAGTAATTTGAAATTTTATATAAATTAAAATGAATTGAGAAAATTGTCAAAAAAAATATTTTTCAAATTTTTATAATTCTACCTTATATTATAGAAATTGTCAATTAAACTCTATATTTTTTTAACTTTCATCAATTATACCCTACCACGACATCATGTGGACATCATGTGGCAACTAATGTGGTATCTTTGTGGCATCTGACATGACAATTTCATTAGTGAAATAAAATTAAAATAATAATTTTATTAATAGTATGATAGAATTAGTAAGATTTAAAAAATTTATGGTTAAATTAGTAATTTTTATAATATATGATAAATTTGTAAAAATTTAAAAAATATAAAGTTTTTTTTTTAGTTATCCCATTTAGAAATAACGCATTTCTAAATAAAATATTTTTATAAAAATAAAAATTAAAAAAAATATAATTTTGCACGTACAGATTGATTAATTTGCTTTCAATTATTTTGCAGCTGGTTTAGGAAATGTGGGTAAAGAGTGTGTGTGTAGGGCTTTTAGGCCGGAGGCATTGGGCTGGTGAACCACCTGATACGAAAACGGCAGAAGTGAGGACTTGGGGGTAATAAAAGAGGAAAATTGAGGGTGAAAATGTCAGAAAAATTCAAAGGAAGAAGGCTAGGGTTTTCACTGATCATCACTATAAAATGGCAGCACCAAAACCTCTTCGTTTGCGATGCTTTACAGCACTCTCCTCTGCACTCCTTCAATTTCTTTCCCTTTTTTGTTTTTTGGGTTTTATTTGATTTGGTGAAATCATATGATATTATAGGCTCAAGGGATATTGATTTGATGGGCGGTGATGAGGATTTGGAGAAAGTCATGCACCACTCTGATTTCCTGTGCTGATAAATCTCTCATACCCATATACTTCTGAGCCTAATCGTCCTTGATCCTTATCTGTGTGTGTTGTTGGTTTGTGTTTTGTAAAGAAGGAACCAAGTGATGGGGTCGTGTGACCTGAACCATGATGCGGACCGTACAGCAATCTTCCATTGCTTCTGGGGATAACTTTTGGTTTCTGATGGTTCCTTCTTCATTCTTCAATGGCTTTTGCTTTCCATTCTTATATTTATGCATTTGTTTCTTAGTTTTACTTCATTTTTTTTTTCTTAATTAACATTGGATGAATAAATATGTGCAAGCATTTTCATCTGATTGAATTTGGATTAACAAGAAATTGATTATTCTCTAATTTTATATCACCCAACCTCTTGGAGAGAGATGAAATCCAGCTTTAGGATCTCAAGGATTTGCAAATTTATGATCCAATTGGTTTATTTCTTAAGGAATTTTAGTCTTCAATTCTGCTTGAAATGAAAACATTATCGTTGGAAAGTTCAAGTTCATTGTGATTATTTTCCAATGAGAAACGCTGCAGTGCATACGGTTCAAATCAAACTTAAATCATCAAAATCAGATTATCATATTTAAAAAATTAAATTAAATTAAAATATATAAAAAAATTAAATTTAAGTGATATAAAAAAGATATTAATATAAAACTTAAAGCACATAAATTTAGTAGAAAATTTTATTTTAATTTATTTTTATTGTAAAACATAAGGATCATTGAAAAAAAAGTGCGAGCCATCAAGGGACGAAACTTTTGAGCTAAGAGATTTACTCCTAGGAGAAAGAATAGTGACTGGAAGAAACTCTAGAGAACTCTCTTTTAACTTAACTTTCTATCCCTAGAAATAACTATCATCAGAACAACAATCCAATTCATGAGATGTTCTTGAAACAATTTTAAGGATCATAATAACTAAAAACATTGATAGAAATGTTGACTCTTATTTGACTCTTGACTAAAAATAGTTCTAGAGAATCTTAAAAAAAAGATGTCATTCCATGATCAGAATATTTTTCAGTCTCACAACAAAGTTTCACTTCTTTACATTGAACGGATGAGCAATTTGTGTTGTATATTACACGCTCTGGTGACCTCGTACCCCACATCAGGGGACCAAACCATAACCCACCTGGGTAACCAACATCTGGCTTTGGTTTTGATTTGTTTGGTATTGTAGGCTCTATGTCAACACACCCAGCGTTAATCATACTAAGAACCAATTGGGCTCTTTGTCCTTCCTTTCACAACAATTTGGGCTCATAGTGTGAGATTGGATCTTGTTTAGCTTGCACTAAAGAATAAATCTTAATAAATTTAACAAACCAAAAGTAAAAAATAAAACAAACATAATTTAGGTCTCAGAACTATAAAGTAAACCTTGCACACAGTATGCCTACTTAGAACAATAAACAATGATTTCATATTCTTATGATAGTCGAATTCACAGAGCATTGAAAAACGCCAAAATTTCTTGTAGAATTGTATAAAAACAAACTAAATGTCACAACTCGTTAAGGGTTGTAACCGGCGCTAAGAAATAGGTCAACTTAAGGCTGCCAGAATCCTTAACAAGCTTAAGACTAAAGACTTTGATTTTCTAAGGGCCCACATAACTGCTTGGGAACTTTTCTTAAAGTATAAGAGAAGTTCTTTCCTTCCTAAGACTCAAACTTCTCGGAAAGAATTTAAAACTTTAAAGCATTATGTGCAAATTTCTTTTTCTGTTTTTGTCTTTCATTATTATTATTATTATTATTATTATTATTATCATACTAAACTTCATTTGTACAAAATTAAGCTCTTTTTGTAACCTTTACATGACTGTTATAGGCCACATAACTTTTTTTAAATTGGTTCCCCTGGAAGAGCAAGTTATAAACCTTTATTTTCTTATCTCTATTATGGCTATTCATCATTTTCATACATAAACTTTTGAAATGTTACCCTTAAAGGACATATTTTTCTTAGTTAAAGCATATTTACTTTAGCTGCATTCTATTAATCACACTATCTTTATTTCTTTATGAATATTCTGTCTACCCTTAGTATTGAAATACTCAAGAGGGTTATTGATTACCCCAATAGACTTTTACCAACTTTCTCCAATTTAGTGTGACTAATAGAATAGTACTTTACTCTATCTTCATTACATAATTATGCATTTAGATATTATCATGCTTTTCCATTAGAACAACTCATTACATATACATTTAAACAACCTATTGGCAAGTACATTTTTCATGATGTCATCATACATTAGACATACATGCCCACACCACAAACATGAAACATGCAATCATAATACATCAAATACATATACTTACATGACACCATGACATGACATAAATACATATTTCTATACTATTAATACATTTGTACAAAATGTGCTGACTGCTAACACTATCACAACATCTACTCTTCTAATATGCTATAAACACTCGTAGATTCTTATGCTCCTGCTACCTTTAAAGACTGTTTTGGATGGGATGGGGGGTAAGCTGGAAGGCTCAGTAATCATAAACTTCTTAAAGCAATTGCATACACTTTTAATTACATACACATGGTTTGTCAAACACATGAATGCATCAATCATCAAACATATGCAAACATGGTAGTCAAGTCACCAGTAACTTCCTATAATCCAATTTCCTCAGGACTTTCGCTTAATATATCTAATGTGTCTGGCTCATACACATACAGAGGCTCTTTAGGACTTTCGCTTAAAACATGAGATGTGCAATGTACCAGGGGCCTCACTTGGATTTTTGAATCCATAACATATATAACATAATACCATATACCATCTAAGAGTTAGTGAATCATCCATAATCTACCTCACATCATATACATATATGCAATTATATCAAGTATGGTTCTAATGCATTACATTCTAATATCAATACATTTCGTGATGCATGATTATGCTTAAAGCAGAAATTACAGTAATTAAAAAGCATTTAAAATTAATTTAAGCAATTTATACTTACTTCTTATGGTATTTATTCATTTACTCTTACCCCTTAGATCTGGCAGGTAGACTTGATTTCATGTGTGCTTCTTAGGATGTTCTAACATCAAACTGACTCAGGGCCTGACTTCCTTGAACCTTGATCACCCACTCTGATCAATTGCTGAAACAACAAACATATCAATTCTATATCCTAGACTTCCTAAAAACATATAATGGACCTTTAATGTACATCATCTAGGTCCTTTTGGGTAACAAAATCATGTTTTGGAGCCTTAGAACTAAAGGAGAAATAAGGCTAGCAGAACCAGGTTCGGCTGCCGAAGTCTTAGACTTCGACGCTGAAACCTCGAACATCAACTGCCCCTTTTGGACAGTAGCTACTGTGGCTACTAAAGTCTTGAGCCTTATTTTCTCTTTTGTCCAGAAATGATTGCTACTACCAAAGTCTTAGACTTTGGCTGCCGAACCTAGAGATTTTTCAGAAACACAATCCAACTATCATAGCACATTTCTAAGACAATTAACAACTTAAGCAACTCTAACAAACCCACATGCAATCAAAATCAAAGCGAGTAATTGGAGATTTCCCAAACTTCCCTTTAAAACATCCAAAAACAAAGCATTTCCAAGGACTCACTTAACATAACTTGTTCAAACTCTATCCAAAACATGCTTAACTACTTTTTAAACCCATCAAAAACAAGTTTAAAGCATAACATTGAAATTCATTTTAAGATCCCCCTACATGTAACTCTTTCTCCCAAAACCTAGAAACTTAAAACCATACTACACATTCAAAAATCACATGCAATCCCAACCATACTCTCCTAGCCATGAATTCTATAAAAAAACATGCAGAAAATTCAATTGAAAGAGGAAAATTTACCTTTCTTCTATGGCACTAGGTAAAGAGAGATTGGAGTAAATCTTAAAGATCCTTCGAATTCTTGAACTTCCTAAACAAACTAAGACTTCTAGCTTCTAAAAGATCAAAACAAAGGAATTCAAAAAGGAAAAATCCCTTTGCATGCACCAGAGGTTGAAAGAGAAGAGAAAAATAACTTTTCTTTTTAAATTTAAATTGAAATGGCTATTTATACCCCTGCTATTGAGGGGACTTTCGGTTGCTAGAGTTCATTTTGTCTAAAAAGGATATTTGAACAGAAAAATGGATTTCGGCTGCTGTGTAATAACCCTAATTTTAAAATATAAATTTTATTTTTTTATATATAGTATTTTAATATTATCTAACTGAATTATAATTTTTTTTATTATTATTGTAAAAATTCCATTTATATGTTTTAATATTACTTTTAAAGATATTTAATAAATTATTTAATAGTCGAATTTTTAATTGAAATAGTTGATTTTATAAATTTATTATAAATCAATTATCAAACCATATTGTTTCATTGTTTTTAATCTTGATCTTAAATTGTTACTAACTTGATTTCTATTATTATTATTATTATTATTATTATTATTATTATTATTATTATTATTATTATTATTATTATTATTATTATTATTATTATTATTATTATTATTATTATTATTATTATTATTATTATTATTATTATTATTATTATTATTATTATTATTATTATTATTATTATTATTATTATTATTATTATTATTATTATTATTATTATTATTATTATTATTATTATTATTATTATTATTATTATTATTATTATTATTATTATTATTATTATTATTATTATTATTATTATTATTATTATTATTATTATTATTATTATTATTATTATTATTATTATTATTATTATTATTATTATTATTATTATTATTATTATTATAATTATTATTATTATTATTATTATTATTATTATTATTATTATTATTATTATTATTATTATTATTATTATTATTATTATTATTATTATTATTATTATTATTATTATTATTATTATTATTATTATTATTATTATTATTATTATTATTATTTCATATCAAGACTAAATTTAAAGGCTTTATTTGTTATTATATTAAATTAAATTTAGTTTGATTATTTCATTGAGTTAAATATATTAAATGAAAATTTTAATTGTATTTTATTATTAGTTATTTTAGTTAATTTTATATTATTTTATTTTAATGTTAAAAAAATAGGTGAGATATTTTAAGTTTATATTATTATATAATATTAAAAAAAAAAAACCCAAACCCCCCCCCCTCTCTCTCCCCGCATCACTCTCCCCCCCTCACTTTCTCCCCCTCATCCCACCTCTGACTGACCAACACTAGCGTCGATGAGACCCCGGCGAGCCTCCCCCACCTACAAATGACCTCCAGGCATCGGCCAACAGCAACAACGGGCGACAAGAGAGGAGAAACGAGGAGAGAGAGAGAGAGAGAGAGAGAGAGAGAGGGCCACGCAGCATGCCCACTTTGGTGGCAATTTTTGGTGACCATACTGCCCGCCATGGGTGGCTATGGCTTCCTTACATAGCCAGCTTTCATTTCTGACCAGCCTCGCCTCCAATAGTGGTCGGAGAGAGAAAATCCGGTGAGGAAAAGTTGGGGATAAATCAAATGGGTTTCACCACTTTCTGGCCACTTTTCTAGCGATCCGATCGTTGGATCGAAAATCCGAGACTACCGGTAGACTCAAGGCTATGAAATCTTTGAGATGGGACTAGCCCTACTCCAATCGAACACCGTTTGAAAAAGGCGATCATCGAACGGTCTAGATCGCTAGGTGAGATTTTCAAACTTTTTTTATTTCCAAAAAATAAAAATAATGTTATGATAATTATGAACAATTTTTGGGCATAATTTAGGTGCGATTGGATTGACAATAGCTTATCGGCGTTAAGATCACAAATTTAGCTAGATCAGGCTGCCCGGCGGCCCGTCTCGGAACGTAGTCAATATTATAGTCAATCCTAGCATTTTCAGACATTCTGGACGTGTTCCCCGTGTCAGATTTAGCATAGGTAAATTTGAACTCCAAGTTGTTTATTTTTGTCTAATACCGATTTAGGATAAAAATTCATAAAATATTCTTAATTGATTAGAAAATTATAATTCTTTTTGCCTTAGTCTTATAACCTTATTAAGGACTGCGGGAAAAAATTTTAGAATTTTTAGAGCCCGTTTGAGTAATTTTTATAGAATATAAGTTTTAGGGGCAAAAACATAATTTTTTATTTTGTGAGATTTTGCCTGGATTGGAGGAGGGCTCAGGAGAGGCCATGTGTTATTGATGAGATATGGAGATGGGATGTGTGATTTTAGAAGTGTGATTTGAACTACTTTACAAGTTAGATAGGTCTTAGGTACAAGAGAGATTCTGCCAGATTTCCGGTATAAATTAGGGTGTCCTTATTTTCTTTAAAATTCTTGATTTGGGTTAACACTGATAAATTTATAATATGATTGTTTAGGTAATCAGGGTCAGCCATTCTTCCCACTCAGTCGCCACAATAATCTACAATGATCAGTGAGTAGATATTGATTTTATTTGCAATTTTAATATTATTACATATTCAAAGCATGCTCATACATCACATATAAATATATGTATGTAGTTAAATATTAGGCACACTCTATGTTACATTTTTCTTATTTGAAATATGCTTGTGGTGTCGCCTTAGGGTAATTTAGAGCTGTGTGCGTGTGTCAGCGTGCGTGTGGTGTGATGTGATAGATATGGGTAGGACGGGCAAATCAACTTGAGCTAGTTTCGCTTAGGGCCCAATCCTTTTTGAGGAAATTGGGTGAGTATGGCTTTGAATTGATCTCCCTGACCCTCGCATTTGAATTATTAAGTGAAAGTCTGGCTCAAGTTGATCTCACTGGTAGGTTTTGGACTAAGAGAACTATATAGGGGATCAGCTCTCATATGTATTTACACATGATGTGATATATGTATGTGTGAGTGTTTCAAATTATTCTTTGTGTGAGTATTATTTGAATTTAGTGAAATTTATTAATCGTTGTTGTATTCCATCATTAGGGATGCATTAAAATTAGATAGTTATAGAAATTGTTTTTAAAATCAATATCTTACTCTAGTTGAACACTCGCTCTTGTTCACTCTATTTTTTCAGTCTACAGGATGAGTTCTTTTTCAAAGTAACCTGCTCTCTTCCTCGCAGGTTTAACATCAGTTATTTATTTGTTTTATTATTTTCTAAGTTTGAATCTAGAACTCCGCATGTATTAGTAATAGCATGGGCCTTGTTGGAGACTATATTAATTTAAGTTTTTGATATCAATAAATGAAAATTTTTATGATATTTATATAGTTTATAATTGATTGATTCAGGGTTGAGCTGAGCTCCCCTGACTTTAGATTTTAATAGTTATCTGTTGGGTTGACCCGAATAAAAATATAATCTAATATTTTATTTTATTTTAATTACATGATAGGGCTCAGTTTTAGGCCCTGATTATGGATTTAGGAATAATAAAGTTTACGACGGGCCTCAAGGGCTTTATGCTGGCCCAGGTCCTAGTGCCGATCTGGCCTATGGGATCAGGTTGTGATACACTGAAAGTTTATTTTTCAGCTTCCGAAGTTTCTTCTACCCAAAGTAGCACTTAAAAACTTTTCTTAATTAAAATCCTTTTAAAACATTTTTAACACATGACACTTATATATATATATATATATATATATATATATATATATATACACCTTACCACCATTCCTTGTCCATAAAACCTCAAGTTCATGGGAACTTCCCTTTGATGTCAGGAATTCCGACATCGGAAAATGGTGATTATTACACTAAACACTCTATCATCTGGTATTAAACACTTCCCTTTAAGAATATGTAATAATTCATTGGTAAGATAATCTGCAGTAAAAATTTACATAACAATTCCATCAGAGTACTAAATGTTCAATTTTTTCAAGAATCTTTGCATCACTGGACAAAAGAACCATCGCTTTCTCCTAATGAGGATCTAGCAAAGGCCTGTTACCTGTTAAAAATATTTGAGTGTTATTCCAAAACCAACATAAATATGACCGAATCTAGAAACTTATATAATCCATTGCTTGTTCTTATAATAATTAAAGTTTGATAAAACATAACACCTAAAATCAGAAAACATTAGCTACACAGAAGAACCTTATTGTTTTCACCTCATTACAATCCAACAGATTTTGGCCACCAAGCAAACCAAAATCTTCCTCTTTTCTTCTTCCATACTCTGTCTCAAATTTAGAAAGAATTGCTCTAAATGGAAGTCAATTGTGATATTCAACAGTTGTTAGTCAAGCTGGAAAAGCTCTACAATTCCAGAAATCAAACAATGCCTATACACCACTAACTATTTGGATTTAAAAAAAAAGGCCTTCATATGATGGTATCAATCTGAATTTAATTTTTAAACCAATTGTTATTTAACATTTGCCATCAGATCATTTCTTTCCAAGATAAATGAAGCAATAACCCAATTCCTCACACATAAGTTCCAAACAATTGGCATGTGACAAGGAAAACTCCACTTAAAATTTCACCTCAACAATCTCAAGTTCAGTTGACTTCACCAACATATTCACTTATGCACATTTTTGTACCCCAACCCTGGAAAAACCAAACCTCCCAAAGTCCTCCAAATGCCAATAATTTTGAGGAAAATTATATATATATATATATATATATATATATATATATATATATATATATATATATATATATGTTAGTGTATGTGCAGTGCAGCCAATATATTAGTTGCATGTGTGATCACTTAATACATGTATATACTTTATTCTTAATAAAAGGCTGCTTTATCTTTAATATTTAATTTAATTTTAATGAATATTAATTAATAAAGATAAAGTCCATGAGACTTATATGCATAGCAGTGGAAATTATAATGTTGTTATAATTATGAGATTCTGACTGCATTGTAACATTGTTACAAAAATATTCCTGGTCAATGTTATATCGAGATTGGACATTGATATAACTGATGAGACTAGTACACGTTGCATTCTTTCCTTTTTGAAAAGAAGCAGCAATTCTCATTAAGCTGAGGTATGTGAGATACCTAGAACCAACTTGTAAGTGCTTGTGGTGACAAGTTCACTGAACTGACTCGCACTAGGATTCCATATGGAAGTTTACCTGTGTCTATGGAAAAACTCATGTGACAGTCATGTAAATGATCCTTAGACTTGAGATATTAAGTTATCTTATATAGGAATTACTGTATTTTGATACTACTCACATGTCATTCTATATAAGGATAACGAATGTGGCAGCTGTTGGATATAGTATGAACTATGTGGAGATATTTAATTGTTAAGATAGAATTCAGCACCTTAGGTAATTAAGGAAAATATTTCAATTGTTCTTGGCCAGTATGGATTGTTAAATCCTTGCGCAAGGTAAAATAAGATTGAGATCTTATTTAATTAATCAATTATACTGGGAGGACATAAATGATTTACACATAGCAGACACATTTTATACATCAATGTATAAATCGAAATATTATGTTGAAGGGATGTTAATTATACTGACAGAAAAGTTAGTCAAACCACTTTGACAAGTTCTAATATTTGGGTAGTTATTACACATTGCTAGATGTCAATAATGATCTACAAATATAATTAATCAATTGTGAATTGATGATAAAATTAAAGTATTAATTTTATTTAATTATATTTGTTGCCAACATATTAGGAACCTAATGGGTCACACACATAAAGACTTTAAGTGAGGAATTAAATTGAATTATCAAGTTGGACTTGATAAAAAATAATTCTAGAGACTTAAGGACTGAAGTATAAATTTTATTTAGACTACTTAATATCCTAATAATTAAGTGTAGACTTAATTTAAAGTTTCTAGAATTATAGGAATTAATTATATGAATAACAATTTCCATAGGGATCAATTTATAATTAACAAATTTAAAGGGTTAAATTTATAATTATAAAAGGTTATTCCCTATAAATAGGGAAGCTTGTCTTCCATTCTTGACAATTGAGAGAAGAAAGAAAAGAGCTAGCACTCAAAACTCCCAATATTCTCTAAAAGTGTCTTGGAGAATTTCCTCACAACTGGTCTGTGTGGATACCATCAGAGGCCAGACATCTGGACAGCTGGTGGTTTGCTACAACTCGGCCTGATAGTCAGAAAATTCCTCAAGCTGTTTGAGGTAATTTGCTAAACAAACATTAATTATCACCATTTCATATTTAATTAAAGTTGATCTTGTTTAATTGAGAATTAATGCTTTCTAACAATATATATAAACATATGTAAAAAAAAGAAAGTAAAAATTAGTGATGTCTTGTATTTGAGCTAAGAAGAGACACCATGTAAAAATTTTGTATATACATGTAAACTAAGCTTTTCATCCGAGTTTCTGATCCAATCTTTGATGAATAAATAAGGTGAAGGCCAACATTCAATTCCTGCAGTAATGATAGATTTAAGATGATATTCATAAACTAATAAGCATAAAACAACCCAACAACCATAATTACATACTCGTGCCAGCTCTTCAAGAGAGATTACTCTGTTAGCCTCCCATTCAAAATGCTCAAATGCAGTGGAGGCAATTTGCTCCCACTCCTCAAGTGCCTCTAATTGATATGTGCTTGCAGTTGTAAAAGACTCTTCAAAGTATATCTTCCTATAAGCAAGGGACTCCAACTGTCCAAAAAATTAATGGAATCCAAAACACAGTTCAAACATGATAATCAACAATATATGAAAAAGAAAATAAAAGGTAAAAAATCAGGTGTTCAAGATATTCAAAGAGTAGGCAATACTTAATAAAAAGTTTTAAATGACTTTACTAAAGAGTAGCAATACTTAAAAATTAAATGAATATAAAAAAGTGAAAAGGGAATCAAAGTTCAAAGACGAAGAGAAAGAAAGAGAGTTGTTGTACACAAAGGACTAAAATAGGAGAGGGAAACCCATCATCAATCGATCAATTGCTAGAGGGGAAAGCAACACATGCAATCAAGGCGGTGGCTACTTAGACGGTCTTGGAGTTGAATGCGAGCTATTTGTCGCCATGCGTCGACTGATACTTGAGCTATTGAACACCATTTCTTCTATTCTTCTTATTTTCTTCTGCAGTAGCATTACTTTGTCTCTGGATATGAAGCAAATAAGATGAGAGGTAGCAAGCTGCCTGCAGCTTTTGCATGCAACCAAAATTGTAGCCAGGGACAGAGTCGGTGGCTAGAGTGATATTGTCCAACAGGTTTGCTACTATGGAGGAGTTTCCATAGGTATGTAGAATGCACACGCTTTGTGGTGCGGTTGGTACCTGCAATCCTCCCTTCCCTCTTATCTTCCCAATCTTCCTTTCTCATCTACACCGACAATCTCCCCTCTATCACTTCACCAATGCCCTAATAATGATCAGATCTCCCCGCTTCTCACGCTCTCATCTATCCCCTCTGTCTTTCTGATAATGGAGATCTTCTTTATTAAGCAACAAATCCACCAAAATTAAATTGAATTATAAACACCTTTCAAAGATAACATAAATTTTATTATATCAAAAGACTAAAACGGCGTCATTTCAAGACATGGCCATGGGCAAGAGAGTCGCATAAACGTGGCTAAAATTGTAAACAACTTAAACTTCTTGATTTTTTTATTTAAATTAAGAAATTAAACTTCTTGATTTTTTTATTTAAATTAAGAAATCAAGAAATTTAGTCCATAAATTTAATTTTTAGGCTAAATTGAGCTTAAATTGAATTTTTTGGGCTAAATTAATTAAAAAGTTAAAAATGAACTAAATTGAACTTTTTTAATAAATACAGTGCTAAATTAAACATTTTGCCAGAAAAAAAAATCTGGCCTCGAGGGGCTGTCAGTCCAAACTCTTTTTACCTTTAAATATTGCATGAAAATTAAGATTGAACATTAACTGAGTTTTACTGATATCAATATGGCAATAGCTTCTGCTGTTGAGGGAGACAAATATCGTTCTTTCTTGCACGGAGAAGAAGAGAAGAACACCAAATGGAGATTTGGAGGCCCTCCAAACTATGATACTGTTAACAAACTCTTTGAAGATGGCAGAACTAAGGTATGGCCTCCCGGTTCACTTGAAGAGAAAGTGCAGAACCTAGTGAAGACATGGGAAATGGAGCTTTTCCACAAGGCTTGCGTTGATGACTATAAATCAATCGATCCAAAGAAGTATACTTTCAGCCTAAATGGTAGAATCCCAATAATTCACAAGCTCTCTTTATGTGTTTTTTGAAAGTCATGCTTCTAAGCTAGTATGTTATATGCCTGGTCTGCTGCAGGAAGGAAACCTTTAACTTTGGAAGAAACGTTCAAGCTTGGTGGAGGCTACAACGCCTTTATGCAGACCTCCTTACCAGTGAAGTTCCGGGCCTATGACCCTGAAAAGGAAACTGTGGATTCAGCTCATATGGCTTTTACAACAGCATTTCCTAGAGGGTTTGCTTTGGAAGTTCTCCAAGTTTATTCAGGGCCACCAGTAATTGTGTACAAGTTCAGGCACTGGGCTTACATGGAAGGTCCTTTCAAGGGCTATGCTCCTACTGGAGAATTGGTAGAATTCTATGGGATGTCTATTTTTGAGGTACCTCTCCAACTTTCTTCTTCTCCTCCTCCTTTTAGATTGACTTTAGTCTCTGTTATCTGTCAAAACCCAGGTGGATGAACTCATGAAAGTTGTGAAGGTAGAGTTCTTTTTCAATGGTGGAGAACTGCTCGGAGGTCTTATGAAGGGTGCTGCCTTGCATGATTCAACCATAGATGCAGCTTCAAGCTGCCCTTTCTTGAAGGGCACAGGGTAGCTTAAGAACTGCACTTGAGGCAACATGAATGAATAATGCTTGCTTCTGATAGGCATATAAGCTTATGTACTTTTTTATATGGATATGCATATTAGCTGCCCTTGCTTGTAATAAAATTTCTGTATCTGCTTCAATTGCTGTAGCAGTACCCCTCTGTGCTAATGAAATATACATTTATGGACTATTAATATCAGAAGCTTACTTGCAAGTTGATATGAATGCTATACTGGTGAGAATCAGCTCATCTATGAGAGTGCTGCTAGCTGCAAATTGCATACGACTTGGTCTCTAAATTGAATAATACAAGCCAAATGCTCTTGTTGGATGGATAATTTACGTGTGGAAGCCAGAGCATATCCTTTTTGAACTGTGAGAAGCACTTTCTTTTTCAATATCCTTGGCCCAATATCGTTTGGAAGAGTCAACTACAACTTGATTGTTTTCCAAGAAAATTTTGGTTCAGAATAAAATTTCTAACTAGACATTGGACAATGCGGTTTTGGGATTTTAGCCAACTACATGCATGGCAGGTTACATAATTTACATATGAACTTGCTTTCCAGGACCTGGTCACCTTTCTGATCATGAAACCAATTATCAATTTTGAAATTGTACACGTTGATTTGTTCATACTCAATACATCCAATATTCATTACTTGCATATTTTTTTTAATGACATATAAATACATAATTTCAAATTATACATTAAAAAGATAAATATGCGGTTCAGCTCCAACCAAACCTAGAAAGGAGAGATTTCGATGTCAGTGTAGAAACCACCAAATTATACCGTTTCTCTTCTCCCCTAAATCGGGTCGGTTCAACCAGTATTTTTTCTTTACAAACAAAAAAAACCATGGAATTAATTTAAACTGGATCAAATCAAAAACCAAAACTAAAACTGTAGAATCCTGCAGTTCATGTTTGAATCTCAATTCCACAAACCAAAACCGCCAGTTCTGATCCAGAACCTGGTCTAATTCAATGCATTGGCTTTGCCATCACTCACCAACAACTTGTGTGTGCATTGTTATACTCAACTCAACTCAACTCAACTAAGGTTTTATCCCAAAAATTTGGGGTCGGCTATATGGATTCTCCGTCTCTACTCTAAACGATTTTGGGTTAAATCCTTGAAAATGTGTAATGCTTCTAGGTCATGTTGTACTACTCTCTTCTAGGTCAATTTAGGTCTACCCTTTCTTTTCTTTCTATCATCTAGCCTAATGTGCTCTATTTGTCTAACTAGAACTTCCGTATATCTATGCTTCACATGAACAAAACACCTCAATCTCTCATCTCTCAACTTATCCTCAATTGGCAACACTCCTACCTTTTCTCTAATACTCTCATTACGGACTTTATCTACTCTAGTATGGTTACTCATCCACCTTAACATTCTCATTTCCGCAACTCTTATCTTAGACACATACGACTCCTTCAGTGCCCAACACTTACTACCATATAATATGGCCAGTCGTATTGCTGTACGGTAAAATTTTCCTTTCAATTTATTGAGAATCTGGCGATCACATAAAACTCTCGTGGCACATCTCCACTTCAACCATCCGGCTTTCATCCTATGACTAACATCCTCCTCACATCCCCCATCTACTTGAAAGACTGAGACCAGATATTTAAAGTGATTACTTTGGGACAGTACCACTCTATCCAAACTAATTCCTTCCCTATCACCAGTTCGGCCTTCACTGAACTTGCAATGCATGTATTCTGTTTTCGTTCTACTTAACTTAAAGCCCTTTGACTTTAGAATACTTCTCCAAAGCTCTAACTTTCTATTAACTCCTTCTCGTGTTTTATCTATTAGAACTATATCATCCGCAAACATCATGCACCAAGGGATACTCTCTTGTATATATTTCATCAATTCATCTAAAACTAATGTAAAAAGGTAAGGGTTTACAGCTGAACCTTAGTGTAATCCAACTGAGATAGGAAAATCTCTTGTGTCCCCTCTCACTATGCGCACAATAGTAGTTACTCCTTCATACATATCTTTCAACACTTATATGTATCTAATAGATACTCTCTTTTGTTCTAACACTCTCCATAAGACATCTCTTGCAACACTTGTGTATTGTTACATGGTATCTAATTTTTTAATGGTTTCCATTGGATGATGGATCTCTTCAACCAACAGGTTCAAAATTTTACACCATGAAAGGTAAAGCAGGATGCCTTGAGACACGGCCAAAGCAATTTTAGGCAGCTCAATGTAATGATTGCCTTGATTTTGATATCAAATTTCTCAGTAAAAATAAAGAAATAATCTTTCTATAATCTACTCCCCACAAGTATTAATAGCACGAAAAATGTATATTTTTAAGCTGAAACAAAAGAGGGAAAAATATTAACAAGTATTCAAGCTTTGGCTCTATAAGATTTCTAGCTGGTTTACCTATACTATGGAATATGGAACAAAACATGAGTTGTGATTAATATTAATTAGCCCAAGGAAGGGAACCTGGGTAAGGAGCTGCTCCACAATATCTGAATAAACCTTCAATTTCAGGGCAACCATTGGGATAAGGGATTGATCGATGAAAGGGATCACGCCCAAGTTTTTTACGCCAAAGTGTACCTCTACATCCATACGGATCTTCTTCAAATTGAGCCCTCACCAATGCCTCACCTTTCAAAGCTGCTTCTTTGGAAGTTGATGTTGCTGGGGTGCCATTGTAAAAGAATCTCAAATCCGGAAAGCGAATTGCAGAGCGATGCAAGTGTGAAAATCTTTCTTTCTTGAAGTCATAACTTACAACCTAGCTCCAAATGCAATGAAATTAGAAACAAGATTTGACACAACAAAAAGAGCAATCAAGCTGCTAAAGGTATTTTTATATTCTTTTTTTGATACTACATAAAAGATGAAGCTGGAAATACTAGACTTGGTATAAAAGAATGCTTGCACTATTTTTCATGTTGTACAGAAAGGGGATTCAAATTGAAGACCCCTCTTTTTCCTATGGGTACTATTACTGTTGTTGTAAGACAATAGACTGGAGGTTTCTTTAATCGTTTCTCTTGTAAAGCACATAAAAAAGGTTTCCACTGGTACAACTAATAACTCCAAAAAAAAGAAAAAGAGACCTTTAAACATAATGGACTTACTGTTATGTTTTCAGGATATGTGCCAGTAAGCTCTCGGAACCGGCATACACTAAAGAGAAGATTCTCAAAACTATCTCTTGCATGTTCTTCTGTCAATGCCCTCCATCTCACGCTTTCCTCATTGCCTAACAATTACACATTTTGACAGAAAAATCACGATTGAGCGGTTTAAAGCCTTCTTGTAGATATACACCATGTATCATTCATAATATTAAGAGCTGTGAATTCCAGGGATGTACATAAAACCACTCACATAATAAACAAACTTTGATTAGAAGTGTCCCACATTTCTCATTAGAGGTACATAAAATGAAATATTGAGAAAAAAAAAATTCACACACTTGCAACAATGTAAAATAATATAGTCCAAGTACCTGGTCAATTTTCTTAAGAGTAGTGAATTAACTTATAAGACAGTGATAACAGATTTAAGCTTTCAATGACTTAAAAACCATTCTAAATAGATATGTATTGTAATTTACCGTAATTGTTGCACAATTAGAAGTCTAGTGAAATTCTTAGTAAGAAAATGTTAGCTGATAATGAATAACAGCATAGACTCTCATAAGCTACAATACTCAACTTAACTCAACTCAACCTTTATCCCAAGAATATGGAGTTGGCTATATGGATTCTCTTTTTCCACTCTAAACGATTTTGAGTTAAATTCTCGAAAATGTGTAATGCTTTTAGATCATGTTGTACTACTCTCCTCCAAGTCAATTTAGATCTACCCCTTTTTTTCTTTTTATCCCCTCTAATATGCTCTACTTGTCTAGCTAGAGCCTCTGTGTGTTATGCTTCACATAACTAAACCACCTCAATCTCCCTCTCTCAACTTATCCTCAATTGGCACCACTCCTACCTTTTTTCTAATACTCTCATTATGGACTTTATCTAGTCTAGTATGACCACTCATCCACCTTAACATTCTCGTCTCCGCAACTCTTATCTTAGACACATACGACTCTTTCAGTACCCAACACTCACTACCATATAACATGGCCGGTCGTATGACTGTACGGTGAAATTTTCCTTTCAACTTATTGGGAATCTTGCGATCACATAAAACTCTCGTGGCACTTCTCCACTTCAACCATCCGGCTTTAATCCTATGATCAACATCCTCCTCACATCCCCTATCTACTTGAAGGTTTGAGCCGAGATATTTAAAGTGATTACTTTGGGGCAATACCACTCCATCCAAACTAACTCCTTCCCTATCACCAGTTCGGCCTTCACTGAACTTACAATGCATGTATTCTTTCTTCGTTCTACTTAACTTAAAACCTTTTGACTCTAAAGTATTTCTTCAAAACTTTAACTTTCTATTGACTCCTACTCGCGTCTCATCTATCAGAACTATATCATCTACAAACATCATGCACCAAAGGATACTCTCTTGTATATGTTTCGTCGATTCATCTAAAACTAATGTAAAAAGTTAAGGGCTTACAGCTAATATCATTTGAATCCATATCATGAGGTGTGACAAAATTTTTACGTTGATTGTCACCTACCGCGACCTTTATCCGGGCTTGGGACCAGCTAAGCACAAATTACTTAGGCGGAGTTCTCATAAGCTACAATATGTGGGAAAAAGTAAGTTGATATAATTAAATGTTCCTGCAACCTCTTAAATAAGTTTGACCATATTAGATATGTTCTAGTGACAAAGTTTCAAAGTTAGGCAACTGGCATGTAAAGTAGAGTAGCAGATGCAAATATGGTGCGAAGCGGAAGAATCCTTTTCATCAAAAGAGCATCATAGCATTGTTCCCCAGGATTCACTTCAATCAATGTTATCTTTCTACTAACATGCATATCCAATTGAATATTCTTATATTTTTCTGATAAGCATTACTGATTAAATTATACAATAGATAAAGAGTTGTCAATTATGATTCCGGGGTTAATTAAGCATCACCTATAGGGGGCTACCTTTTGTTTTATTACATCTTCTTTAATTTCCTTTTTCCATATCCCTTTCAGCGATTGCCTAACATATGAAAATTGGAAACCTGATTTACTGCTAGGAAAAGAAAAACTGCATGTTTCAACTTGGAGATTGGTTTCTTAAATTCCTTTATGAGATGCTAATGCATCACTGACCAGTAAACTAAACTAAGAAATGAAAAAGAAATCTTGATAGAATTTCAATGTCACTGACGAATAGATTCATAGTTGCAAGACAATAAAACTAACAACTGTGAACTGTCTTTAGGTATAATGAGTAAAAAATAATCCCAAGGAAAAGGAATCAACAAATATGATAACCTTTCCATTGTTAATCAGTTTTCATCTTAAAAGAATCAAAAGTGGATTTGTAGTCCCAATTCTATAAATCATTTCTACACAAAGTAAGACATGATAAAAACAACAAAACAGGCGAGAGAAGCATAAAACTCACCAAACCATCCTTTTGATTCAGCAACAGTCCAATAACTCTGTGCTTCACTACGCGGACCAGCATCTTTTCGAGTCTCACCACCACTAAACAAAAGCAAAGCCCCATCATCCTTTGCTGCAATTTCAATTCCCTCTTGTATATGAGTCACAAAAGTAGCAGCCTGTCCAGGATTTCTCTGATAGGACTCCAAAAACCAAGAGTCCTCCCTATCAACTTTCTCACATTTACTGCTGGTATACACCGAATGCCCAGCAACCATTATAAGATTTTTAAGCTTAGCGAAAGGATAAGCATTCGAACTCATAACCAATTTCGGGTGACTATTCATTGCTCGATACCGGCTCTCATACAGAGACAAAACAACAAGAATAGTGATCCCCAAAGACAAGGAAATGATAAATACAAGAAGTGGGTGCAGCTTGTAATAATAGTGAAGCCGGTTAGCCAAAGATTTGAGCATTTTTAAGGGGTGAAGTGAGGATTTTTTTGACTTTCTGAGTCTTTTGATGGTTCCTGATTCTAAATCGAATTCACCTCTTGGATATGCATTGAAAGATTTAGGACTATTTGCATATATGTTCATCATAAAGCAAATCCAGCTCATGAGCTGTGATATTTAAGGAAATCGAGAAAACCCTGATACGAATTTGGACAGATAAGGCTAACGCAATGAGATCAGGAAAATAACCAGATGCAAAGCGTAGAGAGCTAGCCAACTTTAATCAATTTATACACAAACCCATATGAGAATTTGAAGATACTATGCAGGGGGATCATATAATTGTGATTCAATTGCTTAACCCAAGCACTGCTACACACACACACACACACACACACACACACACACACACACACACACAGCCTAATTTCAATTGATCAACGGATAAATTTTATAGGTTGGTAAAGGGAATCATACAAAGCCAGGAACATATTCGAGCAGAGAAATCAATGGTAGGAAAATCAGAACGGATTTGGAAAAAAACAAGCACGAATAGAGAGTGATAGACAAGCTCACCACAGAAAGTTTGATGAAATAGTTGGGTGTTTAATGCAGAGAGTTCCAGTGCTTGGAAATAATCAGATCATGAAATGCTGACAAGATTCAGATTCTTGAGAGATTTGTTTCAGAAAATGATCGCATATACATTGTTTTGTTTTTCTAGGCTTTGAGAGATGGTGGAGAAGACGACCAGAAGTTTTCCGTTGCCTGTGTAGAAGCACTGTTGATCTCAGATTGCTTCGTCCAAGGGGCCCATGTAAAGCCCAAATAAGCCCACAGTCCTGCAATTGTTATACTTAAAATTTCATTGTTTATACCATTTGATGTCCCTACCCATTTATGTAGATGGGATTAAAATAAAGCCCCTCTGAACAATGATGACTCAAATTTGAATTCTTTTACAGCAGTAATGATTATTTCCCTGGAAATGTTGCGAAATTTCACTATGTCTCAGGCAAGTACATCAAGTGAAACAATGTTGCATGGCAGGTTCTAGCACTGGAAATGGTCTTACTGTTCCTCTATTCTTATTTTTCAGGTAAATTACATTCTAGGAGATAATCCTATGAAGATGAGCAACATGGTTGGCTTTGGGAACCAATAGCCAACCCAAGTTCACCACAGGGCTGCATCAATCCATTAGGATGGCCCGACGTTACACTTATCAAGAGGATAAATTTTTAGCTGCCTTCACTTTTGTACTTTCAATTGCATGTTCCAAGTAAAGTACGGGGGAATCTCAGGAAAATGTTCTTTAGCCCAAGTATCATGAGTGTTCTAACATGAGGCTGCTACAATTGGACATGTACATTAAACCTTTCGCAAACCAACTTCTGTAACATAAAACACAGAAATAGCATTTTCTCCATATAACCTTTCTTGTCCTCGTTAGAAAGAACTCCAAGATTTTTCTTTTCTTGAGAATAATGAGTGCCATTGGCTGGTTTCACTTCATTAGGCCTCTGAACAACATTGTAACAAATATAACTTGCGGCATTATTACTTGATCAGCCTGCCAAGTCTCAGGAAAATGCAATTTATTTAGAGCAGAGGATGTGGTTACAGATTTTTGAATACATGCAAGATGTTCGGATAAATGGAAAATTTGTCGTAATTAGTTCATGTTACAACAAATTTTCCATGTAGCTATTCACAAAATTCATATTTACAGTAAAGGAACTGGAGGAAATTATAGGTTATGTACATGCGCTTTGATTCTGTGTTATCTCCTCAGGTAGACTTCAACTTATCCAACCTGTAAAATATCTGCAAAATTGATATGAGATTTGAGAGATCTAAGCAGACAACCAAGAAACAGAAAGACAGTGACCATGTAACGTCAGCGATATGAACTTGAGCTCACCAGAATGGAGTGAATCTCTTCTAGAATAGGCACTAGTAGTGAAATGAAGGTTTCCATATCCTCTGCAAGTGTGTCATTGTTTTCATCTTTTCGCTTGAGGAGATTAATGAAGGCCTTCGTATCAGGAATTAATTTAAGAGCTACCTGCAACCACTATCTGTTAGTTCAAGATTTCAGTAATTAAGGATTCACCTGGTCAAGACTTGAAAATTCCAGTTAAATAACTTAAATTCAATCCTAATTCAAGTTCAAACTAACACCATCAGAGAAAAAAAGAATTGCCGGAAGTAGATAGAAGGAAGTAGGGAGAGTTACTCTATAAGCAGCAGATGAAATCCATCCATGCCATGGCTTCAGAGTAATATTGTAAGAATCTTTTACAGCTTCCTCCATTTCCTGATCAGGATCCTTCACTAATCTTTGTAATAAAGCAACTGTAAAATCCAAGGATCTGGGGAGCGAATTGAGTTTCGTTTTTCTCGAATTAATAGTGATCAACTATTGAAATTTCCATAATCTGATGATGATAGACTATTAAACAGGAGAGAATGACATCCTAAATATGCTTTAGCAGAAACAGATAGAATATTAATATTGTAAGAACCAATAATTGAAAAAAGCCAAGCACACAAGTACATCATTGTCGGCCATTAAATAAGCATACGCGGTAATCTATTACTTGGTTATTTAATTTCTATTAATGTTAATGACGGACTAAACTAAGTTGAACCCATGTTCTAATGTGCTTACCTGGTGAGCCAAACGAAGGCTTTACTACAGCTTGCTCCCTTTCTTGCATTGGCTTCATCGGATTCTTTCTTCAAAATCTCAACCAAGTTTGAGTATAAAGAAGGATCAGAATCACATTGCATCTCTATTCTCTGTGGAAAAGACAAAAAAAAAGGGAAGGGGTGGGGGGGGGGTTGGGGAAGGAAAAAAAAAAGGGCCAATGTTCTATTAATTAGCAAGAAAATGACAAATTTCAAACAATGACAGAAATGACCAGACTGATTGAAACAATGAAGACAAGAGAGCTAAGGTTGTTGAAATGTCATGGGTAGTGTTCTTGTCATGATAGAAAGTCAAAAGTTTAAGAAGATAAATGAGAAGAAACAACTTTGGATTCTGTTTTTCTTCTTCTTCTTCATTCTTACCTGAACATTCTGGTTGATGTCTTGTCTCAAAACTGCCATTGTTGGGCCTATCTTATCTTCAGAAGGACAAGCACAAAACCCAGAAAGTCAAGCTGATATTCTTAAAGTGAAGAAGATATAGAGATAAAAAGGGAAGAACAAGAACTAAACTGACCAAGAACTTGAATAACCAAATTGCAGACATATAAAAAAGGCCTTGTGGGTATGAGAGCAGCATCATGGTTATCACTAGTTTTGAGTTTGATCAGCAAGGAAAGCTCTTCAATGGCAGATTGTATCTCTGACCCTTTCTCCATTTCTCTCCTCCTCTTCATCTCCAAGATTCTTGGTTCTTCTTAGTTTCTATATATATTCCCAACTGGGTTTCTTTAATTGCTTGGAGATTATACTTGCACTCCCCTGAGAGAAATTTGGCAGCCCACTCATCTACTAAGAAATGAGAATCTGATTGGGTAACTTCTGTGGTTGAACTTGCAGTTTTAATTTTTATACATGACATCAGATATTTTTTTATATTCATATTTCTTCTGTAAGGCATAGATTGTGACATTATATTTGACCTGGGAGTTATCTAACAGCCATCCATCTAATTGTTAAACAAATGTTTGATATTGTATTTGTATGTATACATCTGAAGGATCTCAGCCATCCATTTTAGATCATTGCTTGGGTTTCTATGATGTAAATTGTGGGTCCTTGCATTTCAATAATAATAATTAATAATTAATTTCCCTTTCACTGCAGAGGAATATTTTTAATCATGTTGGCCGTGGAGATAAGGTTAAAGAAACTTGATTATATAGCTGTTAATACTTTAATGAAGTCCTATATATCTTGTTCGCAACTTGTAATTTTGGTCTGTTTCTAGATCAATTTCCTACTACCAACACATCATCCTTCATTTCTAAAAATAACAATAATAATTATGATAATAATTGTTCAATATTTTCAGAATCAGGTTTGAATCTCCACATCCCAATTCCTTATTAAAAAAAAAATTTAATAAATCATTCAAAATTATAAAATCTTGAATTTAAATTTGAATTAAAATTAAATAAAAAATAATTATAAATGACCACTTAATTAACAACATTTGGGATTGAATTTCTAACTTGGGCAATCTTAGCTGGCTGTCCAACACTTTTTACTTTCAAAGGGGATCTCTTACAGAATCATATCATAAGATTACTTAATTAACAGAATCATATTGTAAGATTACTTAAGGTCATTAGTTTTAATGTAAATTCTATGTATAATATTTTTGAAAAAATTGATATATGTTTACCTTTATTTTGTTATTCAAAAAATTATTAAGTGTGATCATCCACGAGGATGGACTCAGCTGTTAATAATTCAGACACTAATGTACTTATTTTAAGTTCGAATTTCATTGATTGCTGTTAGAGTTGCTTATAAATTTGTGATACGTAAACTTTACTATAAATATCTAGTAATCTATAAACTCTCCTAATATGAATACCCTTCTACCCCTAAACTTTTTTTTTAAAAAAAAAAGGGTTATTAAATACAATTTTAAATCGCATCAAAAATTATTTGTAATTAATCATGTAAGAGAAAAGGATTGTAAGGGTGTTGTATTCAACAGTTTTAATTGTTACCCTGTCATTTTTAACATTTATTTGCTCATTATTTGAACAAGAATTTTGAGATAACAAAAATTTTCCTCATAAAATAGAGATGGGTGCTTGGATTATGAAGTTGGCAATGTAAGAAAGCAATGATTGTCAGAAAACTGAGGTTTTATAGTAGATGTATAGTGGCAATATATATTCTTTATATACATTCTTTGGTAGATATGCAGTCATATGCCATGCTGGGATGAAACATACCACTCTTTGATAAGTACATATACTTACATTTGAGATGCCTTGATTAATATAATCTAATCTAATTTGAATTTTTTTTTTTTTAAATGAGTTCATATCTCATTGATTTCCATTATAAAAAATAGAGGAAAATTCATTCAAAATATGGAATTTGATTTTGATGGGTGATGAGTTTTTTTTTTTTTTTAATAATGAGTTGAATAATTAATGGAGTTAAAAACTATTTAGTGTAGTTTGTGATATAATTTGTATATTATTTTATGAATAATTAAATTTAAATTTGTTAATTTCGTATAATTTAATAAAAAAAGCGAAACTAAATAATATTTGGGGCACTGAATAGTATTATTAAATAATAATATATTATAATTACAATTTATATACATATATAAAATAATTTAAATAAAACCAAATGAGATTATTAGACTTATTTAATTAGATTAGTCTCCTATTCTCTCTAACTCCTCTCATTTTAATCTTAATTTAATCTAAAATCTCTTCCACCAGAATTTCAAAACTTTCTTTTAAAAATATTTCATGCTATCTTTCTCTCTTTTTCTCTTTTCAATGTAGAAAATTGTTATACTCTTTTCGCTTTTATTAAATACAAAATCTGATGGTCTAGCTTAGCTCAGTAGAAAAGAGATTTTGAAGAGCTAAAAATAAATATTAAAAAGAAATTAAATGAAATTTTATTAAAAATATAAAAATTAAAATGAAAAATATAAAATATTAATAAATTAAAATTAAATAATATAAAAAATATGAATAAAATTTATATAAAATTAAAATATTAAAAGGGTAAAATAATTATTTTAAAAAAAAATCTAAAATTTATAGAAGATTTTTTAGATAAAAAGGCTCTTCAAGCCCTTTACAATTACTCCTACAGTTAAATAAGTCTTTATCAATTTAGTTGATCTATTTACGCTTTGTTTGGATGGAGTGAGAGAAAGGTAATTAATGGAAGGGTAAGAGAGGGTAAGGCTACAATAGAAAAAATCTCTTATTTGAGAAGAGGTGAATTAATGAAAAGGTAAAGAGAGGTAATGTATATTCTTTATGTTTATAAATATATATAATTTGATTTTTAATAAAAAATTAAGGACACAATAAAAAAATAAAAAATAAAATAATTTTGCATCTCTCACCTTCCCCTGCTTACACCCCAATTTAGGATATAAGAAAAATTGGGATTTGAGGGCTAAGAGAGAGTAAGCCATACCCTTACCCTTCACTAGCTCACCCCTTTCAAAACAGGGGTATAATAATTACTTACTCTTCACTGTTCTTATTTACCCTTCCCTCACTTCCATCCAAACAGAGCTCTTCAAGCTCTTTACAATTACTCTTATAGTCAAATAAGCTCTCATTAATTTAATTGATTCATTTAAGCTCATTAACAATTACTATTACAGTCAAATAAGTTCTTATCAATTTAGTTGATCTATTTATACAACTGATAATTACTTTTGCAATCAAAACATGAAAATTTGAGTCAAAGAGGCCTAATGTATTTCATATCACTTACAAATGATAGATGAACGTTTAGTTGACGTTCATTTTTATTACATAATTTAAGAGCTAAATTTTATATTGCTCTCTCACTTTCTCTCTCTCTAACTTAATCCTATCAATAGAAGATAAATAATTGGAAATATAAATATTGTACACTATTATTGTAATTCATCATGTCCAACATTGAATTCAGTGCTTTTCAGTAATGCCTCATGTTGAATTTAGTAATTGTTGGCAATGCCTCATGTTGAATTCTATGCTTTTCAGCAATGTCCCGTATTGGATGCAGAAGAGGAGTTTTAGGTGCTGTATGCATGCTGAACTCCGTTTAACCGAGCATACATAACATCAAGTGAGACTTTGTAAAAATGAATTTTTGATTCATAAGGGCTTAAGTAGATCAATTAAATTAATAGGGGCTTATTTAATTATAAAAGTAATTGTCAGATGCTTAAAATAATAAACTAAATTGATAAGAACTTATTTCACTCTAAAAATAATTATCAAGATTTAAAAGAATTAATTAAATCAATAAGAAGTTATTTAACTTTAACGGTAGTCATCAGAGGCTTGTAAGAGCTTTTAACTTAATTTGAGCTTTTTACTTAATTTTTAAATTAAATTATAATATTGATTTATCGATCAACTATAAAATGGTTGATTATTTTATTGATTCAGTTGAATTAGTTTTTTATATTTTTTTAATAAATAAATTATTATTTATGATATTTAGTTTTAATTTTAATTTTAACTTTAACTTTAACTTTTGAACTAATCATATAAAATATTAATATTATAATTATAAATTTATAGTGATTTATAAATAAAAATAAATATAATTAAAAAAATAAAAAGTGTTATAAAATATTAATTTATCAATAACATTTATATATAATAAATTACAATATGTATTTCAATTTTTTAAATTTAATTAAAAGTAAGTTTTCTAAAACTAAAAACTTGATTAACCAATTCGATTCAAATTTTAGTTTTGATATTTTTTTGTCACCCTAATTATTCTACCCAAGATAGTGATATTATGATCAATAATTTTTTTTAAATATTTTATTTAAATTATCAAAATTTTAATTTTGAACCTCTTATACTGTAAAATAGATATTCAATTAATAAGACGTAAATTTCACCTAATGACAACTAATTTTATATTTTACTTAAAAAAATATATTTAAGCAGCTTAGACATAATTTTTATAATCTCTCATTCTGATAGATAAATAAATAAATATAAATAACTTTAATTTTCATATTTATGATTTATAATTATGAAGTAATATATATATAAATCAATAATAATTTTTGAAACAATTTAAGTTTGTCAAATTAAAATATTATCATAAAGGTTTAAAATATTTTTTTATATATTTAAATAAGAATTAGTCTTTTAACAATAAGTGGTTGGACAGTTGCGTGAAGCTAATCCTTAGATGAATTTTACTTATAAGATTAAGAGTTCGAATCTTAGAATTATCATTATTGAAAAGAATTTTACCTAAATATCACTCTTAACTTATATTGCATGCGCGTCTTATCATTTTAAATGAGATATTTTTTGAATTTATTATTTTTATTTATAATGAAATAAAACTCTATGTGAATGTGATTAATTATATCACCTTATTATGATTTAGCAATAATAATTTTCTTTTTTTTACATGAATAACTATGTTCTCTCTCCTTTAATGTCTAACTTTCAATTTTTTTTTCCTAATAAAAATTACATGTTTACTTTAACTACATATATCGCTATAAATTAAAATTAAAATATTTAAAATCCAATTGTATTTTGATCAACTTTAATTCTTATATTATGATTGCTTGAAGACAATAAAGATAATTATAAAAAAAATGGAAAAAAAAATTGTTCATAGCCATATTATTTAAATTAAAATTAAAATATAATTAAAATTAATAGTTGAACTTTAATTAAAATATGATAGATTTAATTATAATTAATTATTAATTTATATTAATCACTTAGAGAAAAAATTGTGGTGAAGAGAATTTATAAAATAATTTTAATTTACAAAAATAAATTTAAATTTATAAAAGTATTTTAATTCGTTCACAATTGTATCCCATGATTATTTTATTTATAATTTTATAAATACTATATAATAACTCTAACTTAAATCTCTTGTTAGGAAGATAACGAAAATAATTTTCAATATATGTCATAATAACAACAAAAATAATTTTCAATATATGTCATAATAATTAATGTATATTATAAATAATATAAATTTATGAGGGTATTTTATTCTATTTATATTTCTACGTATAAATTATAAATAGATAGATATAAATAGATTATAGATGAATAGATAGATAGATTATAGAAGTATAATTTTATTTTTAATTTTTTTTATAGAATTTTATTTTTAAATTTGGGAGACTCTCGACGGTGAAGCCCATGACCTAATGAGGCCCGTTTTAGACCGGAATTCCAAAAATATCCTCAACCGATCAACCAAAATGCAATTGTAACTTCTACATTTGTTGAAAGGACTATTTTACCCTTGTCATAGCCAGCGGCCCAGAAGGGAGACAACGGGCAACGAGCCCGTGACATCTTCAGAATTTCAGTAGGGACCCAACCAAGGCTGCCACTGCTCTGATGAGTGTGGCGTCCATAGCAGGAGGCACACGAATACTGCCTCTCCAGTGCATGTTAGCAATACCCAGTACAACGCTTGTGTCTATACGGGCATCCTCGAACTCGATGATGGGTTTCAATTCTCTGCAGCTCTGGTACAGGAAGCACAAGAAGCTCATAGTTCGAGCTGCTAGGACTGAGTCACGACAACGTGTCTCCTTAGGCTTCAGAGCGCCCCATTTTGAGGTGTTTACGCATTCTTATGTGGAATTGTGGTCAAGGGAATTCGAGACTTTTTTTTTTTAAATCATAATTTGGTAAATTTGAGTGCCATTTGCGATTATGGGGTTAATTGCGTAATGATGTTGTGAATTATGGCTGCCAGAGCCTCTAATTGGGAGAATTGGATACTGGAAATGTTGAATCATATCCTACTTTGCTGGTGAGTTCCCTCCATATTTGCATTATCATAGATTGTTTTGTGGCTTTCTATGTAACTATTTGCATGTTTCTCTTTTACATTGCTTATTGTTCATATTGCTATAGGATATATGAAATGCTGAGTAAATAGAGCAAAAGAAAGGATATTGTAATTTGGAAACTTTTTTGCTTCTTTCTATTTGCAGTTTCCAGTGAAAAACTCACCTGAGCTTATCCCAGTAACTGCTATTAGAAATTAGGACAAGTCTAGTGTAATTCATTGTTTTAAGGGTTTCAAATGTTGTAGTGTTCAAGATTCATAATTTTTTTTGGGGGGTTAGTTATTTTACATGTGAGTGAGTGCGTGCTAATTTTGTTTGTGGATCACTAGTTTAGGCTAGACTCACGGGCATGACATGGAAATATATGAGTTTTCTTAACACTCTTTGATTGCTAATGCTTGTGAATTATCACTTAAAATGGAAGCTCAACAAACATGGTGGCATACTTGTCATGCCATTAAATATGTCAAACACCAAGCGGAGATGGTTTTATGGCATAAGCCATGCATTTAAGAGTGAAACCGGTCAATCATAATAGAAATTGATGAAGCAGAAAGGCTTACTTCTGAAGTTTTGTGTCTATCTCCACATTGATGATGGAAGAGTATCAAAACTTCCTGTGGGTTCCTTCTTTTTCCTACCCTTGAAGGGGAATACACACATTCAAGGTGTTTCAATCCTCCATCTCTAGGAGCTCCATTTGTTAATGTCTTCTATTAACATTATTATTTTCCATTAATCACTACTAAACATTAAGAAGGCTTATAAAACTTTTGAATCTTTTAAGGCTCTATCACCTTCAATATGGGATTAATTTTCCCACATCAATTATCATTTTAGGGAGGCACAAAAAACAAATGATGCACTGCATCACAAACCTAGAAGAGCTTGTGATAGAGTAAAGAGCTTAAATCAAAGAATTAAACAAGAATTAAGAAGAGAGGAAGGCAATTTTCATTAATGAAACAGGAATACAGCACAATCCTATTACAATAACCAGTGTATTTAATCAGGGAATACTCGGAATCCTTTAGTCCCAGCAAAAGCCGAATTACATAAGAGAATACTCAAACATGCCTTCCTAGTTCTCTAGGTCAGTTGTTTATAGATTCTTCAGCCAATGTAACAGCACCCATTCTGTTATCCAGCTCAGCAGCATTCCTCTTTCCAGAATACTCCACTGGCCCATCTGTTACAGCTTCCTTGAATCTCCTTCTGGTATATACTCTAAGCTTCCTAGGCATTAGTTCACACGTGCCTGCTGCCCTACACTCATAAGAGTTCGCAAGTAAATGCTATAGAAAACCAACAATATTTCACATATATTTAGATTATTCTTTCATACTTGAGCATTTTCTAACTTGTAATTACTCATTAGCTAATCTAGGTACAGAGTGAAGCAAAGTACCCTAAAAAGAATGGTATATGATGAGATCTCTTGAAAAGTTGAATTGAAGCTGGTATTTCTTAAGATATTCTTTTTCTTGTCCCACATCAGGAACACATGACAAGGTGTTTTGTCTCCTTACCTATTTAAGCATGTGGTGAGGTGTTAGATTTGATCAGCTAATGATGGTCCTCTTTAGATGAGGCATAGTTATTAAAGGTGCACTAAAGCACTAGAGGGTCCTGGAACTTAGACGTAAGACCCTAGACGCAAGACCCAAGATGCGTGCTTGAGTGAGATAAAGTGTAAAAATAAGATTTTTCTTATCTAGACTGGTCTATTATAAATTCATGATGTAAAATATATGGGGAAAAACCTATCAAATATATGAGTTCCATATATTTATGTTTTGAATCCATAATAGATTGGGTCTAGACAAAAATTTCTTATAAAAATATGGAAAATTTATCCAAAAAAAAATAGATATATATAATTTATATAACAAATTGCATTATAAGAAAATGAAAAATAATAAATATATGCACTTGCTGAATTATTTGTTCATATGGAATAATAAATCATATGATATGCACATTTACTTTTTTTTCCCCCTTTTGTTTTGACATGTAATATTACTTTAGCTTCATGAGTCATGACTAAGAAAAATTATTATTTTTTTTTTCATTTTTGGTGAAATACATATTTATTTTGCAAAATAAATTATTCCAACACTATTTTAATAATTAATTTATTAAAATGCAAAATTTACATGTATGGCGTTTAATTCATTTATTAGATTTTCTTGTCATCTCAATCTTAAATCAATAAAATTTTTCATATTTTTTTCATTTTCTACAAGTAGTCTTCTTCTTCTTCTTTGTTCAATACTAAGAGACCAATAATGGTTACTGTCGAGGCTTACCCTTATTGGCCAACATGAATCTTTTCGATCAATTTCTTCTTCTTCTTCTTCTTCTTCTTCTTCTTCTTCTTCTTCTGCTTCTTCTTCTTTGCAGTCATTGGCTCTCCCAACTTGCTTCATGGCTTTATTAGGGCTAATTGGGTTTGCATGCATAAGGCACATCCACATGTCGCCTGCCTTTTGGTGATCCAGATGCTCTGCTGCTAGCTTCCATCACCTCTTGTCTTAGGCGCGCCTTTCATAACTCTGAAATGAAGTGAGAATTAAATATTTGCAATAATTAATTTAATATTGTTAGTCCAGATTTTTTATATAGTTAATATGTGTATGTATAGTATTGGTTTAGATCAATTAACCATTTTTAGTAGAATGACTAAAACTGAAGTGAATTTGATGGTTAATTGAATTTTTGGTGCAGTTTTATTGGTTTGGGTTTGGCTTTTGGTGTTTCCTTTTCTTTTTCCTGCCTCATTCCCATTAGCATCTTCATCGCTGGATGGTCATTTTATGGAAATGTTGTTTTTTAACAGCCATACATTCACTGTCTTGCATTATAGCTTGTTGAATCATGGTCTTGTAGAATTTTCCCTTCAACTCCGTGGAAACTTTTTGATCACCAAGAACACTTGTGGGGTATCCATTTTCAATGATTTCTTGTGATTATTTTGAGTTTTATTGTTCTTTCCTACAACCTTATGTCTGATTTGTTTAATAGTGACTTTCAAGTATGACACTTCCAATCTTAGCGCATTCATAGAGGAGACAATATCTCAACTCAACTCAATTCAACTCAACTAAGTCTTTATCTCAAAAATTTGGGGTAGGCTATATGGATTTCGCTTTCTCCACTCTAAACGATTTTGGGTTAAATCCTCAGAAATGTGTAATATTTCTAGATCATGTTGTACTACTCTTCTCCAAGTCAATTTAGGTCTATCCCTTCTTTTCTTTCTATCCTCTAACCTAATGTGCTCTACTTGTCTAACTGGAGCCTACGTATGTCTACGCTTCACATGACCAAACCACCTCAATCTCCCTTCTCTTAACTTATCTTCAATTGGCACCACTCCTATCTTTTCTCTAATACTCTCATTATGGACTTTATCTAGTCTAGTATGGCCACTCATCCACCTTAACATTCTTATCTTTTCAACTCTTATCTTAGACGCATACGACTCTTTCAGTGCCCAACACTCACTATCATATAACATAGCCGGTCGTATGGCTGTACGGTAATTGGGAATCTTACGATCACATAAAACTCCCGTGGCATGTCTTCACTTCAACCATCTGGCTTTAATCCTATGACTAACATCCTCCTTACATCCCCCATCTACTTGAAGGACTGAGCCTAGATATTTAAAGTGATTTGGGACAGTACCACTGCATTCAAACTAACTCCTTCCCTATCACCAGTTTGGCCTTCACTGAACTTGCAATGCATATATTCTGTCTTCGTTCTACTTAACTTAAAACCCTTTGACTCTAGAGTATTTCTCCGAAGTTCTAGCTTTCTATTGACTCCTTCTCGTGTCTCATCTATTAGAACAATATCATCCGCAAACATCATGCACAAAAGAATACTCTCTTGTATATGTTTCGTCAATTCATCTAAAACTAATGCAAAAAGGTAAGGGCTTATGGCCGATCCTTAGTGTAATCCAATTGAGATCGGAAAATCTCTTGTGTCCTCTCCCACTGTGTACACAATAGTAGTTGCTCCTTCGTACATATCTTTCAACACTTGTATGTACCTAATAGATACCCTCTTTTGTTCTAATACATTCTATAAGACATCTCTTGGAACACTATCATAAGCCTTCTACAAATCAATAAAAATCATGTGTAGATCTTTTTTCACATTTCTATATTTCTCCATCAAGTTTCTAATGAGAAAGATCACTTCCATACGACCGGGCATGAAACCAAATTGATTGAGAGAGTAGAAGTATCCTGACGTAGTCGATGCTCCACAACTCTATCCCACAACTTCATAGTATGGCTCATGAGTTTAATTCTCCTATAGTTTGAGCAACTCTGTATATCTCCCTTATTTTTAAAAATAGGTACTAAAATATTCCTCCATTCATTAGGCATTTTCTTTGAGTTTAGAATCTTATTAAATAATTTAGTTAACCATGCCACTCCCATATCTCCCAAACACTTCCACACTTCAATAGGTATTTCATCGGGTCCACAGGCTTTACCCACTTTCATTCTCTTAAGTGCTTCCTTTACTTCTAAAGATCTAATCCTTCTAGTATAATTCACATTCTTTTCTATTGTTCTATAGTCTATATTCACGCTATTACCATTTTGACTATTATTAAAAAGATCATTAAAATAATTTCTCCATCTTTCTTTAATGTTCTCAT
Source organism: Hevea brasiliensis (assembly GCF_030052815.1). Lineage (NCBI taxonomy): Eukaryota > Viridiplantae > Streptophyta > Magnoliopsida > Malpighiales > Euphorbiaceae > Hevea > Hevea brasiliensis. Next base: position 49,323,231 of record NC_079508.1, on the reverse strand, counting down.
CTTTTACTAACACTTTTCCTTCTTTATCCTTAATGCACCTAACTTGATTGAGATCTTGACATTTTCTTTCTCTCCTCCTTGTTAATCTATAAATATCTTTCTCCCATTTTTTAGTTCCAAGTTTCTCATATAACTTTTTAAAGGCCTGTGCTCTTGCTTGACTAACTGCCTTTTTTGCCTCTTTCTTTGCTATCTTGTACTGTTCATATGCCTCATTATTATTACATTTAGGTAATTTCTTATACCATTCCCTTTTTCTCTTCACTGCCTTTTGTACTTCCTCATTCCACCACCATCTCTCTTTTGAGGGTGGTCTATGTCCTTTAGACTCTCCAAGTACTTTTCTAGCTACTTCTCTAATCCTTGATGCCATTTGTATCCACATATCATTGGCCTCCATATCCAGCTTCCATACTTCGGACTCGAGAAGCTCATTTTTGAACTTCACTTGCTTTACTCCTTTGAACTCTCACCACTTTGTTCGAGTTACATTATTTCTTCTGACCTTACTTGAATTGTTCCTAAACTTGACATCTAAGACCACCAATCGATGTTGACTTGTTAAAGCCTCTCCTAGAATGACCTTGCAATCCTTGCATAGAGCTCTATTTGTCTTCCTGGTTAAGAGGAAGTCGATTTGGTTTCTATGTTGCCCACTTTTGAAAGTCACTAAGTGTGACTCTCTTTTTATAAAGTAGGTATTTGCTAGTATTAGGTTGTATGCCATAGCAAAATCCAAGATGTTTTTTCCCTTCTCATTTCGACTGCCAAAACCAAAACCTCCATGAACATTCTCATAACCTTGTCTATCACTTCCTACATGTCCATTCAAATCTTCACCAATGAAAATATTCTCTTCATTTGGTATGCTTTGCATTAAATCATCCATATCTTCCCAAAACTTTTGTTTACTCTCACTGTCTAGTCCTATTTGTGGGGCATAAGCACTAATTATATTTATTGTTTCTCCTTCTAGTACTAGCTTTACTAGTATAATTCTATCTCCTACTCTTTTCACAGCTATTACTGTGTCTTTCAATGTCCTGTCTATGATTATGCTCACTCCGTTCTTGTTTCTTTCCTTTCCGGTAAATCACAGTTTGTACCCTGAATTACCCACTTCTTTACTTTTCTCTCCTACCTATTTAGTCTCCTGAATGCAAGCAATATTCACCCTTCTCCTTTTCAAGGTATCCACAAGCTCCATTAATTTTCCTGTAAGTGATCTAACATTCCAAGTATCAACCCTGATCCTCCTCCTATCCTGCTCCTTCCTAATTGGTCTCCTTCTATGATATCTTCTATTGTTTTCTATGTCTACCTTGTGTTTTGTTCCACTATCTGTTCTACTATCTATCCTATGAACTAATTTCTTTACCCATACCCGTCCATGATGTGGGAATCTTTGCTCACTTAACACTACACCCGGGCGCTAGCATGGCGCGTCGCTTTCGGTGAACACCCTATACCCTTGCATATGTCTCAATACGCCCCAACGTTTATATCATTTGAATCCATATCATAGGTGTAACGAAATTTTTACGCTAGTTGTCACCTACCGCAACCCTCCTCCTTTATCCGGGCTTGGGACCGGCTAAGCGCAAACTACAGGCGGAGTTATAGAGGAGACAGTATGATTTTTGCAATTTTTATTTTTTTGGATAGGTTTTCTTTAGGGAATTGTTAAATGACATACATACTCATGATTAGATATTTAGATACTATGCTCTTATGTAAGAATGAAATGATTTTTTTTTTTTTTCATTTTCCTATAGTCATTTATTAAACAGCATGCATACACATGATTTGTGTATTATCCTCTTCTGTAAGACCATACATATCTGGAAGAACATGTTACTTAGGACTGACATATTACAACTGGGCCTGGGACTTGCATGACTTCTATGGCAGCCATTTCAGTTCTGGTTAGGCAATTTCTCTATTTGGCTTCTTCCAAACAAGAAATTTCTATATCGTTTCATCACATAAAAAATTCAAGCAATTTTTACTTATGAGGATGTGGAGGTGCAGGTTATGTTTATCTGCAATCACTGTCCGTTTATTAAGCACTTGAAGAGGGATATAGTGAAGCTTTCAAATTTCTACATGGACGTATCTAAATCCATTTCTTTCTCATGGGTTTGCTTCATTATCCTGTGGGGACATGCATAACTTAGCCAATGACTATGGCATTGACATATCTAAATTTTATTCTATCGTGAGCAGGGCTATAATCTTCGGTGCTTGATCTCAAGATGATAGTGTTCTAGTCTAAACTCCATAACTTAGCAAATGACTATGGCATTGACATATCTAAATTTTATTCTATTGTGAGCAGGGCTATAATCTTCAGTGCTTGATCTCAAGATGATAGTGTTCTAGTCTAAACTGTAAACTCTGAATTTTGTTTTGAGATTTACCAGATGTACTTGCAATAGTTGATAACCATTTTGATATTCCTGAAATGTGAATTTTATTCCTAATTTATTTTTCATGTGTTCTATTGTTCTGATTCATCACTTGTTATCTCAGAGGTGTTATGTTAATTACTTGGGATTCTCCAGGAACAGGAGAATGGGGTAATTTATCATGTATTTTTTTTTTCTCTTTTAGAGGAAATGTTTTGTTTGTATACATATGTACCATATTCTTTGAAAATATAATATTCATGTGAATGTAATTTTTTACAAATTTGTGCTATCTGCATCATATTTTCCAAACAAAAAAAAGATTAACAGAGGAGAAAAAAGTGTTCTTTTGGCTATGTAAATAATTCAATTAAGAAAATGGAAAGTGTAACCTTTTCTCCATTCTTTTAGTTTTTTTGTTGCATGATGTTGTGTTGTAATGATACCATGTACTTTCTGCAGAGCCACATTAATAGATGAAATTATCTGTAAGAGAGAAATTGATGTGAGATTTTTGCAGTTATACTTTTAGAGTACTTACAAAATCAACTAGAATAAATAAAAAAAAAAAAAATTAAGAGCACTTTATGTATTCATTATTACCGAGTGCCAAAGCCTCATTAGGCCGAAGGTAAAGCCAATAGTGGATTGCATGGTATGTTTCAGAAGATGCCATTAATGTGAAAATTGCTTTTCAATTTCCTTTCCATGAATACTCTTACAATTCTGAACAAATTGAAAATATATTTTTAACTGAGTCCTCCATCGATATAAATGTTGAACAAGGTAACACACACAAGAAAACATGAGGAGATTACATAGCTTTTTTCCCCTGTGCTACACTAGAAAATGCCAAATAATTTTACAGTATTAATAGTTTATGTGGATAAGAGGTTAAGGAGTTGGTATTAGTACTTGTGTCATGAAGAATGATGTCAAATGTAAAAATTGTACATGTACATACACGTGGTCATATGTGCCAGTGTTGCTTTCAGAGGGTGCTTTAACTAGGGTTTGAGCAATCAAATTGATGAGGTATGGATACTGCAGTTTTTTAAGTCGCGCGTAACTTTTGGTGATTTATCAATGGGGCCCTAAATTGTGCTTGCCCTCAACTTGATTCTCTTGATCAGGTTGGTTTGTTTTAGTTCTGGGGTTTGAGTATTTGAGGGTTCCATAAATTGTATGTTATTTAACTTTCTCATTTTATTGAACCTCTGAAATAGCATCTCCATATTCTTGATTTTGAACTCTTTCACAGTAAAAGGTTAATTTGATCAATACTGTCATTTTGTGTAAATCACGTTGTGCACAGCATATAGCATTCCTATTTCCGTGCACTGTTGCTTGTTGACGGACAAAATTCTATTTTGTTTTCTCTAACTCTTTGGAAATTGTTTTGATGCAATATGAATTTCTTCAACTACATTTGAATCAGGTGAATAATATTGTTTAATCAGTTCTTCGTGGAAGTTTGGTTTCTTTAAACTATTATTACGGGGATGGAGATTAGTGTGCAAACTGGATATCAAATTATGAAGTGGGGTTGCCTAGTAGAACTCTTGTTTTGACTCATCCTTCTTTGGGTATTATGGCTCTTCTATTTGATATTGGTGGGGTGGCTTTGCCTCTGATGTGTCAATAAATATTATTTTCTTGGGGATTTAAGCTTCTGAATGTGGAAAAAAAAGTTTCATAAACTATTATAGCATTGGCATGCCAAACAAAAGGAGAAAAAAAAAAGAAGGGAAAAGAAAGCTGCTTATCAAGACTCTATTATGATGGAACAAAGGTTGAAAGTCAGATGCCAACTTTTTTACGCTTTTAGACGTCAAAAATATATTTTGATTGAAAGAATAATTTATGACCCAAATATGCTGTAGCGTAATAAAGGAATAGGGCCACTATATCTCTAATAGTAGCAAGCCCTTTTTCTAAGTAATTAATTATGAAATAACTGCATTATGAAAGCCGTGATTTGAACATCAGAAACAGGAAAAAGGGTAGTGCCAACTGCCAACCATGTTTGTTGAGCTTTTCCTTGAATATTACTAGAATTTAGGAGGATATATAGATATTATTAACTTCATGTTACGCTTAATTGTTGAGGTTCAAATTTCTTGAGTGAGAAGTTCCATAAAACTGATATCTTGTATTGATGGTTGCTTGTGTTCTTGGCCATTAGAGGTTGATAGGATTCCTAAAACTATCTGTGGGCCTGAGATGGTTTGATATCATGTGACCAGAAGCAAGGTATCCTTTCAAGAACATGGAGCATGAGATTTCTTTATGTTTACTAAGATTGATGTTGGGTGTTCTTGTAGGGAATGATGGTCCTTCTGCATCTCCATAATTTCATGATTTATTTTGGCTTATCCCAAAAAAATATTGGTGTCACTACAATGGCTTTTCATTGGCCCAGCTCCCTATGGACAAACAATAGGCTCAAAAGCTAAACGTCTTTTTCTCCTGGTCCCCAGTTTGACAACTGCGTTTGATAACAGGCCCTGTTCATTGATATGTTTGTACTGTAGCACTTTTAATTATTGTTGACTTTCTGTATCCAGCACTATTGATGGAAGCAGCTTGCTGGATTGCTAAAATGACAGTTGTTAGACATTTTAGTTTCTTAGAAACAAGCTTATGCACTATCTTGATATAGTTAGGAATGAGATACAACGATGCTAGAGGATTATGGTAGAGGAGCCTATTTATGTAGGAGTAAGGCCTATCTTATGAATTTTAGTCGATAATAGTTATTTTGACAGGCGGGTTTGCTTAGGTTTATATATGTATCATGTAGAATACAGGCTAGCAGGTAGATGGCATTTTGGTCTCATTTTTTGTGGGGCATATGCAAATCTTAGCAGTTGCGAATGTTCTGAACTGTAGGAAAGGGGATAAAGAATTTATGCGAGTATACAGTACCTTGTCTTACATTTTGAACTTCTTATAAGGATGCAGCACATTTTCATTTTCCATTATTTTTAAACTATAGGATTTAACTTTGGCAGAACTGGCATGTGAGAATATATGCATGCTGCACCTTTTCTCTGCTTTGAATGCAAATCACAGTTAGATCCTTGGAGCGCATCCCCAAGCTAGATGAACCAAACTTGAATTAGTGTAGAAAAAACAGAATCTTAAGTCCTACTACTACTACTACTACTACTACTACTACGACGACGACGTATATCAATCTATGCAAATTATTTTGTTGCTTGAAAAATAATCAATGAACTGATGTGCAATATTTTGTGGAATTTTAGATTCAAGAAGGTGATCTAATTAGGGGTTCAGATGATCTGGAGAAACTAGAAGAGTGAACTGCTGCTTTTGGATTGGTGGATCCTGCTTTGCTGTTGCAATGCTGTTTTTCGTAATCCTCATTTTGGTGTCTGATCTCCTTCAGCATTGCTGTTACATCTTTCATTGTGGGTCGTTCCCCTGGGGAAGGGTTCACACAGAGTAGCGCCACCCCAAGCACCTGAAGCATTTCTTGAAGCTGAGTGCCTGATCGAAGAAGTAGCTGCTGGTCTAGAATTGTTGTGAATTCTCTTTTTCTTTCCCGGAGTTCTTTGTTGACCCAAGCTAAAATGTGGGCACCTTCAGGAATCCTGTTGTCAGTTGGTTCTTTCCCTGTTAACACTTCCAGAAGAACTACACCATAGCTGAACACATCACTCTTCTCTGTGATTCTGAAACTGTATCCATATTCTGCAATTTGCAAATGAAGTTAGCTCTCTACATCACATTATTATAAGTATGTTGTGTTTTGGGATTTGACAATTTTGAAAATTTTGAACTTAAAATTTGTGAAAGTTGTGTTCAGTTGTATTTTGAAAGTACTGAAGTGCTTGTACTTACCCGGAGCAATGTATCCATAAGAACCGGCAATGGTGTTAGAAGCTATAGAACACTCTGCAGCATCAACAAGCTTCGCAAGTCCAAAATCTGCTAGAAAAGCTTCAAACTGTGGCCCTACCAAGATATTATTTGCCTTGATATCACGATGTACAATTGGAGGAGTACAATCATGGTGAAGATAAGCCAGACCATGAGCTGCCCCTAGTATGATCTTGTATCTTGCATCCCAATCCAAGAACAGCTTCTTCTCGTGGAGTAATCCAGCCAAACTTCCATTGCTGATATAGTCAAACAAAAGCAATCTGGTTTTTCCATTGTTACAACATCCTAGGAGCCTTACTATATTTTTATGTCTTATTGATCCAAGAGTTCTAACTTCAGCAGAAAACCAGTCCCTCTCTGGAAATTCACCATTCTTCACTGGCCAGAGCTTTTTGACTGCAATAACCTGTTTCAATGGAGTCTCAACACGATAAACAATCCCTGAACAGCCTTTTCCAATGACGTTTGAATCTGAGAGTCTGGTTACTATATCGTTGACAGAGAAGTTAAGCTTTTGAAATGGGGTGAAATCCCATTCCAATATATTTTCTTCATTATTCCTTGCAAATGCAGCTCGGCGAATTCTGGTAAAGAGAAGCAGTCCCACGAGCACAACCAACAACGTTACTGTTAAACTGAGAAGAGTACACATGACTAGATGTCGGGTGTTCTTGACATGGCGATTTCCACTTAAGGGGCACTTGTTTCTGTTAATGCAGAGCTCTGGATTTCCGGCATATGCAATGGCAGGGATATCATGGAAGAACTTAGTATCAGGAAGGAAACCTGAAAATTTGTTGTATGAGACATCCAGAGAGACGAGATTGTCAAGACTACCAAGTACTGTGAGTGTTCCTGTGAGCTTGTTGTGAGAGAGATCTAAGTTGGCAAGTTTTGAGAGGTTTGCAAAGCTGTCTGGAATCGGACCCGTTAGATAGTTCCTACTCAAATTCAAGAGGATGTCTAGCCCCTGCAAGTGACCAATCTGTCCTGGGATTGAACCAGATAGTCTGTTCCTGCTCATATCTAGCAACTGCAGATCCCGACAGAGGCCAAGTGACTTGGGAATCAAACCAGTGATGTAGTTTTCACTGATTACCAGTTTGTTTAAAGATGTAAGCTTGCCCAAGTTTTCAGGGATGGTGCCTGATATACTGTTCATTGAAAGGTCTAAAACATTTAGATTAACAAGGAATTCAAGAGTTCTCGGAATGATTCCTTGAAGCCTATTTCCATGCAAGTCAACCATTTCTAGCTGAGTGCAATTTCCAATTTCAAGAGGAATTTCTCCAATAAAATGATTATCAGATAATTCGAGGAAGCTCAAGTTATGTAAGAACCCTATTTCTGGTGGAATTTGACCAGTAAAGTTGTTTGATCCCAGTCGCAAACGGATCAAACCAATGCAGTTGCCAATATCAGATGGAATTTCACCTGAAAGTCCATTTGATAACAGCAGCAATTGGGTTAAGTTGTTGAGATGAAAGAGAGAATGTGGAACTGACCCATTGAGGATGTTGTGAGAAAGATCTAGTGCTTGAAGTTTCTCACAGTTGGCTAGCTCAGAGGGTATGCTTCCATGGAGCTGGTTCTGCCAGGCATAGAACAACGAAAGCTCCTTTAGTTGACCAATGGCAGCTGGAATCTCACCAGAGAATTTGTTATTATCCAGTTCAAGCTGCTTCAGAGCAGAAAAATTCCCAACAAAAGCTGGGATTTCTCCCGAAATATAATTATAAGACAAAAGAAGCTCCTCCAATGCTACTATCGTGACCAGAGACACAGGAACCCCACCGGTTAGAGAATTCATCGAGAGATCAATGATTTTCAAAACTGAGCAGTTTCCCAGAGCTGCTGGAATGCTCCCAGTTAGATTGTTCTGCCACAACAACAGCCTCTTGAGATTTTGTAATGAAGCCAGTTCATCGGGAATGTTGTCTGAGAGTTGGTTTTCATAAAGGAAGAGATCTTCTAAGGCTGAGCAATTACCAATTTCTGGTGGGATGTTACCAGTGAGATTAGCTGTATAAACTGATAGAGTCTTGAGATACTTCATTTGCCCTATGCTACTCGGAATCTGTCCTGAAATCCCCGTGTCTGCAAGACCCAAATAGAGTAGCACTTTGCAGTTTGATATCTGCATTGGTATTTCACCATGAATTCCTGGGTTCCCACCAGCGCGAAAAATCTCCAGGGCTAACAACTGGCCTATTTCTGCAGGAAGCTTTCCAGAGAGCTGGTTATCAAACAGTTCAAGCTGTCTAAGCGCTGAACAGTTTCCTATTTCCCCTGGAATCTCACCATGAAGCAAATTCGAATCCAATGAAAGTGACTGCAATTGAGACAGTTTTCCAATTTCTACTGGGATTTTTCCTGATAAAGCATTGAAACTGAGGTCCAATGTGATCAGTGAGGACAGGTTTCCTATGGAAGGTGGAATTTCTCCTGTTAGGTTTCCGTGGGAAAGGACAAGAGTAACGAGATGGTTAAAGGAGAGGAGCTGGGTAGGGAAGCCGGTGGGAAGTTTGATGGAGGTGATTGTTATGTCTGTGACAAACCCATTCCTAGAACATTTGACATACTTCCATTTGCATGGATTTTGGTGGCTTGGATCCCATGAAGAGAAAAAAGTATATGAAGAAGAAGAATTGAAGGTTGAAAGCCATGAAAGTAGAGAATGACCTTCTTGGTTCAGTGCAGAGATGGCCGGAAAAAGAGATATGTTGAGAAACAAGAGAAAAATAGTGATTGCATTGCTTGACATCATGAGGTTGGTACTGTCTGCTACTGTGCTATCTCATTTAATTATAGCACATCCAGCCTCCCAAATTTCTATTAGTTTTCTTTTTATGAGATTCAGATACTGAAATACCCTTGGTTTAATCCATATTTACTGACAGAATACTTTCTGTAAACATGAAATCCTTCCCCTTTTCTCGTGCATACCATGACTTTTTTTTTTTTAACGGGTAATTGGGGATGTGAAAAGTTATCTTCCTCTAATTTATCCCAAAATTCTATTCTATTACCTCCTGTTCTGTATACGAGTTTTACAGAGTGCAGTTTCTTGAGTGAAGTACTTATGCCATAGTATTATACAAAAATGTTAAATTTGGTTCTATGGTGCTGGATTTGGATAAGATGCTAAACTAAAATATTATGAAAACATTCCAAACAGAAGAGTATCATTTCTGAAAATGATGTTATTGTATCATGTAATCGTGTTTGGAATTTTTCGCTGGAAAGCAATTGCAAAAATATCGTGTAACTTGAACAAGACATTTCTGTGTAGATAAGACTATGTGGAAGTGGTAAATTATTTATCTTATACTCACCAATATTGTCATAATAGGCACACAGATGTAAAACAAATAGTCACACAATTACAGTATGGAGAGAAGAAAAAAAAAAGGACATAAGATTTATAGCACTCTGAATTTTTAAATAATTATTATATGTGTAAATTATAATATTTTAATGTATTAAATATTATGGTAATTAATTTGAATTTTCTGAATTTTCAACATCGAATTTTTATTTTTCGAGATAATTAATTTATTAATTTTTAAAAATTAATTTAAAGACCACGTGACAAGCTTAAAAATATATTTAGACTCCATAAATTTTTTTGAGTTTTTTATAATTTTTTTGAAATTTTCGGGTCTCGTTTTGAGTCCAAGAGCAGAGTAAAAATTGATTTTCAGGTACGTTGAATCGAACTAACAGAGTTGAATCGGACTAGTGAAATCGGATCGGTCTTCTTTTTCTTTTTCCCTCCCCCTTCACGCAACCCGACCACCTTCCTTCTCTCTTCATTTTTCTCTCTCTCATCTCTCCCCCACTGCCGGCCGACCATCCCCCTCCCTCCCTCCCTCACATGCCGATGCACCCCTGGCCATCCTTTCCACTGCTGGTCGCCCCTCCAGCTGGCCTGAAAAAGCTCAATACACCCTTCCTTTTTGCCGCATGCCTCTTCACCTACCTAGACCAAACCGGCCGATACGGCCACTAATTGGACCAGGTCCAATCCCCTTTGCATTCTACTCTCCGAGAGCTTTCCATAGACACCTATAACACTAATTTTCGTTGAGTGATTTTTGCGAATCAAGCATGTAAAGTTTTAGCTCATTTCATTTTTTAGGCTAGATTTCTCACAAACCATAAACTCTACGGAGATTCCAAGACCACCAGCACGCTCCACTCGGTAAGAGCTTCGCAATGACATAAATTTTAAATTTTTCTGACACCGAAACTCCAGTGGATCCCATGAGATTTACATTGTTTTTTTGAGCCTTTAATGAGTTTGTTTAATTAAATAAAAATTATATTCTAACTCCTGGTATTGTGGACTTTGCATAGGTGTTCTTGTTTTGTGAAATTTTCACCAGTGATTGGCATGGCATTTTCAAGCCGGACAAGGGACCTGCCGAACCCACTTCAGAATTGAGTCAATATTACAGTGCTTCCTACTATTTTTAGGCACTCTGGATGTGTTTCAAGTGTCAAAATTAGCGTAGGTAATCCCGAACTCTAAATTGCCCTATTTACTTAATCTCGGGTTTAGGATAAAAATTTATAAAATATTCGTAGGCAGCTAAAAAATTATAATTCCTTTTGTAATAGTTTAATAGCATCGTTAAGGACTGCAGAGCATGTTTATAGAATTTTTAAAGTTGATTTGGATAATTCTTGAAAAATATTAGTTTTAAGCCTTATAGTTGAATTGTGTAGTTACTTGAGAATTATCTGGATTGGTGGGCCCAGGAAGGGCTATATGATGTAGTTGGAATGTGGGTAGGAGGACTTTGGTTTTAGATGTCACACCTTACCCCTCTGTAAGGCATAACATGATCCCGTAGAATATCTAATGAACTACCGAACTTCACCTACCGATAACTTATTAGGTACCCTACAAGGGATTTTAAAACAATTTTCTTATTTTTGATAAGTGGTGAGTATTTTCTAGTAAGTACTTAAAACATTTAGTTAAAATTAAAACTAGTTAATATTTTTGGTCCATTTTAGTTTTTCGCAAATTCTATAAAAATTTTGATAGAGTTTCCTCTGTATTTTGAGAAAATCGTTCTTCAAATACCTGTAAAAAGCACTTCTAAAAATTTTTCTCAACCACTACTTCAATTTCATACTCAATCCCAATCAATTTCTCAACACATTTTATCAACTTTCAAATTTCAAATCCACTATCCAATGATCATCAAAATATTAGCAATCCATTTCATTCAAATTAAATAAAATAGTTGTACTCATATTTCATTAGAGACAAAATAATTTATATACATTCTTACAAACTTTATATCAAAAGAAATACAACTAAATTTTATTACAAATTTCATATAAATTTTTGTACGAGCTGCTCAAAACCCATTTACATGTCCATACATTTATGTGCAATATATACATCAAAAGAAATATTTACAGTTAGGGTATAAATTATACCCGAAGACTTCATGCTGATGACTCCTCACACCTCAGCAGCTCAATCTGCTGCTCCTCTAGTCTCTGTATCTGCGACAGCAATAGAAGCTATCGCTGAGTACTAGGACTCAGTGGTACACAACATACTAAAATAATCTTTATGCAAAATATAAATCACACTTATTCAAAAATTTGATTAAACATGAGCATTAAACACAAAACATGAATTATGAGGTTTTAATGCAAACCAAGTTCATTTCGAAGTATCAAAACACGTTTCATAAATCCCACAGTTAGATCATGCCATTCGAAACAAATAGAATCTCAATAGCCAGAGGTTAAAGAGAAATCACATCACAAGGCTAGCTAGCTCAAATATATGGATATCCATTCACATCCTCTTCTACTGGCACACCTCAACACTTCTCCAGAGAAGGAATCAAAATTCGAAACTAATTACCCCCACTAGTCGTGCTAGTGAGATGTTCAAATATATGGTCATGACACTGTGGTTTCAAAACTTATCCTAATAATTTGCTAAACATTGTCATTTCAATATACATAATAACTTTCAACAATTTAAATCAAAACATCATAAGAATGCCATAATCCAATATTTCACATTATTCAAAACAGTATGCAAAAGATGATTACAAAAAGTATACGTTGTGCACAAACCTCAAACGAGTCGCCTGTTGGCCTTGACTCGACTCCTCGAGTTCTGTCCCGGTATTCCTTTCCACTGAAACACACAATTTCACAGTGTTTCAGTACCATAACTTAGCATAAATCCAAAAATAAATTTAACTTCACTTATACCTAGCTCTAACGTGCTAATTCGAAGTTCTTGAAATTTTTGTGTTTCGGGTTACTATTCACTATACTATTCAAGTCAAATTGTTGACTTTTTAAGGCTTAATAGGTATGGGAACTCCAACTTCACCCACATACCACATTTTGGCCATTAAACTTGTTGGTTTTAGTCATTTTCTCAAAACTTAGGTCTTTTAGGCAAAATTATCAAATTTTCAGTTTTGGTATCCCTACTTGTACTGTTTCATTGGTCAGTTTACTGTTGGAATTTGGCAAAACTTTCTTCATAGAAAATGTTCCTTATTGTCTTAAGTTTATTCTCCTTTTTGAATCACTCCAATTGGAGTTTTGTAGCTCAAGTTATGCCCAAATTACGGTTACTGTTCATGCTGCAGAGTTTTGTTCTGGCAGATTATTGATCCCAACTTCGTTCAGAAATTTGATTAAGTTAAGTCCATAATTTGGTCTGACTTTCTTCATATGAAATGTTCTACTATACCTTAGGTTTCCATCGGTTCAAGAATCACCTAAATCGGAGTTTTCTAGAGAGAGTTATAGCCATTGAAACTTTACTGCTCATATGCAATTCTGCAGTTTTGCAGATTCAATAACTCAACTTTGCTCAATAATTTGATTGGGTAAATGGCATAATTTGGGTTTATATTCTTCATGAAAGTTTTAGTTCCATATCTCAACTAACTACTGGTAAAATTTCAGGTCATTTTGACTTGCCTAGCTCGAGTTATGACCCAAACACGATTACTGTTTATGTGTACTGTTCATACTGCAGATTTTCAAGTTTGGTCAGTTTATTCACTAGGTTTTGGTCACTTTTTGGGCATGCTTCCTAAATGAAATTGTGTCATTTAGTGCCTATTTTCAGTCCCAATTGGTCCCATACCAATTGGACTTGTAAAATTTCATATTTGGTCCCTCAAAGTTGATTTTCTGTCATGCTTCATAGCCAATCCGAATTAGCTTTTGATTCCAACACTTCTAACACATTTAATTAGGTCACAAATAATCATTTCTCACTTTACATTAGGTCAAAAACACCATTTACAAGTTTCTCACATTTTTGGTCTCCAAACCCTAATGTCCAAAACCCTAAGTTTGTCCAATCTTCACAATTCATGTAATCTAATTATACAATTCACATATCTAACATCTACTCACCAAGATTTCATGTTTAACCTAACTAAATACCATCAAAACCTTAAGGTTCCATGGTTGCCTCATTCTCTCTTCCCTTATTTAAGCATGATTTCCTTTATTTCTAATGCAATTTCATCACACATAAACTTAAATTCATGAATTCAATAAAAATCTAAACTTGAAATTGCACTTACCTCAATTTGTAGATTTCCTAATTCTTCAATTCTCCAAGTTTTCTGTTCCTTCTTGCTCCCAAAGTGTTTATCTAGGTCTAAGGGTAAGATTTAGTTAAGGACTTTAGGGGAATTTATGGTTAAATTGTGGTGTATGAAGCTTGAGAATAAGCTTCCATGGAGTTTTAACAATGGAGAGGGAGAGAGAAATGGGAGACGTCCTTTGAGAAGAAGAAGGACTTTTGATTATTATTATTTTTTCTTTTCTTTTCTTTTATTTATCCTTATGGAAGACTCAAAAATTCCAATTAAATAAATATTTTAAGTATTTTTTTTTATGGCATCATGTATGAGGTCATGCATGATGTCATCACCTTTTGACTTTTCCATTTTCTTTTTTTTTTTCTATTTATTTTTCTATTACTTCTTTAATTTAATTCTCGACTCTGAAATTTTCTTTTCTTCGATTTTATTTCACAGTTAAGTCAGGAGTTAGCTCTCGGGGTCAATTGACCAAATTGCCCTTCGCCGGTTCATCCCGGTTTGCAATTAATTCCATATTTCTTTCGGCTCGCTGACCTAATTATTTAACTGGCTTAACAGTTCTTTTTCATTATTTTCTCTTTTTCACTGTGTTCATAAGGGTCTTAAGTACCGCAGCGTCACTTTTTACGGTTCGAAATTTGAGTTTAAAACGACTTCGCAGTCATTCCCAAGGAGGTCACTCATCGCTGTGACTCTCTGCTCGTTTAACTTCTTATGTTCTGTTTTTCTTATTTATAGTTAACTAATTAAACATTACTAATTATTTGTGTTTATGGTTTCTCAAGTTGTCTTAAGTGTGGCTCTAATCTCCTTAATTATCCGGACCGACACCGGTCACCGGAACAGTGAAATCTACCAAGCTATGCAAACGGGGGTATTACAATTCTCCCCCCCTTAAATAAATTTCGTCTCGAAATTTTACCTGGTATCAATCTCTGAATAGCTATGGGTGCTGTCTCCTCATGTCCTCTTCTCGTTCCCAAGTAGCCTCCTGGCCCGAATGATGGTTCCACAGCACTTTTACCAACGGTATCTGCTTGTTTCGTAGCTACTTCACCTCATAAGCCAGAATCTCTATGGGTTCTTTTTCATATGTGAGGTCTGGATTCACTTCAATTTCCTCTACTGGTAGTACATGAGATGGGTCTGATCGATACCTACTCAACATAGACACATGGAAGACATTATGTATCTTCTCCAACTCTGGAGGTAGTGCCAACCGATATGCCAAAGGACCTACTCTTTCCAGAACCTCATATGGCCCAATGAAACGAGGACTCAGTTTCCCCTTTCTGCGGAATCTCATAATTCTCTTCCAAGGAGAAACCTTGAGGAATACTTTCTCTCTCACTACATACTCAATATCCCTTCTTTTCAAATCAATGTAGGACTTCTGATGGTCTGATACAGTCTTAAGTCGGTCTCTGATCACCCTGATTTTCTCTTCAGTTTGTTGAACAATTTCGGGTCCAATCATCTTTCTTTCACCCACGTCATCCCAACATAACGGGGTTCTACATTTCCTGCCATACAAAGCTTCATATGGAGGCATCCCAATGCTTGATTGGTAGCTGTTGTTGTAAGCAAACTCAATCAAAGGCAAGTGTGTATCCCAACTGCCCTCAAACTCAATCACACAAGCCCGTAGCATGTCCTCCAAGATCTGAATTACCCTCTCAGACTGGCCATCTGTTTGTGGATGGAATGCAGTACTGAAGTTCAATCTAGTTCCTAGGGCTCTCTGAAGACTACCCCAGAATCTAGAAGTGAACCTAGGATCTCTGTCTGACACGATGGATACTGGCACTCCATGCAGTCTCACAATCTCATCGATGTATAACTTGGCCAATCTTTCCAAACTATAATCCATCCGGACTGGCAGAAAATGAGCAGACTTAGTTAGTCTGTCGACAATGACCCATACTGCATCATAACTCTTCTGTGTCCTCGGAAGTCCCATCATAAAATCCATCGTTATTCTTTCCCATTTCCATTCTGGTACTGGTAGTGGATGTAACAACCCAGTGGATACTTGATACTCTGTCTTCACTTGCTGACAAGTTAGGCATTTAGAAATAAACTCTGCCACATCTCTTTTCATACCCATCCACCAGTAATGCTCCTTTAGCCCTCTATACATTTTTGTGCCACCATGGTGCATGGCAACAGGAGACTCATGTGCTTCCTTCAAAATGATCTGCCTCAAATCAACATCATTAGGAACACACATTCTGCCCTGGTGTAGCAGTAAACCATCATCTCTGATTGAGAATTCTGGTTTCTTACCCTGTCGGACTTCTTCCATCAGCTTCTGATATTTCTGATCATTCTGAGTAGCCCTTCTGATCTGATCAATCAACACTGGCTGTACATGCCATGCAACTGCTGTCTGCCCATCATCATTAATCTCTAAGCTGGCATGCAATGATCTCAACTCGTGTACCAAGGACAAAGGAGTAACTCGTAGACTTGTCATAGTCTTGCGACTTAAGGCGTCAGCCACAACATTAGCTTTTCCTGGTTGATAGTCTATCAGACAATCATAGTCTTTTATCAACTCTAACCATTTCCTCTGTCTCAAATTCAGCTCTTTCTGGATGCCCAAATACTTCAAACTCTTATGATCTGTGTAAATGTAACACTTCTCTCTATACAAATAATGTCTCTAGATTTTAAGAGCAAACACAATAGCTGCAAGCTCCAAATCATGTGTTGGATAATTTCTCTCATGCGATTTTAGCTGGTATGATGCATAGGCAATGACATTTCGATCTTGCATCAATACATAGCCTAACCCATTATGAGAAGCATCACTATATACTGTATATTCTTTACCCGGAGTAGGTAAAGTCAAGACTGGAGCTTCAGTCAAACATCTCTTCAATTCATCAAAACTCTGCTGGCATTTGTCCGTCCACTGAAATTTCACATCTTTTCTAAGCAGCTTGGTCAATGGAGATGCCAACATGGAGAATCCCTTCACAAATCGACGGTAGTATACGGCTAAACCCAGAAAACTACGAATTTCTGTGACATTTCTGGGTGGCCTCCAATTAAGGACAGCTTCAATCTTACTTGGATCTACCTTGATGCCCTCTTCTGATACTACATGCCCCAAGAAAGATATTTCTTTCAGCTAAAATTCACACTTCGACAATTTGGCATATAGTTGTTTCTCTCTCAAAGTCTGCAGTACAATCCACAGATGTCTATCATGCTCTTCTGCATTCCTCGAATAGACCAATATATCATCTATAAATACCACAACAAACTGGTCGAAGTATGGTATGAAGATAGTGTTCATCAGATCCATAAAAGCAGCCGGAGCATTAGTTAACCCGAATGGCATAACCAAAAACTCATAATGGCCATAACGGGTTCTGAAGGCAGTTTTGGCAATACTCTGCTCTTGTACTTTCAGCTGATAATAACCTGATCTCAAGTCAATTTTGGAGAACACAGCTGCACCCCTCAGCTGATCAAACAAGTCATCAATGCGGGGCAATGGATATCTGTTCTTTATTGTCACCTTATTCAACTGCCGATAATCAATGCATAACCGGAGAGTGCCATCCTTCTTCTTTACAAACAATACTAGCGCTCCCCAAGGTGACACACTAGGGCGAATAAAGCCCTTGTCAAGCAACTCTTACAATTGTACTTTCAACTCTTTTAATTCTGCAGGTGCCATTCTATATGGCGTTATGGAGATTGGGTCCACACCAGGCATAACATCAATCTCAAACTGCACCTCTCTTTCTGGAGGTAATCCTGGCAATTCATCAGGAAATACATCCAGAAAGTCACATACAGTAGGGATGTCCCTTAGCGCTGGGCTCCCCACTTGGGTGTCTATCACATGTGCCAAGTATGCTTCACACCCCTTTTTGATCATTATTCTGGCTAGTGTAGCCGAAATGATGTTTGATAGCAGTAAATGCCTCTCCCCGTGTATTACCACATCACCGTATAGAGGGAGACCAAAAGTGATCTTGATCTCTGATTAATCATGGCGTGATGCCTGGCTAACCAATCCATGCCCAAGATAATATCATACTCTCTGAAGGGCATTTCAATCAAGTCTGACAGGAAAATATGTCCTTGGATCACCAAAGGACAGTCTCTATAAATTCTGTTGACCCGGACCTCTTGTCCTCACGGACTAGTTACTAGCACTTTAAAATCCATTTGCACACATGGAACAACAAGTGAACTAACTATGCTAGTACTAACATATGAATGGGTTGAACCCGGATCAAACAACACAAATACTTCTTGATCAGAGATAGAGAATGTACCAGCTACCACATCAGAAGTCTCAGCCTCTTCTCGCTGTCTCATTGTGTAGATTCTGGTTGAAGCACTTCCTTGTCCTGACTGACCAACTGTGCCCTGACTGCCTGAAGTTGTGCCTCTACCTCTACCTCTTCCTCACCTTGGCGATTGTGAACCTCACGAGGCGGGACTCTGAATAGATCCCTCGACAGTAGTAGGAGCTGGACTATATCTCGGAGCACTAGTACAGTCTTTAGCTATATGGCCCTTGCCACCACAGTTAAAGCAGGCTCCAGTGGTCCAATAACACTCCCCCCCATGAATCTTGCCACAAGTCTCACAGGGGCGGGCAGAATGTGAACCCCTGCTCGACTGCTGACCAGACCTAGGGGGTCTCTGTCCGGAAAATCTGCCCCTACCAAATCTTCCACCTCGACCCCTACTGGGTCCACTAAACTTCTTTCTCTTTCCAGAGGTAGCACCAGAACTCTGTTCAACTGATTTTTCCCCCTTGTCTTTTTCTGATTTCTCAGCTTTTCTGATTTTTCTTTCACTGGGGTTGCTTCTGATTCAATTCTCTCCAGTTCAAGTACTTGAGACATAAGCTCTGAGAAGTTGCTGTGGCGAAATCCCACAACTTACATTCTTATGCTGGGCTTCAAACCCGTCTCAAATCTCTTGCACCTTGCCTTGCTGTTAGTAAGGAGACTCCCCGCATAGTGACTCAGGCGAGAGAACTCCCTCTCATACTTTGCCACTGATCGATTTCCTTGTTTCAAACTCAAAAATTCTTGTAGTTTCTGATCAACATATGCATCTGGGATGTATTTCTGTCTGAACTCTCTGATGAAGTCATCCCAGGTCAGCACTGGTGGTTCAACCAAGCTGTGGGGGATGGTCTTCCACCAATCATACGCATCCCATTGCAGCAGCGACACAGAGTATTCAAACTTCAGTTCATCTTGGCAGTGCAGCTTCTTAAATACTCTGTCCATTCTTTCAAGCCATTGCTCTGCCTCCAAAGGGTCCACTGTACCCTTAAATTCTGCAGCCCCATACTTCAATAACTTATCATACTGTCTGGCTGGAGGCAGTGGTTGTGCCACAGGTGGTTGGGGTGGAGCTTGAACAGGCATACCCCCAGCCATTTGTTGAAACATTGCCGCCATCTGCTGTGCAAACTGTGCAGGGAACTGCGGCATTTGCGGGGCTGGTGCTACTGACCCACTAACATTCGGTAAAGCTGGGGCTTCCCCTTGTGCCTCAGCTTCAATAGACTGCTCAACTGAGCGATCCCCTTCTTCCATTTCAATCTGAAGTTAGGGTATCTCCTGAATAAATAACACATGGAGATTCCCCCCCCCCCGTTAGTTCATATTCATGATGTAATGCACTGTATGTAACAATTATGGACATTGAGCAGTTGTACTTAACAAAGAAAAACACAAATTCACAAGTTAAAACATACTTCAAAAATTTGCTCTGATACCACTAAAACATGTTACACCTTACCCCTCTGTAAGGCATAATGTGATCCCGTAGAATACCTAATGAACTACCGAACTTCACCTACCGATAACTCATTAGGTACCCTACAAGGGATTTTAAAATAATTTTCTTATTTTTGACAAGTGGTGAGTATTTTCTAGTAAGTACTTAAAACATTTAGTTAAAATTAAAACTAGTTAATATTTTTGGTCCATTTTAGTTTTCCGCAAATTCTATAAAAATTTTGACAGAGTTTCCTCTGTATTTTGAGAAAATCGTTCTTCAAATACCTGTAAAAAGCACTTCTAAAAATTTTTCTCAACCACTACTTCAATTTCATACTCAATCCCAATCAATTTCTCAACACATTTTATCAACTTTCAAATTTCAAATCCACTATCCAATGATCATCAAAATATTAGCAATCCATTTCATTCAAATTAAATAAAATAGTTGTACTCATATTTCATTAGAGACAAAATAATTTATATACATTCTTACAAACTTTACATCAAAAGAAATACAACTAAACTTTATTACAAATTTCATATAAATTTTTGTACGAGCTGCTCAAAACCCATTTACATGTCCATACATTTATGTGCAATATATACATCAAAAGAAATATTTACAGTTAGGGTATAAATTATACTCGAAGACTTCAAGCTGATGACTCCTCACACCTCGACTCGATCTGCTGCTCCTCTAGTCTCTGTATCTGCGACAGCAATAGAAGCTATCGCTGAGTACTAGGACTCAGTGGTACACAACATACTAAAATAATCTTTATGCAAAATATAAATCACACTTATTCAAAAATTTGATTAAACATGAGCATTAAACACAAAACATGAATTATGAAATTTTAATGCAAACCAAGTTGATTTCGAAGTATCAAAACACGTTTCATAAATCCCACAGTTAGATCATGCCATTCGAAACAAATAGAATCTCAATAGCCAGAGGCTAAAGAGAAATCACATCACAAGGATAGCTAGGTCAAATATATGGATATCCATTCACATCCTCTTCTACTGGCACACATCAACACTTCTCCAGAGAAGGAATCAAAACTCGAAACTAATTACCTCCACTAGTCGTGCTAGTGAGATGTTCAAATATATGGTCATGACACTGTGGTTTCAAAACTTATCTTAACAATTTGCTAAACATTGTCATTTCAATATACATAATAACTTTCAACAATTTAAATCAAAACATCATAAGAATGCCATAATCCAATATTTCACATTATTCAAAACAGTATGCAAAAGATGATTACAAAAAGTATATGTTGTGCACAAACCTCAAACGAGTCGCCTGTTGGCCTTGACTCGACTCCTCGAGTTCTGTCCCGGTATTCCTTTCCAATGAAACACACAATTTCACAGTGTTTTCACAGTGTTTCAGTACCATAACTTAGCATAAATCCAAAAATAAATTTAACTTCACTTATACCTAGCTCTAACGTGCTAATTTCGACGTTCTTGAAATTTTTGTGTTTCGGGTTACTATTCACTACACTATTCAAGTCAAATTGTTGACTTTTTAAGGCTTAATAGGTATGGGAACTCCAACTTCACCCACACACCATATTTTGGCCATTAAACTTGTTGGTTTTGGTCATTTTCTCAAAACTTAGGTCTTTTAGGCAAAATTATCAAATTTTCAGTTTTGGTATCCCTAATTGTACTGTTTCATTGGTCAGTTTACTGTTGGAATTTGGCAAAACTTTCTTCATAGAAAATGTTCCTTATTGTCTTAAGTTTATTCTCCTTTTTGAATCACTCCAATTGGAGTTTTGTAGCTCAAGTTATGCCCAAATTATGGTTACTGTTCATGCTGCAGAGTTTTGTTCTGGCAGATTATTGATCCCAATTTCGTTCAGCAATTTGATTAAGTTAAGTCCATAATTTGGTCTGACTTTCTTCATATGAAATGTTCTACTAAATCTTAGGTTTCCATCGGTTCAAAAATCACCTAAATCGGAGTTTTCTAGAGAGAGTTATAGCCATTGAAACTTTACTGCTCATATGCAATTCTGCAGTTTTGCAGATTCAATAACTCAACTTTGCTCAATAATTTGAATGGGTAAATGGCATAATTTGGGTTTGTGTTCTTCATGAAAGTTTTAGGTCTATATCTCAACTAACTACTGGTAAAATTTCAGGTCATTTTGACTTGCCTAGCTCGAGTTATGACCCAAACACGATTACTGTTCATGTGTACTGTTCATACTGCAGATTTTCAAGTTTGGGCAGTTTATTCACTAGGTTTTGGTCACTTTTTGAGCATGCTTTCTAAATGAAAATTGTGTCATTTAGTGCCTATTTTCAGTCCCAATTGGTCCCATACCAATTGGACTTGTAAAATTTCATATTTGGTCCCTCAAAGTTGATTTTCTGTCATGCTTCATAGCCAATCCAAATTGGCTTTTGATTCCAACACTTCTAACACATTTAATTAGGTCACAAATGACCATTTCTCACTTTACATTAGGTCAAAAACACCATTTACAAGTTTCTCACATTTTTGGTCTCCAAACCCTAATGTCCAAAACCCTATGTTTGTCAAATCTTCACAATTCATGTAATCTAATTATACAATTCACATATCTAACATCTACTCACCAAGATTTCATGTTTAACCTAACTAAATACCATCAAAACCTTAAGGTTCCATGGTTGCCTCATTCTCTCTTCCCTTATTAAAGCATGATTTCCTTTATTTCTAATGCAATTTCATCACACATAAACTTAAATTCATGAATTCAATAAAAATCTAAACTTGAAATTGCACTTACCTCAATTTGTAGATTTCCTAATTCTTCAATTCTCCAAGTTTTCTGTTCCTTCTTGCTCCCAAAGTGTTTATCTAGGTCTAGGGGTAAGATTTAGTTAAGGACTTTAGGGGAATTTATGGTTAAATTGTGGTGTATGAAGCTTGAGAATAAGCTTCCATGGAGTTTTAACAATGGAGAGGGAGAGAGAAATGGGAGACGTCCTTTGAGAAGAAGAAGGACTTTTGATTATTATTTTTTTTTCTTTTCTTTTCTTTTATTTATCCTTATGGAAGACTCAAAAATTCCAATTAAATAAATATTTTAAGTATTTTTTTTATGGCATCATGTATGAGGTCATGCATGATGTCATCACCTTTTGACTTTTCCATTTTTTTTTTCTATTTATTTTTCTATTACTTTTTTAATTTAATTCTCGACTCTGAAATTTTCTTTTCTTCGATTTTATTTCACAGTTAAGTCTGAAGTCAGCTCTCGGGGTCAATTGACCAAATTGCCCCTCGCCGGTTCATCCCGGTTTGCAATTAATTTCATATTTCTTTCGGCTCCCTGACCTAATTATTTGACTGGCTTAACAGTTCTTTTTCATGATTTTCTCTTTTCCACTGTGTTCATAAGGGTCCTAAGGACCGCAGCGTCACTTTTTACGGTTCGAAATTTGAGTTTAAAATGACTTCGCAGTCGTTCCCAAGGAGGTCACTCATCGCTGTGACTCTCGGCTCGTTTAACTTCTTATGTTATGTTTTTCTTATTTATAGTTAACTAATTAAACATTACTAATTATTTGTGTTTATGGCTTCTCAAGTTGTCTTAAGTGTGGCTCTAATCTCCTTAATTGTCCGGACCGACACCGGTCACCGGAACAATGAAATCTACCAGGCTATGCAAAAGGGGGTGTTACATTAGAAGTGTTGTTTGAATGACTTTGTCTTAGATATAGGGGAAACTCTGTTGGATTTTCCGTATAAATTAGGATATGTTTTATTCTTTAAATTATTGTTTTGTGTCAATACAGATAAATTCATAAAATCATTTATGATAGATTTATAGGTAGATATTGATTTTATTTATAATTTCAATATTATTATATATTCAAGGCATATACATGCATTCACTTATAAATATATTTATGTAGTTAAATACTAGGCACGCCTTGTATTGTATTTTTATTTGATAAAACTGTTATGGATATCGCCTTAAGGTAATTTGAAGTTGTGAGCGTGTGTCGGCGTGCGTGTGCTGTGTTTATGGATATGGATAGGACAAGTAGTTGCAGCTGGAGCTTGACTCTCTGGGACTATATCCTTATATGTGGATAAGTCGAGGTGAGTATAGCTTTGAGTTGATCTCGCTGACCCTCGCACTTAGATTATTAAGAGAAAGTCCAGCTTGAGTTGATCTCACTAGCAGGTATTGAATTAAGAGAGTTGCATATGGGATCAGCTCCCATATGTATATATGTTATTGAGACACACGGGTGTGTACGTGCTTCAAATTATCTTTTGTGCGAATATTGCTTGAACTGTTTGATACTATATGATTATGCTGCATTTCATATCTAGGTAATGCATTAGTTTTAAATAGTTGTAAAAATTGTATTTTAAATTAATATCTTACTCTATGAGTCGAACGCTCACCCCTGTTCAACCATTTTTCCTCAGGTGACAGGTGGACTCTTTTTATGAATAACCTGCTTCCTTTCTCGCAGGTTTACATAGCAGCAGCTTATTTGTATTTTATTTCTTTGATTTCTAATCTAGAACTTCGTATGTGCTAGTAGTGTTCTAATCTTGTTGGGATTATAGTAATCTATTTCTTTTGAAATTGTAAACCTATTATATAGATATGTTGGAATGTATGAGATGAGTATTCACTTTTGATTAGGGAGCGATTAGGGAGCTGAGCTTCCATTTGATTATTTATTGTTTTGAGGATTGTGAGGGTGAGTTGAGCTTCCCAAAATGAGTTATTTTTATGTTTACAGGTTGGGTGAGTTAATACTTCCCGGTGGGTATTCCAATTTATGGTCGACTCTATTCATTTGATTTTTTGAATTTGGACTACAGTTATGAGCTTTATGGTTGGGCTAGGAATAGTTAAGTTTACTACGAGTTTTGGGGGCCTTATGCTGACCCAAGTTCTAATGCCAGTCCAACTCAGAAAATGAGTCGTGACAAGATTAAATAGTTCAATTGTAAGGTCTATATTACAGATAATACTCAAGAAAAAGGTTTCAAATGATGAAAATAGTAAGATATAATTACACAAAACTCTTAAGTCCTAACCCTATTATGTTTTTAGAATTTCTTACAATACCAATAATTAGAAAATACAATATTTATACGGGTCCTTATTGGGGTATTGCCCATTTGCACCTCCAACGAGATTAATGGTGGGCTTTGGACACGAGCTGATAATGTGAAACTTTTCGAGTTGAGTTACAATTCGAGTCCATAAACACATACCCAAAATCAAGCCACAAAAATAACACATAAAATTCTCAAATCCTAATTCCATTGTATTTTTCAAATTTCTTACAATATCACCACAATAGGTAGAAAATACAATATTTATATTGGTTCGTACTATGAGCATTGCCCCGTCGTACCTCCAACAAGATCAATGATGGACTACGAATATAGGCCAATAATGGAAAACTACTCAAGTTGGGTTACAATTCAAATTCATAAACAAATATTCAAAATTCAAGCCACATAAATAACAAAAATGTTTAATGTATTAAAAACAATGCATATTATGATTCATTAATTAAAGTTCATAATTTTCTCTTTTAGTTTTGGAAAAAATATTATATTTTAATGTCTGTTACCGTTAATATTTCTATATTTCTACAGAATAAATTTCTGATAACAATTTATCTTTTTTTCAGTGGTTCTGATACAATGATTGTTCATCTTTGGTGTTAAGATGCACTACAATCCAAATTGTGAAAGGGACAATGCTACACCAAAAAGGAGGTGGACACAACAACCTTTTTCTTCAACACTATAATTGTGGTAAGCTTTCAGACTCAAGTTTTTCAGGAGGGGGAAAAGTCCTTATCATGGAAGTAAATCAAATGATCTTGCTCTCATCATAAAAAATAATAATAATAATAATAACCTTGAAAAAAAAGCTATGCCACATATAGGGAAAGCCTATTGATCCATCATTTATCTTTATATGTTATTAAGTTCGAGGAGTTTTGTATAGATGATATAAAAATATATGAATGGCTTAGTGAAATCATTTCAGGGCTTCAATCACTAGAGTTGCTATTAAGGTGTGCAAGTTGAAGTTGATCAATCTAATTATTGATTATCTCATCATAATCATGTGATTCTAGATGAAAGATATATGATGATGGTGCACATATACATGTTTAACATACTGTAACTATGAAGATATCTTGGCTTATCACTTCACTTTTCAATTTCTTATATATTTTCTATCTCTTTGATGCTTGTGAAATACTCTGTTTTAATTAAGTTGTAAATCCCATTCACAATAAGGAGGGTTTTTTTCATCATTTTAATTTTTATTAATTTTGGACTAATTCTTTATATAAAAATTTATTAATGACAAATTTACTTTTTCTACAAAATAAATATATTATATGTAATTAAATAATAATAATAATAATAAAAAAAAAAGAAGCAGTACTCATTCTGAATTATGGATGAGAACGGATTGAATATTTTGAGTATCAAACTATTGAGATGTGTTTAGATCATACATAATTAGGTTTGGAATTGATTCAGACTTTCTATATCATTAGATTTTGATTTTGTACGTTGAGTATTCGTTGTCTGAATCATTTATATCAATAATTATAAAATATATATATTATAATATTTATAAATTTTTATATTTCAACTTTTGAATAATAGAATTTAAATATATTATAGAATTATCAAATCTTAAAATATAAATTATTAATAAAAAAATATATTCTATGTAAATTATTAAAAAAAAATAAAGTTAAATAGGTTGAGATAATTTATGATAAGTTTTAATTAGATTTTGAGATAGATTCGAATAGTTGAATTTAAGTTTAGATATATGATTTTTGTCGATATCATACTCATTATTATCTTGATTTAGGACCCACAAGTTGGAAGCTAGAGAAATTGGCCTGTTAAGGTGTAATTTTCTGAGCTTGTTAAGTCACTGTCTTTACTAATTCCCCACAACATTCTTTTAGGCATTGAAAAGGCTATAAGGTAACCAAAAACATTAGATCAGATTTAGCTAATTAACTAAATTCAAATTCTAAACATTTATTTTCCCTTCATTTTCACTCTATATGAGGGAATGCTACTGATGGAGAGAGAATCAATGGGGAAGATGCCTCAATTATTCTCATCATAATTTCACTCATCAAACTTATATATTTATTTATTTATTAATATAATAATTAAATTCAATTGACTTGAGATTTGAGTAAAGGAGGACTGGCAAATTATAAATTTATATTTATTTTTTAAAAAATAAAAAAATTGAAATTTATTTATAGAATTTTAATTTAGTGATAATAAAATTATGAGCAGTAAATGAAATACAACAAAAACAGCTTCACCAATATGCATTCACCCACTAAATCTTTGTAAGATATGTGTGGCACACATAATTTAGCCCCAAATCTAGAGATGACCCTACACAAGAAGGCAGGAAAAGAATGTTAGAAATAATGAGGAGAAACAAATGAAAAAGAAGCAAGCAAATGATTCATTTGGGTGAACTTGGCTAGTGGACAAACTATTTTTTCTTTTTCTTTTTTTTAAATTATTATTGTTATATTATTTATGTTCATACTTGAAAAGAAAAATAATAAGTATTAGAAAAATAAAAATAAATATAAAAATAATTAAATTTAGAGCCATAACTTTATTATTTTTTGTCTATCAGATTATATGGAAAAAGTTTACAATCCTTTCAAATAATTACAAGGAATAAATTCATCAAACTAATGGGCTGAGGACCATCTAGAATAGTACAATAACTTCTTTTTTTTTTATATGCAGAAGTCCAGAGTAAATACATTAAATAAAGGTCTAAGGCCCAATCCAAAGAGCCTAAAACTAAACTAGTCAACCCTAACCCTAATCTTAAGAGATTCAAACAGAGCCTCCCTAGAACGATATAGCGTTACCATCATCTGAAACAACTGGGAGGGGTTGCCGTAGACCAAATGAATAGGGATTTTTCTGTCAAAACTTTGCAAGCTTCGAGCAAAATCCTCCAAGGACACCACTGAAACCCATAACCCAAGGTCGAACCACCATCTCTAGCAAAATCACCAAGCTCAAATAGCCACTAACAATAAAGGAGAGAGAAGGGCAACGACCATGGCATCTCAATATCCTCTAGCCACGAGAAAACAAGAAAAGATTTGTGAACCCTAGCTCTAAGTCCTTGGAGACGCCTTTCTTGGAACCACCTTCCAAGCTGCTTCCCTGCTCAAACCTTCGAAACGGAACACGAGTGGCGCCAAGAAGAAACGAAGCCATGAAACATGGTTCCTTCATCGTGACAAACCTATATGTATCGAGTCTCCATATCCCTCTATAGTTCACTCCACCTGCAATCTAACAAAATAAAACACAAATTGTACACAGTCTCACTCAAATATGAGGAGGGAAGTATAGCCGAGGGAGGAGAAAAAAAACCCCCTGGCTAAAGGGCAAGGGACCGGTCAAGTTAGCCGAGAAAGACAAGTTTGAGTACTCAACGAAATGAAAGCTTTTTAAAAGGAAAAACTCTCTTAAGAAAATTAAAGAGAGAAGGCTTTTTGGCAATCTACACTATGTTACTAATTTAATGAGTTAAGTGACTATCTATTTTGAAATGAATAAGAAAAAGAATCAAGAGTATATAATAATAATAATAATAATGTATAAAGAGAAGTAGCTTACAAAATAAAAGCTTTGAAATTATATGGGTCAATAATTGAGTTTAGAACTAAGAGTTAAAACTGTGAATCAAACTTTTCTACAGTAATAGGGGCCAGTTATCTGCTTCTATTGAGGGGAAAGGATGGGGTCTCAAATCATTAGGCAATTGCAAACATTTTGGTAATTTTTTCCCCCCAAATCTTTCCTTTCCCAAACAAAACCATAATGGTGATGTTGGTGTTGCAACTAGTTAGTGACCTCCACCTTCTGCCATGACGTCAAAAGACTAGACATACAACAGTTATAGAACATGGAAAGAATTGTTGTCAAAGTACAAATTGGATTAGAGTTTTCATCATCTTCTGGTCTAAAATTCAGATCATGGGAGTTAATGTGTTTCTAGTGTGTTTGCACAGTTATTGCTCTCTTGGAATTTAGACTTCTGGGTGGGAAAAACCCACAAAATTCAGATTGGATGTGGCACCTACCAAATCTAACAAAGGATCACCAACATTTTAGTGGAGTTGATTGGGATCAAGCCCAAATCTAATCTTTCCATCTGATAGCCCAATCCACCTAAAAGGCAACTAAAATTTCAAAAAAGATCAGAACCCATTAAAAGTCTTCTATTTGCCTTTTTTTTTATCAGCTGGAGGGTTGAAGGGAACAAGATTTTGTTGGAAAGAAAGCAACACTTCACCTAGTGAAATTCACCAATTTTAGTTTGCTTTCTAGCGGATTGCAATTCCTGAACCTGAGTCTTGCAACTGGAATTCAAGGCCTACTCAATTTTGGTGAAAAGCCCGGTCATAAGCATTAAACAAATAAATGACTCTTTCCACCATCAAATGGAAATATTTTTGGAGACATATATACCAGTTAAAAATTAAGCTAAACTTACAACAGTGGACATAACCCAGCCATAACTACATATATATGATATACAGGAGAGACTCATATTCAACTCTTCTGAGCAATTTGAGTAATTTATTTTAAAGATATATGTAGATTACTTGTTGCAAGTGGGCAGTCAATGTGACATAAGTGATGGACTAGGTTGGAATTGGACACTTGAAACGATAAGCAAAAGCATGTGATGAGTTTAACATCACTGATTAGACTTGTTCCAACTCTTATCCCAATTAAACATGTACCGCAATCTTTAATAATAATCTCATTTCATTCCGCTGCACCATCTAATGATGTGCTTTTTAAATTTCAACTATTCCCCACTAACTGAGCTCATCCATGTTGGAGAGAGAGAGAGAGAGAGCTATTGATCGATTTCTTGTTTTATGTTCTTCTTAATTAATGGTAGATATAATATTCTAAAAATGTTTAATGAGATCCAATTTGCGGTTGTCTTCTTTATCCGGGCTTAAGGGTTACCAAACAAGCCCATAAAAGCAATTCTCTCTCTCTCTCTCTCTCTCTCTCTCTCTGTTGATATCAAAGCCGCTCGGGTTGGGTCTGAAACCGGATCAAAATTGGCTCAATTAAATTTGAAATCAAAATCAGTCGGCAATTTAAGAGTTTAATTTAGATCAAGAATTAAAATCAATGATTCGGTTCAGCGGTTTGATTAAAACTAATCCACCAATTTAAAAAAATAATAATAGGTGTGCGCTAAGCGATATAGTCATGTGATCGTTGATATATATATATATATGGTGACCAGAAAAATATTTGATGAGACCCGATTTACCTATAATTTTAAAAATTAAAATTTACCAAAATTTTAGTTTTTATTATTATTATTATTATTTATCCCTTTAATTTTTTGTTATCTGTATGTAAATTATATTTGTATTTTTATATTATTTAATTTTAATTTCTTAATATTTTATATTTTATATTTAATTTTATATTTTTAATAAAATTTTATTTAATCTTTTTAATATTTATTTTTAACTTTAAAAATAAATTTCTAGTTCCATCTTTAACTATATAATTATAAATATGAATTAAGGTAAGTAAGCGATTTTAAAAGGTAAAAAAAAATTTTGCGGGTTTTAATTTCTTTAACTCTAAGAGGATGCGTATCATTCTAATTATAAAAAATTAAAATCAAATTCAATTAATTTTTTTTATTTATAATTAAAAAAGTCCATTTTGTAATTATCATTATATATATATATATATATATATATATATATATTATTTTTTTATTTTCATGTAGGTTATATTTTTTTTATTGCAACCCTAATGAAAAAAGTTTTCTATTTCAATTTTAAATTATTTATTCTTTTTATTGCAACTCATTTTTTAAAAAAATACACATTTTTTAATCAATTATTTATTTCACACACTCCATTTAATCTTATTTATTTAAAACTTCTCCAGTATACATCATTTTATTGCACTATGCTTTTTATATGTATGATCTACACCATGATTCTTTTTAATTTTTTTCTTGGGAAATTAACAGTAAAACATCAAGCTCAATTCCTTTAAGAAGGACAATAACAAAAATCCTGTAAATTTATAGTATACGTGAAGGTCTTGAAGGAACCTCAAACCCAGAGAAATCAAAAGAACTCCAAGCATTATCGCTCATAAGATTGGCAGAAAACTTTAGCTGATCATCCACTGAGAATGACCAAAATTCCTGTTGTGGTTGTGCAGTTTCCCACGTAACGTTTGGCAAGGTCGCAGCTTCAGACCACAAAGCATCTTGCACTACTTCTTCTCCAAGCAAAGTTTGCAATCCAAATGCATCCATATCTTGACTTTCTATGAGTTCCTGAATTCTTTCTTGACCTTCTTGTTGCTTGTGATCTCTTACAAGAACTGGAGGTAGCTCTTCAAGTAATAAATCAGATTCTTGTATCAGATCTGTGAACTTGTCATCGCATTCAATCGCAGCACTATCAGGTGTTGAAGAATTTTTTACAGTACTGGTCTCATTAGGCAATTCTTGAGCTTTAAATTCAGGATGAAAACTCGAGTCTTGATTCAAGAACTTAGCGAAAACAACAGCAAGATCTATTTCAGAAGACGACCCAGTGGTTCCACTTTCTTGAACCATTGATTTTTCACTCGACCCATTAATTCTACCATCATTCTGCGAGACTCTAACGGGCTTAGCTCTGCGAGTTTTCCGACAACCACCACCGACAGGAACATTCCTTAGAGAGCCACCTTTAGTCCAATACCGTCGACAACCTTTACAAAAGTACCTAGGCTGAGACAAGCTGTAGTTATTGTAATAACAGAATTTGGTGTTGGAAGAGGCACAACGAGGACAATTGGGAGCAACTTCGACCTGAGGTTTCCATTTTCTCTCCATGGGCAAGGGCCTAGGAGGACACTGCAACAGCATTTGGTCACTAATATACATATTAATTATGGCTTCGTGAGATTCTGAAAAAGAGAAAGGGAATAGAGATATAGTGGAAGAAGATGAGCATGTGTGTGTGCGAGTAGAAATGTGTGAGGCTGGAAGGTGTTTGAAATAACGTGGGCGGTTGCGAGCCGTCTGGACCAAGAAAGCCAAAGGTGGTGGGACGTGGGAGGATTTTATGCGCTTGAAAGTGTGAACGCAATTGCGAGCGGCTAATTATTAGAGACGCTGAGTATTAAATAGTGTTCCTTTTTATAAAAAAAAAAAATATATTTTTATAATATAATGAGTAAATTCTGCATAATTAAAAGAGACAAATTGTCTAATAAACAGTATAAGAAAATTCTAGTGTTTAACAGCTGGATTGAGCGTGGTCTTTTTGCCTCACGTGGCATTTCATCATTGGGTGTTTCATGAGCGTGATTTGAGGTTTGTAAGTCAAAGCTTCGTAGTTGTCATTGTGTTATTTTCCTTTGCGTGGTAGCGTTAGATTTGAGGTATTTGATAGTATGTTAAATCTAGGACTACAAAATGAATGTTTTTTTTTCACCATTTTTTAATTCAACTTATTGAAGATTGAATTAAAATTTGTTATAATTTTTTTTTGATTAATTTAAATCGAAATTAAAATTTGATACTTTATCATATTAAAAAATAAATACTTTTAAAATTACTAAAATAAAACACATGCATAATAATGAAACTGGCTTGATAAAAAGCTTGTTCGATTTGTTTACTGTGGTTAATAAATTACTTTTCTATATAATTAAACTAATTAAAAAAGTTTAAATATATTAATAGACTTTTTACTTAATGGTATTCAAAATATTATTAGAAACATAAAAGTCATCCACTGCTGATAATTATTTTGATTAAAGATGCGTTTAGTACAAAGTTAAAAAATTAAATACTAAACTCCTGTAAGTTTTAACCTCTAAAAAGGATAATTGTTAACCTAGTTCTCTCAAAGTTAACTTCTAAAGAGAAAGTAAATAATTAGATTAAATATTAACTTAGTCTATTAAGCATTCAAATAATATTAATAAGAAGCTTAAAGTTATAAAGGTAACAAATACTTTTATTGACCTTGTGCTAAATACCCTATAAGGCTTAATTGGTTAAGAACTGAAATTGAAAGAGAATGTAAGAAAAACAATCTTAATAGAATGAAATTGTATTAATCATTGTATCACCTCAAAAGGCTTGGCTTGAATTATTATTTTATTATTTATGCTGGCTTGGCTTGAATGAAATTGTATTAATTATTATTTATGCAATACAGACCTGATAAATGCCCATTTTTGTTTGCAATGATCTTGAGAAAATGATTAGGCAGTTTCTTGGGGCTTATCTGAAGAGAAATGTCATGACTCAATCAGGAGATCGTAACTGGCGCTAGGGAATAAGTCAGCTTAAGGCTGCTAGAAACCATAACAAGCCTAAAACTGTAGACTTTAACCTTCTAAGGGCCCACTTAAAAGATTTGAAACTTTTTCTAAAGTCAAAGAAATAGTCTTTCCTCTACGAAGACTCAACTCAACAGAAAGAGCTTAACGTTTAAAGTACATTATGTTAAAATTTCATTTTTTGTTCTTGTTTTACTTTATTATTTTCTTCTGTACTCTACTTTAGTTGAACAAAGTTAAACTCTTTCTGCACCCTTTGTAAGACTACTAAGAGCCACATAACTTTCTTTTGTCAAACAAAGGATTACTTAGTATTGTTTCCATAGGAAAAGCATACTCACTATCTTTTACTTTCTTATTTCTTTTACACTTGTTCAAGGCATTTCATACATTAACTTTAGAAGCGTTCTCTTAAGGAATCTCTTTTACATAACTATAGCATCTTAACTTTAACTAGGGGTGAGCATTCAGTTCGAACCGAACTGAACCAAACCGAATTAATTTATAAAAACCAAATTACATATTTTAGAAATCGAACCGAACCAAAATAGATGAAAAATCAAATCAAACCGAATCGCTCTATTTCTGTTCAATTTCATTCAAACGGATCGGTTTTGATTTTTAATTGATTTTTTAATTTAGACTTAATTTTCAAGTTATTTGGTCTAATTTTAATTTTGATTTGAACCTAATAACCATTAATCAATAAAATTAAACAATTAAATATAAAAAATTAAATATAATTCATAAATTTTCGATAAAAATAAATCAATTTAAAAATCAATTCGATTTGATTCAATTCGATTCGAATATATAAAATTACTATTCGGTTCGGTTTAATTGATTTTTTTCCTTTCAAAACCAAAATGAACCGAACCAAAATAACCAAAATTTTTATAATATAAAACGAATCGAACCGATTGAATTTTAAAACCGAATTGATTCGGTTCAGTTTTTCGATTTGAACCGAAATCTGCTCACCCCTAACTTTAACTACATCCTATTAATCACACTCAACGTTACTTTTATTTCATCATTAAGTCTACCCTTAGTATTGAAATACATAAGAGGGCCTTTGCTAACCCCAATAGACTTCCATTACATATATTACATGTTTAGTGTGATTAGTAGGACACTATTTCCTCTCATAAGTCATATCATTTATGTAACATAATTCAATTATTTAATGAGATAACTTAACAAGTTTGTTTTTCTCTTTTGACTTTATCATTTCTCTATAACTTCTACTTATAATTAGGGAACTCTGCATTCCCCTTCTATACTTATAAAATTATGCTTTCAAAGTACATTATGCTCTTCCATTTATTTCTAAAGGAAAAAACCTACTTACTCATGTAACCTAATCCTACTAGTAAGCACATTCACATTTGAACATACATTAGATATACATGCCCACACTAACCTTATATAAAAACGAACATCCACTAAGCTATCTCATACTTTGACATTACATAATTACAAAACATGACATAAACATAGCTTTATGAATCTACCATTATTACTTGAGTTATCTTTTTAACATGCCAAAGTTCTCTCAGGTTCTTGTGCATCTGCTACCTGCAAAACCTGTTGGATTGGGGGGGTGAGCTGGGAGGCTCAGTAAGCATAAACTACTTTAAACAATTATAATTTCCTTTTATCACATACCCATGAATGTATCAATCACATGAATGCAGCAAATCTCAGCATTTGCAAATATGGCAATCATTTCACCAGTGACTCCCTTTTAAACCAATATGCCCAACTCATGTAGATGTTCCTCATGATTTGCTCTTGCTATAACCAATGTGCTTGACTTATTTACATACTCCTTAGGACATCCTATTTAAACATGACATGTGTCATGTACTAGGGGCCTTATAGGCATTTTAGGATAGTTTTGCATCCATTTTGCTCTTATATTTTAGTATATTTTATGTTTTTAGCTTTATTTTAGCTTATTTGTTAACTTTAGATACTTTATATTTGATTTTTGTAATTTTGTTGTTTTTGATAGGATTTTGTGGCAAATCGAAGATCAATGAGTGCAATAGGAAGTGATTTGAAGAGATTTGGAGTTCTTTAAGTATAGAGGAAAGTTAAAGAAATCAAGCCTTGAAAGAGCAAACCAGCCGAAATT
The DNA here is from genome assembly GCF_030052815.1 of Hevea brasiliensis. Taxonomy (NCBI): domain Eukaryota; kingdom Viridiplantae; phylum Streptophyta; class Magnoliopsida; order Malpighiales; family Euphorbiaceae; genus Hevea; species Hevea brasiliensis. Next base: position 49,287,946 of record NC_079508.1, on the reverse strand, counting down.
TGCTTGAGACTTTGCTTAAGATCATGCTTAGGGTAAAGTGGTAGTGCTTAAGGTGCAGCACAAGTCAAGCATGAGCAGAAAAGTCCATTTCACTCTAAGTCTGCCGAGATTTGCTGAAGGTCTGCTTAACCTTAAGTAGACAGTGCGACTAGAAGCTGAAATTTGCTAAGAAGCTGCTTAGGGTTAAGCCGAACCCTAAGCAGACTGCCCAGAACGTGAAAGATGCTGCTGACTTGGATAATTTTACACCTCATTTCCTACCCACTCCTTGGCTCTTATTTACTTTTAGGGCAACCTTTTGGGACGATATAAATTCATCATTTCCTTATTTTTGCCATAAGAGGAAAGGAAGAAAAGAAAAAAAAAAGGAAAGAAAATTTAATAGAGAGAGAGGAGACGCCATTTTCTCTTGGAGGAGGAGCTGCTGCATCAGTTTTGGAGCTCCAGAAACCAGAGACTTTGGTTCTTTCACCTGGGTTTTTCTATTTCAGTCCTCTTATCATGTTTTTTTTTTACTCTTCCATCAATATTTCTTGTAAATACCATTATGAGTGAGTAAACTCTTTAGATTTCAGAGTTGAGAAATATGTTTTAGATTAATTTGTGGATTTGGACTGGGTATTTCCTTATTTTACATAAATATGAGTTTTGATTCCTTCCTTATGTGCTTGATTTACTTGCCTAATGTTGGTACCCATCGGGTATTGTATTAATCTTTGATTGAAGGACCGAAAGGTGAAAGTCATTGATAGATAATCAAGGATTGGAACTTAAAATAACCTAGATTTAGAAATAAACTAGGATTTTAAGAGGAATTAATTATTGGTTACAAAACTTAATGGGTTTTAAAGTAATCAAATAACATACGAAAGTAGGTTTGGTTATTTTAGAACACACTTTGGTTTGCTTGAAAAAGATATCAAGGGAATTTAGAATCAATTTCCTTCAAACTCTATTTTTCCCTAAAATTGGAATGCCCAAGACAAATCCCAATTAATTTATGCATAAACCCCAACTCTGGAATCACTTTTACCATAATTAGACTTTCATTTAAATTACCCATTGTTAATTTAGTTTAATTGCGAACTAGAATTAGAATTTATTTGTTTTCTCCTTACCCATTTCAATTAGATTAATCAATTTACCTTGCTCATTTACATTTACCATTTATTCATTAATCATTAGCCCATAATCGCTTCATTCATAGTTTGGTAATCAAACAGCAAATCCTCGTGGGAACGATACTTGATTCATCACTTTATTACTTGAGACGACCCGTATACTTGCGGATAAGTCACATCAAGTTTTTGGCGCCGTTGCCGGGGATTTGATTTTTGTTTGATATTGAACAATTGTTTGTTTGGTTAATTTGGGCATTTTATTTATTTTCTTTTTACCATTTTACTTTGAGAATTTGTTTATTCTGTTTTTCAGGTGCTTTATTTTATGAGAAGGACAAAAAGTGAAGAAATCAATCTATTCTTTGACCCAGAAATAGAAAAGACAGCAAAAGCTTTAAGAGCAGAATCTAAGAGGAGAAAAGCTGAAATTAAAGCTCAACAACAACAAGAAAGAGCACAAGAGCAAGAGGAATTACAAGAAGAAATGGCCAACAACAATAACAACCGCTCTGTGAAGGATCATGCCTATACTAACATTGGAGATTTCATGCCAAGTATCACAAGACCAAGGGTAGAAGCTAATAATTTTGAACTGAAGCCTGCACTTTGTCAAATGGTACAACAATCACAATTTGGAGGAAATCCAAGTGAAAGTCCACATGTGCATCTAGCACACTTTCTTCAGATCAGTGATATGTTGAAGATAAATGGAGTTTCTGATGATGCAATTCAACTCAGATTATTTCCTTTTTCTCTGAAGGACCGAGCTAGAGAGTGGTTACATTCTTTGCCACCGGGTTCTATCACAACATGGGATGAACTTTCTCAAGCATTTTTAGCTCAATATTTTCCACCAAGCAAGACAACTAAGCTAAGAAATGAGCTGACTTCTTTCAAACCTAGAGATGATGAGAGCTTGTATGAAGCATGGGAGAGGTACAAGGATTTGCAAAGGAGATGTCCACATCATGGGATTCCTAAGTGGATGCTTGTTCAACACTTTTACAATGGAGTTTCACCAGCTATTAGAAGTATAATTGATACATCTTCTGGAGGTGATCTTATGGAGAAATCTGAAGATGAAGCTTTTTCTGCTCTTGATAAAATTGCTTATAACAACTACCAATGGAGTTGTGAGAGGAATGAGATCAAGAAACCAGCTGGTATGTTCGAGCTTGATGCCATGAATATGATTAATGCTAAGTTTGATGCTTTGACAAGGAAACTGGACAAGCTAAGCATGAAAGTAGATTCTTCAGCTGGAGGTTCTAGTAATTCAGTAGAAGTTGGAGCTGCAAATATCAATTGTGCAGCAGATTTTTCTGCACTTAATCAAGATTTTTCAAGTGAGCAAGTGGATTATGTGGGGAACTACAATCAAAGACCAAGTGGTAACTCATTTTCTGCAACTTATGATCCAGCATGGAGAAACCACCCCAATTCTCTTGGGGAGGTAGACAGGGGCAAAATCAGAATTTTCAGCAACCTTCTAGATATCAACAAAATCAGAATTTTCAGCAGAATAGAGGTCCTCCTCCTGGAATTCCTAAACCTCAAAATGCACCTGCTCCACCTCTACCACAACAAGCACAACCAGACAAGACAGCTAGATTAGAAGCCATGATTGAGACTTTATTAGTGAGCCATTAGAGTCAACAAGAAATGATTTCTCAATTAGCATCTAAATTAGATCAAATGGCAACACATAACAAGATGTTAGAGAATCAAATAGCTCAACAGGCTAGCACTTCAAATAGTAAAGCTTTTGGGAAGCTTCCTAGCCAACCTGAGAATCCAAGGGAGCAGTGCAATGCTGTTACTTTAAGAAGTGAAAAGGTAATGGGGGAAGAACACGAAATTGAAGTAAAGTTGAAAGAAAAGAAAGATGAGTGTGAGAGTGAATCCACTTCAACTAAAGCTAAAGCTAGTAAGGAAGCAAATAAAGAGAAAGAAGATAAAAAGAAAATAGAAGAGAAATATGTGCCTCCTGCACCGTACAAGCCACCATTGCCCTTTCCTCAGAGGTTTCATAAAGCACAATTAGATAAGCAGTTTGGGAAATTCCTTGAAGTTTTGAAGAAGTTATATATCAACATTCCATTCACCGATGTCATTTCTCAAATGCCTTCTTATGCTAAGTTTTTGAGGGAGATTTTATCAAATAAAAGAAGGTTGGAAGATTATGAAACTGTTGCACTTACTGAGGAGTGCAGTGCTATATTGCAGAACAAGCTCCCACCTAAGCTGAAAGATCTTGGAAGTTTTTCCATACCATGTCACATTGGAGAAACAAGTATTGAGAGAGCATTATGTGACTTAGGGGCTAGTGTTAGCTTGATGCCACTTTTCATATGTGAGAAGTTAAAGGTTGGAGATCTAAAGCCCACAACTATTTCTTTACAGTTAGCTGACTTATCTATAAAGTATCCAGTTGGGATTTTAGAGAATGTACCATTAAAAGTTGGGAAGTTTTTCATTCTAGTGGATTTTATTGTACTAGAGATAGAGGAGGATGTAAGAACACCCATCATACTTGGAAGGCCATTTTTAGCCACTGCAGGAGCTAATATAGATGTAAAGAATGGGAAATTGAAGTTGACAGTGGGGGAGGAGGAAATAGAGTTTAATTTATTCCAACATTCCAAGGAACCAGCTGTGATGAATTCTTGTTATAGGGTAGATGTTATAGAGCATGATGCTGAAACTGAAGTTACTAAACTAGAGAAAAATCAAGCTATTCCAATGCAATGCAATCAACATAAAGTGCGAAAGAAAAAGTCAGCTTCACCATCTCATTTGATTAACAATGAAGTTTCAAAAGTTAAGCTCAAGCCTCCATCAATGTCACGACCCAACCTATGGGCCGGACCGGCACTAGGACCTGGGCCAGCTTAAAGCCCCCGAGGCCCATAGTAAGCCTAACTATTCCTCAAATCCACAACCAGGCCCACAATTTAGGCCCAATATGCATATAAAATAATTTAAATCAAACTGTTATAATTTCATTTCGGGCCAACTTAGCCCACAAATTTTCAGAAACTAAAATCAGGGGAGCCCCGCTCAACCCTGTTACCTCACTTACAAACTGTTTAAATACAATACAAATCTTCATTTATTAATCTTAAAAATTTAAATTTACACAACCTCTACCAAGGTCCACACTATTTCTAACACATGCGGAGTTCTAGATTTTAAATTTAGAAAAAGATAGTAAAACAATTAAATAATTGACGTTAAACCTGCGAGGAAGAAAACAGGTTGTTCTGTAAAATAACTCCTCCTGTGGCCTGGAAAAATATTGAACAGGAGTGAGCGTTCGACTCAGAGAGTAAAATATCAATTTTAACCATAATCTCTATAACTATCTGAAACTAATGCACCCTGTAGAGTGAAATGCAACATCAACATCATATTCACATCATAGCATCAAAAAGGTAATTTGGAGCACTCACACACCCTGTAGTATCAATCATAACATATGGGAGCTGATCCTATCTGACTCTCTTAAATCCAACCTGGTGCCAGCGAATTACTCAAGCTCGGACTTCCACTTAATAACCAAATCGAGGGTCCCAGCGAATTACTCAAGCCGTGACTACCCCTCGAAGGATCGGGTCCCAGCGAATTACTCAAGCCGTGACTACCCCGTCCTATCCATAGTCCACACCACATCACACGCACGCCAACGCACGCACACTGCTCCAAATTACCACAACAACATCATGGCACTTTAACAATTATCAATGCATCATAAATCATGCCTAGAGTTTAACTACATAAATATATACATATAAGTGATGCATGGGCATGCTGAACATATAATAATATCGAAATTACAATTAAAATTAATATTTTACTCACAGTACACCGTCGACTATTGTCGAAAATAGTTGATCTCGATCACCTAATAATTAAATTATAAATTTATTAGTACTAACTCAAAATAAAACTCTAAAGAGGCAATAGATACTTAATTCATGCGGAAATCGTGAGTTTCCCTATACCTGGGACCTACCCAACCTGCAAAAAGGCTCAAATAACACTTCTAAATTCTCAATTTTCACAATCACATCTCATCAATGTCACATGGCCCCTCCTGGGCCCTCCAAATCAGATAATACTCAAAATCTTAAAAATTACGTTTTAGTCCCTATAATTGACATTTTTCAAAAATCAACTCAAACAAGCTCTAAAAATTCTAAAATTTTGCCCCGTGGTCCTTAATAATATTATAAGGCTATTGCAAAATGAATTGTAATTTTCTAATCACCCATGAATATTTTATTCAAGAATTTTACTCGATTCCATAAGTTTCCAACAGCTAACATATTCCTAATTCAACCCAATTAAATATTCACATATTTAAACCTCCATCCTCAAGCTTCAACCAATTATATAAAATTTAATTATCTTAATTTCAATTAATCTTATATGCCCACATGCTAAAAATATAACTAAAATCCATCCATATTTCTCAAAAATTCTACGATCACCCAAAAATTCAACTAACACCATAGAATATCTCCAAATAATTTTACTTTCATCATATATTTTTCTTAGAATTTTTCTCCAATTTTTCCTGTTTAAGAAACACTGTATTTATGCTCCATGCATGAGAAATAATAAAAATTGTCTTACGAAGTTTATCTGTGTCTCAAAATTCCAAAAATTTATGAGGAAGCTCGGAAGTTGAACCATCTTCATAGCTCGCGGACCACCGGCACCACCGCAAGACGGTGGCGGCCGGTCGCCGGCGACATTTGCCGAATCTGATCATACCACCATGTTCCTCTCCTCTTCCTCAATCCATATGTGGTCTCGGATCGTCGATCCAACGGTCGGATCGTCGTAGATCTGACGAAAAAGCTTGAAAAATTCGAAACTTCTCTCCTCCATATCTCACTCATCCGACCTCCATTTGCTTCAAAATTGGTGTCAAAAGAAAGCTCTCGGAACAAGCTTTTCAACGCCACCGGAATCGCCTCGATCGGACGTCGGACGAAGCCGGAATCGCGCCGGAAAGCCGCGCCATTGGCGCGCATTTTCTCTCCTCTCCCTCTCTTGCCGCCGTTTCGGTGGTCCCGTGGTCGCCGGAGGGTCGCCGGCCGGTGGGGAGCTGCTTGGGACGTCGCCGGTCACCGGAGAAAGGAAGAAGAAGAAGAAAGGGAAGGAGAGGGAAAGAAGAGAAATGGGGGGGGGGGGTTTTCCTCCTCCCAATTTTTGAAACTTTTTTTTTTTTATTATTTTTTATAAAAATGGCTGCTGTGACAGTGGGAAAACCCACTGTCACACGCCAATTCCCATCAATCAATTTTTTTTTTTTTTTTTTTTTTAAGGGTTGTTACATTCTTCCCCCCTTAAGAAAAATTCGTCCTCGAATTTTCGAATAAACAAGAGATATGGAAAAGAATATTATCGAAATAAGTGCAATCATTACTCCTCCAGCTATGTAGATATTGGTAAAACATTTATTCTTCGAACTCTTCGTATATTATATATGACATTTACCGCTCTCTGATTCTACTATTCATTGACCATTTTTCTGACATTTCAAGTATTTGCTACACTTAACTGTTCTTGACTTGATGTCTCATAACTTCAATCGACTTTGGTGCTTACCTCACTTTTATTACGCCTCAACATGTCTCTTGGTGACTTCAGTCATCATTCCTTTGTTTTAATAATTTCTGTTTTCCCCAATGACATAACTTATGTTCCTTGTTCCATGGTATCCTATGAGTAGCTTTCCTGTAGCACCTAATCTAGGCATCTTGTTCGAGATCTTCACTCTTCTTATGATCTCAGTGGTCAACACCTATAAATCTTCTCACTCCCATGCTACTTCAAATTCTTAATCTCTTTTGTGTCATTACTAAGGTACTTAGACCAATCCTCTATCCATCTTATGTAACTAGTCAGGTAGAGTCTCCTCCAAGGGCCAAGTGTATCATTTATCAATATTGGAAAGTAAACTGGGTCTCTCCTTCTAGGTAACAAAAGTGTTTATATTCTCTGACAACTCAACCCATGCGACTTATCAATTCTCACTCCTTCTCTGGAATATAAATATCTAGACTTCTTCCTATAGCTTCTTAGTATGTGGCCTACTTCTGACACATTAGCACTCAGATCGAGGCTCTACTACTCCTTTAATCTATCATCTCATAATAACTTGTTTTAAACGTCTCTTAGTGTGTTCCTAGCATACCTATTCCTCCTTATCCTCATCATTATAACTGGCTCTATCGAGCTCTTTTTCTGTCCTTTGCATCTTATCCACTTTCCTTTTCCTATTTTTTTGGTATTGTTGATA